>NW_027465958.1:0-600000 GCF_049634645.1 Pelodiscus sinensis | reverse complement strand
AAAATTGACCATGCTGGTTGGTGGTCACCACTTGGCAGAGGTCCAGATGCTGTGCTCCGCTTGGGCAGTTCTTGACTTAGTGCTCTTTGCCTTGTGGGGTCCAGGAGCGGTCGCTCCAAGAAGCAGTCCTTGAAGGTAGGAAGAAATGTTCTCTGTGCATCCTGTCCTGAGGTGACGTGTACCTAGCCAAGATGGGGATAGTTGAAATCCCCCCGACCCCCGCCCCCTCTCTTGTGGAGGCTTTTATTTTGATAGCCTCGCTAATCTCCTGGTCAGGTGGTGGATAATAGATCCCTCCGGCTAGCTGCTGCAGCACGGTGGTCTTGGAGCATGGGATTACTCCCCATAGAGCTTCTGTGGAACGTTTTGGTTCCTTGAAGATTTTTGACCTCATTTGATTCTGCATTTTCTTTCTGGTATCGTGCCGCTCCCCCACCGCCACGACCCGTTGTGTCCTTCCGAAACGTACCCTGTGCGCCGTGGCATTCCACCAAGTTTCCGTGGTGCCTATTGGCTCGCTCGCCGCCTCGACCAGGAGGCGCGCTCTACCGCGGCCATCTTAGTCTTATGTAGACTTGTAGCGTTGGCGTGCAAGCCCTTGAAAAATGTCACTGTCTGCCGCTTCCAGCTGCGTTGGCCCCTTCTTTCATTTGGTTATTTCTCCTCTGCTCTGAGCCGTGCTTGACCATCCTCTCTTCCTTCCTAGAACATAGACTCTGTATGACTAGAGCCTCCCATTGTAAGAGGTGTCTGTGTGCGAGCCACGTGCTCGTCCTCGGCTTTCCGCTGGCCCTTAGTTGAAAAACAGGCCGAGACCTGTTGAATGTGAAGTGCCAGCAGCCTGGTTGCCTTTTGGTTTAGGTGGAGCCCATCCTTCCTGTATCGGCTCCGCCTTTCCCCAAAGTTTCCCCAGTTGCTAATAAATCCGAAGCCCTCCTCTCTACACCACGGTCTCCTCCCCGCCTTGAGTCTCTGAAACGGTGCCTGCCTGCCTGCCTGCCTGCTTGCCCGCGCTTGTGGAACCGGAAGCAATTGCGAGAGCTTGCCTGCCTGGAGAAGGTCCGAGAGGAGCTCGGGTAAGTGTGGCTTTTGGGAGGGTGGGGAGAAGGGTGCGGGGTGAGTCTCCCTGTGTGCGTGAGTGGGGAGGAGGCAGTTTGAAAAGTGTGAATTGGGAGTGCTTTGTTCCAGGTGGGTCTTGAGGGGCTCGGCGGCAAGGTCTTGAGCCAGCAGCCTTGGAACGCCGGCCGCCAGAGGGAACGGGGTGAGCAGCGAACAGGGCGGCAGCCACGAATGGGAGTTGGCCTGGGAAAGGTGGGCGAGGAGCTCGGGTCGGCGTGGCTTTGGGCAGGGGCGCTTTGCTAAGAAGATCAGGAGGGCCATAGTGGGTCAGAGCCAAGGTCCCTCTAGCCCGGCATCCTGTCTCGCGTAACGATCTGGTTTTTCTGTAGCCATGTTGGAAGAAGGCCTGTGGTAGGCCTGAAGCAAAGCTTTCCTCCGCAGCCAGACTGAAGAGCTGCAGCCATTAGCTGTAAGGCCTAGAGTCCCATTCCATCTAAATGGTATTAAAATAGTGTCACAGCCGGTGGAGAAGGGGATTTTGTCCTAATAGCTGTCGCACTGTCACCGGATAAAGATACGGATCTCCAGATGGGTCAAGAGAACGGAAGTAACCCCATTCTGTCGGGCAAGAAACTGCTTCTCAGTAGCTGAGGCGGTGGAATCCGCACTCTCTGGTTAAGTAGCCTCACTTTTCTGTTTGTCTGTATGATCTCTGTGTGGCTTGTAACTGTTTCAGTCTGCTGTGTCTGGTTAAGTTTGTTGCTGGGTGTAAATCAATGAAATGGGGGTGGGGTATGAGTGGTTAGTTAACTCTCCTAAACTAATTGGTGAGGGTATAGCTAAGCAGCAGTCAGGTTTCATTCTAGAAAAGGGTCCCCCCCAAAGTAATAGAAGCAAAAGGCTGGAAGAAGAGCAGAGGGGAAACAAGGAAGAACTACTCGGCTCCGAGACCAGAGCTGCCAGGATTCTCCTGCAGGACCGTGACGTGCGGCAGCTAAGATCCAGAGAGCCTGATCTTGCCTGGGCAACGGGGGAAGTCTGCCTGCCTTGATCAGGATTGGTGAGCATGATGCTGTGTGCTTAGTGTGAAAGTAGAAAGAATTATACTGTAAGAGAGAGATGAATTATGCTGTAATAATTGAATAAGTTGAGGGAATACTGTTTGTCTCTGAACAGGAAGAAGAAAAGTATGTGAATGTTGTTTGTAGGTATGCAGAGTGCTAGCCAGAGTTAATAGGAAAAGGAACATTAGGTGTTGGGGAGAAAGCAATTGAGAGATGGACAGGAGATTGCTGTGTGCTTGATGTGGAAATGAAGATACTTGACTAGCCTCGCCCCTCTTTTAATCCTGTTAATTTTGACTTTCTTTTGACTGTATAAATCAAGGGGTTTGAACCTTGTAGGGCACTCGCATTGTCTGGGTTAATTTAGCAGAGCAGCTTTGCTAAGTAAACAGAGGGGTCTGACAAATCTGAGTCCTGTCTGACTTTGACAATTTGGAGGTTCTACCGAGATGGCCGCGGTCTTCGCTGAGGCTGAGCATCTTGCAGGATGGCGGTGGTAGCCGTCACCTGGGCATTTGGCCCGAGCGGTCCTCTGCCAGAATGGAAAGGTGCACACCACAGCGAAGTCTACGCCATCGAACCTGTTGGTTCCCGCTCTGTTCTGGTAGGGATCCCGGGATCTAACATCAGGACTCTGGTCAGGTAATTATTTCTGTTTTGTCCGGACTGAGGACTGTCTTGTCTCTGTGTCTCTCCGTCTTCCCTGTGGTGTGAGCGAGTCTGGGAGCCGTCCCTGTCCGGGGACTGGCTGACCAAGGGGCTCCTGTCCCCGCGGTCTGTGTGACTGGAATCTGCACAATCGCAGCCGCACCGCACCTCGGATAAAATCCTTGGAGCGAACGCAAGGGCGATTGAGGCAGTAGCCTGTGGGCTGCTTTTGTGTTGCACTGGGCACCGCTCTGACGAACCCGAATTTCCTCCTTGCGTGATTGGTGTATGAAGCCCTCCTGTATGGGTAACTAGAGGTCCAAGCAGGGCAGTTCCCTAAAGGGACCCCGGCTCAGTTTGTCTATTTTAGAAAGGGTCCGGACCCCTGTAAATATCTGGGGAAATGATCTAGATTGACTGTGGGGGAATCCCAAAATTCAGTGGCCACTGTTAGGATCTTGGAACAAAGACCAAGTGGACGTCTTAAAAGACAAACTTGGCCTTCCCAAAATTCAATTGGCTAGAGGAGAGGTAGATTGCTTCATGCAGTGGTGGGACGAGACAAATCTTAGATGGACTGAATCGAAGCTGGCCTCCTCCCTTAAAAATTCTAATGATAAGGAAAAAGCTTTCTTGGAAAGCTCCTCTCCCACCACCAGACCGAGCGCTTCCCTTTACCCCATCCTCCAAGAAGACTGAGAGCAATAGAAGCAAAAGGCTGGAAGAAGAGCAGAGGGAAACAAGGAAGAGCTGGTGGAAGAACTACTCGGCTCCGAGACCAGAGCTGCCAGGATTCTCCTGCAGGACCGTGACGTGCGGCAGCTAAGATCCAGAGAGGCTGATCTTGCCTGGGCAACGGGGGAAGTCTGCCTGCCTTGATCAGGATTGGGGAGCCATGAGGCTGTGTGCTTAGCACGTGTATTCTGCTTGTTTGGGACTTGTCCATAAATGGGGGGCTCTTTGGGTGGCTAAAGATGCTGCAAAAGCCGCAGGAAGTTAGGTCCTGAGCCCTAGGAATTGGGTAAGGCTGGGTGTGGAAATGAACAGGGCTGCACCTTGAGCCCTAGGAAGTGGGTAAGGGGGTGTGTCCCTCCAGTGTGGAAGGGGCTAGAGAAATGTGTGCGGGTAACACTTGGGACGCCAGATGGCCCAGAGGGGAATCAAGGGATGGTTGTGCTGTCCTCCGTCTGCAGGCTGTGACAGAGGGAGGCTAGGGACACCTGCTGGCTAATAGCCGTTGAGGGGCCTAACCTAACCACGACTGTATCCAGTTTGTTTTTGGCAGCCCGTGAAGGTCCCGGTCTGGCGAGGAGGAGCTGGGCAGGTGGACTGCGCGCCGCGTGAAGGAAAAACTTGCTTTTTGTGGTGATCCTGCTCCCTCTTAATTCCCTTTGGTGACCCCTGGTTCTTGTAGGCGCTTGCTCCCGCCACACCTTTTCCTCCTTCACTTTTTCCTCCCAGTCCTGATTGTCGAGACCTCTGTCCTATTCTCCCTTAAGGGTCTCCTCTCTCCTTGTAAGCTGAAATGTCCCCGTCGTCTTAACCTCTCTCAGTAGGGGACCCGTTCCAAGCCCCTCCTGGCTTTTGTTGCCCTTTCCTGAAGCTTTTTCCAATACCGCTGTGTCTTTTTGGCGAGGAGGCGACCACGTCTGGCCGCGTATGCGTGACAGAGAATATCTTCTGACCTCTACCTCTTGGTTAAAGGATTCCTGACGTTCTGCGTGCTTTTTGGGGTGCATGTTTTGAGAGAACTGTCCACGGTGACTCCCAAGAGCTCTCACTTGAGTGGTCCCAGCTGCATTAGTCACCATGGTTTTGTAGCTCTAGTGGGGATTGTTTTTTCCAATGTGCAGGACTTGACATTTATCAAGAGCAACTTTCCTTTGGCGTTGTGAGATCTCTTTGCGGCTCTTCCCAGTCTGCTTTGTTCTTAAGTCTCTTGAGCAGCATGGTGGAATCGCCTGTGAATGTGGCCACCTCGCTGCTCCCCCCCCCTTCCTCCAGATTCATCCATAGGTGAAAGGGGACTGCCCCGTGGGCAGCGCTAGTTGCCCCTGTCCATGCTGACAGCTGCCCATTTATTCCTGTCTTTTAACCAGCTCTCAATCCAGGAGAGGACCTTGCCTCTTCTGCCGTGAGAACTTCCTTGACTTGAGAGCCTTTGGTGCGAGGGACCTTGTCAAAGGCTTTGTGGAAATGGGAGTCCACTATCCACTGGCTCCCCCTCAAAGAAGTCAAGTGAGGCGTGCCTTGCCTTTCCAGAAAGCCTGTTGACTCTTCTCCCCCCCCACCCCCTTCCCGCCCCCAGCAAATGGTGTTCATCTCCGTGTCTGACGATTTTCTTCTGGAGTCGAGTACTGACGGCTGACTTAGCATCGGTCATTGGCAGGATAGCCTCTAGAGGCCTTCTGAAAATATTGGCGTCCCATTAGCTATCTTCCAGTCTCTAGGTCCAGCGGCTGATTGGATGGGGTAGGTTAGAAAGGCCAGTGAAGAGTTGTGCGGTTTCACGTGGGAGTCCTTTCAGAAGTCTTGGGGGAATGGCATGTGGTCCCGGTGACTTGTGACGGTTAAGCTTCTCAGATTGTTCCAAAGCCGCCTCTAGTGACAGCTCAGTGTGGGATAATTGCTGGGATTTGCCCCCTAAAAAGAATGGCTCGGGTTTGGGCATCCCCAGCATCTGATCAGCTGTTTGTCAGCTCAGCGCGGCAGCCATGTAAATTTAAATGAAGCGGCGATTATTCAAATCGCGGCTTCATTTCCCTTTGCCTATCTGTCTAATCTGCATGCCTCCGTCGATGGAGGCGTGTAGTCTAGACACAGCCTTGGAGTGCTCCTTTAGCATTTGGTTGGTCAAGTGGCCCCACTGGTGGGTTTAGCAGCCTTCCTGCTTCTGCTGGACTTCAAAGAAGCTTTGGCTCTTCCTTTTGGAGTGTTGGGCTAGCTGTTCTCCTTTTGGCTTTGCTGCTGCTGCTGCTGCTGCTTCTCTTTTGACGCTGAATTGGACAGGTTGTGCTCCTTTCTGTTTTCCTCACGAGGACTTCACCTGCGCTTTGTAAAGGATGCCTTTTTCTCTCTCGCTACTGCTTTTCTTTGGTGGTGAAGGCACGGTGGCCCTTTTTTTGGTTCTCGTCCTGTGTTTTCAGTTGCGAGGTATACCCCAGTTTGGGCCTCTCCTCTTCTGGTGTCTTTGAAAAGTTTCCCTGCAGCTTGCAGGGATTTTACTTTGGTGACTAGCTTTTTCTATTTGTGTTTAAGCCGGCCTCCTCCTTGTCATTTTGGTGTAGTTCCCCCTTCCTGAACTGGAATGCCGCAGTGTTTGGGCTGCTGAGGTGGTGTTTTTCCCACCACGGGGATGTAATAAAATTGACCATGCTGGTGGTCACCACTTGGCAGAGGTCCAGATGCTGTGCTCCGCTTGGGCAGTTCTTGACTTAGTGCTCTTTGCCTTGTGGGGTCCAGGAGCGGTCGCTCCAAGAAGCAGTCCTTGAAGGTAGGAAGAAATGTTCTCTGTGCATCCTGTCCTGAGGTGACGTGTACCTAGCCAAGATGGGGATAGTTGAAATCCCCCCGACCCCCGCCCCCTCTCTTGTGGAGGCTTTTATTTTGATAGCCTCGCTAATCTCCTGGTCAGGTGGTGGATAATAGATCCCTCCGGCTAGCTGCTGCAGCACGGTGGTCTTGGAGCATGGGATTACTCCCCATAGAGCTTCTGTGGAACGTTTTGGTTCCTTGAAGATTTTTGACCTCATTTGATTCTGCATTTTCTTTCTGGTATCGTGCCGCTCCCCCACCGCCACGACCCGTTGTGTCCTTCCGAAACGTACCCTGTGCGCCGTGGCATTCCACCAAGTTTCCGTGGTGCCTATTGGCTCGCTCGCCGCCTCGACCAGGAGGCGCGCTCTACCGCGGCCATCTTAGTCTTCTGTAGACTTGTAGCGTTGGCGTGCAAGCCCTTGAAAAATGTCACTGTCTGCCGCTTCCAGCTGCGTTGGCCCCTTCTTTCATTTGGTTATTTCTCCTCTGCTCTGAGCCGTGCTTGACCATCCTCTCTTCCTTCCTAGAACATAGACTCTGTATGACTAGAGCCTCCCATTGTAAGAGGTGTCCGTGTGCGAGCCACGTGCTCGTCCTCGGCTTTCCGCTGGCCCTTAGTTGAAAAACAGGCCGAGACCTGTTGAATGTGAAGTGCCAGCAGCCTGGTTGCCTTTTGGTTTAGGTGGAGCCCATCCTTCCTGTATCGGCTCCGCCTTTCCCCAAAGTTTCCCCAGTTGCTAATAAATCCGAAGCCCTCCTCTCTACACCACGGTCTCCTCCCCGCCTTGAGTCTCTGAAACGGTGCCTGCCTGCCTGCCTGCTTGCCCGCGCTTGTGGAACCGGAAGCAATTGCGAGAGCTTGCCTGCCTGGAAAAGGTCAGAGAGGAGCTCGGGTAAGTGTGGCTTTTGGGAGGGTGGGGAGAGGGGTGCGGGGTGAGTCTCCCTGTGTGCGTGAGTGGGGAGGAGGCAGTTTGAAAAGTGTGAATTGGGAGTGCTTTGTTCCAGGTGGGTCTTGAGGGGCTCGGCGGCAAGGTCTTGAGCCAGCAGCCTTGGAACGCCGGCCGCCAGAGGGAACGGGGTGAGCAGCGAACAGGGCGGCAGCCAAGAATGGGAGTTGGCCTGGGAAAGGTGGGCGAGGAGCTCGGGTCGGCGTGGCTTTGGGCAGGGGCGCTTTGCTAAGAAGATCAGGAGGGCCATAGTGGGTCAGAGCCAAGGTCCCTCTAGCCCGGGATCCTGTCTCGCGTAACGATCTGGTTTTTCTGTAGCCATGTTGGAAGAAGGCCTGTGGTAGGCCTGAAGCAAAGCTTTCCTCCGCAGCCAGACTGAAGAGCTGCAGCCATTAGCTGTAAGGCCTAGAGTCCCATTCCATCTAAAGGGTATTAAAATAGTGTCACAGCCGGTCGAGAAGGGGATTTTGTCCTAATAGCTGTCGCACTGTCACCGGATAAAGATACGGATCTCCAGATGGGTCAAGAGAACGGAAGTAACCCCATTCTGTCGGGCAAGAAACTGCTTCTCAGTAGCTGTGGCGGTGGAATCCGCACTCTCTGGTTAAGTAGCCTCACTTTTCTGTTTGTCTGTATGATCTCTGTGTGGCTTGTAACTGTTTCAGTCTGCTGTGTCTGGTTAAGTTTGTTGCTGGGTGTAAATCAATGAAATGGGGGTGGGGTATGAGTGGTTAGTTAACTCTCCTAAACTAATTGGTGAGGGTGTAGCTAAGCAGCAGTCAGGTTTCATTCTAGAAAAGGGTCCCCCCCAAAGTAATAGAAGCAAAAGGCTGGAAGAAGAGCAGAGGGGAAACAAGGAAGAACTACTCGGCTCCGAGACCAGAGCTGCCAGGATTCTCCTGCACGACCGTGACGTGCGGCAGCTAAGATCCAGAGAGGCTGATCTTGCCTGGGCAACGGGGGAAGTCTGCCTGCCTTGATCAGGATTGGGGAGCCATGAGGCTGTGTGCTTAGCATGTGTATTCTGCTTGTTTGGGACTTGTCCATAAATGGGGGGGCTCTTTGGGTGGCTAAAGATGCTGCAAAACCCGCAGGAAGTTAGGTCCTGAGCCCTAGGAATTGGGTAAGGCTGGGTGTGGAAATGAACAGGGCTGCACCTTGAGCCCTAGGAAGTGGGTAAGGGGGTGTGTCCCTCCAGTGTGGAAGGGGCTAGAGAAATGTGTGCGGGTAACACTTGGGACGCCAGATGGCCCAGAGGGGATTCAAGGGATGGTTGTGCTGTCCTCCGTCTGCAGGCTGTGACAGAGGGAGGCTAGGGACACCTGCTGGCTAATAGCCGTTGAGGGGCCTAACCTAACCACGACTGTATCCAGTTTGTTTTTGGCAGCCCGTGAAGGTCCCGGTCTGGCGAGGAGGAGCTGGGCAGGTGGACTGCGCGCCGCGTGAAGGAAAAACTTGCTTTTTGTGGTGATCCTGCTCCCTCTTAATTCCCTTTTGTGACCCCTGGTTCTTGTGTGGCGGGAGCAAGCACCTACCTTTTCCTCCTTCACTTTTTCCACCCCGTCCTGATTGATGGAAGAAAATGGGCAGTATTTGACCTCCAGGTAAAGGAAGACAACTTGGGTATCCTCAGGACAGATAGATGTCAGTAACTGTTTCCAGGCTCTCTGCAGGTTCCACTGTGGGGAATGGTTTGACAGTTACTTCTGAGGGAAAGGGTCATGAGGAGACCCCATTGAGCAGAAGGTAAGGGATTAGTAGTGTGGAGATGAGGCTTCTGGGATCACCAGTCCCAAGAGGAGAAGACAGGAGGTGGTGGTCAGGATCTCACTCCTAAGAGGCACGAAGTCCTCAGCCTGCTGTCCTCACAGGTTATCTAGAAGTGTGATGTGTACCTGGAGCTAGAATTCAGGATATGACTGAGTCTTCTGAAACTGATGAAACCTGTGGATCGCTCCCCCTTCCTACTTCTCCATGTAGGAATTAATGGGGCAGCTAAGACTGACCTTTAGTGGTTCCTGGCAGATGATGTGGTGCTAGTAAGAAGAATCAAGGCGTTTGAGGTGCAAGTGGTGGTCTCTTTCCTCCTCCTGAGCAAGGAAAAGGTCCAGGCAGGGGTTGTTGAATTTTGGACATACCTGCGTGCTTGCACAGGTGGTGTTGGAGAGAGGGCTTTGGTGTTTTGACTGTGGGATGCTGTTCCAGGCGCAAGGGTTGGCTAGGAAGAGAATGGGATCTACCTAATGGAGAGAGGGAAGAGTATATTTGCAGGCAGGTTTGCAAACCTAATGAGGAGGTCTTTAAGCTAGGCTCGTTGGGAGACGATGACCTAAGCCCTGAGGTGAGTGGGACAGTGGGAAGAAACAAGGAGGAAAGTGCAGTGGAGGAAGACCCCTGCTGGAGAATGTTGGGCAATCTGTACACCAACGCAAGAAGCCTGGGGAACAATCAGGAAGAATGATGAGTCCTGTCAGTGAAACAACTATGATTTGATTGGAACAACAGAGCCGTGCTGGGATGACTGGAGTACTGTCATGGAAGGGCCTAAACTGTTTAGGAAGGACAGGTGTGGGAGGGAAGGTGAAGGAGTTGCAGTGTATGCAAGAGCTGTAGGAGTGCTTGAGTTCCAGTCTCTAGAGGGAGAAGTGCCTGTTGAATCTTTGGGTTAAGCTTAGAGGCAGGAGCCCCAGAGATGGTGATGTGGTGGGTGTCTACTGCAAACCAGCAGATCAGGTGGATGAAGTAGACAAGTCTGTCTTCAGACAACTAAGAAGCTTGGGGATCACAGGCCCTGGTTGGTTCTGGCAAGGGACTCGAGTTGCTTAACATCGGTTGGCAGACCAATAGAGCAGTATACGCAGACAGTCCTGGAAGAAGGTTGGGGATAACTTCCTGGTACAGGTGCTGAAGGACCCAAGCAGGGGCCGTGCACAGCTTGATCTGCTGCTCAGAGGAGGGAGGCATTAATAGGGGAAGTGGATGTGGGTGGCAACCTGGGAAGCAGTGATAACAAGGTGGTTGCTGTCAGGATTCTGACCAAAGGAAGAAAGAAGAGCAGCGAGACACATTCCCTGGACTTGAGAGAAGCAGACTTTGACTCCCTCCGAGAAATGAAGCTTGCAAGACGTGGAAGCTTGGACAGACGACCATAGGAGTGTAAATGTTCGGGTGTTGAATGTCGTGGTCCAGCCATGTGGGGTCTTTGTTCAGACCTTGACTCAAGGTGTCAGATTTGCAGATGAAGGCCGTTTCTGCAGCTTCTTTCCAGCTGGCTTTCAAAATTCTAATAGTAGAGTGACTCTTAGATCCATTTGTGAGTGCCCGGGCCAATTAGGTGTTCCCCAAGGGGTTTCTGTGGGTTACTGTGTGGATGGTCTGATTTGTCTCCATTAATCCTGTGTCATAAAGATTGTCCAGCTTGGCCAATGTACATGGCAGAGGGGGTTGCTGGCCCATCTCCCATCAGTGGGTGGACAGTTGTATAAATCTCTGGGCTGGTGGCTTATGTCCTCTTGAGTGAATGAGACAGATGGTTGGGCTGCTCTGTTAAGCCGGTATGAAATGTTGGTGATGTGGTTCCTGTAACTTGAAAGTATTTACATCCCGACGCTGCTCTTCATCCCACCGTGTGGTTCCACTGCCATCAGTGGTGGCACGGGGACGTAAGAGCGAGTGAATCTTTTGTACAAAGCCCGCTACTGCCTTGAAATTGCATTTGAATTCAGAATCGAGCTTAAGCTGGTAGAACCGCTGTCCTGAGGGGACAGGGCCGACGTTACTATTTGAGCTTCCAGTAAAGGTACCTCTAAATTTGATTGACAGCGCTGATGAATGGGTCGTGGCGACAAGCACCTTGTCGTGCCGGTCAAGCTGCCGTGATTAAAATGTGCTCCCGCGCTGCTCCTACATTGCTGAGCAGAGGTAGCTGGATACATTGAATTTTCTCTTGTTTTTGCCATTGCCTTTCAGCTTCTTTGTGACCTCTGGATACTTTCAAATTGCTTTGTTTTCAAACTACCTATAAGCTAGGTTTGCAGTTGGATTTTTCTAAAGGGAAATCAGAGGCCGTAACGTTAAGTAGAGGGAATGGGGAGTAGCAAAACTGTGCCATTTCTCTCTGTATCCTCGTTGCTTGTAAGGCACCGGTCGCTCTTTTCCCTTGGCTGATTCCTAGCTGCTACTGAATGCTACAGCCCCGTCTTGAGTGTGAAGCGATGGCTTTCCTCGGAAGGTCCACCTTCAACCGGGTTGGCGGCGCGTAATCGTAGGAGAAACCCCATTCTTCATTGCTGACTCAGCTGCTTCTCCAGTGCCGCTGAACACCCTATCTCGATTAGACAACCAAACCAAACCTCACAGCGGTGAAAGGTATTGATTTTAAAGTCCGTCTAGTTAGTTTGTTGCAAACCCCTAATGCAGGTGGATTGAAACATTGAAATCCTGTTGTAACTGAGTGGGACAGGCACTTCAGCTCCAACCTTTTTACTTCCAAGATCACTTTTTAAATGACAGAAGAAGCCAAGATCTACCGCCCTACCCCTTCCTTGAAGCCCCACCCTGCCCTCTCTATTCTCCTCCTCTCCATCACTTGCTGTCCCCAACCCTTACACTGCTGCTTTTTTTCCCCCAATTCTTCTGTAGGAAGAGGTTTTTCCAACGTTTGGCCTGTTGAAAGTAGACCAGTGTCAGAAAAACCCCTTCTGTTGGAAGCCCCCTTATTCCTCGTAGAAAGAGGACTAGAGGGGTTACCAAAAAAGCATGTATGTTCTTCCACTTTCTTTAGCGGAAGAGCGAACGCATCCCTGGAGGCGGAGGAGTTTTTCTGGGCTACCTCTGCAGTCCCGGAAAAACTCCTGCAGTCTAGCTGTACCCTCACTGGGTTGAGACAGGATGTGTGGACTCAGGAGTGGGAAGGGGTGAGATGCAAGCTCTGCGGGGGGGGGGGGGGGGGGGGATTTGGATGCAGGAGGAGGGGATGCTGGCTCAGGGAGGGGACTCCAGGCTGGGAAGCATTGTGGTCAGGTTGGAGGTTTGGGGTGCTGAGCAAGCCCCATGCTTGTGGATGTGAGGGTACAGGAGTTTAGGTTGGGGGATGGGAAGAGCTCAGGACACAGATTTGTGGGGTGTGGATGGGGTAGGAGTGTTGTGGCAAAAGACTGGGGATGCGGGGGTGCAGGAGTTTGGTGATGTGAGGGGCTCAGTATGGGGTTCCAGTGTATGATAGGCTCAAATCTAGGGCTTGGGGTGTGTGTGTGCAGGAGTGTTACAATGCTGTGGACAGATGGGGGATTTGTGGCCAGGCTTCATTTTTAAATAAAATATGTCAAAGACAAAAAGCGTCAACATTGGTTTTTATTTGAGAACCGGTTTTGATTCAGGGGTCACTGAAAAGTCAGTGGGGGTCACAAGTGAGATGCCAAAAAACCCTCTTCCTATAAAGCCTCACTAGTGTGGCCCCAACTGTGCTGGTGGGAGCAGGGGCCATGGTACTGGAGCAGAGGACGGGGTCAATGGGAATGGGGGGCAGGGTGTTGACTGGGGCAGGGAAATCCTCAGAACATGCCTCGCCCCCCAGTCCCCGGAGGAGGGAAGCTCCAGCAAGAGCCTTCTCCCCTGCAAAGGAGGAAACTCCCAGGCTGTGTCTATATTGGCAAGCTTTTCCGCAAAAGCAACTATCTCATGTAAGAAATCAGTGCTTCTTGCGGAAGTACTACGCTGCTCCCGTTCGGGCAAAAGGGCCGGTACAGACAGCTCAGATTTGTTTTGCGCGAAAAAGCCCTGATGGTGAAAATGGCAGAAAATCATGCCAGTCTGGACGTAGCCTTGGTGTGTGCTCTCCCTCCCCTCTCCCTCACAGAGAGAAGGGGAGCTCTGGTGCACGCTTCCCCCTGGGACTCCTACCCCTCCCTGGTTTGCCCTTGCCCTCCCTCTCTTCCCCCACCCCCAGAAACCCCAGCATGTGCCTTCCTCCGGGACTCCTCCCTCCTCCTCCTAAAGAAACAATTACCCTGGAACTGGGTTATAAACCTTGGGCCTCTCAGCCTGTGCTCCAAATTGTAAACGGACTGTTTTTGGAGCTGCTTGTGCGAGTGTGTGTAATGGGGTAGGGAGAACCCAAACCCTCCTGGGCCCCAAATAGTTAACAGGAGAGAAGTCAGAAGTAAAAAGCCTTCAAATGATGTTTGACAAGTAATCCTAATCTGAGAAAACATTACAACCTAATTTACAACCACAGGGCATACAATGGGTTTGTAGAAATGAAAGCTGGAGTGATACTTGACATTTGCATACTAGAAAAATGTGTGATTAAAATCCTGGTTTTCCATTCCACTAGCACAATGTAGTGCTGAAAATGGTGCTTTTTTGTGTTAGAACCCCTCAGGATGATTCAGACAGAGCTCCAAGATTGAAAGACTTCCCAAGCTAGGGCTACCTGTTCTCCCAAACATACATTAATTTTCTAACAGGTAAAACAAACATCTTAACGGTTTTATGCTTATTTTTCAGCAGTTGAGATGTTCAGGAATGCACTGAAACATGATTGTAACAAAGTATATCAGGCAATATTCTGGCTTGTTGTGTCCAGCACAGTAGCCGATACCAGGAATGAAGAATTTTTGTAAAATTCCCTAATGTTCACATGCCATTATGTAGAATCGAAACGTTAACGGAAGGCAAACTGTGTCAAAATGTTAACATCAGAAGGCCTAAGAAAACAGCGTGCCACACGTGTCCTTATTGCTAGTTTACAGAGCTGCTATTGGAAGGCCTACTCCAGCAGTAGGTTGCACTGCTAATTCTAGTTCTTTATATTGCTGACTTTGGTCTGAGATCAGAGCCAGGGCTACTGTATGGCATTAGGACGTTAACCCACAATCTCTGCAGGTTCAGTGACTAATTTGGATCCATCCCGTGCTGTCCTGAACCGATCAGGAACAGGACATTTTTTCTGGGAAAGGGTAAGCCCCCCCAGGGTTTGACAACCAGCTGCTCTGGTACAAACACTGATGTCAATCATGCAGCATTAATAGTACGCCAATGGCTTTCTAAGTCAGACAGGCCTGGGTTACAAAGCGACCTTCTTCATTACCCACGGGACCCCCTTTCAGTGCCACAGAAAACAAGGGCTGAGAGCGGTAGCCATGTTAGTCTGTAACTAAATAAACTTCAACCACACTGGTCCTGTGGCACCCTAGAGACTCTCAAATATATAAACACTAGCACGAGCTTGCCTGGGTACAACCCTCTTCTTGGGCTGACCACTATGTACCCAGAAACCAAGCTGCTGATTACCATAGTCCAGGGGTGGGCAAAAGCCTCGCAGAGGGGCCCCATCTAGCTAGCCCAAGCCCTTTGGCCAGCCCGTGAGGCAGTTGCAGGCCCCAGCCCCTAGCGCAGGGATGGGAGATCTAAGGCAGGTGAGCCAATTTTCAGCAGCCTGGGGGAAAGAAGCTCAGCCCTCTCCCCTGTGCAGCAGCTGGAGAGGGCTCCTTCCTCCCTGCAGCAGGTTAGGCTGCGGTGGGAGGAAGCAGGGCTGGGGGCTGATGCTCCTCAGCAGGCACCAGAGGTGTCAGTGCTGGACGGGACCTGCACCTGACTGTGTGGCTGCTGGGGCAACAGGCCCTCTCTCCACGTTGGCTGGTACAGCGTGGTTGCAGCTGTTGCTGCAAGGAGGAACCAAGTCAGGTAAGGCCTCCCCCTTAGGCACAGATCCCTCCCCCCAATCCTTTCTCTCCCCCCTGAGGCCCAGCACCCCCTTCTCCTGGCCAGGCACTGCACCCACCCTTGTTCCTCCTCCCAGCCTTTTGCACCCCACCTCCCTCCCAGATCCTACACTCCAGCCCTGTCCTACTTGCTTGCAGCCCCGTCTTATGCACTGTGCCCCTCGCTGATGTCCCTACCGCAAAGCCTAAGGGGGGGGGCGCTTCATAAAAATCCACTAACTCTGGAACCCTAGAAAAGTCTGGTCTATGGGTAGCCCTGAACATCAGTTCTCCCTCCTCCCCTCTTAAGGCTGGGGCACCAGAGGGCTGAGGTGTCTCAGTCAGGATCACATCAGTGAGCGCTGGGGTTTTTGGAGTAGTTTTGTGCTTCTCGCTTGTGTGGCCCCCGACTGATTTTTCTGTGGCTCAGTGACCGCTGGCCCAAAAAGAGTTCCCTATCCTTGCCCTAAATAAAGGAAACATTGAAATCTTTTGTGTTGGACACCATATTTTACTTATTTAAAATGAAGTTTGATTAAACTAAACAAGAGGAAGTTAAAATGCTTCATGTGTTTCATGATTTGAATTGAACCCTTCTGTCGAGCTGCAGTTCTGGTGCTCAGCACCCTGCCTGCTCAAAGCTTCGGAAGACGTCAGCCTGCTTTGTGCCGATGTTACTCGCCCTGATTCACACTTCAATGCAAGACCAGCTGTGCTAGACGGCACTGAAATCTTATACAACTGTCACGAAGCCTGAATCATCAAAGGCCCTTTGATTTTAGCAAAGAGATTTCCTGTGTATTTGCATATTCATGAGATTTGGCGTTCCTATGGGTTAGGTATGGGCTCTTCAGCTTTGGTGAACAGCTCTAGCGCTACCAATCAAAATCTCCTCTTTATTGGGGAAAAAGATTACCACCGTTTCCTCAATAAAGGTCCCCTTTTCTCTCCCTGTCTGCCTCTTTCCCACAAAAGGTAATGATGTGACACAAATCTAGTAGCGAGGGCGCTCGCGTGCTTAATGTTCACTCCCAAGTTGTTGGGTCTTTTCTTCTTCTTTTCTAATTGGACGTGTAGCTGAATCCCCAATATCCTCCGAACTGATGGCTTCCACAATTCTGTCAGGTGGTTGGGTGGGGCGCATGACACCTGTGTATTTGGAAACTCCAACATCTTCCAGAAGCTGGACGCTGGCACGTTCTTCCCCCGGTGTGACTTTGGGGTTGGGAATAGGCAGATGCCGCTGTGCATCATGGGGGACGGGGCCTACCCTCTCCCCATACGCGGGCTATCTGGACCCCATTCAATGTCCAAATCCAGGTGGAGCGCACCTTCGGGTGCCTCCACGATGTTGTGGAGAGGAAGGGGGAGGGAGGCGGATACTGGCTGCAAAGGGAGGGTCTTGGAGTAGCTGAGGACATCGGCCGGACCCATGAGTTGAGGGTGCCCAGCCAGGAGGCCCAGAGGGAGAGTTTCTCTTAAGGATCCCAGTAACTTTCCCCAGGGCCTCCCTGCTAGGGGCCTGCCCCTTGCCCCACTATCCCTTCCCCCCTTCCCTGCAGGCTCAATAAACCCACCTGTTTTGAGTTGAATGAACCAAACACTGTATTTTTCTTTGAATGAAATACAGCCCTGAGGGAGGGAGGGAGGGAGGGCTGAGAACCTGTTACTGTTAAGTTGTTCTATTTGTTCCAAAACCACCTCTAGTGACACTTCAATCCGGGACACTTCCTCAGATTCATCACTCACAAAGGACGGTGCAGGTTTGGGAATCTCCCGAACGTCCTCAGGCCTGAAGACTGAAGCAAAGAAATCATTTAGTCTCTCCGCAATGGCTTTATCGTCCTCGATAGCTCCTTTTGTATCTCGATGGGCCGGGAGCCCCACTGGTTTTTTTAGCAGGCGTCCTGCTTCTAATGTACTTTTACTTTTTAAATTTTTGGCTAGCTGTTCCTCTCTCTTTTTTGACTTTTCTTATTACATTTTTACAGTCAAGTTGGCAGTGTTCATGTTCCTTTCTATTTACCTCACTAGGATTGGACTTCCACTTTTTAAAAGATGCCTTTTTATCTCACTGCTTCTTTTACGTGGTTGTTAAGCCACCATGTCTCTTTTAGGTCTCTTACCCCAAATTTAAAAAAAATAGGATGCATTTATGTTGGGCCTCCATTCTGGTGTCTTTGAAAAGTTTCCATGCAGCTTGCAGGGATTTTACTCTAGTCACTGTACCTTTTAATTTCTGATGAACTAACCTCCTCCTTTTTGTGTAATTCCCTTTTTTTGAAATTAAATGCGAGTGTATTGGACTGCTGAGGTGCTCTTCCTACCACACGAATGTTAAATGTTATTCTATTATGGTCACTGTAAGGCTGTGTCTACACTGCACCACTTTTCCGGAAAAGGGATGCAGAAGAGACAAGTCAGAATTGCAAAGGCAGCGGGGATTTAAATTTTCCCCGCTCCATTTGCATGAACATGGCTGCCGCTTTTTTCCGGCTCGGCTCGGGGCTTTGCCGGGAAAAAAGCGCCAGTCTAGACGGGGATCTTTTGGAAAATAAAGCCTTTACTGAAAGGTCCCTTATTCCTGGTTTTAAGCAGAAAAAGTCAAAATTAAAAATTCAGGCAGGAAATCCGAACACGAAAGACAAATAGAGGCATTTTCCCCCTCCACTCGTAGGATATGCACAAGTTTGGCAATTTGGATGGGTTATCTATTCCAATTTGGTTATAGGTTCCATTACCCTTGGGATGTATCAACTTGGCTTTTTTCAGTTAGAGATGAGAAAGGCACACCCACACCCGCAGGGTGGGAATATTTTCTATGCTTCAGCCCCGTGGTGAGGTGTTGGGAGTGAGGGGCTTTGGTACCAGCACGGGCTCCCCAATGCTGTGGGAGGGGGAAACCCTGAGCATTGGGGGCTGGATCTAGGCAAGTGAGGGGCTGCATCTGGACCCTGGCCCTGAGGTTACCCACCCTGCCTAAGTGCTTCCCCAAATGTCCAGATGAACTTTTCTGGGGCCCAGGGGTATTAATAGATTTTGTGGTACCCTAGGCTCTGGGGTGTGGCAAAAAATAAGGGGTTCAGTGTGCTGTAGGTTGCCATTGGGGAGCAGGCTGGAGTGGGGTGTGGGGTCTAGGTAAGATGTAAGTGTAACTCACACACATAGGCTAAGTCTAGACTGGCATGATTTTGCGGAAATACTTTTAACGGAAAAGCTTTTCCGCAAAAGAGCATCTAGAGTGGCAAGGATGCTTTTGCGCAAAAGCATCCGGGGCCAGTCTAGACGCGATTTTGCACAAGAAAGCCCCGATCGCCATTTTAGCCATCGGGGCTTTTTTGCGCAAAACAATTCTTCCCTGTCTACACTGGCCCTCTTGAGCAAGCATTCTTGCACAAGAGGGCTTTTTCCCTAGCGGGAGCGTGAAAGTATTTGCGCAAGAAGCACTGATTTTGAATATTACAAAGTCAGTGCTATTGCGCAAATTCAAGCGGCCAGGGTAGACAGCTGGCAAGTTGTTACACCCAAGGAGTAACATAAGAACGGCCGTACTGGGTCAGACCAAAGGTCCATCTAGCCCAGTATCCTGTCTACCGCCAGTGGCCAGCACCAGGTGCCCCGGAGAGGGTGGACCGAAGACAGCGATCAAGCGATTTGTCTCCTGCCATCCCTCTCCGGCCTCTGACAAATAGAGGCCAAGGACACCATTTTATCCCCTGGCTAATAGCCTTTTATGGACCTAACCTCCATGAATTTCTCCAGCTTCTCTTTAAACTCTATTATAGTCCTAGCCTTCACAGCCTCCTCTGGCACAGTCCATTCAGTCATCATAGAGGCATACAATAAAGTCCTTAAAGCGTGACGCCAGCCCAGTGAAAGCAAGCCTCGTGCCCTCGGAGTAGTGATTCTCAGTCTAGATGCAGCTCTTTCTTTATTATGTGGCTGCATCCACGCTACCCTGAGGAAGTCGTACGGGTTGCAAGCAGCCCACGGCCGGTGGGTTAAGAACCACTGCCTTAGGGTGCATCTACCCGGCAGTGTTATTTCAGAATAAATTCAAAATAACGGACGGCTTCTTCTGACTTCTGTAAACCTCGTTCGACGAAGAAGAGCGCCTATTCCAAAATAGCTATTTCGGAATAGCAGTAGTGTAGATGCTCCACCGCTGCTATTTCGAAATAGCTGCACCCCAGGGCCATTCACGGTAATTACTCCCCAGTGCCACCTGGAGCTCTCAATCGAGGTAGCGCGTCCACGTTAGGGAAGCTGGCCTCGGACTCATTTTGAGGCTTCCCTGTAGCGTAGACGTGCTATTTCGAAATAAACTATTTTGGAGTATTTCTGCCCGAATAGCTATTTTGAAAGAAGCATTCGGTGCAGATGTAGCCCTAGTGCGGTTCACTGTCCCGTGTAGTGATACTTAGACCGCTTACAGGGAACGAGAAGAAGGGATGAGCTCTGCAGCCTAAGCTGAGCAGCAGCTGGCTCAATAGCTCAACCTGGAGCAGCTCCTGCCCTAAGCTCTAATGGTCCCAGGTGCCAAACTCTCCGCGGGCAGTTCTGAGTGGTGGTTTGTCTGGACACTTAGGAAGCGTCTACGGTAACAGAAGGTGTTTTTCTGTCAGTGTAATGGAATCACTCTTTAAGAGGCGGTGCTTGGGCAACAGAAGAATTCTTCTACTGACCTAACTTTGACCACAGCAGGTGTTAGATTGACCAAATACGTGGCAGAGGACATCAAATGTTTCACAGCCCTTAGCAATGTAGCTATTTTGATCTAAGACTTAGGTGTAGACTAGCCTTAAAGCTCACCTACTGCAAAATAAATGTCCACAGAGAGATTTGCATCCACATTTTAGAAATGTGCAAATCCAAACCATCTGGTGGTATCGGTGTGTAGCCGGTCGGAGAGATGAGCCCACAACACATGCTCCCACAAACTGCCCATCTTTCGTGGCTTTTTTTGACAGAACTTTTGAATCCAGAAGAGTATTTCAAAACCAGTTACATTAATGAGGAGCTGAAACAAAAAACAGGACGGTGTAGCACGTTAAAGACTAATAAGATGGTTGAATAGGTGATGAGCTTTCGTGGGCCAGACCCACTTCCTCAGATTAAAAGTCCTCAGTCTTTAAAGTGCTACGCAGACCCTGCACCTGGCACGGCACGAGCCCGCCACCTGCTGCCACCCAGCACTCCGCTTCTTCCCGGGACCAGGCTGGCGGCTCCCAGGAGCCTGCCTGGGGCGGCAAGAGGTGGGTGCCCGCCTGGTCTAGTGCGGAGATCGTGGACCTCATCCAGGTTTGGGGGGAGGCCTCCAACGTCCACAACCTCCACACTAGGCACAGGAAAGTGGCCGTCTAGGGCACGATAGCTGCCAGCCTGGCCACCAAAGGCCACATGCAATGCCAGGAGCAGGTCTGCATGAAAATCAGGGTGGTCCAGTGAGACCCCCGACCCTGAGCTTAGAATGGCCGTACTGGGTCAGACCAAAGGTCCATCTAGCCCAGTAGCCTGTCTGCCAACAGCGGCCAACACTAGATACCCTGGAGAGGATGGACCGAAGACAATGACCAAGCCATTTGTCTCGTGCCATCCATCTCCAGCTTTCCACAAACAGAGGCCAGGGACACCTTTTTACCCCTTGGCTAATGCCACTCCATGGACCCAACCTCCATGACTTTATCTAACTTCTCTTTAAACTCTGTTCTAGTTCTAGCCTTCGCAGCCTCCTGTGGCAAGGAGTTCCACAGGTTGACTATTTGCTTTGTGAAGAAGAACTTTCTTTTATTAGTTTGAAGCCTGCTAGCCCTCTTCCACCCTCTCTCTTCCCCTCTCCCACCTCCTTTTCCCAGTCTCCCCAGATGCTAATCCCCCCCCTCCAGTTTTGTTAAATAAAGAGAGTTTCTATTTTTGAACACACGTGTCCTTTATTTTGTACATCAGGCAGGGGGGCTCTCCTGCAGCCCCCCGATTAACCCTCCCAGATGGCAGCCTGCGGCAAGTGCAGCCGGGCTGATGGCCGAGTGCTGTGATGTGCCAAGTGTGGGCACTCAGGGCACTCCAAGTCAGGACTGCTTTGCTGTCCCTCATCAAGATAGACAAGCAAGCGGGGAATCCCTGACAACTGTCTCTCCGGGGTGGAGGTCGGGTCCCTTTAAGCACAGCCCTCGGCTAGCCTGAGACAGCAGCTCCACACTCTAAGTCCTAACCTGATGCCCTGCCGGCACTGCTTCCGGCCAGCCTTAACTTCGGTTCAGGGTCCACTCAATGTGGACATGCTAGTTCGAATTAGTTTTTAGGTCTAGATGCACTAGTTCGAATTAGCTTAGTTCAAATTAACTAATTCGAATTAAGTTAGTTCGAATTAGTGCTGTAGTGTAGACATACCCTTAATGAGGAGGGAGCTCTCCCCTATTCATTCGGCAGTCAGAGGCTTCCCGTAATTTGTTAGAGACTGTAAAAGATTCTGCCCTTCACGTGGGTGGCTGAGGGGAGTCTTTCTGTCTTTACTTGCCTGTCTGTGGGCCAGGCAGCATCCAGTAAGTGGTCTGAGCTCAGACATCTTATTTTACCTCCCCCCAGCCCAGAGACCCTATATGTAGCAGTTACCAGCTGAGTTTCAAAGTCATTAATTAAGTGCTGCTTGGAACACGGGGTCAGCTGCAGACTCCCCAGCCGATCCTGGGTTCCGGGGAAAGGCCGTGGGGAGCCCGGGATCAGCTGGGCAACAAGAGCAAGGGGAGCGAACGTGGGTTATGCTCCTCTTCTGGCTCAGATTTTTTTTTCATCTCCCTCCCTAGGGGAAAGTAAAAGGGAGGTCCCGCCAACAATAGGGTGGAGGGGAGTATTCTGAATCATTCCTCCCGGCCAGAGAAATAGTCTGTGTCTGTATCTTGTCGTTGTGTTTTTAGAAGCGATTTTATGACGGAAAGTGGAAAAAGCAAAATGCCCATTTGTAACCCCCACTGGGTGCATTTGAATCTAGGCCCTGAGAAGCTTAGGGCAGGAGCATCTACAACTTGAGCTACAGAGCCAACCAGGGCTCAGGCTAGGCCAGGGACGGGCAAAAGCCTCTCCGGCCTGCAAGGCCGGGGTGCCAGTTTTCAGGAGCACGGGGGAGGAAGCTCAGCCCCGCCCCGCCTCTCCTGCGCAGCAGCTGGAGAGCGCTCTCTCCTCCTTGCAGCAGGTTAGACTGTGGTGGGAGGAAGCAGCGCTGGGGCTGGAGCTCCTCAGCAGTCTGGGGCTGCGTACCTGTGGCAGCAGCGCCTCCGGGGCCAGCCCCGAATCGTGTGGCCGCAGCAGGGGCACCTCTGGCCTCCGGGGAGGGCCCCGGATCACGTGGCCACGGCACTGGCGCCTCTGGGGCCGGCCCTGAACTGGGTGGAAGCGGCAGCTCCGGCCCCCAGGGCCGGTCCCCGGACTTCCAGGGCAGCAGGACTTCCCTCTGGGGCGACTGGGACAGAGGGCACCAAGTCAGGTTAGGTCCCCCACCCATGCACTGACCCCCTCCAAGATCCAGCAGCCCCAGTTTGCTCAGATACCCTTCCTTGTTCCTGCACCCTCTCTCCTGGCCAGACACCGCAACCTCCCTTGTTCCTGCTCCCTCCATCTGGCCAGACTCCCTACTCCCAGCCTGCTTCTGCACCCCACCTCCCTCCCAGATACTGCGCCCCTTCCCTATCCTACCTGCTTGGAGCCCTGTCTCGGGCACTGTTCCCCTCAGTTTTGTTCCTACCCCAGAGCCTAAGGGGGGTCCATAAAATCCACTAACTGCGGGACCCCAGAGAAGTAAATCTCATCTATGGGAAGCCTTGAACCTCAGACCTCCTCTTCCCTTCCCGCCACTCCTTGAGGCTGCAGCACCAGAGGAGTGAAGTGTCTGTCGGGGCCACATCAGTGAGCAGGGGGGGTTCTGGAGGAGGTTTGCTCTTCTCACCTGTGTGGTCCCCAACTCATTTTTCTGTGGGTCAGTGACCTCCGACCCAAAAAGGGTTCACCGCCCTTCCCCTAAATAAAGAAAACACTGAAACCTTTTGTATGGGACATATTATTTTACTTTGCTGAAAAGGAAGTTTGATAAACTAACAGGAGAATGTTAAAATGCTTCATCTGTTTCATGATTTCCATCAAACCATTCTGACACGCTGCAGCTGGTTTAGAAAATAAAGTCACCGGCCCCAGCCTGCCCTGCCCTCCCCTCCCCGCTTCTTCCCCCGGCACACGGATCCGTGAATAAGCGAAATCTAAGAACCCCTCTTCTGAGAGGTTGCCGGCCCCTGCGCTGAAAGGGAAGAGCTGCACCTTTCATTTATGTATTAGCGAAGCTGCTGGAAGAAGGACTGTTATTGACTTTAAAAAGTATCACCGGCCCCCTCCTCTGCTCCTGGTTCTTTTCCACTGGCCAGAAGTCAGGGGGCAGGGATTCCGGGCCAAGCAAAGTTCCCAGCAGGATAGGTCTGAACCCCGCCCCTTCCGTGCTGGCCCGCAGCCTCTTCTGAAATTTGTAACGTGGCCCCCTCCCAAAATTCGTGCCCAGCCCTGGCTCAGACCACTGACCGGGGGAGAGAAGAATGACCGAGCTCTACCCCTAAGTGCCACTGCAAGCGGCAGTGAACCGCACCCACTAAGGACACTTCCCCTAGCTGAGCAAGGGCATCCTGAGTATGAGACCCCAGAGGAGCCCTCCTTGAAACTGGACAGATTTGAAGCAGGGACCCCGGCGCTTAGAGCAGGCGCCTCTAGCACTTGGGCTAAAGCCAGCTGGGCTCACGTTAGCCTGTAGAGCTCACCTGTTCTCATCTCGGGCCCTAAGGGTCTGAGTCACCCCGTGGGCCAGGGAACCACGCGAGGCGTGTGGGATACACGAGGACCCAGGAGCGGGCTCGGGGGGGCGGAGATTCAGGGTCCGGGTGGGACAGAGGGGACTGGAGCACGGTGAAGGGGGCAGTCTGGGCAGGAAGGGGGGCGCCAGAGGGGGCTGGAGGTGCAGGTGCAGGGCCTGGGAGGGGACGAGTCTGGGGGTCTGGCCAGGACGGGGCGGGGCCGAATGACCCGCGACGCCTCTCGGAGGTGCGGAAATGGCGCAATATTAGGGCTGGAAACGCCGGCTCCATTGTAAGCGAGTAACTGGGCAAAACCCTCCCGGCTACACAATGACACGCTCCGCAGATCGCTCCGCTTCGTCCCGCAGAGCCCGCGGCGCGTCCGGCTCCCCTGGAGCAGGGTCGGGAGCTGGGAGGCTGGTGCGCGCTGCGAGCCCCTGAAAAGCGCAACCGGCTCCAAGCGCGGGACCCGCCCGCACCCCGGGCGCTCTGCGGGCTCTGCGGTCCGAGCTTTACGCTGCACAACCCGCAGCCCGGGACCCGCCCACTGAGCCCAAAGCCCCGCCCCGCCCCGCAAGACGCACCGGGGCTCCGGCCAGGCGGGGCCGAGGGGCGACAAGGCTCGGAGCCCCCCCCCCCCCCCCCCCGCACGGCGGAGCAGCAAGGCCGAGTCCCCTCGTTGCGGGGCGAGGGGGATGTGGGCGGGGCAGGCGAGGGGCCGGTAGCAGCTGGAGCGGGGGCTTCCCGCCAGGCAGCGCTGCCCGGCTCTCTGGTCCCAGCTCTCAGCGCAGCTCTTGGCTTGGACTTTCTCTCCGCTCCGTTCTGTGCAGGGATGGAGCGATGCGCAGGAAGCCGGGGAGCTGGGGGGGGCTCGGTGCGTCTCCCCCCGGCCGCCCGCAGGCTCTGGCTGCAGCAGGCGCTGGGAGCGGAGCAGCGGGAAGGGGGCTCACTAGCCCGCGCGGCTGGGTATTACTGGGTGCTCCGCCCGCGAGAACGCGGCGCTGGGAGCGGCCAGGAGAAGGGAGCCAGCGCCAGGGGGGCAGAGAGACTCGCCAGCAGCCGCCCTGCTCCTGCCCTCGGCGCTTCGGCGCGGTAGCCACGAAACAGCAGCAGCAGGGCAGGGGCGGGCGCGGCCCGGACTCGTGCGAGGACCAGAGGGCGCAGCGGGGAGGGGGCGCAAGGTCCGAGCCCAGCGCGGGCCGGGGGCGGGAGGGCGAATCAGCGACTCAGCGGCAGCAGAGAAGCCAAAGCCGGGCCCTGCCGTGAAGCCCCGTGTCCGCCCCTTCGCCCCCGTTTGCACCTGTAGCCCGGCCCGGGGAAGGGGGCGGCAGCAACGCCCCGTGGCGCGGGCAGAGGCTGCAGCGGGGCTGCCGAGCGCGCTCGGGGCGTCTCGTGGGGCGTGTCCCGGCCCCCGCTCTCCCCAGCCGGGGCTGCACCGGCCTCCTGCAGCCGCTTCGCTCCCCGGGCCACTGTCACCCCCCCGCGTGCAGCGCCCGGGACACGCGCTCGGCAGCAACTCGCCCTGAGCCGCGCGAGGAGACCCCCGGGCCCTCCCCAGTCCCCCGCCCGGCTTCGGCCGCGGCTCCCTCACCGCGCAGGCGCGAGACACGCCCCACCCGCCGAAAAGGGCGGGGCGAGGTCATTGGAAGCACGTGTTTCCCTCCCCCCCCCGCAATTCGCGGCGAGATGGTATCGCCCAGCGCTGAGCGTATAAAAAGGCCCGCTCCGGGGCGTGTCCTTTCACTCGTGGCCGCGCGGGCGGCCTGGCGCGGTGCGGGAGGGGCACGAGGCGTCTCGCTGGCCCGGGAGCAGGTTTGTCCCTCGGTCTCGCCCTGTCCGTGCGGCGCGGGCTCTGGCAGCGGCGGGGCCTTTCCAGAAACGGCTTCGTGCCTCCTGCTCGCGGGCGGGCTCAGCGCGTCTCTGCCGCCGGCCGGGTCTGGCCGCGTGAGCCCGGAGCTCCGGCCCCGGGAACCGAGGCGCTCGGGGCGGGGGGCGCTGCCGGGAGCGGGCTGGGCTCCGGGGAGGACTTTGAGCTGGGTCGTCTTGTGAAGCCAGGAGCTTCCAATCAAAGGCTGCCAGAGAGGAGCTTGAGGGCCTCGCCCAGAGGAGAGCTCGCCTGGGAAATCTCCACCGGCTGGTGAGTGGGGCTTTTAAGGGGCCCTGCTACCGGCTGGCTGGCCTAAGGATCCACTTGCTTCGCTGCTGCCGGTGGTTGGGAATGTTTGCCGAGGGTAACCTGGGAGTGCTTTCTTGCAGGTCTCCTCCAGGGCTCACTGGACTGGAGGCGAGGGTTTAGCCGGGCCTCCTTGGAGCTGGCAGCCCGAGGCAACCGAGTACGCAGCCAACTGTGGAACTTGGCTCGGGGCAGCGCCAATTGGAGCTCGGTAAGTGTGGCTTTTGGGGGGGTCTCTTCTGTGAACTAATTGGGTGAAGTGTCCAAATGTCTGTCCACATCTCTCACTGGTGCTGGTTGCTGGGAGCCTTTGATAGGGTGCCTTGGGAGTGCTTCTTTGCAGGCGGTCCAACAGGAGTCATTGGATTGGAAGCAAAGTTCTGAGAAGAGCTTGGGTAAGTGCTTTTTTCAGTGGCCATGCTCCCAGGTGGTTGGGCTAATATCTAACTATCTGTCCACCTTGTTCACTGGTATTGATTGCAGGGAGGGTTGGAAGAAGGAAAAGTGAGGGTGTTCTGTTGCAGCTGAAGCTGCAGAGGTCATTGGACTGGAGTTGAGGCTTTGAGCCGGGTGTCCGCCTTGCATCTGGCACCCTTACCCGAAAGGACAACAGAGCAAATAGCCAGCTTGCCTGCGAAAGGTCCAAGATGAGCTTGGTAAGTGTGGGTTTTCGGGGGCCACTACTGTGAGCTGGTTGGGCTCAGAAGGTGTTGGAGTGTCTGGTCACATCCTCCACTGGTGCTGGTTGCCGGGAACCTTTGATAGGGTGCCTTGGGAGTGTTTTCTTGCAGGTGGTCCTACAGGGCTCGTTGGATTGGAGCTGGCAGCCAGAGGGAACGGTGTAAGAAGCCAAGAGAGGCATCCATCCGCCTGGGAAAGGTTCAGTAGGAGCTCGGTAAGTGGCTTTTGGGCAGCTGTGCTGTGGGCTGGTTGAGCTAAGTATCCAAGTTTCGGTCTATATGCTTCACTGGTGCTGGTGGTCGGGAGTGTTTCGTTGCAGGTTGTTGTCTAGGGGGATAGATAGGAGGCAGGCTTTGAGCCGGGCGTACTCCTTGCATCTGGCACCCTTACACGAAAGGCAGCTAAAGGACATTGGAGTGAAGAACCAACAGGGGAGTTTGCTGGAAATGTCTGAGAGGATCTGGGGTAAGCGTGCCTTTGGGGGGCCTGTACTGTGAGCTGGTTGGGCTAAGTACTGCATCTCCTTGTCTGTACATGTTTCTTACTGCTCTGTTCTAGGTTGTCACACTGGGTCCTTGGGCTGAACTTTGGTTTCGGCTGGGCATCCTTTTGGAAGCTAGCAGCTGCAGGCCACAGGGGGAGCTGGTCTGGGAAAGGCCCGAGAGGAGCTTGGTACGTATTAGTTGGGCTGTGAGATGGTTGGGCTACCTATCCAGGTGTGTTGGCACATGCTTCACTGGTGCTGGTTGCACTTGAATAGGGTGATCTGGGAGTGCTTTGTTGCAGGTCATCCTGCAGGGATTCCGGCAGTCCCCCAGGGGTTCATTGGATTCGTGGCAAGGCTTATAGCCCGGCCACCCTTAGACGAAAGGCAGCTTAAGGACAACTGCCTGAATAGTCAACAGCAGCCTTGGTGTCGGCAAGGTCCAATAGGAGCTCGGTAAGTGTGGCTTTTGGGGGCGTACATATAAAATGTTTGTGCGCATCCATGACTGGCGCTGGTGGCTGGGAGCGTTTGGAGAGGGTGAATTGGACGTGCTTTGTTGCAGGTGCTCCTACAAGGGCTCCTTGGATTGGCCGCAAGACTTTGAGCGGTACGAGTCGAGCCGGGTTTCGTTCTTCAGTCTGGCACCTTACACCAACGGCTGCCAGAGAGCGGTTTCCTGACAAATGTCCAAGAGGAGCTTGGTAAGTGTTGGGGGTAGGGAGGAGTGGAAAGGGCTGGGCTACATACCTAAGGGTCTGTTCACATGCTTTGCTCTGCTGGGACTGTTTGAATAGGGTAAATTGTGAGGGCTCTGTTGCAGGTGGTCTTACAGGGGTTCTTTGCATTGGGGGCAAGCCTTGGAGATGAGCCTCAGTTCAGGAGCTGGGAGCCACGGGCAACAGCAAGCAGACGGAGGCAAGCTTGCCTGGGAAATGTCCGCTAGCTCGGTAAGTGTGGTTTTGTGGGATGATGTTTTGAGCTGGTTGGGCTGAGTGTTGGAGTGTCGGTACACGTGCTTCACTGGTGCTGGTTTGTGGGAGTCTTTGGAAGGGTGAGTTGCAAGTGCTTTGTTCCAGGTCATCTTGCCTGGGTCATTGGATTGGTGGCAGGCTTTTGAGCCGGGTGTCCTTTTTGGAGCTGGCACAGAAAAGGTCCAGTAGGATGTCAGGTAAGTGTGGCTTTTGCAGGGAGGGGAGCTGTGCTGTGAGTTGGGCTAAATAGCCGAGTGTCCCCATCTGTCACTGGTTCTGGTTGCTGAGTGTTTGACTAGGGTGTAGCGAGTGCTTTTTTCACAGGTCGTCCAACAGGGGACTTTGGATTTGGAGGCAAGGATTTGAACCAGACATTCTTCCACGAAGGGCAGCGAAAGGACCTTGGCGTGAATAGCCAACAGAGGAGCTTGGTAAGTGTGGCTTTCGGGCGGCCTCTATTGTGAGCTGGTTGAGCTAAGAAGGTATTCGAGTGTCGGTTCACATCCTTCACTGGTGCTGGTTGCTGGTAGTCTTTGAATAGGGTGTATTGGGAGTGCTTTTTTGCAGGATGTCCAACAGGAGTCATTAAATTAGCGGCGAGTCTTGGAGCCGGGCATCCTTCTCGTGTCTCTTGGCCAGAGGTAAGTAGCCAACAGGTGAGGTTGCCTAGAAAAGGACCAAGAGGAGGTGGATATGTAGTCCAACACGCTTACACCAAGTGCCCGTTGTCCCCCTTGTTCACTGGTATTGGTTGCACGGGTAGTTGGAAGAGGGTAAATGTGGAGTGCTTTGTTGCAGGTGAGGTCATTGGATCGGAGGCAAGCATTGAGCTGAGCCTTCTTGGAGCTGGCAGCCAGATGGAACGGAATAAGAAGCCAACAGGCATCTGCCTGGGAAAGGTCCAATAGGAGCTTGGTAAGTGTGGCTTTTGGGGGTGTGCACGTGCATCGCTGGTGCTGGTGGCTGGGAGTGTTTGGAGAGGGTGAATCGGGCGTGCTTTGTTGCAGGTGGCCCTACCAGGGCCTGTTGGATTGGCCGCAAAACTTTGAGGGGCACGACTTGAGCCAGGTCTCGTTCTTCAATCTGGCACCTTCCCGACAAATGTCCAAGAGGAGCTTGGTAAGTGTTGGTTTTGAAGGGCACGATGGGGGGGGCTGTTGAAAGTGTTGGGCTACATATCTAAGTGTCTGTTCCCATGCTTTGCTGTGCTGGTTTCTGGGACGGTTTGAACAGGGTCAATTGGGAGTGCTTGGTTGCAGGTGCCCTTACAGGGGTTCATTGGATTGGATTGGTGGCAAGACTTCAAGCTGGGTCTGTTTGTTGGAGCCAAAAGCCTCACCTGAAAGGCTGCCAGAAATGGACGTAATTGAATAGCCATCAGGCGAGCTTGCCTGGAAAATATCCAATAGCGAGGTAAGTGTGGCTTTGTGGGGCTCTCCCTGTGAGCTGGTTGGGTTACGTATTGGTGTGTCTGTACACATGCTTCACCGGTGCTGGTTTCTGGGCATCTGTGGGGAGGGTGAATTGCGAGTGCTTTGTTCCAGGTCATCCTGCAGGGATTCTTAGGTTGGCGGCATGGCTCTGAGCCGGGCATCCTTCTTGAATCGGTTGGCGAAAAATAACTGAGCAAGCATCCAACCGGGGAGTTTTTCTGTCCAGTCCGAGAGGAGGTGGGGTAAGTGTGGCTTTTGGGGGGGCTCTTTGTTGTTGCAGGTGGCCCTTCAGGGGCTCTCATTGGATTGGCGGGAGGACTTTGAGCTGGGTCGTCTTGTGAAGCCAGAAGCTTGCAATCAGAGGCTGCCAGAGAGGAACTTGAGTGCCTAGCCAAGAAGAGAGCTTGCCTGGGAAATCTCCACCAGCTAGGTGAGTGTGGCTTTTAAGGGGTTGTGCTACCAGCTGGTTGGCTTAAGTATCCGCTTGCTTCACTGCTGTCGGTTGTTGGGAATGTTTGACTAGGGGAAACTGGGAGTGCTTTCTTGCAGGTGGTCCTCCAGGGCTCATTGGACTGGAGGCGAGGTTTAGCCGGGCCTCCTTGGAGCTGGCAGCTAGAGGCAACCGAGTATGCAGCCAACTGTGGAACTTGCCTTGGGGAAGCACCAATTGGAGCTCGGTAAGTGTGGCTTTTGGGGGGGTCTCTTCTGTGAGCTAGTTGGGCGAAGTGTCCAAGTGTCTGTCCACATCTCTCACTGGTGCTGGTTGCTGAGTCTTTGGTAGGATGTATTGGCAGTGCTTTGTTGCAGGTGGTCCAAGAGGAGCGATTGGATGGGAAAGGAGGCTTGGAGCTGGCAGGCAGAGGGAACGGAGTAAGATGCCAACCACGGAGCTTGTCTGGAAAGGTGTGAGGATCTGGGGGGAATGTGGTTGGTGGGCCTGTACTATGAGCTGGTTGGGCTAAGTATCTGTCTGTAAGCAAGCCTCTCCGCTTTGTTCTAGGTCGCCGTACGGGATCGTTGGAAGGTTTTAGCCGGGTGCCTGTTCTGGAGCAGAGCCAGGAGGGACAGTGAGCAGCCAAGAGGGCAGTAGGAGCGCGGTCAGTATGGCTTTTGGGGTGCTGTGGTGTAAGCTGCTTGGGCTAAGTATCCAAGTAAACGTTGGGTCCGGCACCCGTAGTCGAAAGTCAGCAGAAGAATTGCCTGCATAGCCAACAGAGGAGTTGGACTGGGAAAGGTCCAATAGGAGCGTGCACGGCACTGCAAAAGCCACGCTTCCCTATGTGCTGGCTGTGGTAAGTATCAGTTTCTGTCCACATCTCTCACTGGTGCTGGTTGCTGGGAGTCTTTCACAGGGTGCATTGGGAGTGCTCTTTTGCAGGTCTCCGATCTGGAGTCATTGGAACGGAGGCAGGTTTGGAGCCAGCAGCCTTGGAACGCAGGCCGCCGGCGGGAACGGGGTGAGCAGCGAACAGGGCAGCAGCCAAGAATGGGAGTCTGCCTGGGAAAGGTGGGCGGGGAGCCTGAGTAGGCGTGGCTTTGGGCGGGGGGCACTTTGCTAACAAGACCAGGAGGGCCATAGTGGGTGAGAGCCAAGGTTCCTCTAGCCCGGTATCCTGTCTCGCGTAACGATCTGGTTTTTCTGTAGCCATGTTGGAAGGCCTGAAGCAAAGCTTTCCTCCGCAGCCAGACTGAAGTGCAGCAGCCGTTAGCTGTAAGGCCTAGAGTCCCATTCCATCTAAATGGTATTAATGTAGTGTCACAGCCAGATGAGAAGGGGATTTTGTGCTAATAGCTGTCCTGCTGTCACCAGATAAAGATCCGGATCTCCAGATTGGTCAAGAGAATGGAAGTAACCCCATTCTGTCCAGCAAGAAACTGCTTCTCAGTAACTGAGGTGGTGGAATCCGCAGTCTCTGGTTAGGTAGCCTCACTTTTCTGTTTGTCTGGCTTGTAACTGTTTGTCTGCTGTCTGGTTCAGTTTGTTGTTGGGTGTAAACCAATGAAGGGGGTGGGGTATGAGTGGTTAGGTAATTTTTTTGTTAGGATTGGTTAGTAAACTCTCCTAAACTAATGGGTGACGGTATAGCTAAGCAGGAGTCAGGCTTCATTCTATAAAGGGGGGTCCCCAAAGTAATAGAAGCAGAAGGCTGGAAGAAGAGCAGAGGGAAACAAGGAAGAGCTGGTGGAAGAACTACTGGGCTCCAGGACCAGAGCTGCCAGGCTTCTCCTGCACGACCGTGAGGTGCAACAGCTAAGATCCAGAGAGCCTGACCTTGCCTGGCCAACAGGGCAAGTCTGCCTGCCTTGATCAGGATTGGTGAGCATGACGCTATGTGCTTAGCGTGTGTATTCTGCTTGTTTGGGACTTGTCAGGAAATGGGTACTGAGATGTTTCGGTTCACACCAGAAGCGCTAGAAGTAAGTTTTACAGTACAAAGGCACATAATCTGAGTGAGGAGTCTACAAAGCAATCATGTGCCTTTGTACTATAAAACTTACTTCTAGCGCTTCTGGTGTGAACAAATGTCGGAGTACTTCTGCTGAGACTTGGTTTTCTTTAATTGTTGACGGATATGTTAAACTGTCTGAACATACTGTACGAAGGATCCCTGAAACTCTCTCAGGGCGGCTGGTGTTCTCACTGTGGTAGCTGTCAGCCTGCCTGCATGCATAATAAAGTTTTCCTTCTAGATTTCTCTCCTGCCTCACTGCTTTGACCTCCAGCCTCGGACCCTTCTGGGGACTCTGTACCCCAGGGGAGCGAGATTTCCCTAACAATTTGGTGCCAGGAGTGGGATGGCTAGGAACTCCAGTTGGGAAGGCTGACGCCGGGGAACGGGAACGGACTACAGCGCGCATCTGAAGGGTAAGGGATCCATTTAAAATCCCCCCGTCCGCCTCCCTGTTCTCGTCGCCAGCTGGACCGGCTGGCGGTAAGAGTCCTCTTTTGCTCCAAAACATTGTCAGAGGCTTGAGGGAGATTTAAAACGAAAACGCTGGGTATAGCCAAAGAGGGGTTGGATTTTGTTGCTGACCGATTGGTGGCGAGTCCAAGCGCATGGTTTTGAGTGAGTGAAGTCCGGAACGGGACCGCAGCCGCACCGGTGCTGTCAGTGTCACTGAACAGCTGCCGAAAGCAAGGGCGGTTCCGCCGGCACAAGGAATGAGTGAAGCTGACTGTGTGTGGACTTGCAAGCTATGCTTGGAGAAGGTAGTACTGTTGGGCTCCTGTGCTGTCCTTAGACAGGACAGTGCTAGCCTGGGTGGGATTGCGCTCTCTCCGACTGAGGGGAAAAGTTTCTCATAGCCTGGGACTCCCTTGTCTCAGATGATAAGAATTTACAGTCAGCTAGGGAAATTGCCGGCAGCTTTGAAACTAAGACTTAAGAAATTAATAAGCATTTGGAATGGCAATACTCAGGGGAATTCCCAGAAAAAATGGCCACTAGAGGGTAGCTTTGACTTAGAAAAGCTTTTCTATCTTAGAGTTTTCCTCGAGGAAAAACATCCTAACCAGATGGACTATTGGTGCGTCTGGGAGGATGCCCCCCCCCCCCCCAAAATAGAATGAGAGCATTATGGCTAGCCAAAAAGATTCTATTGAAAAGCTGCCTTTTCTATTCCGGTGCATCAGAATTCCCAATTTCTCTTTGCCTTTTCCCTTCAGGGTCGTCAGTTAACCTGGACACATTTTCCCCAAGGTTATTGTGAAAGCCTACTCTGTTTTCTAAGTTTGTAAAAGCTGACGTTAATGCCATCCCTCTTCCCTGCAGCTCTGTGTTGGTTCAGTATGTTGATGATGTGTTAATTGCTAGAAAAACTGAGAGGGTGTAAAACTGGTACCTTGCCTGTATTAAAATGTCTTGCTGGAAAGGGTCACAAGCTTATCCCTTTAACTTTGCCTTTTAGCTTCCGGACAGTCTGCAACAACAAGATTTCCTTACTTCTTCTGGCTCCGCTTTCTCTCATGGTCCCCTTATCTCCCAACTTCTTGATGCCATTCAGCTCCCCACATCCCTCTATTACCCATTGCCTAGCCCACAGAGGTGCTACCGATCCTGTTTCTCTGGGTAATGGGAGTGCTGATGAAATGGCCAGGCACGCAGCAGCACATGGACCTCCGACTCCCTTTCAGATTCTGGTCTCTCTTTCTCTCCCTGTTTCTTTGCAGGACCCGCTAGAACTACAGCAAGCTGCTCAACCTTCAGGGAGAAACCTTTGGGAGAAAGCAGGCTGCTCCTTATCCCCAGCTGGGATAATGGTTGGGCCTGATGGCTGCCCAGTTGCCCCAAGATCTCTCATGGCAGCTTGCTCAGGTGTCTCATCAGATGACACCTGAGCAAAAGGGGGGTGGCCTCACAGATCCTAAAACAATGGTACACCCCAAGCGTGCACCTAGAAGCTGCAAGGGTATCTAATTCATGTGTGATTTGTAAGCAGTTTAATGTTGCGGGAGTAGACCCACAGGCTAGCGGCCACACGGAAAGAAGAAACCTAGACATAAAACGCCTGAGGACGAGGTTCGGCGGACCGAGGTGGCACACTCAAACCAGACTGTTACCAAACAGGCCACCACCAGGAGCTTCAAGGTACATCCTGAGAGGTAGGAATGCCAGCAAAGCCCTATAGGTGAGCCTGGCGCCCTGTAGCTCTCACAAAGGGGAATCCTTTCCAGTATTGAGTGAAATGAGATACTACAAAATCTTGAAGCGTGCCTGCAGAGGCAAGCCAAAGAATACTAACTGATTAAGCTTAGTTAGCTAGCACCTAGTAAAGCAGTCTCTAACTACTATATTATCCTTTCTACTTTAGAGATTTAAGATACTATTATCGGATGAGGATTGTTTTCCTCCTTTTAGTAGTCAGTATTCTACAGGAGAGCGGGAGTGGGTAGATGCCCAGAATAACACTGTACCCAGGAGTACACAGTCATGGGGGCAGAACAGGCAGATTTGGTGTAAAAATCTGATTGCCTCAGGGATTCCCCAACTCAAGCATTACATCCATTGGGGACTATGTTTCCATTGTGTTGGGAAAGCAAAATTGAAGATACTTGACTAGTCTCGCCCCTCTTTTAATCCTGTTAATTTTGACTTTCTTTTGACTGTATAAATCAAGGGGTTTGAACCTTGTAGGGCACTCGCATTGTCTGGGTTAATTTAGCAGAGCAGCTTTGCTAAGTAAACAGAGGGGTCTGACAAATCTGTGAGTCCTGTCTGACTTTGACAATTTGGAGGTTCTACCGAGATGGCCGCGGTCTTCGCTGAGGCTGAGCATCTTGCAGGATGGCGGTGGTAGCCGTCACCTGGGCATTTGGCCCGAGCGGTCCTCTGCCAGAATGGAAAGGTGCACACCACAGCGAAGTCTACGCCATCGAACCTGTTGGTTCCCGCTCTGTTCTGGTAGGGATCCCGGGATCTAACATCAGGACTCTGGTCAGGTAATTATTTCTGTTTTGTCCGGACTGAGGACTGTCTTGTCTCTGTGTCTCTCCGTCTTCCCTGTGGTGTGAGTGAGTCTGGGAGCCGTCCCTGTCCGGGGACTGGCTGACCAAGGGGCTCCTGTCCCCGCGGTCTGTGTGACTGGAATCTGCACAATCGCAGCCGCACCGCACCTCGGATAAAATCCTTGGAGCGAACGCAAGGGCGATTGAGGCAGTAGCCTGTGGGCTGCTTTTGTGTTGCACTGGGCACCGCTCTGACGAACCCGAATTTCCTCCTTGCGTGATTGGTGTATGAAGCCCTCCTGTATGGGTAACTAGAGGTCCAAGCAGGGCAGTTCCCTAAAGGGACCCCGGCTCAGTTTGTCTATTTTAGAAAGGGTCCGGACCCCTGTAAATATCTGGGGAAATGATCTAGATTGACTGTGGGGGAATCCCAAAATTCAGTGGCCACTGTTAGGATCTTGGAACAAAGACCAAGTGGACGTCTTAAAAGACAAACTTGGCCTTGCCAAAATTCAATTGGCTAGAGGAGAGGTAGATTGCTTCATGCAGTGGTGGGACGAGACAAATCTTAGATGGACTGAATCGAAGCTGGCCTCCTCCCTTAAAAATTCTAATGATAAGTAAAAAGCTTTCTTGGAAAGCTCCTCTCCCACCACCAGACCGAGCGCTTCCCTTTACCCCATCCTCCAAGAAGACTGAGAGCAATAGAAGCAAAAGGCTGGAAGAAGAGCAGAGGGAAACAAGGAAGAGCTGGTGGAAGAACTACTCGGCTCCGAGACCAGAGCTGCCAGGATTCTCCTGCAGGACCGTGACGTGCGGCAGCTAAGATCCAGAGAGCCTGATCTTGCCTGGGCAACGGGGCAAGTCTGCCTGCCTTGATCAGGATTGGTGAGCCATGAGGCTGTGTGCTTAGCACGTGTATTCTGCTTGTTTGGGACTTGTCCATAAATGGGGGGCTCTTTGGGTGGCTAAAGATGCTGCAAAACCCGCAGGAAGTTAGGTCCTGAGCCCTAGGAATTGGGTCAGGCTGGGTGTGGAAATGAACAGGGCTGCACCTTGAGCCCTAGGAAGTGGGTTAAAGGGGTGTGTCCCTCCAGTGTGGAAGGGGCTAGAGAAATGTGTGCGGGTAACACTTGGGACGCCAGATGGCCCAGAGGGGAATCAAGGGATGGTTGTGCTGTCCTCCGTCTGCAGGCTGAGACAGAGGGAGGCTAGGGACACCTGCTGGCTAATAGCCGTTGAGGGGCCTAACCTAACCACGACTGTATCCAGTTTGTTTTTGGCAGCCCTTGAAGGTCCCGGTCTGGCGAGGAGGAGCTGGGCAGGTGGACTGCGCGCCGCGTGAAGGAAAAACTTGCTTTTTGTGGTGATCCTGCTCCCTCTTAATTCCCTTTGGTGACCCCTGGTTCTTGTGTGGTGGTGACCCCTAGACCTTAGGTGATGGGAGCAAGCACCTACCTTTTACTCCTTCACTTTTTCCACCCCGTCCTGATTGATGGACCAAAATGGGCAGTATTTTACCTCCAGTTAAAGGAAGACAACTTGGGTATCCTCAGGACAGATAGATGTCAGTAACTGTTTCCAGGCTCTCTGCAGGTTCCACTGTGGGGAATGGTTTGACAGTTACCTTCTGCTCAATGGGGTCTCCCCATGACCCTTTCCCTCAGAAGTAAGGGATTAGTAGTGTGGAGATGAGGCTTCTGGGATCGCCGCTCCCAAGAGGAGAAGACAGGTGGTGGTGGTCAGGATCTCACTCCTAAGAGGCACGAAGTCCTCAGCCTGCTGTCCTCACAGGTTATCTAGAAGTGTGATGTGTACCTGGAGCTAGAATTCAGGATATGACTGAGTCTTCTGAAACTGATGAAACCTGTGGATCGCTCCCCCTTCCTACTTCTCCATGTAGGAATTAATGGGGCAGCTAAGACTGACCTTTAGTGGTTCCTGGCAGATGATGTGGTGCTAGTAAGAAGAATCAAGGAGTTTGAGGTGCAAGTGGTGGTCTCTTTCCTCCTCCTGAGCAAAGAAAAGGTCCAGGCAGGGGTTGTTGAATTTTGGACATACCTGCCTGCTTGCACAGGTGGTGTTGGAGAGAGGGCTTTGGTGTTTTGACTGTGGGATGCTGTTCCAGGCGCAAGGGTTGGCTAGGAAGAGAATGGGATCTACCTAATGGAGAGAGGGAAGAGTATATTTGCAGGCAGGTTTTCAAACCTAATAAGGAGGTCTTTAAGCTAGGCTCGTTGGGAGACGATGACCTAAGCCCTGAGGTGAGTGGGACAGTGGGAAGAAACAAGGAGGAAAGTGCAGTGGAGGAGGACCCCTGCTGGAGAATGTTGGGCAATCTGTACACCAACGCAAGAAGCCTGGGGAACAATCAGGAAGAATGATGAGTCCTGTCAGTGAAACAACTATGATTTGATTGGAACAACAGAGCCTTGGTGGGATGACTGGAGTACTGTCATGGAAGGGCCTAAACTGTTTAGGAAGGACAGGTGTGGGAGGGAAGGTGAAGGAGTTGCAGTGTATGCAAGAGCTGTATGAGTGCTTGAGTTCCAGTCTCTAGAGGGAGAAGTGCCTGTTGAATCTTTGGGTTAAGCTTAGAGGCAGGAGCCCCAGAGATGGTGATGTGGTGGGTGTCTACTGCAAACCAGCAGATCAGGTGGATGAAGTAGACAAGTCTGTCTTCAGACAACTAAGAAGCTTGGGGATCACAGGCCCTGGTTGGTTCCGGCAAGGGACTCGAGTTGCTTAACATCGGTTGGCAGACCAATAGAGCAGTATACGCAGACAGTCCTGGAAGAAGGTTGGGGATAACTTCCTGGTACAGGTGCTGAAGGACCCAAGCAGGGGCCGTGCACAGCTTGATCTGCTGCTCACAGAGGGAGGCATTAGTAGGGGAAGTGGATGTGGGTGGCAACCTGGGAAGCAGTGATCACGAGGTGGTTGCTGTCAGGATTCTGACCAAAGGAAGAAAGAAGAGCAGCAAGATACACTCCCTGGACTTGAGAGAAGCACTTTGACTCCCTCCGAGAAATGAAGCTTGCAAGACGTGGAAGCTTGGACAGACGACCAGAGGAGTGTAAATGTTCGGGTGTTGAATGTTGTGGCCCAGCCATGTGGGGTCTTTGTTCAGACCTTGACTCAAGGTGTCAGATTTGCAGATGAAGGCCATTTCTGCAGCTGCTTTCCAGCTGGCTTTCAAAATTCTAATAGTAGAGTGACTCTTAGATCCATTTGTGAGTGCCCGGGCCAATTAGGTGTTCCCCAAGGGGTTTCTGTGGGTTACTGTGTGGATGGTCTGATTTGTCTCCATTAATCCTGTGTCATAAAGATTGTCTAGCTTGGCCAATGTACATGGCAGAGGGCGTTGCTGGCCCATCTCCCATCAGTGGGTGGACAGTTGTATAAATCTCTGGGCTGGTTGCTTATGTCCTCTCGAGTGAATGAGACAGACGGTTGGGCTGCTCTGTTAAGCCGGTATGAAATGTTGGTGATGTGGTTCCTGTAACTTGAAAGTATTTACATCCCGACGCTGCTCTTCATCCCACCGTGTGGTTCCACTGCCATCAGTGGTGGCACGGGGACGTAAGAGCGAGTGAATCTTTTGTACAAAGCCCGCTACTGCCTTGAAATTGCATTTGAATTCAGAATCGAGCTTAAGCTGGTAGAACCGCTGTCCTGAGGGGACAGGGCCGACGTTACTATTTGAGCTTCCCGTAAACGTACCTCTAAATTTGAGTGACAGCGCTGATGAATGGGTCGTGGCGACAAGCACCTTGTCGTGCCGGTCAAGCTGCTGTGATTAAAATGTGCTCCCGCGCTGCTCCTACGTTGCTGAGCAGAGGTAGCGGGATACATTGAATTTTCTCTTGTTTTTGCCATTGCCTTTCAGCTTCTTTGTGACCTCTGGATACTTTCAAATTGATTTCCCTTTAGAAAAATCCAACTGCAAACCTAGTTTATAGGTTGAAAACAAAGCAGAGGCCGTAACGTTAAGTAGAGGGAATGGGGAGTAGCAAAACTGTGCCACTTCTCTCTGTATCCTCGTTGCTTGTAAGGCACCGGTCGCTCTTTTCCCTTGGCTGATTCCTAGCTGCTACTGAATGCTACAGCCCCGTCTTGTGTGAAGCGATGGCTTTCCTCGGAAGGTCCACCTTCAACCGGGCTGGCGGCGCCTCATCGTAGGAGAAACCCCATTCTTCCTTGCCGACTCAGCTGCTTCTCCAGTGCCGCTGAACACCCTATCTCGATTAGACAACCAAACCAAACCTCACAGCGGTGAAAGGTATTGATTTTAAGTCCGTCTAGTTAGTTTGTTGCAAACCCCTAATGCAGCTGGATTGAAACATTGAAATCCTGTTGTAACTGAGTGGGACAGGCACTTCAGCTCCAACCTTTTTACTTCCAAGATCACTTTTTAAATGACAGAAGAAGCCAAGATCTACCGCCCTACCCCTTCCTTGAAGCCCCACCCTGCCCTCTCTATTCTCCTCCTCCTCCATCACTTGCTATCCCCAACCCTTACACTGCTGCTTTTTTCCCCCCAATTCTTCTGTAGGAAGAGGTTTTTCCAACGTTTGGCCTGTTGAAAGTAGACCAGTGTCAGAAAAACCCCTTCTGTTGGAAGCCCCCTTATTCCTCGTAGAAAGAGGACTAGAGGGGTTACCGAAAAAGCATGTATGTTCTTCCACTTTCTTTAGCGGAAGAGCGAATGCATCCCTGGAGGCGGAGGAGTTTTTCTGGGCTACCTCTGCAGTCCCAAAAACTCCTGCAGTCTAGCTGTACCCTCACTGGGTTGAGACAGGATGTGTGGACTCAGGGGTGGGAAGGGGTGAGATGCAAGCTCGGGGGGGGGGGGATTTGGATGCAGGAGGAGGGGATGCTGGCTCAGGGAGGGGACTCCAGGCTGGGAAGCATTGTGGTCAGGTTGGAGGATTGGGGTGCTGAGCAAGCCACATGCTTGTGGATGTGAGGGTGCAGGAGTTTGGGTTGGGGGATGGGAAGGGCTCAGGACACAGATTTGTGGGGGGTGGATGGTGTAGGAGTGTTGTGGCAAAAGACTGGGGATACGGGGGTGCAGGAGTTTGGTGGTGTGAGGGGCTCAGTATGGGGTTCCAGCGTATGATAGGCTCAAATCTAGGGCTTGGGGTGTGTGTGTGCAGGAGTGTTACAATGCTGTGGACAGATGGGGGACTTGTGGCCAGGCTTCATTTTTAAATAAAATATGTCAAAGACAAAAAGCGTCAACATTGGTTTTTATTTGAGAAGCGGTTTTGATTCAGGGGTCACTGAAAAGTCAGTGGGGGTCACAAGTGAGATGCCAAAAAACCCTCTTCCTATAAAGCCTCACTAATGTGGCCCCAACTGTGCTGGTGGGAGCAGGGGCCATGGTACTGGAGCAGAGGACAGGGTCAGTGGAGGCAAGGGACAGGGTGCCAGTGGGAAGGGGGGGCAGGGAAATTCTCAGAACATGCCTCGCCCCCACTCCCTGGAGGAGGGAAGCTCCAGCAAGAGCCTTCTCCCCTGCAAAGGAGGAAACTCCCAGGCTGTGTCTATACTGGCAAGCTTTTCCGCAAAAGCAACTATCTATCTCATGTAAGAAATCAGTGCTTCTTGCGGAAGTACTACGCTGCTCCCGTTCGGGCAAAAGGGCCGGTACAGGCAGCTCAGATTTGTTTTGCGCGAAAAAGCCCTGATCGTGAACATGGCGATTGGGGCTTCTTTGTGCAAAAGCCTGTCTAGATTGGATGCAGCATTGATAGTACGCCGATAGCTTTCTAAGTCAGACAGGCCTGGGTTACAAAGAGACCTTCTTCATTTCCCACGGGACCTGTGAGGGACCGGGCCGTATCTGGGCACAGCTGAGGGCGTCCGCTCAGGGCGAATTGCTTAAATCCGGGGCCCCTTACAGCCCCCGACTGGTGACCTCTCCACACAGGCCACAAACCAGTCCCACAGAGCACTTCAGCAGCCTGCCTGAAGCCTCACGAGCAAAACCCCTCTGACACCCCAGCAATATCCGTGCCCAAGATGGCCCCGGGCTTATACCCAGGTGGGGGTCCTAGCACCCAATCCCACCTTCCCCGAATAAGTTTTGTCCGGTTCTAGGAAACCAGCCACAGATGCCGGGTCAATTTACCCTCTGGACATTACCCACAAATCACGCTGGGCCAATCCTTTAGAATCTATATCTAAAGGTTTATTATTACAGGAAAGAAAAGCATGAGAGTAAGGTTATTAAAGTACAGTACGTTACATGCACCGAATCTCCCAGTTCTCGGTGCAGGCTCTAGCAGAGATGTTACAGCTGCTGGTTTAAAAGTTCTTATTGCACATCCTACGATCAGGATGGGTTCACAGGTCTCCCGGGCTCTTCAATCCCTGCAGTGCTGCCTCTGGGATGAAGTGCTGAGCTGAGAACAAAATGGCATTGACCAGATGGCCTCTTTTATCCCCTTCCTGGCCTTTTCTTGTATGCAGCAAGTCACCTGGTCAGAGGCCAATCTCTATGTTCCCTGCTGGCTGCCCTCAGGTGACAAATCCCATTCTTTGGGTGTGTCCATAGCCTATTGAAAGTCATTGTTCCACAGAGCTTTGCTACTCAGCCTGTCCATAGCCATGCTTAACCACATTCACAGAAATATTCAGCTTCCACACAGATTACAGATTCCTACCTACACACATAGACATTATACACTCACATGGCTCCCCCCATACCAATTTCTGGGGCCAACACCCCCACCTAGGGGTGCAGCAGCGATCTGGCTGCTTCCCTCCAATTCAGCAACGTGACAGAACCCCCTTTCAGTGCCACAGAAAACAAGGGCTGGGAGCGGTAGCCATGTTAGTCTGTAACTAAATAAACTTCAACCACAATGGTCCTGTGGCACCCTAGAGACTCTCAAATATATAAACACTAGCATGAGCTTGCCTGGGTACAACTCTCTTCTTTGGCTGACCACTATGTACCCAGAAACCAAGCTGCTGATTACCATAGTCCAGGGGTGGGCAAAAGCCTCGCAGAGGGGCCCCATCTAGCTAGCCCAAGCACTTTGGCCAGCCCGTGAGGCAGTTGCAGGCCCCAGCCCCTAGCGCAGGGATGGGCGATCTAAGGCAGGTGAGCCAATTTTCAGCAGCCTGGGGGAAAGAAGCTCAGCCCTCTCCCCTGTGCAGCAGCTGGAGAGGGCTCCTTCCTCCCTGCAGCAGGTTAGGCTGCGGTGGGAGGAAGCAGGGCTGGGGGCTGATGCTCCTCAGCAGGCACCAGAGGTGTCAGTGCTGGACGGGACCTGCACCTGACTGTGTGGCTGCTGGGGCAACAGGCCCTCTCTCCACGTTGGCTGGTACAGCGTGGTTGCAGCTGTTGCTGCAAGGAGGAACCAAGTCAGGTAAGGCCTCCCCCTTATGCACAGATCCCTCCCCCCCAATCCTTTCTCTCCCCCCTGAGGCCCAGCACCCCCAGCTTACTCTGACACCCTCCTTTGTTCCTGCACCCCCTTCTCATGGCCAGGCACTGCACCCACCCTTGTTCCTCCTCCCAGCCTTTTGCACCCCACCTCCCTCCCAGATCCTACACTCCAGCCCTGTCCTACTTGCTTGCAGCCCTGTCTTATGCACTGTGCCCCTCGCTCATGTCCCTACCGCAAAGCCTAAGGGGGGGGGCCCATAAAAATCCACTAACTCTGGAACCCTAGAAAAGTCTGGTCTATGGGTAGCCCTGAACATCAGTTCTCCCTCTTCCCCTCTTAAGGCTGGGGCACCAGAGGGCTGAGGTGTCTCAGTCAGGATCACATCAGTGAGCGCTGGGGTTTTTGGAGTAGTTTTGTGCTTCTCGCTTGTGTGGCCCCCGACTGATATTTCTGTGGCTCAGTGACCGCTGGCCCAAAAAGAGTTCCCTATCCTTGCCCTAAATAAAGGAAACATTGAAATCTTTTTTGTTGGACACCATATTTTACTTATTTAAAATGAAGTTTGATTAAACTAAACAAGAGGAAGTTAAAATGCTTCATCTGTTCCATGATTTTGAATTGAACCCTTCTGTCGAGCTGCAGTTCTGGTGCTCAGCACCCTGCCTGCTCAAAGCTTCGGAAGACGTCAGCCTGCTTTGTGCCGATGTTACTCGCCCTGATTCACACTTCAATGCAAGACCAGCCGTGCTAGACGGCACTGAAATCTTATACAACTTTCACGAAGCCTGAATCATCAAAGGCCCTTTGATTTTAGCAAAGAGCTTTCCTGTGTATTTGCATGTTCATGAGATGTGGCGTTCCTATGGGTTAGGTATGGGCTCTTCAGCTTTGGTGAACACCTCTAGCGCTGCCAATCAAAATCTCCTCTTTATTGGGGAAAAAGATTACCACCGTTTCCTCAGTAAAGGTCCCCTTTTCTCTCCCCGGCTGCCTCTTTCCCACAAACAGTAATGATGTGATACTACTGTGCAGAAGCAGACACAAATCTAGTAGCGAGGGCGCTCGCTTGCTTAATGTTCACTCCCAAGTTGTTGGGTCTTTTCTTCTTCTTTTCTAATTGGACGTGTAGCTGAATCCCCAATATCCTCCAAACTGATGGCTTCCACAATTCTGTTTAGGTGGTCGGGTGGGGCGCATGACACCTGTGTATTTGGAAACTCCAACATCTTCCAGAAGCTGGACTCTGGCACGTTCTTCCCCCGGTGTGACTTTGGGGTTGGGAATAGGCAGATGCCGCTGTGCATCATGGGGGACGGGGCCTACCCTCTCCCCATACGCGGGCTAACTGGACCCCATTCAATGTCCAAATCCAGGTGGAGCGCACCTTCGGGTGCCTCCACGATGTTGTGGAGAGGAAGGGGGAGGGAGGCGGATACTGGCTGCAAAGGGAGGGTCTTGGAGTAGCTGTGGACATTGGCCGGACCTATGAGTTGAGGGTGCCCATCCAGGAGGCCCAGAGGGAGAGTTTCTCTTAAGGATCCCAGTAACTTTCCCCAGGGCCTCCCTGCTAGGGGCCTGCCCCTTGCTCCACTATCCCTTCCCCCCCTTCCCTGCAGGCTCAATAAACCCACCTGTTTTGAGTTGAAGGAACCAAACACTGTATTTTTCTTTGAATGAAATAAACTGAGGGAGGGAGGGAGGGCTGAGAACCTGTTACTGTTAAGTTGTTCTATTTGTTCCAAAACCACCTCTAATGACACTTCAATCCGGGACACTTCCTCAGATTCATCACTCTCAAAGGACGGTGCAGGTTTGGGAATCTCCCGAACGTCCTCAGGCCTGAAGACTGAAGCAAAGAAATCATTTAGTCTCTCCGCAATGGCTTTATCGTCCTCCATAGCTCCTTTTGTATCTCGATGGGCTGGGAGCCCCACTGGATTTTTTAGCAGGCGTCCTGCTTCTAATGTACTTTTACTTTTTAAATTTTTGGCTAGCTGTTCCTCTCTCTTTTTTGATTTTTCTTATTACATTTTTACAGTCAAGTTGGCAGTGTTCATGTTCCTTTCTATTTACCTCACTAGGATTGGACTTCCACTTTTTAAAAGATGCCTTTTTATCTCTCACTGCTTCTTTTACGTGGTTGTTAAGCCACCATGTCTCTTTTTTAGGCCTCTTACCCCAAATTTAAAAAAAATAGGATGCATTTATATTGGGCCTCCATTCTGGTGTCTTTGAAAAGTTTCCATGCAGCTTGCAGGGATTTTACTCTAGTCACTGTACCTTTTAATTTCTGATGAACTAACCTCCTCCTTTTTGTGTAATTCCCTTTTTTTGAAATTAAATGCGAGTGTGTTGGACTGCTGAGGTGCTCTTCCCACCACAGGAACGTTAAATGTTATTCTATTATGGTCACTGTAAGGCTGTGTCTACGCTGCACCAATCTTCCGGAAAAGGGATGCAGAAGAGACAAGTCAGAATTGCAAAGACAGCGGGGATTTAAATTTTCCCCGCTCCATTTGCATGAACATGGCTGCCGCTTTTTTCCGGCTCGGCTTGGGGCTTTGCTGGTAAAAAAGCGCCAGTCTAGACGGGGATCTTTTGGAAAATAAAGCCTTTACCGAAAGGTCCCTTATTCCGGGTTTTAAGCAGAAAAAGTCAAAATTAAAAATTCAGGCAGGAAATCCGAACACGAAAGACAAATAGAGGCATTTTTCCCCCTCCACTCGTAGGATATGCACAAGTTTGGCAATTTGGATGGGTTATCTATTCCTATTTGGTTATAGGTTCCATTACCCCTGGAATGTATCAACTTGGCTTTTTTCAGTCAGAGATGAGAAGGGCACACCCACACCCGTAGGGTGGGAATATTTTCTATTCTTCAGCCCCGTGGTGAGGTGTTGGGGGTGAGGGGCTTTGGTACCAGCACGGGCTCCCCCATGCTGTGGGAGGGGGAAACCCTGAGCATTCGGGGCTGGATCTAGGCAAGTGAGGGGCTGCATCTGGACCCTGAGGTTACCCACCCTGCCTAAGTGCTTCCCCAAATGTCCAGATGAACTTTTCTGGGCCCAGGGGTATTAATAGATTTTGTGGTACCCTAGGCTCTGGGGTGTGGCAAAAAATAAGGGGTTCAGTGTGCTGTAGGTTGCCATTGGGGAGCAGGCTGGAGTGGCGTGTGGGGTCTAGGTAAGATGTAAGTGTAACTCACACACCTAGGCTAAGTCTAGACTGGCATGATTTTGCGGAAATACTTTTAACGGAAAAGCTTTTCCGCAAAAGAGCATCTAGATTGGCAAGGATGCTTTTGCGCAAAAGCATCCGGGGCCAGTCTAGACGCGATTTTGCACAAGAAAGCCCCGATCGCCATTTTAGCCATCAGGCTTTTTTGCGCAAAACAATACTTCCCTGTCTACACTGGCCCTCTTGAGCAAGCATTCTTGCACAAGAGGGCTTTTCCCCTAGCGGGAGCGTGAAAGTATTTGCGCAAGAAGCACTGATTTTGTATATTACAAAGTCAGTGCTATTGCACAAATTCAAGCGGCCAGGGTAGACAGCTGGCAAGTTGTTACACCCAAGGAGTAACATAAGAACGGCCGTACTGGGTCAGACCAAAGGTCCATCTAGCCCAGTATCCTGTCTACTGCCAGTGGCCAGCACCAGGTGCCCCAGAGAGGGTGGACCGAAGACAGCGATCAAGCGATTTGTCTCCTGCCATCCCTCTCCAGCCTCTGACAAACAGAGGCCAAGGACACCATTTTATCCCCTGGCTAATAGCCTTTTATGGACCTAACCTCCATGAATTTCTCCAGCTTCTCTTTAAACTCTATTATAGTCCTAGCCTTCACAGTCTCCTCTGGCACAGTCCATTCAGTCATCAGTACGGCTTGCTCAGGAAGGACAGACAGGGAAAAAAGGGAGGAGGGGTTGCCTTGTATATTAAAAATGTACACACTTGGACTGAAGTGGAGATGAATGTAGGAGATAGCTGTGTAGAGAGTCTCTGGGTTAAGCTAAAAGGGGTAAAAAACGAGGGTGATATCATGCTAGGAGTCTACTACAGGCCACCTAGCCAGGTGGAAGAGGTGGATGAGGCCTTTTTTAAACAATTAACAAAACTATCCAAAGCCCAAGATTTGGTGGTGATGGGGGACTTCAACTATCCAGACATTTGTTGGGAAACTAACACAGCGAGGCACAGGCTATCCAATAAGTTTCTGGACTGCATTGGAGACAACTTTCTGTTTCAGAAGGTTGAAAAAGCTACCAGAGGAGAAGCTGTTCTGGATTTGGTTTTAACAAATAGGGAGGAACTAGTTGAGAACTTGAAAGTGGAAGACAGTATAGGGGACAGTGATCACGAAATAATAGAGTTCATGATCTTAAGGAAAGGTAGAAGGGAGACCAGCACAATTGAGGTAATGGATTTCAGGAAGGCAGATTTTGATAAGCTCAGAGAACTTGTAGGTAAGGTCCCATGGGAAGCAAGACTGAAGGGAAAAACAACTGAGGAGAGTTGGAAGTATTTCAAAGGGACGTTGTTAAGGGCCCAAAAGCAAACAATTCCGCTGTGTAGGAAAGATAGAAAATATGGCAAAAGACCAGCTTGGCTTAACAAGGAGATCTTGCACGATCTCAAAATAAAAAAGGAGTCATATAAAAAATGGAAACTAGGACAACTAACAAAGGATGAATATAGGCAAGCAACACGGGAATGCAGGGGCAAGATTAGAAAGGCAAAGGCACAAAATGAGATCAAACTAGCTACAGGCATAAAGGGAAACAAGAAGACTTTTTATAAATACATTAAAAGCAAGAGGAAGACCAAGGACAGGGTAGGCCCACTGCTTAGTGAGGAGGGAGAAGCAGTAACAGGAAACTTGGAAATGGCAGAGATGCTCAATGACTTCTTTGTTTCGGTCTTCACGGAGAAGTCTGGAGGTGTGCCTAACGTAGTGAATACAAGCAGAGAGAGGGTAGGTTTAGAAGATAGGATTCACAAAGAACAAGTTAAAAGTCACTTAGGAAAGTTAGATGTCAGCAAGTCACCAGGTCCTGATGAAATGCATCCCAGGATACTCAAGGAGCTGATAGAGGAGGTATCTGAGCCTTTAGCTATGATCTTTGAAAAATCATGGCAGACAGGGGAGATTCCAGAAGACTGGAAAAGGGCAAATATTGTGCCCATCTATAAAAAGGGGAATAAGAACAACCCAGGAAACTATAGACCGGTCAGTTTAACGTCTGTCCCAGGGAAGATAATGGAGCAGGTAATTAAGGAAATCCTATGCAAACACTTGGAAGGTAATAAAGTGATAGGGAATAGCCAGCATGGGTTTGTGAAGAACAAGTCATGCCAAACTAATCTGATAGCTTTCTTTGATAAGATAACGAGCCTTGTGGATAAGGGAGAAGCGGTGGATGTCATATACCTAGACTTTAGTAAGGCATTTGATACGATCTCGCATGATATTCTTATTGATAAACTAGGCAAATATAACTTAGATAGGGCCACGATAAGGTGGGTGCATAATTGGCTGGATAACCGTAGTCAGAGAGTTGTTGTTAACGGTTCTAAATCCTGCTGGAAAGGGATAACAAGTGGAGTTCCTCAAGGGTCTGTTTTGGGACCCGTACTGTTTAATATCTTCATCAACGATGTAGATATTGGGATAGAGAGTACGCTTATTAAGTTTGCGGATGATACCAAACTGGGTGGGGTTGCAACTTCTTTGGAGGATAGGGACATAATTCAAAATGACCTTAGCAAGTTAGAGAAATGGTCAGAGGTAAACAGGATGAGGTTTAATAAAGAGAAATGCAAAGTGCTCCACTTAGGAAGGAACAATCAGTTCCATACATACAAGATGGGAAGCGACTGTCTAGGAAGGAGCATGGCAGAAAGGGATCTAGGGGTCATAGTGGACCACAACTTGAATATGAGTCAACAGTGTGATGCTGTTGCCAAAAAAGCAAATATGATTCTAGGTTGTATCAACAGGTGTGTTGTAAGCAAAACTCGTGAAGTCATTCTGCCGCTCTACTCTGCACTAGTTAGGCCTCAGCTGGAGTACTGTGTCCAGTTCTGGGCGCCACATTTCAAGAAAGATGTGGAGAAATTGGAAAGGGTACAGAGAAGAGCGACAAGAATGATTAAAGGTCTAGAGAACATGACCTATGAAGCCAGGCTTCATGAACTGGGCTTGTTTAGTTTGGAAAAAAGAAGATTAAGGGGGGACATGATAGCGGTTTTCAAATATCTAAAAGGGTGTCACAAGGAGGAAGGAGAAAATTTGTTCCTCTTGGTTTCTGAGGACAGGACAAGGAGTAATGGCCTTAAAGTGCAGCAGAGGAGGTTTAGATTGGACATTAGGAAAAAATCCCTAACTGTCAGGGTGGTCAAATATTGGAATAAATTGCCAAGGGAGGTGGTGGAATCTCCCTCTCTGGAGATATTTAAGAACAGGTTAGATAGACATCTGTCAGGGATGGTGTAGGTGGAGCTTGGTCCTGCCTTGAGGGCGGGGGGCTGGACTCGATGACCTCTCGAGGTCCCTTCCAGTCTTATGATTCTATGATTCTATGATCATAGAGGCATACAATAAAGTCCTTAAAGCCTGACGCCAGCCCAGTGAAAGCAAGCCTCGTGCCCTCGGAGTAGTGATTCTCAGTCTAGATGCAGCTCTTTCTTTATTATGTGGCTGCATCCACGCTACCCTGAGGAAGTCGTACGGGTTGCAAGCAGCCCACGGCCGGTGGGTTAAGAACCACTGCCTTAGGATGCATCTACCCGGCAGTGTTATTTCGGAATAAATTCAAAATAACGGACGGCTTCTTCTGACTTCTGTAAACCTCGTTCCACGAAGAAGAGCGCCTATTCCAAAATAGCTATTTCGGAATAGCAGTAGTGTAGATGCTCCACCGCTGCTATTTGGAAATAGCTGCACCCCAGGGCCATTCACAGTAATTACTCCCCAGTGCCACCTGGAGCTCTCAATCGAGGTAGCGCGTCCACGTTAGGGAAGCCGGCCTCGGACTCATTTTGAGGCTTCCCTGTAGCGTAGACGTGCTATTTCGAAATAAACTATTTTGGAGTATTTCTGCCCGAATAGCTATTTTGAAAGAAGCATTCGGTGCAGATGTAGCCCTAGTGCGGTTCACTGTCCCGTGTAGTGATACTTAGACCGCTTACAGGGAACGATAAGAAGGGATGAGCGCTGTAGCCTAAGCTGAGCAGCAGCTGGCTCTATAGCTCAACCTGGAGCAGCTCCTGCCATAAGCTCTAATGGAAGCGTCTACGGTAACAGAAGGTGTTTTTCTGTCAGTGTAATGGAATCACTCTTTAAGAGGCGGTGCTTGGTCAACAGAAGAATTCTTCTACTGACCTAACTTTGACCACAGCAGGTGTTAGATTGACCAAATACGTGGCAGAGGACATCAAATGTTTCACAGCCCTTAGCAAGGTAGCTATTTTGATCTAAGACTTAGGTGTAGACTACCCTTAAAGCTCACCTACTGCAAAATAAATGTCCACAGAGAGATTTGCATCCACATTTTAGAAATGTGCAAATCCAAACCATCTGGTATCGGTGTGTAGCCGGTCGGAGAGATGAGCCCACAACACATGCTCCCACAAACTGCCCGTCTTTCGTGGCTTTTTTTGACAGAACTTTTGAATCCACAAGAGTATTTCAAAACCAGTTACATTAATGAGGAGCTGAAACAAAAAACAGGACGGTGTAGCATGCTGAAGACTAACAAGATGGTTTAATAGGATGAGCTTTCGTGGGCCAGACCCACTTCCTCAGATTAAACCATCTTGTCAGTCTTTAAAGTGCTACACAGTCCTGTGTTTTGTTTCAGCTGCACCAGACTAACGCAGCTACGGCTACACTACAAAGTTAATTCGAACTAACAGCCGTTAGTTCGAATTAACTTTAATAGGCACTACACATACAAACCGCTAGTTCGAACTTAATTCGAACTAGCGGAGCGCTTAATTCGAACTAGGTAAACCTCATTCTACGAGGACTAACGCCTAGTTTGAAATAAGTAGTTCGAATTAAGGGCTGTGTAGCCACTTAATTCGAACTGGTGGGAGGCTAGCCCTCCCCAGCTTTCCCTGGTGGCCACTCTGGGCACCAGCAGGGAAACTCTTCTGCCTTACTCCTGGCCCCGGAGCCCTTAAAGGGGCACGGTCTGGCTACGTTGCCCGTGCCAGGTACAAACCTGCCAGCAGACCCTGCACCTGGCACGGCACGAGCCAGCCACCCGCTGCCACCCAGCCCTCCACCTCTTCCCGGGACCAGGCTGGCGGCTCCCAGGAGCCTGCCCAGGGCCGCAAGAGGTGGGCGCCTGCCTGGTCTAGTGCGGAGATCGTGGACCTCATCCAGGTTTCGGGGGAGGCCTCCAACGTCCACAACCTCCACACTAGGCACAGGAAAGTGGCCGTCTAGGGCACGATAGCTGCCAGCCTGGACACCAAAGGCCACATGCAAAGCCAGGTACAGGTTTGCATGAAAATCAAGGTGGTCCAGTGAGACCCCTGACCTTGAGCTTAGAACATAAGAATGGCCGTACTGGGTCAGACCAAAGGTCCATCTAGCCCAGGAGCCTGTCTGCCGACAGTGTTCAACGCTAGATACCCTGGAGAGGATGGACCGAAGACAATGACCAAACCATTTGTCTTGTGCCATCCATCTCCAGCCTTCCACAAACAGAGGCCAGGGACACCATTTCTACCCCCTGGCTAATACCACTCCATGGACCCAACCTCCATGACTTTATCTAACTTCTCTTTAAACTCTGTTCTAGTTCTAGCCTTCACAGCCTCCTGTGGCAAGGAGTTCCACAGGTTGACTATTTGCTTTGTGAAGAACTTTCTTTTATTAGTTTGAAGCCTGCTACCCATTAATTTCATTTGGTGTCCTCTAGTCCTTATATTATGGGAACTAATGAAGAACTTTGCTTTATGCACCGTCTCCACACCGCTTATGATTTTATAGACCTCTATCATATCCCCGCCCCCCCCCCCCCCGTCTCCTCTTTTCTAAGCTGAAAAGTCCCAGTCTCTTTAGCCTCTCTTCATATGGGACCTGTTCCAAACCCCTGGCCATTTTAGTTGCCCTTTTTGGAACCATTTCCAAGGCCAAAACATATTTTCTGGGGTGAGATCACATCTGTACACAGTACTGAAGATACGATGTACCATAGTTTGATACTTCCCCTCCTGCTTCTTCCCCTGGCTTCCCCCTTCCAGCTCCCTCCTCCCAGGTTTCCCCCTCCCCTCTCCCACCTCGTTTTCCCAGTCTCCCCAGAGGCTAATCCCCCCCTCCAGTTTTGTTAAATAAAGAGAGTTTCTATTTTTGAACACACGTGTCCTTTATTTTGTACATCAGGAAGGGGTAAGTGGAAGGAGGTGAGGGAGGACTGGGGTACGAGCCCCCGAGGGGGAGGACTGGGGTGGCTCTGCAGGCTCCTCAGGGTGGAACCTCTCCTGCAGCCCCCCGATTGACCCCCCCGGATGGCAGCCTGCGGCAAGTGCAGCCGGGCTGATGGCCGAGTGCTGTGATGTGCCAAGTGTGGGCACTCAGGGCACTCCAAGTCAGGACTGCTTTGCTGTCCCTCATCAAGGTAGACAAGCAAGCGGGGAACCCTGAGAACTGTCTGTCCGGGGTGGGGGTCGGGTCCCTTTAAGCACAGTCCTCGGCTAGCCTGAGACAGCAGCTCCACACTCTAAGTCCTAACCTGATGCCCTGCCGGCACTGCTTCCGGCCAGCCTTAACTTCGGTTCAGGGTCCACTCAATGTGGACATGCTAGTTTGAATTAGTTTTTAGGTCTAGATGCACTAGTTCGAATTAAGTTAGTTCGAGTTAGTGCTGTAGTGTAGACATACCCTTAACGAGGAGGGAGCTCTTCCCTATTCATTCGGCAGTCAGAGGCTTCCCGTCATTTGCTGGAGACTGTAAAAGATTCTGCCCTTCACGTGGGTGGCTGAGGGGAGTCTTTCTGCCCTTACTTGCCTGTCTGTGGGCCAGGCAGCATCCAGTAAGTGGTCTGAGCTCAGGCATCTTGTTTTACCTCCCCCCGGCCCAGAGACCCTATACGTAGCAGTTACCAGCTGAGTATCAAAGTCATTAATTGCCATCACAGCCGGCGGTGGGAAGTGCTGCGTGGAACCCGGGGTCAGCTGCGGACTCCCCAGCCGATCCCGGGTTCCGGGGAAAGGCCGTGGGGAGCCCGGGATCAGCTGGGCAACAAGAGCAAGGGGAGCGAACGTGGGTTATGCTCCCCTTCTGGCTCAGATTTTTTTTTTCCATCTCCGTCCCTAGTGGAAAGTAAAAGGGAGGTCCCGCCGACGATAGCGTCGAGGGGAGTATTCTGAATCATTCCTCCCGGCCAGAGAAATAGTCTGTGTCCGTATCACGTTTGTTCTCTTGTTGTTGTGTTTTTAGCGGCGATTTTATGACAGAAAGTGGAAAAAGCAAAATGCCCATTTGTAACCCCCACTGGGTGCATTTGAATCTAGGCCCTGAGAAGCTTAGGACAGGAGCATCTACAACTTGAGCTCCAGAGCCAACCAGGGCTCAGGCTAGGCCAGGAACGGGCAAAAGCCTCTCCGGCCCGCAAGGCCTTGCAGGCCCCGCTAAGGCAGGGGTGCTGGTTTTCAGAAGCACGGGGGAGAAAGCTCAGCCCTGCCCCGCCCCGCCTCTCCTGTGCGGCAGCTGGAGAGCGCTCTCTCCTCCTTGCAGCAGCTTAGACTGCGGTGGGAGGAAGCAGCGCTGGGGCTGGAGCTCCTCAGCAGTTTGGGGCTGCGTACCTGTGGCAGCAGCGCCTCCGCAGCCAGCCCCGAACCGTGTGGCCGCAGCAGGGGACCTCTGGGGATCACGTGGCCGCGGCACTGGCGCCTCTGGGGCCGGCCCCGAACTGGGTGGCCATGGCAGCTCCAGCCTCCAGGGCCGGTCCCTGGTCTGCCAGGGCAGCAGGACTTCCCTCTGGGGCGACTGGGACAGAGGGCACCAAGTCAGGTTAGGTCCCCCACCCGTGCACTGACCCCCTCCAGGATCCAGCACCCCCGGTTTGCTCAGATACCCTTCCTTGTTCCTGCACCCTCTCTCCTGGCCAGACACCGCAACCTCCCTTGTTCCTGCTCCCTCCATCTGGCCAGACTCCCTACTCCCAGCCTGCTTCTGCACCCCACTTCCCTCCCAGATACTGCACCACTTCCCTATCCTACCTGCTTGGAGCCCTGTCTTGTGCACTGCCCCCCTCAGTTTTGTTCCTACCCCAGAGCCTAAGGGGGTCCATAAAATCCACTAACTGCGGGACCCCAGAGAAGTAAATCTCATCTATGGGAAGCCTTGAACCTCAGACCGCCTCTTCCCTTCCCGCCACTCCTTGAGGCTGCAGCACCAGAGGAGTGAAGTGTCGCAGTCGGGGCCACCTCTGTGAGCAGTGGGGTCCCCAACTCATTTTTCTGTGGGTCAGTGACCTCTGACACAAGAAGGATTCCCCACCCTTGCCCTAAATAAAGGAAACATTGAAATCTTTTGTGTTGGACGTAATATTTTACTTTGCTGAAAAGGAAGTTTGATAAACTAACAGGAGAAAGTTAAAATGCTTCATCTGTTTCATGATTTCCGTTAAACCGTACCCAGCGTGCCCTGTCCCCGCTTCTTCCCCCGGCACACGGATCCGTGAATAAGCGAAATCTAAGAACCCCTCTTCTGAGAGGTTGCCGGCCCCTGCACTGAAAGGGAAGAGCTGCACCTTTCATTTATGTATTAGTGAAGCTGCTGGAAGAAGGACTGTTATTGACTTTAAAAAGTATCACCGGCCCCCTCCTCTGCTCCTGGTTCTTTCCACTGGCCAGAAGTCAGGGGGCAGGGATTCCAGGCCAAGCAAAGTTCCCAGCAGGATAGGTCTGAACCCCGCCCCTTCCGTGCTGGCCCGCAGCCTCTTCTGAAATTTGTAACGTGGCCCCCTCCCAAAATTCGTGCCCAGCCCTGGCTCAGACCACTGACCGGGGGAGAGAAGAATGACCGAGCTCTACCCCTAAGTGCCACTGCAAGCGGCAGTGAACCGCACCCACTAAGGACACTTCCCCTAGCTGAGCAAGGGCATCCTGAGTATGAGACCCCAGAGGAGCCCCCACTTGAAACTGGACAGATTTGAAGCAGGGACCCCGGCGCTTAGAGCAGGCGCCTCTAGCACTCGGGCTAAAGCCAGCTGGGCTCACGTTAGCCTGTAGAGCTCACCTGTTCTCATCTCGGGCCCTAAGGGTCTGAGTCACCCCGTGGGCCAGGGAACCACGCGAGGCGTGTGGGATACACGAGGACCCAGGAGCGGGCTCGGGGGGGCGGAGATTCAGGGTCCGGGTGGGACAGAGGGGACTGGAGCACGGTGAAGGGGGCAGTCTGGGCAGGAAGGGGGGCGCCAGAGGGGGCTGGAGGTGCAGGTGCAGGGCCTGGGAGGGGACGAGTCTGGGGGTCTGGCCAGGACGGGGCGGGGGCGAATGACCCGCGACGCCTCTCGGAGGTGCGGAAATGGCGCAATATTAGGGCTGGAAACGCCGGCTCCATTGTAAGCGAGTAACTGGGCAAAACCCTCCCGGCTACACAATGACACGCTCCGCAGATCGCTCCGCTTCGTCCCGCAGAGCCCGCGGCGCGTCCGGCTCCCCTGGAGCAGGGTCGGGAGCTGGGAGGCTGGTGCGCGCTGCGAGCCCCTGAAAAGCGCAACCGGCTCCAAGCGCGGGACCCGCCCGCACCCCGGGCGCTCTGCGGGCTCTGCGGTCCGAGCTTTACGCTGCACAACCCGCAGCCCGGGACCCGGCCACTGAGCCCAAAGCCCCGCCCCGCCCCGCACCGCAAGACGCACCGGGGCTCCGGCCAGGCGGGGCCGAGGGGCGACAAGGCTCGGAGCCCCCCCCGCACGGCGGAGCAGCAAGGCCGAGTCCCCTCGTTGCGGGGCGAGGGGGATGTGGGCGGGGCAGGCGAGGGGCCGGTGGCAGCTGGAGCGGGGGCTTCCCGCCAGGCAGCGCTGCCCGGCTCTCTGGTCCCAGCTCTCAGCGCAGCTCTTGGCTTGGACTTTCTCTCCGCTCCGTTCTGTGCAGGGATGGAGCGATGCGCAGGAAGCCGGGGAGCTGGGGGGGGGGCTCGGTGCGTCTCCCCCCGGCCGCCCGCAGGCTCTGGCTGCAGCAGGCGCTGGGAGCGGAGCAGCGGGAAGGGGGCTCACTAGCCCGCGCGGCTGGGTATTACTGGGTGCTCCGCCCGCGAGAACGCGGCGCTGGGAGCGGCCAGGAGAAGGGAGCCAGCGCCAGGGGGGCAGAGAGACTCGCCAGCAGCCGCCCTGCTCCTGCCCTCGGCGCTTCGGCGCGGTAGCCACGAAACAGCAGCAGCAGGGCAGGGGCGGGCGCGGCCCGGACTCGTGCGAGGACCAGAGGGCGCAGCGGGGAGGGGGCGCAAGGTCCGAGCCCAGCGCGGGCCGGGGGCGGGAGGGCGAATCAGCGACTCAGCGGCAGCGGAGAAGCCAAAGCCGGGCCCTGCCGTGAAGCCCCGTGTCCGCCCCTTCGCCCCCGTTTGCACCTGTAGCCCGGCCCGGGGAAGGGGGCGGCAGCAACGCCCCGTGGCGCGGGCAGAGGCTGCAGCGGGGCTGCCGAGCGCGCTCGGGGCGTCTCGCGGGGCGTGTCCCGGCCCCCGCTCTCCCCGGCCGGGGCTGCACCGGCCTCCTGCAGCCGCTTCGCTCCCCGGGCCACTGTCACCCCCCCGCGTGCAGCGCCCGGGACACGCGCTCGGCAGCAACTCGCCCTGAGCCGCGCGAGGAGACCCCCGGGCCCTCCCCAGTCCCCCGCCCGGCTTCGACCGCGGCTCCCTCACCGCGCAGGCGCGAGACACGCCCCACCCGCCGAAAAGGGCGGGGCGAGGTAATTGGAAGCACGTGTTTCCCTCCCTCCCCCCCCCGCACTTCGCGGCGAGATGGTATCGCCCAGCGCTGAGCGTATAAAAAGGCCCGCTCCGGGGCGTGTCCTTTCACTCATGGCCGCGCGGGCGGCCTGGCGAGGTGCGGGAGGGGCACGAGGCGTCTCGCTGGCCCGGGAGCAGGTTTGTCCCTCGGTCTCGCCCTGTCCGTGCGGCGCGGGCTCTGGCAGCGGCGGGGCCTTTCCAGAAACGGCTTCGTGCCTCCTGCTCGCGGGCGGGCTCAGCGCGTCTCTGCCGCCGGCCGGGTCTGGCCGCGAGCCCGGAGCTCCGGCCCCGGGAACCGAGGCGCTCGGGGCGGGGGAGCTGCCGGGAGCGGGCTGGGCTCCGGGGAGGACTTTGAGCTGGGTCGTCTTGTGAAGCCGGAAGCTTCCAATCAAAGGCTGCCAGAGAGGAGCTTGAGGGCCTCGCCCAGAGGAGAGCTCGCCTGGGAAATCTCCACCGGCTGGTGAGTGGGGCTTTTAAGGGGCCCTGCTACCAGCTGGCTGGCCTAAGGATCCACTTGCTTCGCTGCTGCCGGTGGTTGGGAATGTTTGCCGAGGGTAACCTGGGAGTGCTTTCTTGCAGGTGGTTCTCCAGGGCTCACTGGACTGGAGGCGAGGGTTTAGCCGGGCCTCCTTGGAGCTGGCAGCCCGAGGCAACCGAGTACGCAGCCAACTGTGGAACTTGGCTCGGGGCAGCGCCAATTGGAGCTCGGTAAGTGTGGCTTTTGGGGGGGTCTCTTCTGTGAGCTAGTTGGGCGAAGTGTCCAAATGTCTGTCCACATCTCTCACTGGTGCTGGTTGCTGGGAGCCTTTGCTAGGGTGCCTTGGGAGTGCTTCTTTGCAGGCGGTCCAACAGGAGTCATTGGATTGGAAGCAAAGTTCTGAGAGGAGCTTGGGTAAGTGCCTTTTTCAGTGGCCATGCTCCCAGCTGGTTGGGCTAATATCTAACTATCTGTCCACCTTGTTCACTGCTATTGATTGCAGGGAGTGTTGGAAGAAGGAAAAGTGAGGGTGTTCTGTTGCAGCTGAAGCTGCAGAGGTCATTGGACTGGAGTTGAGGCTTTGAGCCGGGTGTCGTTCTTGCGTCTGGCACCCTTACCCGAAAGGACAACAGAGCAAATAGCCAGCTTGCCTGCGAAAGGTCCAAGATGAGCTTGGTAAGTGTGGGTTTTCGGGGGCCACTACTGTGAGCTGGTCGGGCTCAGAAGGTGTTGGAGTGTCTGGTCACATCCTCCACTGGTGCTGGTTGCCGGGAACCTTTGATAGGGTGCCTTGGGAGTGTTTTCTTGCAGGTGGTCCTACAGGGCTCGTTGGATTGGAGCTGGCAGCCAGAGGGAAGGGTGTAAGAAGCCAAGAGAGGCATCCATCCGCCTGGGAAAGGTTCAGTAGGAGCTTGGTAAGTGGCTTTTGGGCAGCTGTGCTGTGGGCTGGTTGAGCTAAGTATCCAAGTTTCGGTCTATATGCTTCACTGGTGCTGGTGGTCGGGAGTGTTTCGTTGCAGGTTGTTGTTTAGGGGGATAGATTGGAGGCAGGCTTTGAGCCGGGCGTACTCCTTGCATCTGGCACCCTGACATGAAAGGCAGCTAAAGGACATTGGAGTGAAGAACCAACAGGGGAGTTTGCTGGAAATGTCTGAGAGGATCGGGGGTAAGCGTGCCTTTGGGGGGCCTGTACTGTGAGCTGGTTGGGCTAAGTACTGCATCTCCTTGTCTGTACATGTTTCTTACTGCTCTGTTCTAGGTTGTCACACTGGGTCCTTGGGCTGAACTTCGGTTTCAGCTGGGCATCCTTTTGGAAGCTAGCAGCTGCAGGCCACAGGGGGAGCTGGTCTGGGAAAGGCCCAAGAGGAGCTTGGTACGTATTAGTTGGGCTGTGAGATGGTTGGGCTACCTATCCAGGTGTGTTGGCACATGCTTCACTGGTGCTGGTTGCACTTGAATAGGGTGATCTGGGAGTGCTTTGTTGCAGGTCATCCTGCAGGGATTCCGGCAGTCCCACAGGGGTTCATTGGATTCGTGGCAAGGCTTATAGCCCGGCCACCCTTAGACGAAAGGCAGCTTAAGGACAACTGCCTGAATAGTCAACAACAGCCTTGGTGTCGGCAAGGTCCAATAGGAGCTCGGTAAGTGTGGCTTTTGGGGGCGTACATATAAAATGTTTGTGCACATCCATGACTGGCGCTGGTGGCTGGGAGCGTTTGCAGAGGGTGAATTGGACGTGCTTTGTTGCAGGTGCTCCTACAAGGGCTCGTTGGATTGGCCGCAAGCCTTTGAGCGGTACGAGTCGAGCCGGGTTTCGTTCTTCAGTCTGGCACCTTACACCAACGGCTGCCAGAGGGCGGTTTCCTGACAAATGTCCAAGAGGAGCTTGGTAAGTGTTGGGGGTAGGGAGGAGTGGAAAGGGCTGGGCTACATACCTAAGGGTCTGTTCACATGCTTTGCTCTGCTGGGACTGTTTGAATAGGGTAAATTGTGAGGGCTCTGTTGCAGGTGGTCTTACAGTGGTTCTTTGCATTGGGGGCAAGCCTTGGAGATGAGCCTCAGTTCAGGAGCTGGGAGCCACGGGCAACAGCAAGCAGATGGAGGCAAGCTTGCCTGGGAAATGTCCTCTAGCTCGGTAAGTGTGGTTTTGTGGGATGGTGTTGTGAGCTGGTTGGGCTGAGTGTTGGAGTGTCGGTACACGTGCTTCACTGGTGCTGGTTTGTGGGAGTCTTTGGAAGGGTGAGTTGCAAGTGCTTTGTTCCAGGTCATCTTGCCTGGGTCATTGGATTGGTGGCAGGCTTTTGAGCCGGGTGTCCTTTTTGGAGCTGGCACAGAAAAGGTCCAGTAGGATGTCAGGTAAGTGTGGCTCTTGCGGGGAGGGGAGCTGTGCTGAGAGTTGGACTAAATAGCCGAGTGTCCCCATCTGTCACTGGTTCTGGTTGCTGAGTGTTTGACTAGGGTGCAGCGAGTGCTTTTTTCACAGGTCGTCCAACAGGGGACTTTGGATTTGGAGGCAAGGATTTGAACCAGACATTCTTCCACGAAGGGCAGCTAAAGGACATTGGCGTGAATAGCCAACAGAGGAGCTTGGTAAGTGTGGCTTTCGGGGGACCTCTATTGTGAGCTGGTTGAGCTAAGAAGGTATTCGAGTGTCGGTTCACATCCTTCACTGGTGCTGGTTGCTGGTAGTCTTTGAATAGGGTGTATTGGGAGTGCTTTTTTGCAGGATGTCCAACAGGAGTCTTTAAATTAGCGGCAAGTCTTGGAGCCGGGCATTCTTCTCGTGTCTCTTGGCCAGAGGTAAGTAGCCAACAGGTGAGGTTGCCTAGAAAAGGACCAAGAGGAGGTGGTGTAAGCGTGTTGGACTACATATCCAAGTGCCCGTTGTCCGCCTTGTTCACTGGTATTGGTTGCACGGGTAGTTTGAAGAGGGTAAATGTGGAGTGCTTTGTTGCAGGTGAGGTCATTGGATCGGAGGCAAGCATTGAGCTGAGCCTTCTTGGAGCTGGCAGCCAGATGGAACGGAATAAGAAGCCAACAGGCATCTGCCTGGGAAAGGTCCAATAGGAGCTCGGTAAGCGTGGCTTTTGGGGGTGTGCACGTGCATCGCTGGTGCTGGTGGCTGGGAGTGTGTGGAGAGGGTGAATCGGGCGTGCTTTGTTGCAGGTGGCCCTACGAGGGCCTGTTGGATTGGCCGCAAAACTTTGAGGGGCACGACTTGAGCCAGGTCTCGTTCTTCAATCTGGCACCTTCCCGACAAATGTCCAAGAGGAGCTTGGTAAGTGTTGGTTTTGAAGGGCACGGGGGGGGGGGGGGGATGTTGAAAGTGTTGGGCTACATATCTAAGTGTCTGTTCCCGTGCTTTGCTGTGCTGGTTTCTGGGACGGTTTGAACAGGGTCAATTGGGAGTGCTTGGTTGCAGGTGCCCTTACAGGGGTTCATTGGATTGGATTGGTGGCAAGACTTCAAGTTGGGTCTGTTTGTTGGAGCCAAAAGCCTCACCTGAAAGGCTGCCAGAAATGGACGTAATTGAATAGCCATCAGGCGAGCTTGCCTGGAAAATATCCAATAGCGAGGTAAGTGTGGCTTTGTGGGGCTCTCCCTGTGAGCTGGTTGGGTTACGTATTGATGTGTCTGTACACATGCTTCACTGGTGCTGGTTTCTGGGCATCTGTGGGGAGGGTGAATTGCGAGTGCTTTGTTCCAGGTCATTCTGCAGGGATTCTTAGGTTGGCGGCATGGCTCTGAGCCGGGCATCCTTCTTGAATCGGTTGGCGAAAAATAACTGAGCAAGCATCCAACCGGGGAGTTTTTCTGTCCAGTCCGAGAGGAGGTGGGGTAAGTGTGGCTTTTGGGGGGCTCTTTGTTGTTGCAGGTGGCCCTTCAGGGGCTGTCATTGGATTGGCGGGAGGACTTTGAGCTGGGTCGTCTTGTGAAGCCAGAAGCTTGCAATCAGAGGCTGCCAGAGAGGAACTTGAGTGCCTAGCCAAGAAGAGAGCTTGCCTGGGAAATCTCCACCAGCTAGGTGAGTGTGGCTTTTAAGGGGTTGTGCTACCAGCTGGTTGGCTTAAGTATCCGCTTGCTTCACTGCTGTCGGTTGTTGGGAATGTTTGACTAGGGTAACCTGGGAGTGCTTTCTTGCAGGTGGTCCTCCAGGGCTCATTGGACTGGAGGCGAGGTTTAGCCGGGCCTCCTTGGAGCTGGCAGCTAGAGGCAACCGAGTATGCAGCCAACTGTGGAACTTGCCTTGGGGAAGCACCAATTGGAGCTCGGTAAGTGTGGCTTTTGGGGGGGGTCTCTTCTGTGAGCTAGTTGGGCGAAATGTCCAAGTGTCTGTCCACATCTCTCACTGGTGCTGGTTGCTGAGTCTTTGGTAGGATGTATTGGCAATGCTTTGTTGCAGGTGGTCCAAGAGGAGCGATTGGATGGGAAAGGAGGCTTGGAGCTGGCAGGCAGAGGGAATGGAGTAAGATGCCAACCGCGGAGCTTGTCTGGAAAGGTGTGAGGATCTGGGGGGAATGTGGTGGTTGGTGGGCCTGTACTATGTCCTGGTTGGGCTAAGTATCTGTCTGTAAGCAAGCCTCTCCGCTTTGTTCTAGGTCGCCGTACGGGATCGTTGGATCGGAGGCAAGGTTTTAGCCGGGTGCCTGTTCTGGAGCAGAGCCAGGAGGGACAGTGAGCAGCCAGGAGGGCAGTAGGAGCGCGGTCAGTATGGCTTTTGGGGTGCTGTGGTGTAAGCTGCTTGGGCTAAGTATCCAAGTAAACGTTGGGTCCGGGACCCGTAGTCGAAAGTCAGCAGCAGAATTGCCTGCATAGCCAACAGAGGAGTTGGACTGGGAAAGGTCCAATAGGAGCGTGCACGGCACTGCAAGAGCCACGCTTCCCTATGTGCTGGCTGTGGTAAGTATCAGTTTCTGTCCACATCTCTCACTGGTGCTGGTTGCTGGGAGTCTTTCACAGGGTGCATTGGGAGTGCTCTTTTGCAGGTCTCCGATCTGGAGTCATTGGAACGGAGGCAGGTTTGGAGCCAGCAGCCTTGGAACGCAGGCCGCCGGCGGGAACGGGGTGAGCAGCGAACAGGGCAGCAGCCAAGAAAGGGAGTCTGCCTGGGAAAGGTGGGCGGGGAGCCTGAGTAGGCGTGGCTTTGGGCGGGGGGCACTTTGCTAAGAAGATCAGGAGGGCCATAGTGGGTGAGAGCCAAGGTTCCTCTAGCCCGGTATCCTGTCTCGCGTAACGATCTGGTTTTTCTGTAGCCATGTTGGAAGGCCTGAAGCAAAGCTTTCCTCCGCAGCCAGACTGAAGTGCAGCAGCCGTTAGCTGTAAGGCCTAGAGTCCCATTCCATCTAAATGGTATTAATGTAGTGTCACAGCCAGATGAGAAGGGGATTTTGTCCTAATAGCTGTCCTGCTGTCACCAGATAAAGATCCGGATCTCCAGATTGGTCAAGAGAACCGAAGTAACCCCATTCTGTCCAGCAAGAAACTGCTTCTCAGTAACTGAGGTGGTGGAATCCGCAGTCTCTGGTTAAGTAGCCTCACTTTTCTGTTTGTCTGGCTTGTAACTGTTTGTCTGCTGTCTGGTTCAGTTTGTTGCTGGGTGTAAACCAATGAAGGGGGTGGGGTATGAGTGGTTAGGTAATTTTTTTGTTAGGATTGGTTAGTAAACTCTCCTAAACTAATGGGTGACGGTATAGCTAAGCAGGAGTCAAGCTTCATTCTAGGAAAGGGGGGTCCCCAAAGTAATAGAAGCAGAAGGCTGGAAGAAGAGCAGAGGGAAACAAGGAAGAGCTGGTGGACGAACTACTGGGCTCCAGGACCAGAGCTGCCAGGCTTCTCCTGCACGACCGTGAGGTGCAACAGCTAAGATCCAGAGAGCCTGACCTTGCCTGGCCAACAGGGCAAGTCTGCCTGCCTTGATCAGGATTGGTGAGCATGACGCTATGTGCTTAGCATGTGTATTCTGCTTGTTTGGGACTTGTCAGGAAATGGGTACTGAGACGTTTCTGTTCACACCAGAAGCGCTAGAAGTAAGTTTTACAGTACAAAGGCACATAATCTGAGTGAGGAGTCTACAAAGCAATCATGTGCCTTTGTACTATAAAACTTACTTCTAGCGCTTCTGGTGTGAACAAATGTCGGAGTACTTCTGCTGAGACTTTGTTTTCTTTAACATATCCGTCAACAATTAAACTGTCTGAACATACTGTACGAAGGATCCCTAAAACTCTCTCAGGGCGGCTGGTGTTCTCACTGTGGTAGCTGTCAGCCTGCCTGCATGCATAATCAAGTTTTCCTTCTAGATTTCTCTCCTGCCTCACTGCTTTGACCTCCAGCCTCGGACCCTTCTGGGCACTCTGTACCCCAGGGGAGCGAGATTTCCCTAACAATTTGGTGCCAGGAGTGGGATGGCTAGGAACTCCAGTTGGGAAGGCTGACGCCGGGGAACGGGAACGGACTACAGCGCGCATCTGAAGGGTAAGGGATCCATTTAAAATCCCCCCGTCCGCCTCCCTGTTCTCGTCGCCAGCTGGACCGGCTGGAGGTAAGAGTCCTCTTTTGCTCCAAAACATTTTCAGAGGCTTGAGGGAGATTTAAAACGAAAATGCTGGGTGTAGCCAAAGAGGGGTTGGATTTTGTTGCTGACCGATTGGTGGCGAGTCCAAGCGCATGGTTTTGAGTGAGTGAAGTCCGGAACGGGACCGCAGCCGCACCGGTGCTGTCAGTGTCACTGAACAGCTGCCGAAAGCAAGGGCGGTTCCGCCGGCACAAGGAATGAGTGAAGCTGACTGTGTGTGTGGACTTGCACACTATCCTTGGAGAGGGTAGTACTGTTGGGCTCCTGTGCTGTCCTTAGACAGGACAGTGCTAGCCTGGGTGGGATTGCTCTCTCTCGTATGTCTCCGACTGAGGGGAAAAGTTTCTCATAGCCTGGGACTCCCTTGTCTCAGATGATCAGAATTTACAGTCAGCTAGGGAAATTGCTGGCAGCTTTGAAACGAAGACTTAAGAAATTAATAAGCATTTGGAATGGCAATACTCAGGGGAATTCCCAGAAAAAATGGCCACTAGAGGGTAGCTTTGACTTAGAAAAGCTTTTCTATCTTAGAGTTTTCCTCGAGGAAAAACATCCTAACCAGATGGACTATTGGTGCCTCTGGGAGGATGCCCCCCCCCAAAAAATAGAATGAGAGCATTATGGCTAGCCAAAAAGATTCTATTGAAAAGCTGCCTTCTTTTCTATTCCGGTGCATCAGAATTCCCAATTTCTCTTTGCTTTTTCCCTTCAGGGTCGTCAGTTAACCTGGACACATTTTCCCCAAGTTTATTGTGAAAGCTTACTCTGTTTTCTAAGTTTGTAAAAGCTGACGTTAATGCCATCCCTCTTCCCTGCAGCTCTGTGTTGGTTCAGTATGTTGATGATGTGTTAATTGCTAGAAAAACTGAGAGGGTGTAAAACTGGTACCTTGCCTGTATTAAAATGTCTTGCTGGAAAGGGTCACAAGCTTATCCCTTTAACTTTGCCTTTTAGCTTCCGGACAGTCTGCAACAAGAAGGTTTCCTTACTTCTTCTGGCTCCGCTTTCTCTCATGGTCCCCTTATCTCCCAACTTCTTGATGCCATTCAGCTCCCCACATCCCTCTATTACCCATTGCCTAGCCCACACAGGTGCTACCGATCCTGTTTCTCTGGGTAATGGGAGTGCTGATGAAATGGCCAGGCACGCAGCAGCACATGGACCTCCGACTCCCTTTCAGATTCTGGTCTCTCTTTCTCTCCCTGTTTCTTTGCAGGACCCGCTAGAACTACAGCAAGCTGCTCAACCTTCAGGGAGAAACGTTTGGGAGAAAGCAGGCTGCTCCTTATCCCCAGCTGGGATAATGGTTGGGCCTGATGGCTGCCCAGTTGCCCCAAGATCTCTCATGGCAGCTTGCTCAGGTGTCTCATCAGATGACACCTGAGCAAAAGGGGGGTGGCCTCACAGATCCTAAAACAATGGTACACCCCAAGCGTGCACCTAGAAGCTGCAAGGGTATCTAATTCATGTGTGATTTGTAAGCAGTTTAATGTTGCGGGAGTAGACCCACAGGCTAGCGGCCACACGGAAAGAAGAAACCTAGACATAAAACGCCTGAGGACGAGGTTCGGCGGACGGAGGTGGCACTCTCAAACCAGACTGTTACCAAACAGGCCACCACCAGGAGCTTCAAGGTACATCCTGAGAGGTAGGAATGCCAGCAAAGACCTACAGGTGAGCCTGGCGCCCTGTAGCTCTCACAAAGGGGAATCCCTTTCCAGTATTGAGTGAAATGAGACACTACAAAATCTTGAAGCGTGCCTGCAGAGGCAAGCCAAACAATACTAACTGATTAAGCTTAGTTAGCTAGCACCTAGTAAAGCAGTCTCTAACTACTATATTATCCTTTCTACTTTAGAGATTTAAGATACTATTATCGGATGAGGATTGTTTTCCTCCTTTTAGTAGTCAGTATTCTACAGGAGAGCGGGAGTGGGTAGATGCCCAGAATAACACTGTACCCAGGAGTACACAGTCATGGGGGGAGAACAGGCAGATTTGGTGTAAAAATCTGATTGCCTCAGGGATTCCCCAACTCAAGCATTACATCCATCGGGGACTATGTTTCCATTGTGTTGGGAAAGCAAAATTGAAGATACTTGACTAGCCTCGCCCCTCTTTTAATCCTGTTAATTTTGACTTTCTTTTGACTGTGTAAATCAAGGGCACTCGCATTGTCTGGGTTAATTTAGCAGAGCAGCTTTGCTAAGTAAACAGAGGGGTCTGACAAATCTGTGAGTCCTGTCTGACTTTGACAATGTGGAGGTTCTACCGAGATGGCCACGGTCTTCGCTGAGGCTGAGCATCTTGCAGGATGGCGGTGGTAGCCGTCACCTGGGCATTTGGCCCGAGCGGTCCTCTGCCAGAATGGAAAGGTGCACACCACAGCGAAGTCTACGCCATCGAACCTGTTGGTTCCCGCTCTGTTCTGGTAGGGATCCCGGGATCTAACATCAGGACTCTGGTGAGGTAATTATTTCTGTTTTGTCCAGACTGAGGACTGTCTTGTGACTGTGTCTATCCGTCTTCCCTGTGGTGTGAGTGAGTCTGGGAGCCGTCCCTGTCCGGGGACTGGCTGACCAAGGGGCTCCTGTCCCCGCGGTCTGTGTGACTGGAATCTGCACAATCGCAGCCGCACCGCACCTCGGATAAAATCCTTGGAGCGAACGCAAGGGCGATTGAGGCAGTAGCCTGTGGGCTGCTTTTGTGTTGCACTGGGCACCGCTCTGACGAACCCGAATTTCCTCCTTGCGTGATTGGTGTATGAAGCCCTCCTGTATGGGTAACTAGAGGTCCAAGCAGGGCAGTTCCCTAAAGGGACCCCGGCTCAGTTTGTCTATTTTAGAAAGGGTCCGGACCCCTGTAAATATCTGGGGAAATGATCTAGATTGACTGTGGGGGAATCCCAAAATTCAGTGGCCACTGTTAGGATCTTGGAACAAAGACCAAGTGGACGTCTTAAAAGACAAACTTGGCCTTGCCAAAATTCAATTGGCTAGAGGAGAGGTAGATTGCTTCATGCAGTGGTGGGACGAGACAAATCTTAGATGGACTGAATCGAAGCTGGCCTCCTCCCTTAAAAATTCTAATGATAAGGAAAAAGCTTTCTTGGAAAGCTCCTCTCCCACCACCAGACCGAGCGCTTCCCTTTACCCCATCCTCCAAGAAGACTGAGAGCAATAGAAGCAAAAGGCTGGAAGAAGAGCAGAGGGAAACAAGGAAGAGCTGGTGGAAGAACTACTCGGCTCCGAGACCAGAGCTGCCAGGATTCTCCTGCAGGACCGTGACGTGCGGCAGCTAAGATCCAGAGAGGCTGATCTTGCCTGGGCAACGGGGGAAGTCTGCCTGCCTTGATCAGGATTGGTGAGCCATGAGGCTGTGTGCTTAGCATGTGTATTCTGCTTGTTTGGGACTTGTCCATAAATGGGGGGCTCTTTGGGTGGCTAAAGATGCTGCAAAACCCGCAGTAAGTTAGGTCCTGAGCCCTAGGAATTGGGTAAGGCTGGATGTGGAAATGAACAGGGCTGCACCTTGAGCCCGAGGAAGTGGGTAAGGGGGTGTGTCCCTCCAGTGTGGAAGGGGCTAGAGAAATGTGTGCGGGTAACACTTGGGACGCCAGATGGCCCAGAGGGGAATCAAGGGATGGTTGTGCTGTCCTCCGTCTGCAGGCTGTGACAGAGGGAGGCTAGGGACACCTGCTGGCTAATAGCCGTTGAGGGGCCTAACCTAACCACGACTGTATCCAGTTTGTTTTTGGCAGCCCGTGAAGGTCCCGGTCTGGCGAGGAGGAGCTGGGCAGGTGGACTGCGCGCCGCGTGAAGGAAAAACTTGCTTTTTGTGGTGATCCTGCTCCCTCTTAATTCCCTTTGGTGACCCCTGGTTCTTGTAGGCGCTTGCTCCCGCCACACCTTTTCCTCCTTCACTTTTTCCTCCCAGTCCTGATTGTCGAGACCTCTGTCCTATTCTCCCTTAAGGGTCTCCTCTCTCCTTGTAAGCTGAAATGTCCCCGTCGTCTTAACCTCTCTCAGTAGGGGACCCGTTCCAAGCCCCTCCTGGCTTTTGTTGCCCTTTCCTGAAGCTTTTTCCAATACCGCTGTGTCTTTTTGGCGAGGAGGCGACCACGTCTGGCCGCGTATGCGTGACAGAGAATATCTTCTGACCTCTACCTCTTGGTTAAAGGATTCCTGACGTTCTGCGTGCTTTTTGGGGTGCATGTTTTGAGAGAACTGTCCACGGTGACTCCCAAGAGCTCTCCCTTGAGTGGTCCCAGCTGCATTAGTCACCATGGTTTTGTAGCTCTAGTGGGGATTGTTTTTTCCAATGTGCAGGACTTGACATTTATCAAGAGCAACTTTCCTTTGGCGTTGTGAGATCTCTTTGCGGCTCTTCCCAGTCTGCTTTGTTCTTAAGTCTCTTGAGCAGCATGGTGGAATCGCCTGTGAATGTGGCCACCTCGCTGCTCCCCCCCCTTCCTCCAGATTCATCCATAGGTGAAAGGGGACTGCCCCGTGGGCAGCGCTAGTTGCCCCTGTCCATGCTGACAGCTGCCCATTTATTCCTGTCTTTTAACCAGCTCTCAATCCAGGAGAGGACCTTGCCTCTTCTGCCGTGAGAACTTCCTTGACTTGAGAGCCTTTGGTGCGAGGGACCTTGTCAAAGGCTTTGTGGAAATGGGAGTCCACTATCCACTGGCTCCCCCTCAAAGAAGTCAAGTGAGGCGTGCCTTGCCTTTCCAGAAAGCCTGTTGACTCTTCTCTCCCCCCCCTACCCCCTTCCCGCCCCCAGCAAATGGTGTTCATCTCCGTGTCTGACGATTTTCTTCTGGAGTCGAGTACTGACGGCTGACTTAGCATCGGTCATTGGCAGGATGGCCTCTAGAGGCCTTCTGAAAATATTGGCGTCCCATTAGCTATCTTCCAGTCTCTAGGTCCAGCGGCTGATTGGATGGGGTAGGTTAGAAAGGCCAGTGAAGAGTTGTGCGGTTTCACGTGGGAGTCCTTTCAGAAGTCTTGGGGGAATGGCATGTGGTCCCGGTGACTTGTGACGGTTAAGCTTCTCAGATTGTTCCAAAGCCGCCTCTAGTGACAGCTCAGTGTGGGATAATTGCTGGGATTTGCCCCCTAAAAAGAATGGCTCGGGTTTGGGCATCCCCAGCATCTGATCAGCTGTTTGTCAGCTCAGCGCGGCAGCCATGTAAATGTAAATGAAGCGGCGATTATTCAAATCGCGGCTTCATTTCCCTTTGCCTATCTGTCTAATCTGCATGCCTCCGTCGATGGAGGCGTGTAGTCTAGACACAGCCTTGGAGTGCTCCTTTAGCATTTGGTTGGTCAAGTGGCCCCACTGGTGGGTTTAGCAGCCTTCCTGCTTCTGCTGGACTTCAAAGAAGCTTTGGCTCTTCCTTTTGGAGTGTTGGGCTAGCTGTTCTCCTTTTGGCTTTCCTCCTGCTGCTGCTGCTTCTCTTTTGACGCTGAATTGGACAGGTTGTGCTCCTTTCTGTTTTCCTCACGAGGACTTCACCTGCGCTTTGTAAAGGATGCCTTTTTCTCTCTCGCTGCTGCTTTTCTTTGGTGGTGAAGGCACGGTGGCCCTTTTTTTGGTTCTCGTCCTGTGTTTTCAGTTGCGAGGTATCCCCCAGTTTGGGCCTCTCCTCTTCTGGTGTCTTTGAAAAGTTTCCCTGCAGCTTGCAGGGATTTTACTTTGGTGACTAGCTTTTTCTATTTGTGTTTAAGCCGGCCTCCTCCTTGTCATTTTGGTGTAGTTCCCCCTTCCTGAACTGGAATGCCGCAGTGTTTGGGCTGCTGAGGTGGTGTTTTTCCCACCACGGGGATGTAATAAAATTGACCATGCTGGTGGTCACCACTTGGCAGAGGTCCAGATGCTGTGCTCCGCTTGGGCAGTTCTTGACTTAGTGCTCTTTGCCTTGTGGGGTCCAGGAGCGGTCGCTCCAAGAAGCAGTCCTTGAAGGTAGGAAGAAATGTTCTCTGTGCATCCTGTCCTGAGGTGACGTGTACCTAGCCAAGATGGGGATAGTTGAAATCCCCCCGACCCCCGCCCCCTCTCTTGTGGAGGCTTTTATTTTGATAGCCTCGCTAATCTCCTGGTCAGGTGGTGGATAATAGATCCCTCCGGCTAGCTGCTGCAGCACGGTGGTCTTGGAGCATGGGATTACTCCCCATAGAGCTTCTGTGGAACGTTTTGGTTCCTTGAAGATTTTTGACCTCATTTGATTCTGCATTTTCTTTCTGGTATCGTGCCGCTCCCCCACCGCCACGACCCGTTGTGTCCTTCCGAAACGTACCCTGTGCGCCGTGGCATTCCACCAAGTTTCCGCGGTGCCTATTGGCTCGCTCGCCGCCTCGACCAGGAGGCGCGCTCTACCGCGGCCATCTTAGTCTTCTGTAGACTTGTAGCGTTGGCGTGCAAGCCCTTGAAAAATGTCACTGTCTGCCGCTTCCAGCTGCGTTGGCCCCTTCTTTCATTTGGTTATTTCTCCTCTGCTCTGAGCCGTGCTTGACCATCCTCTCTTCCTTCCTAGAACATAGACTCTGTATGACTAGAGCCTCCCATTGTAAGAGGTGTCTGTGTGCGAGCCACGTGCTGGTCCTCGGCTTTCCGCTGGCCCTTAGTTGAAAAACAGGCCGAGACCTGTTGAATGTGAAGTGCCAGCAGCCTGGTTGCCTTTTGGTTTAGGTGGAGCCCATCCTTCCTGTATCGGCTCCGCCTTTCCCCAAAGTTTCCCCAGTTGCTAATAAATCGGAAGCCCTCCTCTCTACACCACGGTCTCCTCCCCGCCTTGAGTCTCTGAAACGGTGCCTGCCTGCTTGCCCGCGCTTGTGGAACCGGAAGCAATTGCGAGAGCTTGCCTGCCTGGAGAAGGTCCGAGAGGAGCTCGGGTAAGTGTGGCTTTTGGGAGGGTGGGGAGAGGGGTGCGGGGTGAGTCTCCCTGTGTGCGTGAGTGGGGAGGAGGCAGTTTGAAAAGTGTGAATTGGGAGTGCTTTGTTCCAGGTGGGTCTTGAGGGGCTCGGCGGCAAGGTCTTGAGCCAGCAGCCTTGGAACGCCGGCCGCCAGAGGGAACGGGGTGAGCAGCGAACAGGGCGGCAGCCACGAATGGGAGTTGGCCTGGGAAAGGTGGGCGAGGAGCTCGGGTCGGCGTGGCTTTGGGCAGGGGCGCTTTGCTAAGAAGATCAGGAGGGCCATAGTGGGTCAGAGCCAAGGTCCCTCTAGCCCGGCATCCTGTCTCGCGTAACGATCTGGTTTTTCTGTAGCCATGTTGGAAGAAGGCCTGTGGTAGGCCTGAAGCAAAGCTTTCCTCCGCAGCCAGACTGAAGAGCTGCAGCCATTAGCTGTAAGGCCTAGAGTCCCATTCCATCTAAATGGTATTAAAATAGTGTCACAGCCGGTGGAGAAGGGGATTTTGTCCTAATAGCTGTCGCACTGTCACCGGATAAAGATACGGATCTCCAGATGGGTCAAGAGAACGGAAGTAACCCCATTCTGTCGGGCAAGAAACTGCTTCTCAGTAGCTGAGGCGGTGGAATCCGCACTCTCTGGTTAAGTAGCCTCACTTTTCTGTTTGTCTGTATGATCTCTGTGTGGCTTGTAACTGTTTCAGTCTGCTGTGTCTGGTTAAGTTTGTTGCTGGGTGTAAATCAATGAAATGGGGGTGGGGTATGAGTGGTTAGTTAACTCTCCTAAACTAATTGGTGAGGGTATAGCTAAGCAGCAGTCAGGTTTCATTCTAGAAAAGGGTCCCCCCCAAAGTAATAGAAGCAAAAGGCTGGAAGAAGAGCAGAGGGGAAACAAGGAAGAACTACTCGGCTCCGAGACCAGAGCTGCCAGGATTCTCCTGCACGACCGTGACGTGCGGCAGCTAAGATCCAGAGAGCCTGATCTTGCCTGGGCAACGGGGGAAGTCTGCCTGCCTTGATCAGGATTGGTGAGCATGATGCTGTGTGCTTAGTGTGAAAGTAGAAAGAATTATACTGTAAGAGAGAGATGAATTATGCTGTAATAATTGAATAAGTTGAGGGAATACTGTTTGTCTCTGAACAGGAAGAAGAAAAGTATGTGAATGTTGTTTGTAGGTATGCAGAGTGCTAGCCAGAGTTAATAGGAAAAGGAACATTAGGTGTTGGGGAGAAAGCAATTGAGAGATGGACAGGAGATTGCTGTGTGCTTGATGTGGAAATGAAGATACTTGACTAGCCTCGCCCCTCTTTTAATCCTGTTAATTTTGACTTTCTTTTGACTGTATAAATCAAGGGGTTTGAACCTTGTAGGGCACTCGCATTGTCTGGGTTAATTTAGCAGAGCAGCTTTGCTAAGTAAACAGAGGGGTCTGACAAATCTGAGAGTCCTGTCTGACTTTGACAATTTGGAGGTTCTACCGAGATGGCCGCGGTCTTCGCTGAGGCTGAGCATCTTGCAGGATGGCGGTGGTAGCCGTCACCTGGGCATTTGGCCCGAGCGGTCCTCTGCCAGAATGGAAAGGTGCACACCACAGCGAAGTCTACGCCATCGAACCTGTTGGTTCCCGCTCTGTTCTGGTAGGGATCCCGGGATCTAACATCAGGACTCTGGTCAGGTAATTATTTCTGTTTTGTCCGGACTGAGGACTGTCTTGTCTCTGTGTCTATCCGTCTTCCCTGTGGTGTGAGTGAGTCTGGGAGCCGTCCCTGTCCGGGGACTGGCTGACCAAGGGGCTCCTGTCCCCGCGGTCTGTGTGACTGGAATCTGCACAATCGCAGCCGCACCGCACCTCGGATAAAATCCTTGGAGCGAACGCAAGGGCGATTGAGGCAGTAGCCTGTGGGCTGCTTTTGTGTTGCACTGGGCACCGCTCTGACGAACCCGAATTTCCTCCTTGCGTGATTGGTGTATGAAGCCCTCCTGTATGGGTAACTAGAGGTCCAAGCAGGGCAGTTCCCTAAAGGGACCCCGGCTCAGTTTGTCTATTTTAGAAAGGGTCCGGACCCCTGTAAATATCTGGGGAAATGATCTAGATTGACTGTGGGGGAATCCCAAAATTCAGTGGCCACTGTTAGGATCTTGGAACAAAGACCAAGTGGACGTCTTAAAAGACAAACTTGGCCTTGCCAAAATTCAATTGGCTAGAGGAGAGGTAGATTGCTTCATGCAGTGGTGGGACGAGACAAATCTTAGATGGACTGAATCGAAGCTGGCCTCCTCCCTTAAAAATTCTAATAAGTAAAAAGCTTTCTTGGAAAGCTCCTCTCCCACCACCAGACCGAGCGCTTCCCTTTACCCCATCCTCCAAGAAGACTGAGAGCAATAGAAGCAAAAGGCTGGAAGAAGAGCAGAGGGAAACAAGGAAGAGCTGGTGGAAGAACTACTCGGCTCCGAGACCAGAGCTGCCAGGATTCTCCTGCAGGACCGTGACGTGCGGCAGCTAAGATCCAGAGAGCCTGATCTTGCCTGGGCAACGGGGGAAGTCTGCCTGCCTTGATCAGGATTGGTGAGCCATGAGGCTGTGTGCTTAGCATGTGTATTCTGCTTGTTTGGGACTTGTCCATAAATGGGGGGCTCTTTGGGTGGCTAAAGATGCTGCAAAACCCGCAGTAAGTTAGGTCCTGAGCCCTAGGAATTGGGTAAGGCTGGGTGTGGAAATGAACAGGGCTGCACCTTGAGCCCTAGGAAGTGGGTAAGGGGGTGTGTCCCTCCAGTGTGGAAGGGGCTAGAGAAATGTGTGCGGGTAACACTTGGGACGCCAGATGGCCCAGAGGGGAATCAAGGGATGGTTGTGCTGTCCTCCGTCTGCAGGCTGTGACAGAGGGAGGCTAGGGACACCTGCTGGCTAATAGCCGTTGAGGGGCCTAACCTAACCACGACTGTATCCAGTTTGTTTTTGGCAGCCCGTGAAGGTCCCGGTCTGGCGAGGAGGAGCTGGGCAGGTGGACTGCGCGCCGCGTGAAGGAAAAACTTGCTTTTTGTGGTGATCCTGCTCCCTCTTAATTCCCTTTGGTGACCCCTGGTTCTTGTAGGCGCTTGCTCCCGCCACACCTTTTCCTCCTTCACTTTTTCCTCCCAGTCCTGATTGTCGAGACCTCTGTCCTATTCTCCCTTAAGGGTCTCCTCTCTCCTTGTAAGCTGAAATGTCCCCGTCGTCTTAACCTCTCTCAGTAGGGGACCCGTTCCAAGCCCCTCCTGGCTTTTGTTGCCCTTTCCTGAAGCTTTTTCCAATACCGCTGTGTCTTTTTGGCGAGGAGGCGACCACGTCTGGCCGCGTATGCGTGACAGAGAATATCTTCTGACCTCTACCTCTTGGTTAAAGGATTCCTGACGTTCTGCGTGCTTTTTGGGGTGCATGTTTTGAGAGAACTGTCCACGGTGACTCCCAAGAGCTCTCCCTTGAGTGGTCCCAGCTGCATTAGTCACCATGGTTTTGTAGCTCTAGTGGGGATTGTTTTTTCCAATGTGCAGGACTTGACATTTATCAAGAGCAACTTTCCTTTGGCGTTGTGAGATCTCTTTGCGGCTCTTCCCAGTCTGCTTTGTTCTTAAGTCTCTTGAGCAGCATGGTGGAATCGCCTGTGAATGTGGCCACCTCGCTGCTCCCCCCCCTTCCTCCAGATTCATCCATAGGTGAAAGGGGACTGCCCCGTGGGCAGCGCTAGTTGCCCCTGTCCATGCTGACAGCTGCCCATTTATTCCTGTCTTTTAACCAGCTCTCAATCCAGGAGAGGACCTTGCCTCTTCTGCCGTGAGAACTTCCTTGACTTGAGAGCCTTTGGTGCGAGGGACCTTGTCAAAGGCTTTGTGGAAATGGGAGTCCACTATCCACTGGCTCCCCCTCAAAGAAGTCAAGTGAGGCGTGCCTTGCCTTTCCAGAAAGCCTGTTGACTCTTCTCTCCCCCCCCTACCCCCTTCCCGCCCCCAGCAAATGGTGTTCATCTCCGTGTCTGACGATTTTCTTCTGGAGTCGAGTACTGACGGCTGACTTAGCATCGGTCATTGGCAGGATGGCCTCTAGAGGCCTTCTGAAAATATTGGCGTCCCATTAGCTAATGGGCTAGAGAAATGTGTGCGGGTAACACTGAGGGTGGGGTATGAGTGGTTAGTTAACCATTCCCAGAGGGGAATCAAGGGATGGTTGTGCTGTCCTCCATCTGCAGGCTGTGACTGAGAAAGGGAGGCTAGGGACACCTGCTGGCTAATAGCCGTTGAGGGGCCTAACCTAACCACGACTGTATCCAGTTTGTGTTTGGCAGCCCGTGAAGGTCCCGGTCTGGCGAGGAGGAGCTGTGCAGGTGGACTGCGCGCCGCGTGAAGGAAAAACTTGCTTTTTGTGGTGATCCTGCTCCCTCTTAATTCCCTTTGGTGACCCCTGGTTCTTGTGTGGCGGGAGCAAGCGCCTTCCTTTTCCTCCTTCACTTTTTCCTCCCAGTCCTGACTGTTGAGACCTCTGTCCTATTCTCCCTTAGTGGTCTCATAGACGTTAAGGTCAGAAGGGGCCATTATGATCATCTAGTCTGACCCCCTGTACAGTGCAGGTCACAGAATCTCACCCGCCCCTCCTAGAATAATCCTCTCACCTATATCTCAGATATTGAAGTCTTCAAATACTTTGAAGACCCCAAGATGCAGATAATCCTCCAGCTGTGATGTGTACCCCATGCTACAGAGGAAGGCAAAAAACCTCCAGGGCCTCTGCCAATCTACCCTGGAGGAAAATTCCTTCCCAACCCCAAATATGGCGAGCAGCTAAACCCTGAGCATGTGGGCAAGACTCATCAGCCAGACACCCAGAAAGTTCTCTCTAGTAACTCCTATCATCCCTCCAATTTCCCACTGATAACATGATCTTGGTAACTAATTTACCATTCATTATCTCATCAAACCATCCCCTTCATAAACCCATCTAGTTTAATCTTGAAACCCGATTGATCTTTTGCCCCCACTACTTCCCTTGAAAGGCCGTTCCAGAACCTCACTCCTCTAATGGTTAGAAACCTTTGTCTAATCTCAAGTCTAAACTTCCTGCTAGCCAGCTTATATCCATTTATTCCTGTCTCCACATTGGTATTAAGCTTAAATCCTCTCCCTCCCTGGTATTTATCCCTCTAATATATTTAAAGAGTGCAATCACCATCCCCCCTCAGCCTTCTTTTGGTTAAGGTAAAGAAGCCGAGCTCCTTGAGTCTCCTTTCATAAGACAGGTTTTCCATTCCTCGGATCATCCTAGTGGCCCTTCTTTGTACCTGTTCCAGTTTGAATTCATCCTTCTTAAACACGGGAGACCAGAACTGCACACAGTATTCCAAATGGGGTCTCACCAATGCCGTGTATAATGGCACTAACAGCTCCTTCCACTTTTGGTGCCAAGGTCAGCGATAAAAAGATTAAATAAAATTGGTCCCAAACCTGATCCCTGAGGAACTCCACTAGTAACCCTTTTCCAACCTTGACAGTTCACTTTTCAATATGACCCGCTGTAGTCTCCCTTTTAACCAGTTGCTTATCCACCTGTATCAAATGCCTTACTAAAATCTAGGTAGACTAGATCCACTGCATTTCCTTTATCTTAACAAATCTGTTACTTTCTCAAAGAAGATCAGGTTGGTTTGGCACGATCTACCTTTTGTAATTACTTTCTCCTTCAAAATTTTTTCCAGGATCTTACATACTACAGATGTCAAACTAACAGGCCTATAGTTACCCGGGTCACTTTTTTCCTTTTCTTAAAAATAGGAACTATATTAGCCATTGTCCAGTCAAATGGTACAACCCCCGAGTTTAGAGATTTATTCATTTTTGCTAATGGACTTGCAAGTTCATGTGCCAGTTCCTTTAATATTCTTGGATGAAGATTATCTGGGCCCCCCCGATTTACTCCCATTTAGCTGTTCAAGTTTGGCTTTTACCTTGGATATGGTAATATCTACCTCCATATCTTTAGTCCCATTTGTTATGTTACCATTATCCCTAAGCTCTTCATTAGCCTCATTAAAGACTGAAGCAAAGTATTTGTTTAAATATTGGGCCATTCCTAGATTATCCTTAGTAACTAGCGGTCCTACTTCTTCTTCTTTTTTGTTTTTTCCTATTTATATGGCTATAAAGCCTTTTACTATTGGTTTTAATTCCCTTTGCAAGGTCCAACTCTACCTGACTTTTAGCCTTTCTCACTTTGTCCGTACAGGCTCTAACCTCAATAAGGTAGATTTCTTTACTGATCCCTCCCATTTTCCACTCCTTATATGCTTTCTGCTTTCTTAATCACCTCTCTGAGATGCTTGGTCTAACACACCTGCCTATAATTTTTTTCCCTTTTCTTGGGATACAGGCTTCTGACAGCTTCTGCAACTTTAACTTAAAATAATTCCAGGCCTCCTCCACTTCAAAATCCATAGTTTCTTTAGTCCAATCAACTTGCCTAACTAATTTCCTTAATGTATTAGTTAGCCCTTTTGAAATCAAAAACCCTAGTCTCAGATTTATTTTGGTTTATCCTTCCAGTTAATTTGAACTGAATTAGTTCATGATCACTCGAGCCGAGGTTGTCCCCTACAACCATTTCATCTATGAGGTCCTCGCTACTCACCAAAACCAAATCTAAAATAGCACCCCCCCTTGTTGGTTCAGCAACTACTTGATGAAGGAATTCATCAGCTATCACATCTAGGAAAATCTGAGCCCTATTATTATTACTAGCACTTGTTCTCCAGTCTATATCTGGAAAGTTGAAATCTCCCAGAGTATTTACTTCATTAAAGACGTCTCTAGCCATATCCAAATTGGATCCTGGTGGTCTATAACACATCCCAAGCACTATCCCAGGGGAGGATCTGATAATTTTCTTTCCCAATGTGATTTTTGCCCAAGCAGACTGTCTTCTCCATTCCATCACTTTTTATTTCTTTACAATTTACCTCCTCTTTGATATACAATGCGACTCCGCCACCTTTACCCTTATTTCTGTCTTTCCTAAACAGCACATACCCTTCAATACCTGTACTCCAGTCATGGCTAGTATTCCACAATGTTTGTTTGTTCCTATAATATCTGGTCTCACTTCCTGGACCAATAGCTCTAGTTCCTCCTTTTTGTTACCTAGGCTCCTTGCATGGGTGTACAAACATCTTAATTTTTGCTGTTTGGCCTCATTCACATCCTTTACCCAATTTGGCACAGACATTATACCTCCAATATGACCTATTAGACTCGTATTCACCCTATCCTGTCAGCTGACGGTCAGGGCAGTTTGTGTGTGTGTATGTTTCTGAGAAAAGGTTTAACGTCTGTCTTTACTGCTAGGACTGGGGTTTCGTTGCAGAGGGTGGCCAGCAGGCCAACAGACGCCCCGTTATATAGGAAGAGCTTATTACACTTTAGATTTTAGCTGCTAGAACACAGGGGTTCCTTTGCAGCGGGCAGCCTAGGAAAGGCTGAAAAGGTGCCCTAACGGATCTTGTCACCTGGGAGTGACACAGATCCCAACACCTAAGCTCTCTTTATGTCTGTCTTTTTATGACCGGCTGAAGTTCTTTTAAATTGTGCTTGGTTCTATTACAGCAACTGAAGGAGTCAGGTTAAAGCTTAAACAGTTACAGGTTTATTAAAAGACTTATAAAAGAATATGGTTACAATGGCTATTGTTCTATTTCTTAACTGTTAACAAATAAATACATATATATATATAGGTTTTAACAATGATTACAGGAAAAAGGTAAAGATAGAAAATAGAAATAATGGTACTAAGTGACAGCTTAATCTTTAAAGAGCTCTAACACTATGTGTGTGTGTGTGTGTGTGTGTGTGTGTATATATATATATATACTTAAAGGACTACATCTAGGTACAATTTTTACTCCTTTCTGTGCCTCTTGACTCTAGCGTGCCAGGCCAGGGCCAGTCTCTCAATTCTTAGGAAAGACGAATACGAGGTGGGCATCCTCTCTAGAACTTCGGGGGATCAAACACTTAACTGGACCAGCAGATAGATGGTAGATTGACACTTAGAGAAAATGTGCTGCTGGACTTATCTATATACTCCTGGGGGCCTGTATCTTCTTTCTTATCGAAGAGGCTAAATTCTACTGGTCTGTTTTGTGGCGCTAGTTCTTACAAGCAAGTTTCAAGTTTATTTACACTTGCAAGAGAACTAAATTGTGAATACTAGACATTTTTTTACTAGGCGAGAGATTCCTCTCCCCCCCACGGACGGATGTGTGTTCGTATCAATATGGGTTTGAGTCAGGGGCACTCCTTGGCAGCCTCTTGGTCAGCAATTGGCCTATCTCTGTTTACAGCCATTCACGGTCACAGCAGCCTGGGCTTTCTGCTCTGTGTGCTCTGTATGCTCCAGGCAAGCAAAAATGGATGTTACAAGGGGGGTTCCTGTCTGGCTACATACCCTTCCTCATGTTCATTCTCCTACCCCCAGCTATATCCTTTCTTACTTCGTTTTCCTCCCTCTCAGTGTTAAAATCCAGCATAGAGATTACCTGGACATCTCCCAACTGTCTCCCCCAAATTCCTAGTTTAAAGCTCTCTTAATCAGTTGAGCCAGCCTCCATCCTAGAAGTCTATTTCCCTCCCTACTTAGGTGAAGTCCATCCCTAGAGAACAGTCCTCTGTCCATAAATGCCTCCCAGTGACCATACATCCCAAAGCCCTCCTTATAGCACCACTGCCTAAGCCATCTATTGATCATCATAATCCTGTCACATCTTAGTTGCCCTGCTCTAGGAACAGGCAGAATCCCACGAAAGGTCACCTGAGCCTCAATTTCCTTGAGTGTCCTCCTCAGCCTAGCATAGTCTCCCTTAATTCGTTCCGGCGAGAATCCAGCCGTCTCATTTGTTCCTACGTGAAGGATGATCAATGGATTCCTTCCTGCTCCCTTCATAATCCTCTTCAACCTCAGTTCCGCATCTCGTATCTTAGCACCTGACAGACAGCCCACCCTTCTATTCTCTGGATCATCTCTGGTTACAGGCCTAGCTATTCTTCTCAATAAGGAGTCCCCAATCACATAGACCAGAGAATTGCACTGTCACTAGGAAAAGGCAGGTCTATCTCTAGCTTCCTCTGGCTGCAAGTCCTTGCCATTCCTATTTTCCCTTGTAATCCTCTTTAACCCATCCTGTATCCTCCTAATGCTCATTATTGGTGTTGTCTCCATTAAGTCTTCCCCTTTATCTATGGGACTAGCCACTCTTCTCTTATTCCTTACCCTTCCATCTTCATTATCTACCTGCTGTCCCCCTTCTTTGTTCTCCAGCTCCACATACCTGTTCTTGAGCTCTACTTTTCCTTCACTGACCCATCTGTTCCTCTGCCTGGTTCTGAGTCGCATGCTTCCACGGTCCATTTTCTTTGCCCAGCAGCCCCCCTCTGAGGCCCTTGATCCTGCTTCCATCTGCATGTCTAAGCTTTCCCCTTCAGCCACGTCATGCCTTTGCCCAATCATCTGCTCAAACCCCCTTCTAAACTCGACCAGAGTTTCCACCTGCATCTCCAGTCCTCGGATCTTTTCTTCCATCAGCTCTATCAGGCGGCACTTCATGCAAACAAACTCCTTTCAGGTACCCCCTCCAGAATCATGTACATATCGTAGCTACCCCATCCAATCCTCCTCCTCGTGTTGTCTACTACTTGGGCCATGGCCACTACTGCCTCTGTGTTTTATCTACTTTCTCACCAAAATCTTCTCCTCCAACAGAACTCCCACTGAAAATCCCCGTTTACAGCTCTGTTTGCTTGTCTCCTGTGCCGCTGCAGCTATCTATCAGTCTCCTCTCTCCTTGTAAGCTGAAATGTCCCCGTCGTCTTAACCTCTCTCGGTAGGGGACCCGTTCCAAGCCTCTCCTGGCTTTTGTTGCCCTTTCCTGAACCTTTTTCCAATGCCGCTGTGTCTCTTTGGCGAGGAGGCGACCACATCTGGCCGCGTATGCGTGACAGAGAATATCTTCTGGTCTCTACCCCTTGGTTAAAGGATTCCTGACGTTCTGCGTGCTTTTGGGGGTGCATGTTTTGAGAGAACTGTCCACGGTGGCTCCCAAGATCTCTCCCTTGAGTGGTCCCAGCTGCATTAGTCACCATGGTTTTGTAGCTCTAGTGGGGATTCTTTTTTCCGATGTGCAGGACTTGACATTTATCAAGAGCAACTTCCCTTTGGCGTTGTGAGTTCCGAGTAATTTGCCCGGTACTGACGGCTGACTTAGCGTCGGTCATTGGCAGGATGGCCTCTAGAGGCCTTCTGAAAATATTGGCGTCCCATTAGCTATCTTCCAGTCTCTAGGTCCAGCGGCTGATTGGATGGGGTAGGTTAGAAAGGCCAGTGAAGAGTTGCGCGGTTTCACGTGGGAGTCCTTTCAGAAGTCTTGGGGGAATGGCATGTGGTCCTGGTGACTTGTGACCGTTAAGCTTCTCAGATTGTTCCAAAGCCGCCTCTAGTGACAGCTCAGTCTGGGATAATTGCTGGGATTTGCCCCCTAAAAAGAATGGCTCGGGTTTGGGCATCCCCAGCATCTGATCAGCTGTTTGTCAGCTCAGCGCGGCAGCCATGTAAATTTAAATGAAGCGGCGATTATTCAAATCGCGGCTTCATTTCCCTTTGCCTATCTGTCTAATCTGCATGCCTCCGTCGATGGAGGCGTGTAGTCTAGACACAGCCTTGGAGTGCTCCTTTAGCATTTGGTTGGTCAAGTGGCCCCACTGGTGGGTTTAGCAGCCTTCCTGCTTCTGCTGGACTTCAAAGAAGCTTTGGCTCTTCCTTTTGGAGTGTTGGGCTAGCTGTTCTCCTTTTGGCTTTCCTGCTGCTGCTGCTGCTTCTCTTTTGACGCTGAATTGGACAGGTTGTGCTCCTTTCTGTTTTCCTCACGAGGACTTCACCTGCGCTTTGTAAAGGATGCCTTTTTCTCTCTCGCTGCTGCTTTTCTTTGGTGGTGAAGGCACGGTGGCCCTTTTTTTGGTTCTCGTCCTGTGTTTTCAGTTGCGAGGTATACCCCAGTTTGGGCCTCTCCTCTTCTGGTGTCTTTGAAAAGTTTCCCTGCAGCTTGCAGGGATTTTACTTTGGTGACTAGCTTTTTCTATTTGTGTTTAAGCCGGCCTCCTACTTGTCACTTTGGTGTAGTTCCCCCTTCCTGAACTGGAATGCCGCAGTGTTTGGGCTGCTGAAGTGGTGTTTTTCCCACCCCGGGGATGTAATAAAATTGACCATGCTGGTGGTCACCACTTGGCAGAGGTCCAGATGCTGTGCTCCGCTTGGGCAGTTCTTGACTTAGTGCTCTTTGCCTTGTGGGGTCCAGGAGCGGTCGCTCCAAGAAGCAGTCCTTGAAGGTAGGAAGAAATGTTCTCTGTGCATCCTGTCCTGAGGTGACGTGTACCTAGCCAAGATGGGGATAGTTGAAATCCTCCCGACCCCTGCCCCCTCTCTTGTGGAGGCTTTTATTTTGATAGCCTCGCTAATCTCCTGGTCAGGTGGTGGATAATAGATCCCTCCGGCTAGCTGCTGCAGCACGGTGGTCTTGGAGCATGGGATTACTCCCCATAGAGCTTCTGTGGAACGTTTTGGTTCCTTGAAGATTTTTGACCTCATTTGATTCTGCATTTTCTTTCTGGTATCGTGCCGCTCCCCCACCGCCACGACCCGTTGTGTCCTTCCGAAACGTACCCTGTGCGCCGTGGCATTCCACCAAGTTTCCGTGGTGCCTATTGGCTCGCTCGCCGCCTCGACCAGGAGGCGCGCTCTCCCGCGGCCATCTTAGTCTTCTGTAGACTTGTAGCGTTGGCGTGCAAGCCCTTGAAAAATGTCACTGTCTGCCGCTTCCAGCTGCGTTGGCCCCTTCTTTCATTTGGTTATTTCTCCTCTGGTCTGAGCCGTGCTTGACCATCCTCTCTTCCTTCCTAGAACATAGACTCTGTATGACTAGAGCCTCCCATTGTAAGAGGTGTCTGTGTGCGAGCCACGTGCTCGTCCTCGGCTTTCCGCTGGCCCTTAGTTGAAAAACAGGCCGAGACCTGTTGAATGTGAAGTGCCAGCAGCCTGGTTGCCTTTTGGTTTAGGTGGAGCCCATCCTTCCTGTATCGGCTCCGCCTTTCCCCAAAGTTTCCCCAGTTGCTAATAAATCCGAAGCCCTCCTCTCTACACCACGGTCTCCTCCCCGCCTTGAGTCTCTGAAACGGTGCCTGCCTGCCTGCCTGCCTGCTTGCCCGCGCTTGTGGAACCGGAAGCAATTGCGAGAGCTTGCCTGCCTGGAGAAGGTCCGAGAGGAGCTCGGGTAAGTGTGGCTTTTGGGAGGGTGGGGAGAGGGGTGCGGGGTGAGTCTCCCTGTGTGCGTGAGTGGGGAGGAGGCAGTTTGAAAAGTGTGAATTGGGAGTGCTTTGTTCCAGGTGGGTCTTGGGGGGCTCGGCGGCAAGGTCTTGAGCCAGCAGCCTTGGAACGCCGGCCGCCAGAGGGAACGGGGTGAGCAGCGAACAGGGCGGCAGCCACGAATGGGAGTTGGCCTGGGAAAGGTGGGCGAGGAGCTCTGGTCGGCGTGGCTTTGGGCAGGGGCGCTTTGCTAAGAAGATCAGGAGGGCCATAGTGGGTCAGAGCCAAGGTCCCTCTAGCCCGGTATCCTGTCTCGCATAACGATCTGGTTTTTCTGTAGCCATGTTGGAAGAAGGCCTGTGGTAGGCCTGAAGCAAAGCTTTCCTCCGCAGCCAGACTGAAGAGCTGCAGCCATTAGCTGTAAGGCCTAGAGTCCCATTCCATCTAAATGGTATTAAAATAGTGTCACAGCCGGTGGAGAAGGGGATTTTGTCCTAATAGCTGTCGCACTGTCACCGGATAAAGATACGGATCTCCAGATGGGTCAAGAGAACCGAAGTAACCCCATTCTGTCGGGCAAGAAACTGCTTCTCAGTAGCTGAGGCGGTGGAATCCGCACTCTCTGGTTAAGTAGCCTCACTTTTCTGTTTGTCTGTATGATCTCTGTGTGGCTTGTAACTGTTTCAGTCTGCTGTGTCTGGTTAAGTTTGTTGCTGGGTGTAAATCAATGAAATGGGGGGGTGGGGTATGAGTGGTTAGTTAACTCTCCTAAACTAATTGGTGAGGGTATAGCTAAGCAGCAGTCAGGTTTCATTCTAGAAAGGGGTCCCCCCAAAGTAATAGAAGCAAAAGGCTGGAAGAAGAGCAGAGGGGAAACAAGGAAGAACTAGTCGGCTCCGAGACCAGAGCTGCCAGGATTCTCCTGCAGGACCGTGACGTGCGGCAGCTAAGATCCAGAGAGGCTGATCTTGCCTGGGCAACGGGGGAAGTCTGTCTGCCTTGATCAGGATTGGTGAGCCATGAGGCTGTGTGCTTAGCATGTGTATTCTGCTTGTTTGGGACTTGTCCATAAATGGGGGGCTCTTTGGGTGGCTAAAGATGCTGCAAAACCCGCAGGAAGTTAGGTCCTGAGCCCTAGGAATTGGGTAAGGCTGGGTGTGGAAATGAACAGGGCTGCACCTTGAGCCCTAGGAAGTGGGTAAAGGGGTGTGTCCCTCCAGTGTGGAAGGGGCTAGAGAAATGTGTGCGGGTAACACTTGGGACGCCAGATGCCCCAGAGGGGAATCAAGGGATGGTTGTGCTGTCCTCCATCTGCAGGCTGTGACAGAGGGAGGCTAGGGACACCTGCTGGCTAATAGCCGTTGAGGGGCCTAACCTAACCGTGACTGTATCCAGTTTGTGTTTGGCAGCCCGTGAAGGTCCCGGTCTGGCGAGGAGGAGCTGGGCAGGTGGACTGCGCGCCGCGTGAAGGAAAAACTTGCTTTTTGTGGTGATCCTGCTCCCTCTTAATTCCCTTTGGTGACCCCTGGTTCTTGTGTGGCAGGAGCAAGCGCCTTCCTTTTCCTCCTTCACTTTTTCCTCCCAGTCCTGACTGTTGAGACCTCTGTCCTATTCTCCCTTAGTGGTCTCATAGACGTTAAGGTCAGAAGGGACCATTATGATCATCTAGTCTGACCCCCTGCACAGTGCAGGTCACAGAATCTCACCCGCCCCTCCTAGAATAATCCTCTCACCTATATCTCAGATATTGAAGTCTTCAAATACTTTGAAGACCCCAAGATGCAGATAATCCTCCAGCTGTGATGTGTACCCCATGCTACAGAGGAAGGCAAAAAACCTCCAGGGCCTCTGCCAATCTACCCTGGAGGAAAATTCCTTCCCAACCCCAAATATGGCGAGCAGCTAAACCCTGAGCATGTGGGCAAGACTCATCAGCCAGACACCCAGAAAGTTCTCTCTAGTATCATCCCTCCAATTTCCCACTGATAACATGATCTTGGTAACTAATTTACCATTCATTATCTCCTCAAACCATCCCCTTCATAAACCCATCTAGTTTAATCTTGAAACCCGATTGATCTTTTGCCCCCACTACTTCCCTTGAAAGGCCGTTCCAGAACCTCACTCCTCTAATGGTTAGAAACCTTTGTCTAATCTCAAGTCTAAACTTCCTGCTAGCCAGCTTATATCCATTTATTCCTGTCTCCACATTGGTATTAAGCTTAAATCCTCTCCCTCCCTGGTATTTATCCCTCTAATATATTTAAAGAGTGCAATCACCGTCCCCCCTCAGCCTTCTTTTGGTTAAGGTAAAGAAGCCGAGCTCCTTGAGTCTCCTTTCATAAGACAGGTTTTCCATTCCTCGGATCATCCTAGTGGCCCTTCTTTGTACCTGTTCCAGTTTGAATTCATCCTTCTTAAACACGGGAGACCAGAACTGCACACAGTATTCCAAATGGGGTCTCACCAATGCCGTGTATAATGGCACTAACAGCTCCTTCCACTTTTGGTGCCAAGGTCAGCGATAAAAAGATTAAATAAAATTGGTCCCAAAACTGATCTCTGAGGAACTCAGCTAGTAACCCTTTTCCAACCTGACAGTTCACCTTTCAATATGACCCGCTGTAGTCTCCCTTTTAACCAGTTGCTTATCCACCTGTATCAAATGCCTTACTAAAACCTAGGTAGACTAGATCCACTGCATTTCCTTTATCTTAAAAAATCTGTTACTTTCTCAAAGAAGGAGATCAGGTTGGTTTGGCACGATCTACCTTTTGTAATTACTTTCTCCTTCAAAATTTTTTCCAGGATCTTACATACTACAGATGTCAAACTAACAGGCCTATAGTTACCCGGGTCACTTTTTTCCTTTTCTTAAAAATAGGAACTATATTAGCCATTGTCCAGTCAAATGGTACAACCCCCGAGTTTAGAGATTTATTCATTTTTGCTAATGGACTTGCAAGTTCATGTGCCAGTTCCTTTAATATTCTTGGATGAAGATTATCTGGGCCCCCCCCCCCCCCCCGATTTACTCCCATTTAGCTGTTCAAGTTTGGCTTTTACCTTGGATATGGTAATATCTACCTCCATATCTTTAGTCCCATTTGTTATGTTACCATTATCCCTAAGCTCTTCATTAGCCTCATTAAAGACTGAAGCAAAGTATTTGTTTAAATATTGGGCCATTCCTAGATTATCCTTAGTAACTAGCGGTCCTACTTCTTCTTCTTTTTTGTTTTTTCCTATTTATATGGCTATAAAGCCTTTTACTATTGGTTTTAATTCCCTTTGCAAGGTCCAACTCTACCTGACTTTTAGCCTTTCTCACTTTGTCCGTACAGGCTCTAACCTCAATAAGGTAGATTTCTTTACTGATCCCTCCCATTTTCCACTCCTTATATGCTTTCTGCTTTCTTAATCACCTCTCTGAGATGCTTGCTCATCCAGCTTGGTCTAACACACCTGCCTATAATTTTTTTTTCCCTTTTCTTGGGATACAGGCTTCTGACAGCTTCTGCAACTTTAACTTAAAATAATTCCAGGCCTCCTCCACTTCAAAATCCATAGTTTCTTTAGTCCAATCAACTTGCCTAACTAATTTCCTTAATGTATTAGTTAGCCCTTTTGAAATCAAAAACCCTAGTCTCAGATTTATTTTGGTTTATCCTTCCAGTTAATTTGAACTGAATTAGTTCATGATCACTCGAGCCGAGGTTGTCCCCTACAACCATTTCATCTGAGGTCCTCGCTACTCACCAAAACCAAATCTAAAATAGCACCCCCCCTTGTTGGTTCAGCAACTACTTGATGAAGGAATTCATCAGCTATCACATCTAGGAAAATCTGAGCCCTATTATTATTACTAGCACTTGTTCTCCAGTCTATATCTGGAAAGTTGAAATCTCCCATGATTACACAATTTCCAAGAGTATTTACTTCATTAAAGACGTCTCTAGCCATATCCAAATTGGATCCTGGTGGTCTATAACACATCCCAAGCACTATCCCAGGGGAGGATCTGATAATTTTCTTTCCCAATGTGATTTTTGCCCAAGCAGACTGTCTTCTCCATTCCATCACTTTTTATTTCTTTACAATTTACCTCCTCTTTGATATACAATGCGACTCCGCCACCTTTACCCTTATTTCTGTCTTTCCTAAACAGCACATACCCTTCAATACCTGTACTCCAGTCATGGCTAGTATTCCACAATGTTTGTTTGTTCCTATAATATCTGGTCTCACTTCCTGGACCAATAGCTCTAGTTCCTCCTTTTTGTTACCTAGGCTCCTTGCATGGGTGTACAAACATCTTAATTTTTGCTGTTTGGCCTCATTCACATCCTTTACCCAATTTGGCACAGACATTATACCTCCAATATGACCTATTAGACTCGTATTCACCCTATCCTGTCAGCTGACGGTCAGGGCAGTTTGTGTGTGTGTATGTTTCTGAGAAAAGGTTTAACGTCTGTCTTTACTGCTAGGACTGGGGTTTCGTTGCAGAGGGTGGCCAGCAGGCCAACAGACGCCCCGTTATATAGGAAGAGCTTATTACACTTTAGATTTTAGCTGCTAGAACACAGGGGTTCCTTTGCAGCGGGCAGCCTAGGAAAGGCTGAAAAGGTGCCCTAACGGATCTTGTCACCTGGGAGTGACACAGATCCCAACACCTAAGCTCTCTTTATGTCTGTCTTTTTATGACCGGCTGAAGTTCTTTTAAATTGTGCTTGGTTCTATTACAGCAACTGAAGGAGTCAGGTTAAAGCTTAAACAGTTACAGGTTTATTAAAAGACTTATAAAAGAATATGGTTACAATGGCTATTGTTCTATTTCTTAACTGTTAACAAATAAATACATATATATATATAGGTTTTAACAATGATTACAGGAAAAAGGTAAAGATAGAAAATAGAAATAATGGTACTAAGTGACAGCTTAATCTTTAAAGAGCTCTAACACTATGTGTGTGTGTGTGTGTGTGTGTGTGTATATATATATATATATATATATATATACACACTTAAACAAAGGATTACATCTAGGTACAATTTTTACTCCTTTCTGTGCCTCTTGACTCTAGCGTGCCAGGCCAGGGCCAGTCTCTCAATTCTTAGGAAAGACGAATACGAGGTGGGCATCCTCTCTAGAACTTCGGGGGATCAAACACTTAACTGGACCAGCAGATAGATGGTAGATTGACACTTAGAGAAAATGTGCTGCTGGACTTATCTATATACTCCTGGGGGCCTGTATCTTCTTTCTTATCGAAGAGGCTAAATTCTACTGGTCTGTTTTGTGGCGCTAGTTCTTACAAGCAAGTTTCAAGTTTATTTACACTTGCAAGGGAACTAAATTGTGAATACTAGACATTTTTTACTAGGCGAGAGATTCCTCTCCCCCCCGCGGACGGATGTGTGTTGGTATCAATATGGGTTTGAGTCAGGGGCACTCCTTGGCAGCCTCTTGGTCAGCAATTGGCCTATCTCTGTTTACAGCCATTCACGGTCACAGCAGCCTGGGCTTTCTGCTCTGTGTGCTCTGTATGCTCCAGGCAAGCAAAAATGGATGTTACAAGGGGGGTTCCTGTCTGGCTACATACCCTTCCTCATGTTCATTCTCCTACCCCCAGCTATATCCTTTCTTACTTCGTTTTCCTCCCTCTCAGTGTTAAAATCCAGCATAGAGATTACCTGGACATCTCCCAACTGTCTCCCCCAAATTCCTAGTTTAAAGCTCTCTTAATCAGTTGAGCCAGCCTCCATCCTAGAAGTCTATTTCCCTCCCTACTTAGGTGAAGTCCATCCCTAGAGAACAGTCCTCTGTCCATAAATGCCTCCCAGTGACCATACATCCCAAAGCCCTCCTTATAGCACCACTGCCTAAGCCATCTATTGATCATCATAATCCTGTCACATCTTAGTTGCCCTGCTCTAGGAACAGGCAGAATCCCACGAAAGGTCACCTGAGCCTCAATTTCCTTGAGTGTCCTCCTCAGCCTAGCATAGTCTCCCTTAATTCGTTCCGGCGAGAATCCAGCCGTCTCATTTGTTCCTACGTGAAGGATGATCAATGGATTCCTTCCTGCTCCCTTCATAATCCTCTTCAACCTCAGTTCCGCATCTCGTATCTTAGCACCTGACAGACAGCCCACCCTTCTATTCTCTGGATCATCTCTGGTTACAGGCCTAGCTATTCTTCTCAATAAGGAGTCCCCAATCACATAGACCAGAGAATTGCACTGTCACTAGGAAAAGGCAGGTCTATCTCTAGCTTCCTCTGGCTGCAAGTCCTTGCCATTCCTATTTTCCCTTGTAATCCTCTTTAACCCATCCTGTATCCTCCTAATGCTCATTATTGGTGTTGTCTCCATTAAGTCTTCCCCTTTATCTATGGGACTAGCCACTCTTCTCTTATTCCTTACCCTTCCATCTTCATTATCTACCTGCTGTCCCCCTTCTTTGTTCTCCAGCTCCACATACCTGTTCTTGAGCTCTACTTTTCCTTCACTGACCCATCTGTTCCTCTGCCTGGTTCTGAGTCGCATGCTTCCACGGTCCATTTTCTTTGCCCAGCAGCCCCCCTCTGAGGCCCTTGATCCTGCTTCCATCTGCATGTCTAAGCTTTCCCCTTCAGCCACGTCATGCCTTTGCCCAATCATCTGCTCAAACCCCCTTCTAAACTCGACCAGAGTTTCCACCTGCATCTCCAGTCCTCGGATCTTTTCTTCCATCAGCTCTATCAGGCGGCACTTCATGCAAACAAAACTCCTTTCAGGTACCCCCTCCAGAATCATGTACATATCGTAGCTACCCCATCCAATCCTCCTCCTCGTGTTGTCTACTACTTGGGCCATGGCCACTACTGCCTCTGTTTTATCTACTTTCTCACCAAAATCTTCTCCTCCAACAGAACTCCCACTGAAAATCCCCGTTTACAGCTCTGTTGGCTTGTCTCCTGTGCCGCTGCAGCTATCTATCAGTCTCCTCTCTCCTTGTAAGCTGAAATGTCCCCGTCGTCTTAACCTCTCTCGGTAGGGGACCCGTTCCAAGCCTCTCCTGGCTTTTGTTGCCCTTTCCTGAAGCTTTTTCCAATGCCGCTGTGTCTCTTTGGCGAGGAGGCGACCACATCTGGCCGCGTATGCGTGACAGAGAATATCTTCTGGTCTCTACCCCTTGGTTAAAGGATTCCTGACGTTCTGCGTGCTTTTTGGGGTGCATGTTTTGAGAGAACTGTCCACGGTGGCTCCCAAGATCTCTCCCTTGAGTGGTCCCAGCTGCATTAGTCACCATGGTTTTGTAGCTCTAGTGGGGATTCTTTTTTCCGATGTGCAGGACTTGACATTTATCAAGAGCAACTTTCCTTTGGCGTTGTGAGTTCCGAGTAATTTGCCCGGTACTGACGGCTGACTTAGCGTCGGTCATTGGCAGGATGGCCTCTAGAGGCCTTCTGAAAATATTGGCGTCCCATTAGCTATCTTCCAGTCTCTAGGTCCAGCGGCTGATTGGATGGGGTAGGTTAGAAAGGCCAGTGAAGAGTTGCGCGGTTTCACGTGGGAGTCCTTTCAGAAGTCTTGGGGGAATGGCATGTGGTCCCGGTGACTTGTGACCGTTAAGCTTCTCAGATTGTTCCAAAGCCGCCTCTAGTGACAGCTCAGTCTGGGATAATTGCTGGGATTTGCCCCCTAAAAAGAATGGCTCGGGTTTGGGCATCCCCAGCTGCGAAGAAGACGGGAGCAAAGAACTGGTGTCGTTTCTCCGCAAGGACCTTAGCGTCTTGGGGTACGTCTAATCTGCATGCCTCCGTTGACGGAGGCATGTAGATTTGTGTATTCGAAAAAGGGAAATGAAGCCGCGATTATTTTAAATTTACGTGGCTGCCGCGCTGAGCTGACAAACAGCTGATCAGCTGTTTGTCAGCTCAGCGCGCCAGCCATGTAAATTTAAATGAAGCGGCGATTATTCAGATTGCGGCTTCATTTCCCTTTGCCTATCAGTCTAATCTGCATGCCTCCGTCGATGGAGGCGTGTAGTCTAGTCACAGCCTTGGAGTGCTCCTTTAGCATTTGGATGGTCAAGTGGCCCCACTGGTGGGTTTAGCAGCCTTCCTGCTTCTGCTGGACTTCAAAAAAGCTTTGGCTCTTCCTTTTGGAGTGTTGGGCTAGCTGTTCTCCATTTGGCTTTCCTGCTGCTGCTGCTTCTCTTTTTACACTGAATTGGACAGGTTGTGCTCCTTTCTGTTTTCCTCACGAGGACTTCACCTGCGCTTTGTAAAGGATGCCTTTTTCTCTCTCGCTGCTGCTTTTCCTTGGTGGTGAAGGCACGGTGGCCCTTTTTTTGGTTCTCGTCCTGTGTTTTCAGTTGCGAGGTATCCCCCAGTTTGGGCCTCTCCTCTTCTAGTGTCTTTGAAAAGTGTCCCTGCAGCTTGCAGGGATTTTACTTTGGTGACTAGCTTTTTCTATTTGTGTTTAAGCCGGCCTCCTCCTTGTCATTTTGGTGTAGTTCTCCCTTCCTGAACTGGAATGCCGCAGTGTTTGGGCTGCTGAGGTGGTGTTTTTCCCACCCCGGGGATGTAATAAAATTGACCATGCTGGTGGTCACCACTTGGCAGAGGTCCAGATGCTGTGCTCCGCTTGGGCAGTTCTTGACTTAGTGCTCTTTGCCTTGTGGGGTCCAGGAGCGGTCGCTCCAAGAAGCAGCCCTTGAAGGTAGGAAGAAATGTTCTCTGTGCATCCTGTCCTGAGGTGACGTGTACCTAGCCAAGATGGGGATAGTTGAAATCCCCCTGACCCCCGCCCCCTCTCTTATGGAGGCTTTTATTTTGATAGCCTCGCTAATCTCCTGGTCAGGTGGTGGATAATAGATCCCTCCGGCTAGCTGCTGCAGCCCGGTGGTCTTGGCGCATGGGATTACTCCCCATAGAGCTTCTGTGGAACGTTTTGGTTCCTTGAAGATTTTTGACCTCATTTGATTCTGCATTTTCTTTCTGGTATCGTGCCGCTCCCCCACCGCCACGACCCGTTGTGTCCTTCCGACACGTACCCTGTGCGCCGTGGCATTCCACCAAGTTTCTGTGATGCCTATTGGCTCGCTCGCCGCCTCGACCAGGAGGCGCGCTCTCCCGCGGCCATCTTAGTCTTATGTAGACTTGTAGCGTTGGCGTGCAAGCCCTTGAAAAATGTCACTCTCTGCCGCTTCCACCTGCGTTGGCCCCTTCTTTCATTTGGTTATTTCTCCTCTGCTCTGAGCCGTGCTTGACCATCCTCTCTTCCTTCCTAGAACATAGACTCTGTATGACTAGAGCCTCCCATTGTAAGAGGTGTCTGTGTGCGAGCCACGTGCTCGTCCTCGGCTTTCCGCTGGCCCTTAGTTGAAAAACAGGCCGAGACCTGTTGAATGTGAAGTGCCAGCAGCCTGGTTGCCTTTTGGTTTAGGTGGAGCCCATCCTTCCTGTATCGGCTCCGCCTTTCCCCAAAGTTTCCCCCAGTTGCTAATAAATCGGAAGCCCTCCTCTCTACACCATGGTCTCCTCCCCGCCTTGAGTCTCTGAAACGGTGCCTGCCTGCTTGCCCGCGATTGTGGAACCGGAAGCAATTGCGAGAGCTTGCCTGCCTGGAGAAGGTCCGAGAGGAGCTCGGGTAAGTGTGGCTTTTGGGAGGGTGGGGAGAGGGGTGCGGGGTGAGTCTCCCTGTGTGCGTGAGTGGGGAGGAGGCAGTTTGAAAAGTGTGAATTGGGAGTGCTTTGTTCCAGGTGGGTCTTGAGGGGCTCGGCGGCAAGGTCTTGAGCCAGCAGCCTTGGAACGCCGGCCGCCAGAGGGAACGGGGTGAGCAGCGAACAGGGCGGCAGCCACGAATGGGAGTTGGCCTGGGAAAGGTGGGCGAGGAGCTCGGGTCGGCGTGGCTTTGGGCAGGGGCGCTTTGCTAAGAAGATCAGGAGGGCCATAGTGGGTCAGAGCCAAGGTCCCTCTAGCCCGGCATCCTGTCTCGCGTAACGATCTGGTTTTTCTGTAGCCATGTTGGAAGAAGGCCTGTGGTAGGCCTGAAGCAAAGCTTTCCTCCGCAGCCAGACTGAAGAGCTGCAGCCATTAGCTGTAAGGCCTAGAGTCCCATTCCATCTAAATGGTATTAAAATAGTGTCACAGCCGGTGGAGAAGGGGATTTTGTCCTAATAGCTGTCGCACTGTCACCGGATAAAGATACGGATCTCCAGATGGGTCAAGAGAACGGAAGTAACCCCATTCTGTCGGGCAAGAAACTGCTTCTCAGTAGCTGAGGCGGTGGAATCCGCACTCTCTGGTTAAGTAGCCTCACTTTTCTGTTTGTCTGTATGATCTCTGTGTGGCTTGTAACTGTTTCAGTCTGCTGTGTCTGGTTAAGTTTGTTGCTGGGTGTAAATCAATGAAATGGGGGTGGGGTATGAGTGGTTAGTTAACTCTCCTAAACTAATTGGTGAGGGTATAGCTAAGCAGCAGTCAGGTTTCATTCTAGAAAAGGGTCCCCCCCAAAGTAATAGAAGCAAAAGGCTGGAAGAAGAGCAGAGGGGAAACAAGGAAGAACTACTCGGCTCCGAGACCAGAGCTGCCAGGATTCTCCTGCACGACCGTGACGTGCGGCAGCTAAGATCCAGAGAGCCTGATCTTGCCTGGGCAACGGGGGAAGTCTGCCTGCCTTGATCAGCATTGGTGAGCATGATGCTGTGTGCTTAGTGTGAAAGTAGAAAGAATTATACTGTGAGAGAGAGATGAATTATGCTGTAATAATTGAATAAGTTGAGGGAATACTGTTTGTCTCTGAACAGGAAGAAGAAAAGTATGTGAATGTTGTTTGTAGGTATGCAGATTCCAGAGTGCTAGCCAGAGTTAATAGGAAAAGGAACATTAGGTGTTGGGGAGAAAGCAATTGAGAGATGGACAGGAGATTGCTGTGTGCTTGATGTGGAAATGAAGATACTTGACTAGCCTCGCCCCTCTTTTAATCCTGTTAATTTTGACTTTCTTTTGACTGTATAAATCAAGGGGTTTGAAGCTTGTAGGGCACTCGCATTGTCTGGGTTAATTTAGCAGAGCAGCTTTGCTAAGTAAACTGAGGGGTCTGACAAATCTGTGAGTCCTGTCTGACTTTGACAAATTTGGAGGTTCTACCGAGATGGCCGCGGTCTTCGCTGAGGCTGAGCATCTTGCAGGATGGCGGTGGTAGCCGTCACCTGGGCATTTGGCCCGAGCGGTCCTCTGCCAGAATGGAAAGGTGCACACCACAGCGAAGTCTACGCCATCGAACCTGTTGGTTCCCGCTCTGTTCTGGTAGGGATCCCGGGATCTAACATCAGGACTCTGGTGAGGTAATTATTTCTGTTTTGTCCGGACTGAGGACTGTCTTGTGTCTGTGTCTATCCGTCTTCCCTGTGGTGTGAGTGAGTCTGGGAGCCGTCCCTCTCCGGGGACTGGCTGACCAAGGGGCTCCTGTCCCCGCGGTCTGTGTGACTGGAATCTGCACAATCGCAGCCGCACCGCACCTCGGATAAAATCCTTGGAGCGAACGCAAGGGCGATTGAGGCAGTAGCCTGTGGGCTGCTTTTGTGTTGCACTGGGCACCGCTCTGACGAACCCGAATTTCCTCCTTGCGTGATTGGTGTATGAAGCCCTCCTGTATGGGTAACTAGAGGTCCAAGCAGGGCAGTTCCCTAAAGGGACCCCGGCTCAGTTTGTCTATTTTAGAAAGGGTCCGGACCCCTGTAAATATCTGGGGAAATGATCTAGATTGACGGTGGGGGAATCCCAAAATTCAGTGGCCACTGTTAGGATCTTGGAACAAAGACCAAGTGGACGTCTTAAAAGACAAACTTGGCCTTGCCAAAATTCAATTGGCTAGAGGAGAGGTAGATTGCTTCATGCAGTGGTGGGACGAGACAAATCTTAGATGGACTGAATCGAAGCTGGCCTCCCTTAAAAATTCTAATGATAAGTAAAAAGCTTTCTTGGAAAGCTCCTCTCCCACCACCAGACCGAGCGCTTCCCTTTACCCCATCCTCCAAGAAGACTGAGAGCAATAGAAGCAAAAGGCTGGAAGAAGAGCAGAGGGAAACAAGGAAGAGCTGGTGGAAGAACTACTCGGCTCCGAGACCAGAGCTGCCAGGATTCTCCTGCAGGACCGTGACGTGCGGCAGCTAAGATCCAGAGAGGCTGATCTTGCCTGGGCAACGGGGGAAGTCTGCCTGCCTTGATCAGGATTGGTGAGCCATGAGGCTGTGTGCTTAGCATGTGCATTCTGCTTGTTTGGGACTTGTCCATAAATGGGGGGCTCTTTGGGTGGCTAAAGATGCTGCAAAACCCGCAGGAAGTTAGGTCCTGAGCCCTAGGAATTGGGTAAGGCTGGGTGTGGAAATGAACAGGGCTGCACCTTGAGCCCTAGGAAGTGGGTAAGGGGGTGTGTCCCTCCAGTGTGGAAGGGGCTAGAGAAATGTGTGCGGGTAACACTTGGGATGCCAGATGCCCCAGAGGGGAATCAAGGGATGGTTGTGCTGTCCTCCGTCTGCAGGCTGTGACAGAGGGAGGCTAGGGACACCTGCTGGCTAATAGCCGTTGAGGGGCCTAACCTAACCACGACTGTATCCAGTTTGTGTTTGGTAGCCCGTGAAGGTCCTGGTCTGGCGAGGAGGAGCTGGGCAGGTGGACTGCGCGCCGCGTGAAGGAAAAACTTGCTTTTTGTGGTGATCCTGCTCCCTCTTAATTCCCTTTGGTGACCCCTAGATCTTAGGTGATGGGAGCAAGCACCTACCTTTTCCTCCTTCACTTTTTCCACCCCGTCCTGATTGATGGAAGAAAATGGGCAGTATTTGACCTCCAGGTAAAGGAAGACAACTTGGGTATCCTCAGGACAGATAGATGTCAGTAACTGTATCCAGGTTCTCTGCAGGTTCCACTGTGGGGAATGGTTTGACAGTTACTTCTGAGGGAAAGGGTCATGGGGAGACCTCATTGAGCAGAAGGTAAGGGATTAGTAGTGTGGAGATGAGGCTTCTGGGATCACCAGTCCCAAGAGGAGAAGACAGGAGGTGGTGGTCAGGATCTCACTCCTAAGAGGCACGAAGTCCTCAGCCTGCTGTCCTCACAGGTTATCTAGAAGTGTGATGCGTACCTGGAGCTAGAGTTCAGGATATGACTGAGTCTTCTGAAATTGATGAAACCTGTGGATGGCTCCCCCTTCCTACTTCTCCAAGTAGGAATTAACGGGGCAGCTAAGACTGACCTTTAGTGGTTCCTGGCAGATGATGTGGTGCTACTAAGAAGGATCAAGGAGTTTGAGGTGCAAGTGGTGGTCTCTTTCCTCCTCCTGAGCAAAGAAAATGTCCAGGCAGGGGTTGTTGAATTTTGGACATACCTGCGTGCTTGCACAGGTGGTGTTGGAGAGAGGGCCTTTGGTGTTTTGACTGTGGGATGCTGTTCCAGGTGCAAGGGTTGGCTAGGAAGAGAATGGGATCTACCTAATGGAGAGAGGGAAGAGTATATTTGCAGGCAGGTTTGCAAACCTAATGAGGAGGTCTTTAAGCTAGGCTCGTTGGGAGACGATGACCTAAGCCCTGAGGTGAGTGGGACAGTGGGAAGAAACAAGGAGGAAAGTGCAGTGGAGGAAGACCCCTGCTGGAGAATGTTGGGCAATCTGTACACCTACGCAAGAAGCCTGGGGAACAATCAGGAAGAATGATGAGTCCTGTCAGTGAAACAACTATGATTTGATTGGAACAACAGAGCCGTGCTGGGATGACTGGAGTACTGTCATGGAAGGGCCTAAACTGTTTAGGAAGGACAGGTGTGGGAGGGAAGGTGAAGGAGTTGCAGTGTATGCAAGAGTTGTATGAGTGCTTGAGTTCCAGTCTCTAGAGGGAGAAGTGCCTGTTGAATCTTTGGGTTAAGCTTAGAGGCAGGAGCCCCAGAGATGGTGATGTGGTGGGTGTCTACTGCAAACCAGCAGATCAGGTGGATGAAGTAGACAAGTCTGTCTTCAGACAACTAAGAAGCTTGGGGATCACAGGCCCTGGTTGGTTCCGGCAAGGGACTCGAGTTGCTTAACATTCGTTGGCAGACCAATAGAGCAGTATACGCAGACAGTCCTGGAAGAAGGTTGGGGATAACTTCCTGGTACAGGTGCTGAAGGACCCAAGCAGGGCCGTGCACAGCTTGATCTGCTGCTCACAGAGGGAGGCATTAGTAGGGGAAGTGGATGTGGGTGGCAACGTGGGAAGCAGTGATCACGAGGTGTTTGCCGTCAGGATTCTGACCAAAGGAAGAAAGAAGAGCAGCGAGAGACACTCCCTGGACTTGAGAGAAGCAGACTTTGACTCCCTCCGAGAAATGAAGCTTGCAAGACGTGGAAGCTTGGACAGAGGACCATAGGAGTGTAAATGTTCGGGTGTTGAATGTCGTGGCCCAGTCATGTGGGGTCTTTGTTCAGACCTTGACTCAAGGTGTCAGATTTGAAGATGAAGGCCATTTCTGCAGCTGCTTTCCAGCTGGCTTTCAAAATTCCACTAGTAGAGTGACTCTTAGATCCATTTGTGAGTGCCCGGGCCAATTAGGTGTTCCCCAAGGAGTTTCTGTGGGTTACTGTGTGGATGGTCTGATTTGTCTCCATTAATCCTGTGTCATAAAGATTGTCCAGCTTGGCCAATGTACATGGCAGAGGGGGTTGCTGGCCCATCTCCCATCAGTGGGTGTACAGTTGTATAAATCTCTGGGCTGGTGGCTTATGTCCTCTTGAGTGAATGAGACAGACGGTTGGGCTGCTCTGTTAAGCCGGTATGAAATGTTGGTGATGTGGTTCCTGTAACTTGAAAGTGTTTACATCCCGACGCTGCTCTTCATCCCACCGTGTGGTTCCACTGCCATCAGTGGTGGCAGGGGGATGTAAGAGCGAGTGAATCTTTTGTACAAAGCCCGCTACTGCCTTGAAATTGCATTTGAATTCAGAATCTAGCTTAAGCTGGTAGAACCGCTGTCCTGAGGGGACAGGGCCGACGTTACTATTTGAGCTTCCCGTAAAGGTACCTCTAAATTTGATTGACAGCGCTGATGAATGGGTCGTGGCGACAAGCACCTTGTCGTGCCGGTCAAGCTGCCGTGATTAAAATGTGCTCCCGCGCTGCTCCTACGTTGCTGAGCAGAGGTAGCTGGATACATTTGAATTTTCTCTTGTTTTTGCCATTGCCTTTCAGCTTCTTTGTGACCTCTGGATACTTTCAAATTGCTTTGTTTTCAAACTACCTATAAGCTACGTTTGCAGTTGGATTTTTCTAAAGGGAAATCAGAGGCCGTAACGTTAACACGAGGGAATGGGGAGTAGCAAAACTGTGCCACTTCTGTCTGTATCCTCGTTGCTTGTAAGGCACCGGTCGCTCTTTTCCCTTGGCTGATTCCTAGCTGCTACTGAATGCTACAGCCCCGTCTTGAGTGTGAAGCGATGGCTTTCCTCGGAAGGTCCACCTTCAACCGGGCTGGCGGCGCGTCATCGTAGGAAAAACCCCATTCTTCATTGCCGACTCAGGGTGTTCAGCGGCACTGGAGAAGCAGCTATCTCGATTAGACAACCAAACCAAACCTCACAGCGGTGAAAGGTATTGATTTTGAAGTCCGTCTAGTTAGTTTGTTGCAAACCCCTAATGCAGCTGGATTGAAACATTGAAATCCTGTTGTAACTGAGTGGGACAGGCACTTCAGCTCCAACCTTTTTACTTCCAAGATCACTTTTTAAATGACAGAAGAAGCCAAGATCTACCGCCCTACCCCTTCCTTGAAGCCCCACCCTGCCCTCTCTATTCTCCTCCTCTCCATCACTTGCTATCCCCAACCCTTACACTGCTGCTTTTTTTCCCCCAATTCTTCTGTAGGAAGAGGTTTTTCCAACGTTTGGCCTGTTGAAAGTAGACCAGTGTCAGAAAAACCCCTTCTGTTGGAAGCCCCCTTAGTCCTCATAGAAAGAGGACTATAGGGGTTACCGAAAAAGCATGTATGTTCTTCCACTTTCTTTAGCGGAAGAGCGAACGCATCCCTGGAGGCGGAGGAGTTTTTCTGGGCTACCTCTGCAGTCCCGGAAACACTCCTGCAGTCTAGCTGTACCCTCACTGGGTTGAGACAGGATGTGTGGACTCAGGAGTGGGAAGGGGTGAGATGCAAGCTCTGGGGGGGGGGGGGGATTTGGATGCAGGAGGAGGGGATGCTGGCTCAGGGAGGGGACTCCAGGCTGGGAAGCATTGTGGTCAGGTTGGAGGATTGGGGTGCTGAGCAAGCCCCGTGCTTGTGGATGTGAGGTGCTGGAGTTTGGGTTGGGGGATGGGAAGGGCTCAGGACACAGATTTGTGGGGTGTGGATGGGGTAGGAGTGTTGTGGCAAAAGACTGGGGATGCGGGGGTGCAGGAGTTTGGTGATGTGAGGGGCTCAGTATGGGGTTCCAGCGTATGATAGGCTCAAATCTAGGGCTTGGGGGGTGTGTGTGCGGGAGTGTTACAATGCTGTGGACAGATGGGGGACTTGTGGCCAGGCTTCATTTTTAAATAAAATATGTCAAAGACAAAAAGCGTCAACATTGGTTTTTATTTGAGAACCGGTTTTGATTCAGGGGTCACTGAAAAGTCAGTGGGGGTCACAAGTGAGATGCCAAAAAACCCTCTTCCTAGAAAGCGTCACTAATGTGGCCCCAACTGTGCTGGTGGGAGCAGGGGCCATGGTACTGGAGCAGAGGACAGGGTCAGTGGAGGCAAGGGACAGGGTGCCAGTGGGAAGGGGGGGCAGGGAAATCCTCAGAACATGCCTCGCCCCCCCACTCCCCAGAGGAGGGAAGCTCCAGCAAGAGCCTTCTCCCCTGCAAAGGAGGAAACTCCCAGGCTGTGTCTATACTGGCAAGCTTTTCCGCAAAAGCAACTATCTCATGTAAGAAATCGGTGCTTCTTGCGGCAGTACTACGCTGCTCCCGTTCGGGCAAAAGGGCCGGTATAGACAGCTCAGATTTGTTTTGCGCGAAAAAGCCCTGATGGTGAAAATGGCGATTGGGGCTTCTTTGCACAAAAGCGTGTCTAGATTGGCACGGATGCTTTTCAGCAAAAAGTGCTTTTGTGGAAAAGTATCCGTGCCAATCTAGACGCTCTATTCCGAAAATGCTTTTAATGGAAACCTTCCATTAAAAGCACTAGCAGAAAATCATGCCAGTCTGGACGTAGCCTTGGTGTGTGCTCTCCCTCCCCTCTCCCCCACAGAGAGAAGGGGAGCTCTGGTGCACGCTTTCCCCTGGGACTCCTACCCCTCCCTGGTTTGCCCTTGCCCTCCCTCTCTTCCCCTACCCCCAGAAACTCCAGCATGTGCCTTCCTTCGGGACTCCTCCCTCCTCCTCCTAAAGAAACAATTACCCTGGAACTGGGTTATAAACCTTGGGCAGCTCAGCCTGTGCTCCAAATTGTAAACAGACTGTTTTTGGAGCCGCTTGGGAGAGTGTGTGTAATGGGGTAGGGAGAACCCAAACCCTCCTGGGCCCCAAATAGTTAACAGGAGAGAAGTCAGAAGTAAAAAGCCTTCAAATGATGTTTGACAAGTAATCCTAATCTGAGAAAACATTACAACCTAATTTACAACCACAGGGCATACAATGGGTTTGTAGAAATGAAAGCTGGAGTGATACTCTACATTTGCATACTAGAAAAATGTGTGATTAAAATCCTGGTTTTCCATTCCCTTGTCACAATGTAGGGCTGAAAATGGTGCTTTTTTTGTGTTAGAACCCCTCAGGATGATTCGGACAGAGCTCTGAGATTGAAAGACTTCCCAAGCTAGGGCTACATGTTCTCCCAAACATACATTAATTTTCTAACAGGTAAAACAAACATCTTAACGGTTTTATGCTTATTTTTCAGCAGTTGAGATGTTCAGGAATGCACTGAAACATGATTGTAACAAAGTATATCAGGCAATATTCTGGCTTGTTGTGTCCAGCACAGTAGCCAATACCAGGAATGAAGAATTTTTGTAAAATTCCCTAATGTTCACATGCTATTACGTAGAATCGAAACTTTAACGGAAGGCAAACTGTGTCAAAATGTTAACATCAGAAGGCCTAAGAAAACAGCGTGCCACACGTGTCCTTGTTGCTAGTTTACAGAGCTGCTATTGGAAGGCCTACTCCAGCAGTAGGTGGCACTGCTAATTCTAGTTCTTTATATTGCTGACTTTGGTCTGAGATCAGAGCCAGGGCTACTGTATGGCATTAGGATGTTAACCCACAATCCCTGCAGGTTCAGTGACTAATTAGGATCCATCCCGTGCTATCCTGAACTGATCAGGAACAGGACATTTTTTCTGGGAAAGGGTAAGCCCCACCAGGGTTTGACAACCAGCTGCTCTGGTACAAACACTGATGTCAATCATGCAGCATTAATAGTACGCCAATGGCTTTCTAAGTCAGACAGGCCTGGGTTACAAAGCGACCTTCTTCATTACCCACAGGCCCCCCTTTCAGTGCCACAGAAAACAAGGGCTGGGAGCGGTAGCCATGTTAGTCTGTAACTAAATAAACTTCAACCATAATGGTCCTGTTGGCACCTTAGAGACTCTCAAATATATAAACACTAGCATGAGCTTGCCTGGGTACAACCCTCTTGTTTGGCTGACCACTATGTACCCAGAAACCAAGCTGCTGATTACCATAGTCCAGGGGTGGGCAAAAGTCTTGCAAAGGGGCCCCATCTAGCTAGCGCAAGCCCTGTGGCCAGCCCATGAGGCAGTTGCAGGCCCCAGCCCCTAGCGCAGGGATGGGCGATCTAAGGCAGGTGAGCCAATTTTCAGCAGCCTGGGGGAAAGAAGCTCAGCCCTCTCCCCTGTGCAGCAGCTGGAGAGGGCTCCTTCCTCCCTGCAGCAGGTTAGGCTGCAGTGGGAGGAAGCAGGGCTGGGGGCTGATGCTCCTCAGCAGGCACCAAAGGTGTCAGTGCTGGATGGGACCTGCACCTGACTGTGTGGCTGCTGGGGCAACAGGCCCCCTCTCCAAGTTGGCTGGTACAGCGTGGTTGCAGCTGTTGCTGCAAGGAGGAACCAAGTCAGGTAAGGCCTCCCCCTTATGCACAGATCCCTCCCTCCCAATCCTTTCTCTCCCCCCTGAGGCCCAGCACCCCCTTCTCATGGCCAGGCACTGCACCCACCCTTGTTCCTCCTCCCAGCCTTTTGCACCCCACCTCCCTCCCAGATCCTACACTCCAGCCCTGTCCTACTTGCTTGCAGCCCTGTCTTATGTCCTTACCGCAAAGCCTAAGGGGGGGGGGGTCCATAAAAATCCACTAACTCTGGAACCGTAGAAAAGTCTGGTCTATGGGTAGCCCTGAACATCAGTTCTCCCTCCTCCCCTCTTAAGGCTGGTGCCCCAGCCTTGAGGTGTCTGTCAGGATCACATCAGTGAGCGCTGGGGTTTTTGGAGTAGTTTTGTGCTTCTCGCTTGTGTGGCCCCCGACTGATTTTTCTGTGGCTCAGTGACCGCTGGCCCAAAAAGAGTTCCCTATCCTTGCCCTAAATAAAGGAAACATTGAAATCTTTTGTGTTGGACACCATATTTTACTTATTTTAAATGAAGTTTGATTAAACAAGAGGAAGTTAAAATGCTTCATCTGTTTCATGATTTGAATTGAACCCTTCTGTCTAGCTGCAGTTCTGGTGCTCAGCAACCTGCCTGCTCAAAGCTTCGGAAGACGGCAGCCTGCTTTGTGCCCATGTTACTCACCCTGATTCACACTTCAATGCAAGACCAGCCGTGCTAGACGGCACTGAAATCTTATACAACTTTCATGAAGCCTGAATCATCAAAGGCCCTTTGATTTTAGCAGAGATTTCCTGTGTATTTGCATGTTCATGAGATGTGGCGTTCCTATGGGTTAGGTATGGGCTCTTCAGCTTTGGTGAACAGCTCTAGCGCTACCAATCAAAATCTCCTCTTTATTGGGGAAAAAGATTACCACCGTTTCCTCAATAAAGGTCCCTTTTTCTCTCCCCGGCTGCCTCTTTCCCACAAAAGGTAATGATGTGATACTACTGTTCAGAAGCAGACACAAATCTAGTAGCGAGGGCGCTCGCTTGCTTAATGTTCACTCCCAAGTTGTTGGGTCTTTTCTTCTTCTTCTTTTCTAATTGGACGTGTAGCTGAATCCCAAATATCCTCCGAACTGATGGCTTCCACAATTCTGTTTAGGTGGTCGGGTGGGGCGCATGACACCTGTGTATTTGGAAACTCCAACATCTTCCAGAAGCTGGACGCTGGCACGTTCTTCCCCCGGTGTGACTTTGGGGTTGGGAATAGGCAGATGCCGCTGTGCATCATGGGGGACGGGGCCTACCCTCTCCCCATACATGGGCTAACTGGACCCCATTCAATGTCCAAATCCAGGTGGAGCGCACCTTCGGGTGCCTCCACGATGTTGTGGAGAGGAAGGGGGAGGGAGGCGGATACTGGCTGCAAAGGGGGGGTCTTGGAGTAGCTGTGGACATCGGCCGGACCCATGAATTGAGGGTGCCCATCCAGGAGGCCCAGAGGGAGAGTTTCTCTTAAGGATCCCAGTAACTTTCCCCAGGGCCTCCCTGCTCGGGGCCTGCGCCTTGCTCCACTATCCCTTTCCCCCCTTCCCTGCAGGCTCAATAAACACACCTGTTTTGAGTTGAAGGAACCAAACACTGTATTTTTCTTTGAATGAAATAAACTGAGGGAGGGAGGGAGGGCTGAGAACCTGTTACTGTTAAGTTGTTCTATTTGTTCCAAAACCACCTCTAGTGACACTTCAATCCGGGACACTTCCTCAGATTCATCACTCACAAAGGACAGTGCAGGTTTGGGAATCTCCCGAACGTCCTCAGGCCTGAAGACTGAAGCAAAGAAATCATTTAGTCTCTCCGCAATGGCTTTATCGTCCTCCATAGCTCCTTTTGTATCTCGATGGGCTGGGAGCCCCACTGGTTTTTTTTAGCAGGCGTCCTGCTTCTAATGTACTTTTAAAATTTTTGGCTAGCTGTTCCTCTCTTTTTTTTTGACTTTTCTTATTACATTTCTACAGTCAAGTTGGCAGTGTTCATGTTCCTTTCTATTTACCTCACTAGGATTGGACATTCGAATTAAGTTAGTTCGAATTAGTGCTGTAGTGTAGACATACCCTTAATGAGGAGGGAGCTCTTCCCGATTCAGTCAGAGGCTTCCCGTAATTTGTTAGAGACTGTAAAAGATTCTGCCCTTCATGTGGGTGGCTGAGGGGAGTCTTTCTGTCTTTACTTGCCTGTCTGTGGGCCAGGCAGCATCCAGTAAGTGGTCTGAGCTCAGGCATCTTATTTTACCTCCCCCCGGCCCCCTATATGTAGCAGTTACCTGCTGAGTTTCAAAGTCATTAAGTGCTGCTTGGAACACGGGGTCAGCTGCGGACTCCCCAGCCGATCCCGGGTTCCGGGGAAAGGCCGTGGGGAGCCCGGGATCAGCTGGGCAACAAGAGCAAGGGGAGCGAACGTGGGTTATGCTCCCCTTCTGGCTCAGATTTTTTTTTCATCTCCCTCCCTAGGGGAAAGTAAAAGGGAGGTCCCGCCAACGACAGGGTGGAGGGGAGTATTCTGAATCATTCCTCCCGGCCAGAGAAATAGTCTGTGTCTGTATCTTGTCGTTGTGTTTTTAGCAGCGATTTTATGACGGAAAGTGGAAAAAGCAAAATGCCCATTTGTAACCCCCACTGGGTGCATTTGAATCTAGGCCCTGAGAAGCTTAGGACAGGAGCATCTACAACTTGAGCTACAGAGCCAACCAGGGCTCAGGCTAGGCCAGGGACGGGCAAAAGCCTCTCCGGCCCGCAAGGCCGGGGTGCCGGTTTTCAGGAGCACGGGGGAGGAAGCTCAGCCCCGCCCCGCCTCTCCTGTGCAGCAGCTGGAGAGCGCTCTCTCCTCCTTGCAGCAGCTTAGACTGCGGTGGGAGGAAGCAGCGCTGGGGCTGGAGCTCCTCAGCAGTCTGGGGCTGCGTACCTGTGGCAGCAGCGCCTCCGGGGCCAGCCCCGAATCGTGTGGCCGCAGCAGGGGCACCTCTGGCCTCCGGGGAGGGCCCCGGATCACGTGGCCACGGCACTGGCGCCTCTGGGGCTGGCCCTGAACTGGGTGGAAGTGGCAGCTCCGGACCCCAGGGCCAGTCCCCGGACTGCCAGGGCAGCAGGACTTCCCTCTGGGGCGACTGGGACAGCGTGGCTGCAGCTGTTTCTGCAAGAGGGCACCGAGTCAGGTTAGGTCCCCCACCCGTGCACTGACCCCCTCCAAGATCCAGCAGCCCAGTTTGCTCAGATACCCTTCCTTGTTCCTGCACCCTCTCTCCTGGCCAGACACCGCAACCTCCCTTGTTCCTGCTCCCTCCATCTGGCCAGACTCCCTACTCCCAGCCTGCTTCTGCACCCCACCTCCCTCCCAGATACTGCGCCCCTTCCCTATCCTACCTGCTTGGAGCCCTGTCTCGGGCACTGTTCCCCTCAGTTTTGTTCCTACCCCAGAGCCTTAGGGGGGGGGTCCATAAAATCCACTAACTGCGGGACCCCAGAGAAGTAAATCTCATCTATGGGAAGCCTTGAACCTCAGACCTCCTCTTCCCTTCCTGCCACTCCTTGAGGCTGCAGCACCAGAGGAGTGAAGTGTCTGTCGGGGCCACATCAGTGAGCAGGGGGGGTTCTGGAGGAGGTTTTCTCTTCTCACCTGTGTGGTCCCCAACTCATTTTTCTGTGGGTCAGTGACCTCTGACCCAAAAAGGGTTCACCGCCCTTGCCCTAAATAAAGAAAACACTGAAACCTTTTGTGTGGGACATATTATTTTACTTTGCTGAAAAGGAAGTTTGATAAACTAACAGGAGAATGTTAAAATGCTTCATCTGTTTCATGATTTCCATCAAACCATTCTGACTAGCTGCAGCTGGTTTAGAAAATAAAGTCACCGGCCCCAGCCTGCCCTGCCCTCCCCTCCCCGCTTCTTCCCCCGGCACACGGATCCGTGAATAAGCGAAATCTAAGAACCCCTCTTCTGAGAGGTTGCCGGCCCCTGCACTGAAAGGGAAGAGCTGCACCTTTCATTTATGTATTAGTGAAGCTGCTGGAAGAAGGACTGTTATTGACTTTAAAAAGTATCACCGGCCCCCTCCTCTGCTCCTGGTTCTTTTCCATTGGCCAGAAGTCAGGGGGCAGGGATTCCAGGCCAAGCAAAGTTCCCAGCAGGATAGGTCTGAACCCCGCCCCTTCCGTGCTGGCCCGCAGCCTCTTCTGAAATTTGTAACGTGGCCCCCTCCCAAAATTCGTGCCCACCCCTGGCTCAGACCACTTACCGGGAGAGAGAAGAATGACCGAGCTCTACCCCTAAGTGCCACTGCAAGCGGCAGTGAACCGCACCCACTAAGGACACTTCCCCTAGCTGAGCAAGGGCATCCTGAGTATGAGAGACCCCAGAGGAGCCCTCCTTGAAACTGGACAGATTTGAAGCAGGGACCCCGGCGCTTAGAGCAGGCGCCTCTAGCACTTGGGCTAAAGCCAGCTGGGCTCACGTTAGCCTGTAGAGCTCACCTGTTCTCATCTCGGGCCCTAAGGGTCTGAGTCACTCCGTGGGCCAGGGAACCACGCGGGGCGTGTGGGATACACGAGGACCCAGGAGCGGGCTCGGGGGGGCGGAGATTCAGGGTCCGGGTGGGACAGAGGGGACTGGAGCACGGTGAAGGGGGCAGTCTGGGCAGGAAGGGGGGTGCCAGAGGGGGCTGGAGGTGCAGGTGCAGGGCCTGGGAGGGGACGAGTCTGTGGGGTCTGGCCAGGACGGGGCGGGGGCGAATGACCCGCGACGCCTCTCGGAGGTGCGGAAATGGCGCAATATTAGGGCTGGAAACGCCGGTGTAGTGAGCAAAACACTAACTTCTCAGAATTTGCGGGCTCCTGGGCTTGAGTTCTTAAAGGCACAGGCCTCCCAATTCCTAGACGGTCAATGCTTAGACACCACCGTTCCTCTGTATATGTACAAGTGTGAAATATTGTACAGACAGTTCCTGTCTCAAACTCTGCCTCTCACTTTTTTAGTATTTAATAGTTTTCTCTTTGTTTCTCTATCAGAAGTCACTGCATCTCCTTTCTCTTGTGTACTATGCTGATATGATAAAGTCCCTCCCATCCACACCCTCTCCTGTACTGCAATCCCCTGACCCATGGCAGAGCCCACACCTGTCCCCCAAACTCCCCCTAGCAAGCACCCCTCATGCACCCAAACTCCGTCCCAGATCCTCATCACCAAACATGGGCAAGTATCGGAGGGGTAGCCGTGTTAGTCTGAATATGAAGAATCGTTGAGGAGTCCTGTGGCACTATCTTCAGTTCGTCTATAAGGTGCCACAGGACTCCTCGCCAACATGGCCAAGTGAAATTTTAGTGATTCCTCCCGTAGTCAATGGGGACATGGGTCAGAGAACTCAGAGCAGGGGGCTCCAACATTTTGAAAGTGCAATCCAATATGTACCTTATATATAAATACCCTTTTCCCGCTTCCTTCTTACCCCTTCTCCAAGTCCCAGATCCTGCACCCTCTATCCTCCCTCTCTTTCATCAGCCTGGGACAGACGGTTGGGTGTGCATGCTCTGGTCTTTGCTTAAGGAATCTGGAGTGTGAGAAGGGCTCTGATCAGCTCTTGGAGCATGCATTTACTGTGGTGTTCTAGGTGCAGGCTTTGGCAGGGTATTTGGATGCATGGGTGCTCAGAGCAATGATAAGGGCTTGGATACAGGACTGGGTTCATGCCAGGGGTAGGAGTTAGTGATGTATGCTCCATTTTGTCACTGCTGGTGACTCCTAGATGGTGGTGGAGTGTGCCTAAGGCAGGCTCACCCATGGCCTTGCCCTGTAACACTACCTAAAGCAGCAAGAAAACTCCATCCCTGGTCCTGTGTTGAAAGGATACAGAATGGTATATGTTGAACCCTGACATCAGCACCCCTCTTTTTCCTCCCCTGCCGTGCACACAAAGCAGCAGACTCCCAGGCGTGGTATCAGCTGCAAGGCAAAGTGCAGGACATCCACAGCAGTGGGGGGAGGGGCATTTAAGTGCTGGCACTTGATATCCTCTTGCCCACACCAGTCATGATCACCTGACAGAGGATACAAGATCTACCAGTATATCCCTATCTACTGGTTGGTGACCACTGCCTCATAGCGACTGTCTGTCCAGGGTCAATGTGTCATATCATAAGAACATAAGAAAGGACGTACTGGGTCAGACCAAAGGTCCATCTAGCCCAGTATCCTGTCTACCGACTGGCCAGCACCAGGTGCCCCAGAGAGGGTGGACCGAAGACAATGATCAAGCGATTTGTCTCCTGCCATCCCTCTCCAGCCTCTGACAACCAGAGGCCAAGGACACCATTTTATCCCCTGGCTAATAGCCTTTTATGGACCTAACCTCCATGAATTTATCCAGCTTCTCTTTAAACTCTATTATAGTCCTAGCCTTCACAGCCTCCTCTGGCAAGGAGTTCCACAGGTTGACAACACGCTGTGTGAAGAAGAACTTCCTTTTATTAGTTTTAAACCTGCTACCCATTAATTTCATTTGGTGTCCTCTAGTTCTTCTATTATGGGAACTAATAAATAACTTTTCTTTATCGGCCCTCTCCACACCACTCATGATTTTATAGACCTCTATCATATCCCCCCTCAGTCTCCTCTTTTTCTAAACTGAAAAGTCCCAGTCTCTTTAGCCTCCCCTCATATGGGACTCGTTCCAAACCCCTAATCATTTTAGTTGCCCTTTTCTGAACCCTTTCCAAGGCCAAAATATCTTTTTTTAGGTGAGGAGACCACATCTGTACACAGTATTCAAGATGTGGGCGTACCATAGTTTTATACAGGGGCAGTAAGATATTCTGGGTCTTATTTTCTATCCCTTTCATAATAATTTCTAGCAGCCTATTTGCCTTTTTGACTGCCGCTGCAGACAATGTGGAAGTTGTCATAGAACTGTCCACGATAACTCCAAGATCTCTTTCCTGATTTGTCGTAGCCAAATTAGCCCCCGTCATACTGTACGTATAGTTGGGGTTATTTTTCCCGATGTGCATTACTTTACACTTATCCACATTAAATTTCATTTGCCATTTTGTTGCCCAATCACTCAGTTTGGTGAGATCTTCTTGGAGTCCCTCACAGTCTGCTTCTGACTTGACTATCCTAAACAGTTTGGTATCATCTGCAAACTTTACTACCTCACTGCTTACCCCTTTCTCCAGATCATTTATGAATAAATTGAAAAGGATTGGTCCCAGGACTGACCCTTGGGATACACCATTAGTTACCCCTCTCCAATCTGAAAATTTACCATTTATTCCTACCTGTCTTTGTTTCCTGTCTTTTAACCAGTTCTCAATCCAAGAAAGGACCTTCCCTCTTATCCCATGGCCATGTAATTTACACAAGTATACTATAATCCAAGTATACTATATCTACTGGATCCCCTTGTCCGCATGTTTGTTAACCCCTTCAAAGAACACTAATAGATTAGTAAGACAGGATTTCCCTTTACAGAAACCATGTTGACTTTTGTCCAACAAATTATGTTCTTCTGCATGCTTCACAATTTTACTATTGTTTCGACTAGTTTGCCTGGTACTGAAGTTAGACTTACCGGTCTGTAATTGCCAGGATCGCCTCTAGAGCCCTTTTTAAATATTGGTGTCACGTTGGCTACCTTCCAGTCATTAGGTACGGAAGCCGATTTAAAGGATAGGTTACAGACCACAGATCATAGCTCAGCAATTTCCCATTTAAGTTCTTTTAGAACCCTTGGATGAATGCCATCCGGTCCCGGAGATTTGTTAACATTAAGTTTTTCTATTTGTTCCAAAACCTCCTCTAATAACACTTCAATCCGGGACAGTTCCTTAGATTCATCACCCACAAAGGACGGTGCAGATTCAGGAATCTCCCCAATGTCCTCAGCCGTGAAGACTGAAGCAAAGAAATCATTTAGTTTCTCCGCAATGGCTTTATCATCCTTGATTGCTCCTTTTATAGCTTGATCATCTAGGGGACCCACAGGCTTTTTAGCAGGCTTCCTGCTTCTAATGTACTTAAAAAACATTTTGTTATTTCTTTTTGAGTTTTTGGCTAGCTGTTCCTCAAAATCTTTTTTTGCTTTTCTTATTACATGTTTACACTTGATTTGACAGTGTTTCTGTTCCTTTCTATTTATCTCACTGGGATTGGACTGCCACTTTTTAAAAGATACCTTTTTGTCCCTCACTGCTTCTTTTACATGGTGGTTAAGCCACAGTGACTCTTTTTTAGGTCTCTTACTATGTTTTTTAATTTGGGGTAGACATTTAAGTTGAGCCTCTATTATGGTGTCTTTAAAAAGTTTCCATGCAGCTTTCAGGGATTTGGCTCTAGTCACTGTGCCTTTTAATTTCTGTTTAACTAACCTCCTCATTTTTGCATAATTCCCCTTTTTGAAATTAAATGCCAGGGTGCTGGACTGCTGAGGTGTTCTTCCCACCACAGGAATGTTGAATGTTATTATATTATGGTCACTATTCCCAAGCGGTCCTGTAACGGTTATATCCTGGACCTGATCCTGCACTCCACGCAGGACTAAATCGAGAATTGCCTCTCCCCTTGTGGGTTCCTGCACCACCTGCTCCAAGAAGCAGTCATTTAAGCCATTGAGAAATTTGATCTCCACTTCTCTTCCTGAGGTGACATGTATCCAGTCAATATGGGGGTAATTAGAATCACCCATTATTATAGAGTTCTTTATTTTGGTAGCCTCTCTAATCTCCCTCAGCATTTCTATGTCAGTATCGCTGTCCTGGTCAGGTGGTCGGTAATATACCCCTACTGCTAATTTTTATTATTATATCACCGCAGGTCCAGCCCTGTTCCACCCAGCCTCGTACAAGGGCACTGCTTACAAACTGACATACAGTAGCCCTCCTGGCACTGAGCTGATGCCATCATGCTTCTTCTTATTGTGGGCAGGCCCATGCCGCACTGTGCTACCCTGCCTAGCACCCCTCTAGCCCCCTAGACCCAATGCCACAGCACCCAGAGACCCCCACAAATTACTATGCCTATTGCCCTCCCACAGACCGCTATGCCCTGTGCCCTCCCATAATCCCCCGCCCATATTCATTAACTGTTCAGTTCCCCCCATATTCCCACCAGCACAACTGCAGTGCTCCTCAGACCCCACACACTTCACAGTGCACTGACACCCATAGATCTATCTCCCCCACTGCACATCCCCCCTTCACTTCCCACCACCTCACCAGTCCACTGTCCACAATACCAAGCCTTGATAACAGGCGAGGGTCCAGACCCATCTGTGTTACTGTGCCTGCTGCCACAGTGCCATTGTATTTCCCTTAATAAAACTCCGTTGTGGTGTTTGGCTTGGCTATTTCACAACACCAACAGAAAGTAGAGGGTTGAATCTGAAATCATTGCCTTGATACTGACAGTCCCCTTGAAAAACGGTTAGAGTCCAATCGTCTAGGCTATCCACATTAACAGGGTGGTCAGGCTAATCAGGGAGCAAGGATGCTCTTAGTTTCCTGTGCTCTGTGTGTGCTTAATTACCCTTGTTCAGACACATTTGGCCCCAGCTTAGCATAGAGCTAGTCTTGCCAGATGTTTTCACCAATACTGTGCACACTTCCCATTATGTCACACTGGACATTCCATCGTCCTGATCACATGCTGAAGACAGTGCTATTGAATCAATAATACTTTATAAATTTTTTTCGAAAATAGAAAGTTAAAATAATGGACTGACTGCCTGTGTGTTCAAAACTGTACACCTGGGAACCCTACATAGAGCATTTCTCAGAGCTGAGCTGTGGATCTGAGCAGGGCCAGAGACACAGGTGCCACAAAATCAGCACAGGAAGCATGTCAGTGTTCGTAGCAGAGTCACAGAAGCAGGCCACAGAGCAGACTTGTGCTGTATTCAAAGCTGCAACAACCAGAGCCAGGGTGGCCAGACAATCATCCATGTGAACTAGACGCAGATTAGAATCATTTCTAAGGAACAGTGAAACTGGAGATGAGTCATGGGGTGGAGCTGGAACCATCTGGAGCCAGTTTCATTCAGGGGGACACTGGGCAGTAGTCCTAGTGTATTGAGATTCCCCCAGTCAAGAGTACAGCTGCAACATGAGAGGATTTTTCCAGTGACAGAGCACGTGTCTGAGCCACATCATGTCCGCACTACAGCCAGGTCCTGAGATGGGGCCTGTGACTTGTGATGAACAGAAATAACTTCCCTTGCATTCCTCATACACTGTGATATCCCACCGTGTGCCTTCTAGTGCATTTTTATTTTCCTTTGAGCTTTTCACGGTTCTAATAAAAATATAAAAAAATGTAGCAGTGTCTAGATTGGCAATATTTTGCTCCAAATCATCCCCCCTTTCAGAAAATCTTGCCCCTTTTCTTATCCGGCCTTGAGTATTTGCACAAGAACACTGACCTTCTCTCTGGGAAAATTAAGTGTGAAGAAGGACTTAGAAATAACTTTGTAGTGTAGACGTACCCTAACTAAGAGACGTTAATTCGAATTAACTCAGAGAGGCGCTACACACGCGATCCGCTAGGTCGAACTTAATTAGAACTAGCGGAGCGCTTATTCGAACTAGATAAACCTCATTCTACAAGGACTAACGCCTAGTTCGAATTAATTAGTTCGAATTAATGGCTGTGTAGAATTGATAGAATTGCTAAGCTCACCCCAGTACTATATCTGTAACAGGGACCAATTTTGTGCAGAACCTCACATCCATTACAGTGATATACAATTTTCTCTATAATCTAGTTACAATATATTATTTTTGACAATTAACATTTTTGTTAACTGATTCTTTAAATGCAGTATTGAGTATCAAGTCATAGTCATATGTATGGGTATGACTAGACTACAGGGTTTTGTCAACAGAATTTTTGTCGACAGATACTGTCGACAAAGCTTCTGTCGACAAAGAGCGTCTAGACTACATCCAGTTCTGTCAACAAAGCAAGACGCTTTGTCGACATAACAGTGTGGACGCAAAGGACAGTGTAGATGTAATAATGCCTTCTATCGACAGAACTCTGACGATAAAAGACATTATTCCTCATAGAATGGTGTTTACATATGTCGACATAACTCAAAGGCAGTGTGGACGCAGGTATAGTTTTGTTGACAAAAGTCCACTTTTGTCGACAAAACCCTGTAGTCTAGACACACCCCAAGTGTTCTACTTATTTCTTTTAATTCACATCCATAATACTTTTTCTACAGTATCTGTTCCACATATATTTTCAACACGCAAAAACTTTCCTGTACTACACACATCATTATGGAAGGTACGTTTACTTGTCCAATATTCATACAGAACTGTTTTATTGTTCATTCATCTGCTTTATGAACTATGAGTTTTAGGGGTTAGGAGGCAGCATTTTATAGGGTAGCTTCTGGAGCAAATGGGAGGAGACATGGAAAAATAGGGCAGAAAGTTGAAGATTATAATGCATGCATTGATAACAGGGAGCATATTTTATTACTAATGTATTTGCAAATACTGTTCTTATTATTACTCGGAATTTATTAGCTTTAAGTACATTTTTTTCTTGTGGTGGCCAGTCCCTTTTCTGTCTGTCAAGTCATGTTTTCTCTTATTTGTCAAGCAATGACTATAACCAAGGTTCTAGGTAATAGCACTCTCAAAAAACATTAGATCATCATTGATGGGATACATCCTTTTTTGGTCACACATCAATTCTGGAGAATTGTGCATGGTCCTTAACTTAATGTATGTCTGTATTGTCAGTGGCTTGACAATCAGGCCATGTTAATATTGTTTGACCTTGCTTATACGTATGCAATATTCATCTCATATTTTCTAATTGAACTCACTGTTATATGGATTGATTTTCCTATTTTCAAATTCACTAACTATTTCCTGTTTTGAACAATTCTCAGGGAAATGTTTTGAGGGAAATGTTTTGAGGACCAAAAACCCCAGTTCCTCTGAATTTGTGACCCATGGACCAGGAGCAAAAGGCCCCCGCCCAAGGCAAAACACCAGCATCCCCTGAGTCCGTTAGCAAGGAGGTAGCAAATTGAGAGATTTTTCTACCAAAAAACACAGTTCCTCTGAATTTGTGACCCCTGAGTCCGTTAGACAGGAGGTAGCAAATTGAGAGATTTTTTGACCAAAAAACACAGTTCCTCTGAATTTGTGACCCCTGAGTCCGTTAGACAGGAGGTAGCAAATTGAGAGATTTTTCTACCAAAAAACACAGTCCCTCTGAATTTGCAACCATTCCTCTGAATTTGTGACCCCTGAGTCCCTTAGACAGGAGGTAGCAAATTGAGAGATTTTTCTACCAAAAAACACAGTTCCTCTGAATTTGTGACCCCTGAGTCCGTTAGACAGGAGGTAGCAAATTGAGAGCTTTTTCTACCAAAAAACACAGTCCCTCTGAATTTGTGACCCCTGAGTCCGTTAGACAGGCAGGAGGTAGCAAATTGAGAGATTTTTCTACCAAAAAACACAGTTCCTCTGAATTTGTGACCCCTGAGTCCGTTAGACAGGAGGTAGCAAATTGAGAGATTTTTCTACCAAAAAACACAGTCCCTCTGAATTTGCAACCATTCCTCTGAATTTGTGACCCCTGAGTCCCTTAGACAGGAGGTAGCAAATTGAGAGATTTTTCAACCAAAAAACATAGTCCCTCTGAATTTGTGACCCGAGTCCGTTAGCCAGGAGGTAGCAAATTGAGAGATTTTTCTACCAAAAAACCCAGTTCCTCTGAATTTGTGACCCCTGAGTCCGTTAGACAGGAGGTAGCAAATTGAGAGATTTTTCTACCAAAAAACACAGTTCCTCTGAATTTGTGACCCCTGAGTCCGTTAGACAGGAGGTAGCAAATTGAGAGATTTTTCTACCAAAAAACCCAGTTCCTCTGAATTTGTGACCCATGGACCAGGAGCAAAAGGCCCCCGCCCAAGGCAAAACACCAGCATCCCCTGAGTCCGTTAGACAGGAGGTAGCAAATTGAGAGATTTTTCTACCAAAAAACACAGTTCCTCTGAATTTGTGACCCCTGAGTCCGTTAGACAGGAGGTAGCAAATTGAGAGATTTTTCTACCAAAAAACCCAGTTCCTCTGAATTTGTGACCCATGGACCAGGAGCAAAAGGCCCCCGCCCAAGGCAAAACACCAGCATCCCCTGAGTCCGTTAGACAGGAGGTAGCAAATTGAGAGATTTTTCTACCAAAAAACACAGTTCCTCTGAATTTGTGACCCCTGAGTCCGATAGACAGGAGGTAGCAAATTGAGAGATTTTTCTACCAAAAAACACAGTTCCTCTGAATTTGTGACCCATGGACCAGGAGCAAAAGGCCCCCGCCCAAGGCAAAACACCAGCATCCCCTGAGTCCGTTAGCCAGGAGGTAGCAAATTGAGAGATTTTTCTACCAAAAAACACAGTTCCTCTGAATTTGTGACCCCTGAGTCCGTTAGCCAGGAGGTAGCAAATTGAGAGATTTTTCTACCAAAAAACACAGTTCCTCTGAATTTGTGACCCATGGACCAGGAGCAAAAGGCCCCCGCCCAAGGCAAAACACCAGCATCCCCTGAGTCCGTTAGCAAGGAGGTAGCAAATTGAGAGATTTTTCTACCAAAAAACACAGTTCCTCTGAATTTGTGACCCCTGAGTCCGTTAGACAGGAGGTAGCAAATTGAGAGATTTTTCGACCAAAAAACACAGTTCCTCTGAATTAGTGACCCCTGAGTCCGTTAGACAGGAGGTAGCAAATTGAGAGATTTTTCTACCAAAAAACACAGTCCCTCTGAATTTGCAACCATTCCTCTGAATTTGTGACCCCTGAGTCCCTTAGACAGGAGGTAGCAAATTGAGAGATTTTTCTACCAAAAAACACAGTTCCTCTGAATTTGTGACCCCTGAGTCCGTTAGACAGGAGGTAGCAAATTGAGAGATTTTTCTACCAAAAAACACAGTCCCTCTGAATTTGTGACCCCTGAGTCCGTTAGACAGGCAGGAGGTAGCAAATTGAGAGATTTTTCTACCAAAAAACACAGTTCCTCTGAATTTGTGACCCCTGAGTCCGTTAGACAGGAGGTAGCAAATTGAGAGATTTTTCTACCAAAAAACACAGTCCCTCTGAATTTGTGACCCCTGAGTCCGTTAGACAGGAGGTAGCAAATTGAGAGATTTTTCTACCAAAAAACACAGTCCCTCTGAATTTGCAACCATTCCTCTGAATTTGTGACCCCTGAGTCCGTTAGACAGGAGGTAGCAAATTGAGAGATTTTTCTACCAAAAAACCCAGTTCCTCTGAATTTGTGACCCATGGACCAGGAGCAAAAGGCCCCCGCCCAAGGCAAAACACCAGCATCCCCTGAGTCCGTTAGACAGGAGGTAGCAAATTGAGAGATTTTTCTACCAAAAAACACAGTTCCTCTGAATTTGTGACCCCTGAGTCCGTTAGACAGGAGGTAGCAAATTGAGAGATTTTTCTACCAAAAAACCCAGTTCCTCTGAATTTGTGACCCATGGACCAGGAGCAAAAGGCCCCCGCCCAAGGCAAAACACCAGCATCCCCTGAGTCCGTTAGACAGGAGGTAGCAAATTGAGAGATTTTTCTACCAAAAAACACAGTTCCTCTGAATTTGTGACCCCTGAGTCCGTTAGACAGGAGGTAGCAAATTGAGAGATTTTTCTACCAAAAAACACAGTTCCTCTGAATTTGTGACCCATGGACCAGGAGCAAAAGGCCCCCGCCCAAGGCAAAACACCAGCATCCCCTGAGTCCGTTAGACAGGAGGTAGCAAATTGAGAGATTTTTCTACCAAAAAACACAGTTCCTCTGAATTTGTGACCCCTGAGTCCGATAGACAGGAGGTAGCAAATTGAGAGATTTTTCTACCAAAAAACACAGTTCCTCTGAATTTGTGACCCATGGACCAGGAGCAAAAGGCCCCCGCCCAAGGCAAAACACCAGCATCCCCTGAGTCCGTTAGCCAGGAGGTAGCAAATTGAGAGATTTTTCTACCAAAAAACACAGTTCCTCTGAATTTGTGACCCCTGAGTCCGTTAGCCAGGAGGTAGCAAATTGAGAGATTTTTCTACCAAAAAACACAGTTCCTCTGAATTTGTGACCCCTGAGTCCGTTAGACAGGCAGGAGGTAGCAAATTGAGAGATTTTTCTACCAAAAAACACAGTTCCTCTGAATTTGTGACCCCTGAGTCCGTTAGACAGGAGGTAGCAAATTGAGAGATTTTTCTACCAAAAAACACAGTCCCTCTGAATTTGCAACCATTCCTCTGAATTTGTGACCCCTGAGTCCCTTAGACAGGAGGTAGCAAATTGAGAGATTTTTCAACCAAAAAACACAGTCCCTCTGAATTTGTGACCCGAGTCCGTTAGCCAGGAGGTAGCAAATTGAGAGATTTTTCTACCAAAAAACCCAGTTCCTCTGAATTTGTGACCCCTGAGTCCGTTAGCCAGGAGGTAGCAAATTGAGAGATTTTTCTACCAAAAAACACAGTCCCTCTGAATTTGTGACCCCTGAGTCCGTTAGACAGGAGGTAGCAAATTGAGAGATTTTTCTACCAAAAAACCCAGTTCCTCTGAATTTGTGACCCATGGACCAGGAGCAAAAGTCCCCCACCCAAGGCAAAACACCAGCATCCCCTGAGTCCGTTAGACAGGAGGTAGCAAATTGAGAGATTTTTCTACCAAAAAACACAGTTCCTCTGAATTTGTGACCCCTGAGTCCGTTAGACAGGAGGTAGCAAATTGAGAGATTTTTCTACCAAAAAACCCAGTTCCTCTGAATTTGTGACCCATGGACCAGGAGCAAAAGGCCCCCGCCCAAGGCAAAACACCAGCATCCCCTGAGTCCGTTAGCCAGGAGGTAGCAAATTGAGAGATTTTTCTACCAAAAAACACAGTTCCTCTGAATTTGTGACCCCTGAGTCCGTTAGCCAGGAGGTAGCAAATTGAGAGATTTTTCTACCAAAAAACACAGTTCCTCTGAATTTGTGACCCATGGACCAGGAGCAAAAGGCCCTCGCCCAAGGCAAAACACCAGCATCCCCTGAGTCCGTTAGACAGGAGGTAGCAAATTGAGAGATTTTTCTACCAAAAAACACAGTTCCTCTGAATTTGTGACCCCTGAGTCCGTTAGCCAGGAGGTAGCAAATTGAGAGATTTTTCTACCAAAAAACACAGTTCCTCTGAATTTGTGACCCATGGACCAGGAGCAAAAGGCCCCCGCCCAAGGCAAAACACCAGCATCCCCTGAGTCCGTTAGCCAGGAGGTAGCAAATTGAGAGATTTTTCTACCAAAAAACACAGTTCCTCTGAATTTGTGACCCCTGAGTCCGTTAGACAGGAGGTAGCAAATTGAGAGATTTTTCGACCAAAAAACACAGTCCCTCTGAATTTGCAACCATTCCTCTGAATTTGTGACCCCTGAGTCCCTTAGACAGGAGGTAGCAAATTGAGAGATTTTTCGACCAAAAAACACAGTCCCTCTGAATTTGTGACCCGAGTCCGTTAGACAGGAGGTAGCAAATTGAGAGATTTTTCTACCAAAAAACACAGTCCCTCTGAATTTGTGACCCCTGAGTCCGTTAGACAGGAGGTAGCAAATTGAGAGATTTTTCTACCAAAAAACACAGTTCCTCTGAATTTGTGACCCCTGAGTCCGTTAGACAGGAGGTAGCAAATTGAGAGATTTTTCTACCAAAAAACCCAGTTCCTCTGAATTTGTGACCCATGGACCAGGAGCAAAAGGCCCCCGCCCAAGGCAAAACACCAGCATCCCCTGAGTCCGTTAGACAGGAGGTAGCAAATTGAGAGATTTTTCTACCAAAAAACACAGTTCCTCTGAATTTGTGACCCCTGAGTCCGATAGACAGGAGGTAGCAAATTGAGAGATTTTTCTACCAAAAAACACAGTTCCTCTGAATTTGTGACCCATGGACCAGGAGCAAAAGGCCCCCGCCCAAGGCAAAACACCAGCATCCCCTGAGTCCGTTAGCCAGGAGGTAGCAAATTGAGAGATTTTTCTACCAAAAAACACAGTTCCTCTGAATTTGTGACCCCTGAGTCCGTTAGCCAGGAGGTAGTAAATTGAGAGATTTTTCTACCAAAAAACACAGTTCCTCTGAATTTGTGACCCATGGACCAGGAGCAAAAGGCCCCCGCCCAAGGCAAAACACCAGCATCCCCTGAGTCCGTTAGCAAGGAGGTAGCAAATTGAGAGATTTTTCTACCAAAAAACACAGTTCCTCTGAATTTGTGACCCCTGAGTCCGTTAGACAGGAGGTAGCAAATTGAGAGATTTTTCGACCAAAAAACACAGTTCCTCTGAATTTGTGACCCCTGAGTCCGTTAGACAGGAGGTAGCAAATTGAGAGATTTTTCTACCAAAAAACACAGTCCCTCTGAATTTGCAACCATTCCTCTGAATTTGTGACCCCTGAGTCCCTTAGACAGGAGGTAGCAAATTGAGAGATTTTTCTACCAAAAAACACAGTTCCTCTGAATTTGTGACCCCTGTGTCCGTTAGACAGGAGGTAGCAAATTGAGAGATTTTTCTACCAAAAAACACAGTCCCTCTGAATTTGTGACCCCTGAGTCCGTTAGACAGGCAGGAGGTAGCAAATTGAGAGATTTTTCTACCAAAAAACACAGTTCCTCTGAATTTGTGACCCCTGAGTCCGTTAGACAGGAGGTAGCAAATTGAGAGATTTTTCTACCAAAAAACACAGTCCCTCTGAATTTGTGACCCCTGAGTCCGTTAGACAGGAGGTAGCAAATTGAGAGATTTTTCTACCAAAAAACACAGTCCCTCTGAATTTGCAACCATTCCTCTGAATTTGTGACCCCTGAGTCCGTTAGACAGGAGGTAGCAAATTGAGAGATTTTTCTACCAAAAAACCCAGTTCCTCTGAATTTGTGACCCATGGACCAGGAGCAAAAGGCCCCCGCCCAAGGCAAAACACCAGCATCCCCTGAGTCCGTTAGACAGGAGGTAGCAAATTGAGAGATTTTTCTACCAAAAAACACAGTTCCTCTGAATTTGTGACCCCTGAGTCCGTTAGACAGGAGGTAGCAAATTGAGAGATTTTTCTACCAAAAAACCCAGTTCCTCTGAATTTGTGACCCATGGACCAGGAGCAAAAGGCCCCCGCCCAAGGCAAAACACCAGCATCCCCTGAGTCCGTTAGACAGGAGGTAGCAAATTGAGAGATTTTTCTACCAAAAAACACAGTTCCTCTGAATTTGTGACCCCTGAGTCCGTTAGACAGGAGGTAGCAAATTGAGAGATTTTTCTACCAAAAAACCCAGTTCCTCTGAATTTGTGACCCATGGACCAGGAGCAAAAGGCCCCCGCCCAAGGCAAAACACCAGCATCCCCTGAGTCCGTTAGACAGGAGGTAGCAAATTGAGAGATTTTTCTACCAAAAAACACAGTTCCTCTGAATTTGTGACCCCTGAGTCCGATAGACAGGAGGTAGCAAATTGAGAGATTTTTCTACCAAAAAACACAGTTCCTCTGAATTTGTGACCCATGGACCAGGAGCAAAAGGCCCCCGCCCAAGGCAAAACACCAGCATCCCCTGAGTCCGTTAGACAGGAGGTAGCAAATTGAGAGATTTTTCTACCAAAAAACACAGTTCCTCTGAATTTGTGACCCCTGAGTCCGTTAGCCAGGAGGTAGCAAATTGAGAGATTTTTCTACCAAAAAACCCAGTTCCTCTGAATTTGTGACCCATGGACCAGGAGCAAAAGGCCCCCGCCCAAGGCAAAACACCAGCATCCCCTGAGTCCGTTAGCAAGGAGGTAGCAAATTGAGAGATTTTTCTACCAAAAAACACAGTTCCTCTGAATTTGTGACCCCTGAGTCCGTTAGACAGGAGGTAGCAAATTGAGAGATTTTTCGACCAAAAAACACAGTTCCTCTGAATTTGTGACCCCTGAGTCCGTTAGACAGGAGGTAGCAAATTGAGAGATTTTTCTACCAAAAAACACAGTCCCTCTGAATTTGCAACCATTCCTCTGAATTTGTGACCCCTGAGTCCCTTAGACAGGAGGTAGCAAATTGAGAGATTTTTCTACCAAAAAACACAGTTCCTCTGAATTTGTGACCCCTGAGTCCGTTAGACAGGAGGTAGCAAATTGAGAGATTTTTCTACCAAAAAACACAGTCCCTCTGAATTTGTGACCCCTGAGTCCGTTAGACAGGCAGGAGGTAGCAAATTGAGAGATTTTTCTACCAAAAAACACAGTTCCTCTGAATTTGTGACCCCTGAGTCCGTTAGACAGGAGGTAGCAAATTGAGAGATTTTTCTACCAAAAAACACAGTCCCTCTGAATTTGCAACCATTCCTCTGAATTTGTGACCCCTGAGTCCCTTAGCCAGGAGGTAGCAAATTGAGAGATTTTTCTACCAAAAAACACAGTTCCTCTGAATTTGTGACCCCTGAGTCCGATAGACAGGAGGTAGCAAATTGAGAGATTTTTCTACCAAAAAACACAGTTCCTCTGAATTTGTGACCCATGGACCAGGAGCAAAAGGCCCCCGCCCAAGGCAAAACACCAGCATCCCCTGAGTCCGTTAGACAGGAGGTAGCAAATTGAGAGATTTTTCTACCAAAAAACACAGTTCCTCTGAATTTGTGACCCCTGAGTCCGTTAGCCAGGAGGTAGCAAATTGAGAGATTTTTCTACCAAAAAACCCAGTTCCTCTGAATTTGTGACCCATGGACCAGGAGCAAAAGGCCCCCGCCCAAGGCAAAACACCAGCATCCCCTGAGTCCGTTAGCAAGGAGGTAGCAAATTGAGAGATTTTTCTACCAAAAAACACAGTTCCTCTGAATTTGTGACCCCTGAGTCCGTTAGACAGGAGGTAGCAAATTGAGAGATTTTTCGACCAAAAAACACAGTTCCTCTGAATTTGTGACCCCTGAGTCCGTTAGACAGGAGGTAGCAAATTGAGAGATTTTTCTACCAAAAAACACAGTCCCTCTGAATTTGCAACCATTCCTCTGAATTTGTGACCCCTGAGTCCCTTAGACAGGAGGTAGCAAATTGAGAGATTTTTCTACCAAAAAACACAGTTCCTCTGAATTTGTGACCCCTGAGTCCGTTAGACAGGAGGTAGCAAATTGAGAGATTTTTCTACCAAAAAACACAGTCCCTCTGAATTTGTGACCCCTGAGTCCGTTAGACAGGCAGGAGGTAGCAAATTGAGAGATTTTTCTACCAAAAAACACAGTTCCTCTGAATTTGTGACCCCTGAGTCCGTTAGACAGGAGGTAGCAAATTGAGAGATTTTTCTACCAAAAAACACAGTCCCTCTGAATTTGCAACCATTCCTCTGAATTTGTGACCCCTGAGTCCCTTAGCCAGGAGGTAGCAAATTGAGAGATTTTTCTACCAAAAAACACAGTCCCTCTGAATTTGTGACCCCTGAGTCCGTTAGACAGGAGGTAGCAAATTGAGAGATTTTTCTACCAAAAAACCCAGTTCCTCTGAATTTGTGACCCATGGACCAGGAGCAAAAGTCCCCCACCCAAGGCAAAACACCAGCATCCCCTGAGTCCGTTAGACAGGAGGTAGCAAATTGAGAGATTTTTCTACCAAAAAACACAGTTCCTCTGAATTTGTGACCCCTGAGTCCGTTAGCCAGGAGGTAGCAAATTGAGAGATTTTTCTACCAAAAAACCCAGTTCCTCTGAATTTGTGACCCATGGACCAGGAGCAAAAGGCCCCCGCCCAAGGCAAAACACCAGCATCCCCTGAGTCCGTTAGCCAGGAGGTAGCAAATTGAGAGATTTTTCTACCAAAAAACACAGTTCCTCTGAATTTGTGACCCCTGAGTCCGTTAGCCAGGAGGTAGCAAATTGAGAGATTTTTCTACCAAAAAACACAGTTCCTCTGAATTTGTGACCCATGGACCAGGAGCAAAAGGCCCCCGCCCAAGGCAAAACACCAGCATCCCCTGAGTCCGTTAGCCAGGAGGTAGCAAATTGAGAGATTTTTCTACCAAAAAACACAGTTCCTCTGAATTTGTGACCCCTGAGTCCGTTAGACAGGAGGTAGCAAATTGAGAGATTTTTCGACCAAAAAACACAGTCCCTCTGAATTTGCAACCATTCCTCTGAATTTGTGACCCCTGAGTCCCTTAGACAGGAGGTAGCAAATTGAGAGATTTTTCGACCAAAAAACACAGTCCCTCTGAATTTGTGACCCGAGTCCGTTAGACAGGAGGTAGCAAATTGAGAGATTTTTCTACCAAAAAACACAGTTCCTCTGAATTTGTGACCCCTGAGTCCGTTAGACAGGAGGTAGCAAATTGAGAGATTTTTCTACCAAAAAACACAGTTCCTCTGAATTTGTGACCCCTGAGTCCATTAGACAGGAGGTAGCAAATTGAGAGATTTTTCGACCAAAAAACACAGTCCCTCTGAATTTGCAACCATTCCTCTGAATTTGTGACCCCTGAGTCCCTTAGACAGGAGGTAGCAAATTGAGAGATTTTTCGACCAAAAAACACAGTCCCTCTGAATTTGTGACCCGAGTCCGTTAGACAGGAGGTAGCAAATTGAGAGATTTTTCTACCAAAAAACACAGTCCCTCTGAATTTGTGACCCCTGAGTCCGTTAGACAGGAGGTAGCAAATTGAGAGATTTTTCTACCAAAAAACACAGTTCCTCTGAATTTGTGACCCCTGAGTCCGTTAGACAGGAGGTAGCAAATTGAGAGATTTTTCTACCAAAAAACCCAGTTCCTCTGAATTTGTGACCCATGGACCAGGAGCAAAAGGCCCCCGCCCAAGGCAAAACACCAGCATCCCCTGAGTCCGTTAGACAGGAGGTAGCAAATTGAGAGATTTTTCTACCAAAAAACACAGTTCCTCTGAATTTGTGACCCCTGAGTCCGTTAGACAGGAGGTAGCAAATTGAGAGATTTTTCTACCAAAAAACCCAGTTCCTCTGAATTTGTGACCCATGGACCAGGAGCAAAAGGCCCCCGCCCAAGGCAAAACACCAGCATCCCCTGAGTCCGTTAGACAGGAGGTAGCAAATTGAGAGATTTTTCTACCAAAAAACACAGTTCCTCTGAATTTGTGACCCCTGAGTCCGTTAGCCAGGAGGTAGCAAATTGAGAGATTTTTCTACCAAAAAACCCAGTTCCTCTGAATTTGTGACCCATGGACCAGGAGCAAAAGGCCCCCGCCCAAGGCAAAACACCAGCATCCCCTGAGTCCGTTAGCCAGGAGGTAGCAAATTGAGAGATTTTTCTACCAAAAAACACAGTTCCTCTGAATTTGTGACCCCTGAGTCCGTTAGCCAGGAGGTAGCAAATTGAGAGATTTTTCTACCAAAAAACACAGTTCCTCTGAATTTGTGACCCATGGACCAGGAGCAAAAGGCCCCCGCCCAAGGCAAAACACCAGCATCCCCTGAGTCCGTTAGACAGGAGGTAGCAAATTGAGAGATTTTTCTACCAAAAAACACAGTTCCTCTGAATTTGCAACCAGCCAGCAAAGGTAGCAATTCCTGAGCAGTTATACCGAATGTCATGTTTGTTTGACAGAAACTGTGACCGTCACAAAAACGGAGCGGTTTCACTTTTTGCCTATACACCGGCTCTGTGGGTTTTGCGGCCAGATAAGGAGGTGCGAGGCTGTGCGCAGGGATGGGGACAGATAAGGCAACTGGGCCGCTACTGCTGCGGTTTTCCCAGGCGGGTTCCTCCCGGCGCTGCGGCCGCACAGGCCGTGTTTTTGGGCAGGGGGCAGAGTTTCCGCTCCCTGCCCGCCCCTCTGGCTGCAGCCTCCTCCCGCCCCGGCCTGGCTGAGACACCGAACCGCCCAGCTCCGCTCAGCCCCAGAGCCAGGCACCTAAACCGTAACCCCCCCGGCGGGGCGCAGGGGCAGGCAGAGAGCTGGGCTAGAGGATGGAGCCCTGAAATGTGCGCACCAGGCTCCCCCCCCCCCCCCCACAGGGACTCCGGGTTCTCCCCCTTGTGTTATGCATTTTTAAGCTTCTTTCGAAATGAGTCAGGACTCAAAAAAAAGTTTTGCAGATCCCGTGGGGCCGCCCCCGCCCTTGCGTTCTGGCTCCTCAGCCTTTAGGACTGGCACCAGGGCGCAAGCTCGAACTTTTCGGTGTCCCCCAAGGCTGGGAACTAGGAATGTGGAAATATGTGTGTTCAGGTCAATGTGGCATGGCCCACGTTTACACACAGGGGGAGGCAGTGGGGGTGTGGGAGGAGGGCATGTGACTTCATGGGCATGGTTTTGAGCAGGGAATTTAACATCAACTATCCTAAAAGAACATGAGAGCTGGCAACTTGCCTGTGAGGCTTTCCTAGGGGATTTAGAAACATTATGATCTCCACTGCAGCAGTGCCTAGGTTAGAGGGAACCAAGGGCTATGCAGCACTTTAAAGACTAACAAGATGTTTTATTAGGTGATAAGCTCATCACCTAATAAAACATCTTTTGTTAGTCTTTAAAGTGCTGCATAGCCCTTGGTTTGTTTCAACAAGATCAGACCAGCACAGCTACATCTCTATTACTAGGTTAGAGGGAACTTTGTTCCAGGCTGGGGGAGTGCGATCTAGTGGTCAGAGCACACATTTTAATCCCAGCTTGGGGAGAAAGCTGTGTAGTAGTGAATACCCAGGACTATCAGGATGCCTGGGGTCTATTCCTAGGTGTGCTACAGAGTGACTATGTGCACATGGCAGGGTGTGAGTTACTGCCGGTGCCCTTAACTCCATCCCCTCTGGATGGAAGTAAGCAAGTAGGGTTGTTAGATGTTGTGTAATTGAATAGTCACGTAATCACATGAAATCTTAGCAGCAGTTACATTACTATTCAGTAGTCCCTGGCAACCAGTGCGCTTGGACCCCACTCCCAAGGGCCACCTCCCCCCCTCCCCCGCCTCTCTACCCCGATAAAGAGGCAGCAGCATGGAGTGGCAGTAGCCCCTGTCCGTAGGGGAGGGTCCAAGCAGCAGCCTCCCCATCCCTCTGCCTGTCCTGCTGCAGCACGGGTATGGGGGAGGCAAATGGCATCTTGAAGTTGGTGCTAAGAGAACCAACTTTTAAGCCAGCTGCCCCCAGTACCAGTTCCTGCCCCTGCCCCCTGCCTCTGCATGAGGCTGCAGTGCTAGCTTGTGAGCTCCCCATGTAGATCAGCTCCAGGTGGCCCCTTGGACCCTCTGCGCTGCTACCTGCCCTAGCAAGCACCCTATTCTGTAGGCCGTGCCAGAAGCCAACACACCACCTTACCTTCAGGGCATCCCTTATCCTGCCTCCACCCGGGCAGCCTGGGTGTTGCTCCCCATCAACCCAGGTGGTGGGTTTTAAGCTAGCTCCTCATGGGCTCTACGACTTGCTTTTGCATTGCTTTGTGCTGTATTCATTGCTTTAGATTTTAAACCTGGCTCTGGCTCCTGCTTCCCCGCCCTCCCTCCCCCCCCGCTTTGCTCCCTCTGATACAGAGGCAGCAAAGGGAGGGGAAGTGGAAATGTGTGTAGTCGACAAAATTAACTGATAAGCCCAGATTTGTCGGTTAATTGTGCAGCCGTCTATGTGACAACATCCCTATAAACCAGCTCACCCCAAAGCTCATAGACTCATAGACTTTAAGGTCAGAAGGGACCATTATGATCATCTAGTCTGACCCCATGCACAGTGCAGGCCACAAAATCTCACCCACCCCTCCTAGAATAATCCTCTCACCTATAGCTCAGATATTGAAGCCTTCAAATACTTTGAAGACCCCAAGATGCAGAGAATCCTCTAGCTGTGATCTGTACCCCATGCTACAGAGGAAGGCGAAAAACCTCCAGGGCCTCTGCCAATCTACCCTGGAGGAAAATTCCTTCCCAACCCCAAATATGGCGATCAGCTAAACCCTGAGCATGTGGGCAAGACTCATCAGCCAGACACCCAGAAAGTTCTCTATAGTAACTCCTATCATCCCTCCATTGACCTATTTCCCACTGATAATGAATGGTCAATTAGTTACCAAGATCATGTTATCTCATCAAACCATCCCCTTCATAAACCCATCTAGTTTAATCTTGAAACCAGATAGATCTTTTGCCCCCACTACTTCCCTTGGAAGGCCGTTCCAGAACTTCACTCCTCTAATGGTTAGAAACCTTCGTCTAATCTCAAGTCTAAACTTCCTACTAGCCAGCTTATATCCATTTATTCTTGTGTCCACATTGGTATTAAACTTAAATAATTCCTCTCCCTCCCTGGTATTTATCCCTCTAATATATTTAAAAAGTGCAATCATGTCCCCCCTCAGCCTTCTTTTGGTTAAAGTAAACAAGCCAAGCTCCTTGAGTCTCCTTTCATAAGACAGGTTTTCCATTCCTCGGATCATCCTAGTGGCCCTTCTTTGTACCTGTTCCAGTTTGAATTCATCCTTCTTAAACATGGGAGACCAGAACTGCACATAGTATTCCAAATGGGGTCTCACCAATGCCTTGTATAATGGGACTAACACCTCCTTATCCCTACTGGAAACACCTCGCCTAATACATCCCAAGATCGTATTAGCCTTTTTCACGGCCATGTCACAATGGTGGCTCATAGTCATTCTATAATCAACCAGGACTCCGAGGTCCTTCTCCTCCTCCATTACTTCCAACTGATGTGTCCCCAGCTTATAACTAAAATTCTTGTTATTAATCCCTAAATGCATAACCTTACACGTCTCACTATTAAATTTCATCCTATTGCTATCACTCCAATTTACAAGATCATCCAGATCTTCCTGTATGATATCCCGATCCTTTTCTGAATTGGCAATAGCTCCCAACTTTGTGTCATCTGCAAATTTTATTAGAACACTTCCACTTTTGGTGCCAAGATCAGCAATAAAAAGATTAAATAAAATTGGCCCCAAAACTGATCCCTGAGGAACTCCGCTGGCAACCTTCCTCCAACCTGACAGTTTACCTTTCAGTATGACCCGCTGTAGTCTCCCCTTTAACCAGTTGCTTATCCACCTCTCAACTTTCATATTAATCCCTATCTTTTCCAATTTAACCAATAACTCCCCATGTGGTACTGTATCAGATGCCTTACTAAAGTCGAGGTAGATTAGATCCACTGCATTTCCTTTATCTAAAAAATCTGTTACTTTCTCAAAAAAGGAGATCGGGTTGGTTTGGCACGATCTACCTTTTGTAAAACCATGTTGTAATTTGTCCCAATTGCCATTAGCCTCAATGTCTCTAACTACTTTCTCCTTCAACATTTTTTCCAGGATCTTACATACTACAGCTCCTTGAGATCCTGTGGAGAATAGGTTCTGTGCAAGTGCAACGACTTGATAGTTCAATCGGGTTTGCACAGGCCTTTGAATCCCTTATGTCAGTGGTCCCCAAATGTTTTACCTTGCACCCCCGTTTGGCGGGTCGGGGGCGGCCTGGCAGTCCAAATCACAGTGATGTTTATGCGCTTCCTAGGCTGCTCGTACAGGGTGTTGTGATGATTCCGTCAGCCACCGCACGTGGTGCCCCCAGCGGTAGACATCACTGGACAAGGCTGACTGAAATGGATCCGCTTTGGACTTGGTGATTTAATTGGGCAGTTGCTGCTGCCCCACTTCCCCTCCTGTGCTAGGTTTGCTAGAGTGCAGGAGTGTGGGGGGAGAGGGCGTTAACACAGTTATTTAAGTTTTACAAGCCTTACAAACAGTGCTGGACCGAGCCATACTTGCGCTTCGGGCAGTGGGCATACAACGCATGTGCAGCTCCGTCCCCGGGCGTGCGGCGCCCCTTACCACTTCAATCAGGCACCCCCCCCCCATAGATTGGTGCCCTGGGCAACCGCCCAGCTAGCCCCCTGCTTAATCCGGCCCTGCTTCCAAACAATCACTGTACAATTTAAAAGATTGAAGGTTTAAAATCTAAAGCAATGAATACAGCACAAAGCAATGCAAAAGCAAGTCGTAGAAGACTGTTATAATACAACAATTAAGCTTAGTTCACTTACACTTCAGCTGTATATGACCTACAGTGCCGGGCAGGGGGTCATGTTTCCTTTGTTTCCCATGTGTCAGAACGCCAGGCGCTGGGGTCGCCGGCATAAAGGGATCCATTTCTTCTTGTTGCATTGAAAGCAGGACCTGTGGGTCAATCCTGCTTATTCCGCCATATTGATTGTTCTTACTAAACCTAATTCATAGCAAAATGAGACTTGGTTGTTCTAGTCATATCTACCAATCAGTTACATTTTGCGTAAAATACCTATTATGCCAATATCTAGGGTACATTTTGCAATGCCAAAATATTGCAAAAGTGCTTAAGAACATAAAAATGGCCGTACTGGGTCAGACCAAAGGTCCATCTAGCCCAGTATCTTGTCTGCCGACAGTGGCCAGCACCAGGTGCCCCAGAAGGGTGGACTAAAGACAATGATCAAGCGATTTGTCTTGTGCCATCCATCTCCAGCCTCTGACAAACAGGCCAGGGACACCATTTCTATCCCCTGGCTAATAGCCTTTTATGGATCTAACCTCCATGAATTTATCTAACTTCTCTTTAAACTCTGTTATAGTCCTAGCCTTCACAGCCTCCTCTGGCAAGGAGTTCCACAGGTTGACTATGCGCTGTGTGAAGAAGAACTTTCTTTTATTAGTTTTAAACCTGCTACCCATTAACTTCATTTGGGGTCCTCTAGTCCTTATATTATGAGAACTAATGAATAACTTTTCTTTATTCGCTTTCTCCACACCACTCATGATTTTATAGACCTCTATCATATCCTCCCTCAGGGTGTGTCTAAACTACATGGCTCCGTCAATGGAGCCATGTAGATTAGGCTGATCAGCAGAGGGAAATGAAGCCGCGATTTAAATAATCGCGGCTTCATTTAAATTTAAATGGCTGCTGCGCTCTGCCGACCAGCTGATGATCAGCTGTTTGTCGGCAGATCGGGGCAGTCTGGACTCTCTGCGGTCGACAAGGAAGCCTTTGTTGACCGGTGCAGGTATGCCTCATGAAACCAGGTTTACAGGCGCCGGTCGACAAAGGCTTCCTTGTCGACCGCAGCACGTCCAGACTGCCTCGATCTGCTGACAAACAACTGATCATCAGCTGGTCGGCAGAGCACGGCAGCCATTTAAATGTAAATGAAGCCGCGATTATTTAAATCGCGGCTTCATTTCCCTCTGCTGATCAGCCTAATCTACATGGCTCCATCGATGGAGCCATGTAGTTTAGACGCACCCTGTCTCCTCTTTTCTAAACTGAAAAGTCCCAGTCGCTTTAGCTTCTCCTCATACGAGACCCAGTCCAAACCCCTAATCATTGTACCGTATTTTCCGGCGTATAGGGCGACTGGGCGTATAAGGCGACCCCCTATCTTTTTAATTAAAAGATAGGGTTTCATCTTATACCCCAGCGCCCCTCCGCCTCCTTTGCTCCCGGTGTCCCTCGTCTGCTGGAGATGGTCCCCAGCAGACCAGAGGCACCGGGAGCAAAGCTGCAGCGGCTTTGAAAGCCTCGGGGGAAGCCGGCGGCTGGGCATCTCAGGCGCGCCTGGTCTGCCCCCCCGCCGGAGCCCCTCCGCGGCTTTGAAAGCCTCGGGGGAAGCCGGCGGCGGGGCATCCCAGGCGCGCCTGGGATGTATACCCGGCGTACAAGACGACCCCCGATTTTTGGGGGATGTTTTTTAACATCAGAGGTCGTCTTGTACGCCGGAATATACGGTAGTTGCCCTTTTCTGAACCCTTTCCAAGGCCAAAATATCTTTTTTGAGGTGAGGAGACCACATCTGTACACAGTATTCAAGATGTGGGCGTACCATAGTTTTATACAGGGGCAGTAAGATATTCTGGGTCTTATTTTCTATCCCTTTCCTAATAATTCCTAGCATCCTATTTGCCTTTTTGACCGCCGCTGCACTCTGTGTGGACGTTTTCAGAGAACTATCCACGATAGCTTCATTCATATTTTTCTGCCTGTCTCTGGAATTTTTCTCCTATCAAAAACACGGCATGTCCTAGCACCAGGTTGTTTCTGGTCTTTTTGGCCTGGTCTCGCTGTCCTGTACAAGTTCTGCATAATTGGGCAGCACTCCTGACTTTCCCCACCCTTTCTGGTGTGGCCTGTGTACATACGTGCGTGCCCAGACTCGAGTGAGACCCAGGGTGGTGTGTTGGAGAGCCATACTTTGGACAAGGCTGGGATGAGGCCTAGCACTGTAGTCGTTGTTCTGGTCATGGGAGGGCTGTCCAGGCTCCCTTACAGTGGTGCACATCTGCACATGCCTTGGTGCACAGAACAAAACTGATTCTGCACATGGAAGGAAAAAATTAGAGGGAGCATTGCCCTGACCTCTCCTGCTTGGCCTGTTTTGGTTTCCGCTCTGCCAGGGAGTCCGGAACAGGGAGGGAGCTTTGCTACTGCTGCATCGGACCAGTCACCCAGGGGAGCTGAGCCCGGCCCAGTGCCTGCGGCAGCGTCCCCAGCCCGAGCGCGGCGGAGAGTCCATGGAGTCAGCAGGTGGGAGCGCTGAGAGCCACGTGCCGCTGCAGGAGCTGCATGTTGATGCCAGTAGGCTCCTGGAGACAGGACAGGAGCCAGATAACGGGGTGTTGCTGCCTGGGACCAGGCTGGAGAGACACAGACTGACGGGGTTGGGGCAGGCTCTGCCCAACCCGTCTGTGGGCAGCAGGGGCTGGAAGCTCTGGGGCTCTCAGGGCCCCGACCCCTGGCTCCCAGGGGCTGGCTGGCGCACACAGCACTGGGCATGTGGCCAGGCAGGGGTGGTTTGGGCTGGTGGGTCAGACCCCCTGTGGCAGCTCTGGCCCCTCTCAGCCTGGATCCTTCTCCCCCTTCGGCTGCGTGGTGCCCGGGTGAGACCCCGTGTGCGGGGACGGGCGCTGGGCAGGGTGGGCTCAGCCAGCACTGGGCTGAGGGGGCAGAGTAGCTTGAGCTCTTGCCATGGGAACATGCGGGTCCTTATCTCTGTGTCCCTGAGCTCACCGGCCTGGTGCCGGCCTGGCTGGCGGTGCCAAGGGGTGCTGGGCTGAGGGGGGAGGGGCTGTTCTGCCAGCCCCAGCCTGCCTGAGCCCCCGGGCGCCTCTCCAGAGCATCCAGCAGGAGGCGCGAGGGGCAGAACGGGGCGTTTTCTAGGGCAGCCGTAGCCTGGTGCTGTCAGTGAGACGCGGCCTCGCAGCCTGGCCTGACTGGTCCCTCTGTTTCAGGGTCTCACTGTAACTGCAAGACACACAAGACAGGTGCCCTCGGAGTCGCCGCAGTCGTGATCTTTGGTCTCCTCATGGCTGTTATTGCCCTGGCAGGTGAGTTCTCAGCTTCCTCCCTGCCCCCCTCTCTGCACGTCCCTCCCCCTGGGGCTGCCCCAGTCACAGCGTCTCCTCCTGGCCTGTCCGACTCCTGCCCCTGGGACAGAGGCTTCCTGAGGGATGCTCCTGCCTCCTCCCAAAACCTGCCCAGGGCCAAGCTGGCAGGTGCCCATCACTGAAATGAGCCATGGGGTGCAGCACAGACACCCCCATTAGCACTGTATGACACCCACCAGTGAGCAGCCAGGGCAGCTGTTCCTGGTGAACATGGGCCCAGCTGTGTCTGCCCTTGGCCTGGGGAAGGGGTGTGAGGTGTGTGTGTGTGTTTGGGGGGGCATCTGTGAGAATGTCTGGGGTGGGGTTTATCTGTTGCTCTGGGGTCTGAGCACTGGCCCCCAGGTGGGCTCAGCAGCCGGCCGAGGGGGGTGAATCTACGTCTGTTTGCACGGGGGTGACTCTGGGCCCATGTGGCTCTTTTGGCAGAGCGGACTTGGTGCAAACTGCTGAGGTAGGTGGGCGGCAGTGGGGCTGGGCAGGCCCTGCTCTGGTGTGGCCACTGCAGTCAGTGACCAGAGCAGGACATGTGACCCCAGCACATCTGTGCCAGGGGTTTGCACTGGTGTAACAGTCCCACCATGGTTACAGTGCCGGCCACCCTGGTATAGGCCGGCTGTGAATGGGCCCCATTGGCTCACTCAGGGCATGGTGAGATTTGGGAGCTTGGGGTTCCACCCTATGGGTGCAGGGAGCCCCACAGCAGAGTGAGTGAGCCTCCCGCCAGGCATCTCCCTCGCCCTGCGTCTGGCTGCGCGGGGAGCTCTGGGCAGCGGGTGCTTGGCCTGGCGAAGGGCAGGGAGTTTGTTCCCCCCCACCCCTCAGCCCCCTCCTGGGCAGCCCAGCGCAGAGCAGGGGAGGGGCAGCGGCCCAGGCGAGCAGGGGAACCGGCCTGGCCAACCCTGCTGAACCTGCCTCTTACCCAGCGTCGCTCTCCTGCCGGCTGCCAGCCCTGACCATGGTCCCCTCCCTGAGCCCATCCCCGGCTCTGACATAGCGCCTGGGCCTCAGCTGCCTCCCTATTGAATGTGAACTGGGATTAGTGGCCCTGTGAGACCAGGGACAAGTAACGCTCCCATGGGGCTGGATTCCCACTGTCCTAGTTCCCCTTCAAGCCCACCCAGTACCTGACAGGGTCAGAGCAGTCTAGGCAGCCTGGGGGGCCGGGATCATTTCTCCCCACCCAAGGGCAGGCCCCCTCTCACCCCACCTGTTCCTGTCCCATTTCAGTGTTATCTGGGCGCTCTCCAGCTGCATGGGGTCCCTGCTGCCCGGACACCTGGGTCGGCTACCAGGGGAAATGTTACTATTTCTCCAAGACCGAAGGGAACTGGCCCGACAGCCGGAGCAACTGCTCTGCCCTGGGGGCCTTCCTGGCTGGGATCGACACCCCGCAGGAAATGGTGAGAGACTCGTCGCACTGGCCTGGCCTGGGCTCTGTCCCTTGGGCAGGGAGCAGCTCAGAGCCAATGGACTTTCCAGGGCCCCTCTGGTGTCAGTAACGGGAGGATCAGCCACTGTCAGGCCTCTCAGCAGGAGACACCCCTCTGGGGCTGGGCTGCCCCGGTGTCTGCTGGGCTGGAGGGGGCTGAGACCCCAGTGCGGCTGGAAGAGCCAGTGCCCCTGGGTAGGGGAAGAGCAGCCAGCTGAGGTGGGGGAGGGGTCCCCTTAGGCCTGGCCCCTCCCAGCATCCCCTGCGCTGATCATCTCTCTTCTTCCCCGGGAAGGGCTGGAGGGAGCCCGGCTGCCCTGTCAGGCGAGGGTTTCACACAGAGCCTGGCCCGGCATGGGGGGCAAGTGGTGGGAATTTGGACCCAGCAGCTCCCAAGCACTGCCCCAGCCCTGGGGAAGTTGGGGTGGGGGGAGCTGGGTTTGGCAGAGGACGGTTAATACAGAATTACCCAGAGCTGGGCAAGGGGGAGGGGAAAATCCCCAGCCCCTCCTCCTGTGAACACTTAAAGCCCTTCTGTGCGCACCTGGGATTGTCGGGCCCTGACACCGCCTCCCCCTCTGCTCTTCTAGTTTTTTATGCAGCACAGTAAAGGCAAATTCGACCACTGGATTGGCCTCTGGAGGCACCCAGACCAGCCCTGGAAATGGGCCAACGGCACCAAATTCAACCACTGGTGAGTCTTTTCCTCTCTCTCTGTGATCTCCCTGGGATTTGGGTGCCTGGTGTCTGAGCCATCGAGTTCAGGCCAAGCCCCCTGCTAGTGCTGTGGGAACAGCCAGAGAGCGCTTGGAAGAGTGTGTGCTGGGTGTGTTAGTGACAGGTGCAAGCCAGTGTCTCCCGCTGGCTGATGAACATATCTTTGGCTGTAACGAGGTCTCTGAATCTTTGATGAGGCGTCTACATACCAGATGCTTGATGGTCACACATGCTGGGTGCCTGCGGCTGCCACTGGAACAGAGAAACAGCAAAGAGGGTGCAGACAACACCCCCAGCCTGATTTCAGTGGGCTCTGGGTGATCTAATAACTACCCCCCACGTGAGCCGGTAGCTGGGTTTGACCTTCAACTAGCAGCCAAAGTTCCTTCTAAGATTTTCAACCATGAGTCAAGTGAGTTTTGTCTTGTGCCCCCATATTGAGGTCATGTGCACTTGTGTGGATGTGCCACCGTGGTACCTGCCCGTTACTGACAAATAGCTTAGCTACATGAATTTTTAAAATGTTATAGAAGAAAAAATTCTAAAAGAAGGGATAACTAACACTATGAAATCAAATACAAACACTATTAATACTGCACATTTTTCAGTAGCCATTTGGTAGCTTACGTGTATCTGTTCCCTAGAGGTATAAAACAAAATTGCTCATTTTCTTGACATAGCAAACGAGATATTTTACGATTCGTATCGATACATGAAATGAAATATGCTTGAAATTAAAGTTGAAATTGTTTAATAGGCTCATTTCTGAGCACTGTTCGTGCACATTGAAAAACATGCTGTTTCCTAGATGATAGGGAGCAATGCTTCAGTTGTTTACATACCACAAATCTTTCATTCTTCCATGCTGGTGGATTCAGCTCTGTGGAAAGATTGAGGAATGAAAGCCTTCTGCAGATTTGTGTTAGAAATGTAGCCGTGTTAGTCTGGTGCAGCTGAAACAAAAAACAGGACTGTGTAGTACTTTAAAGACTAACAAGATGGTTTAATATGTGATGAGCTTTCGTGGGCCAGTCCCACTTCCTCAGATCAAATAGTGGAAGAAAATTGTCACAACCATATATACCAAAGGATACAATTAAAAAAAATGAACACATATGAAAAGGACAAATCAAATTTCAGAACAGAAGGGGAATGGAGGGGGGAAGGAAGAGGGGGAAGTACATGTCTGTGAGCTAATGATATTAGAGGTGATAATTGGGGAAGCTATCTTTGTAATGGGTAAGATAATTAGAGTCTTTATTCAAACTTAAGTGTAAAGTGTCAAATTTGAGCATGAATGACAGTTCAGAGGATTCTCTTTGAAGTGAAGTCTTAAAAGGTCTTTGAAGCAGGATGCAGGTAATCAAGTCGTTGGTACAAAGATAGCTTCCCCAATTATCACCTCTAATATCATTAGCTCACTGACATTTACCTCCTTCCCTTCCCTCTCTCCTTTTCATATGTGTTCATTTTTTTAAATTGTATCCTTTGGTATATATGGTTGTGACAATTTTCTTCCACTATTTGATCTGAGGAAATGGGTCTGGCCCACGAAAGCTCATCACATATTAAACCATCTTGTTAGTCTTTAAAGTGCTACACAGTCCTGTTTTTTGTTTCTTCTGCAGATTTGATTCATTTATTTTTATGTCTGCACCTCAGCAGTGTCTGAATCACATGGGTGGACAACTTGGCAATGAAATTGCAGAAGTGCTGACGGTGGGGTGTAACCCATTTCTTACGTTTATCTTTACACCCCATGACCGGAGGGCAGCTCATGGATTTTTTTTTTTAACTTACACTTCTGAGGCTCGTGGATTGCTAGACCCCAGATCAATACCAGGCAAATTACTTGAAACTATGCTAAACCATATGACCATAATTACCAGGCACATGGGTGAACATGGTATGTTTGGAGAAGAGTCAACAGGGCTTTTGTAAAGGGAAATCCTGCCACATCAGTGTGTTAGAATTCTGTGAGGATATAAACAAATGTGTGGACAAGAGGGATTGAGTGGATAGAGGGTACTTAGACTTTCACAAAGCCTTGGGCAAGGTCTCCCAGCAGAGGCTGTCATGGGACAAGAGGGACGTTCCTATCATGGATCGATAACTAGTTAAACCAGGGTGGGCAAAGTATGCCACAGCCAGATCTGGCCTGCCCAACATTTCTGTTCGTCCTGTTAAAAGTCCTGTGGTGCAGAGGGGTGCTCAGAAGGGCTGTCTACCTGCTGTGGCCCCGCATTGCTCCTGGAAGTGGCCAGCTGCTGCTGGCATGTCTCTGTGCACAGCGCACCCTGGTCAGGGAGGGCAGAGGTAGCTCTGCGCTGGCTCTTGCACTGTCCTCAGAGCTCCCATTGGTTGGAAACTGGTCAATTGGAGCTGCAGGGGCGGGACTTGTGTATGCTGGCACCACACAGAGACCCCCGGCCCCCTCCCCACAAAGGGTGCTGAGACACCCCAGAGCTTTGTGTTTAAAAACAAACTCACTCTTTTAGTGACGGGTGGGAAACCAGGAAACACCCAAGGTGGGCTAAGGGAGCCAGTCAGTTGGCAATATTCCAGCAAGCATGCCCTGCGCTAGGCCGCAGCCTGCCTTTGTGCCTATGGCACAGGCCGTCACTTAGCAACCTGCTAAGGACATGTCTGCGCTGCAGCTGGCACCCAGCCTCCTAGACCAGGCAGCCAGGCATGAGCTGACTGGGTGGCACTGTCTTCCTGGGAGTCTTTAATTGGCTGGCTGGCTCGAGCCGCCACCTCTGCCACTACGTCCCCCCTGCTGCTGCTGTGAGTCGCTCAGGTCTTGCTAGCACAGGTCTGTGCTCCAGAGCTGGGAGCCGCACTCCCTGCTGCGCTGCAGACGTAAGGCGCATGTCCTGAGCGCTCAGGGTACGTCTACACTGCACAAAACACTCGCTTTGTGGGCTCTGAAACCCGCTTCCCCCAGTGAATGACCCGTCTCAGTCAGCCAGAAGCCTGAGACACTATCACTGAGGGGAGGAGCTGCCGCAGGCATCTCAATGGGGTGTTAACTCTGAAACCTGCCGCCCTTTGGGGGCCCACCCCAGCAGAAGGCTCCGGGTGCATCACTGCCGTCCCAGCAGCTCTCTGCTGGCAGGATGCTGGTGCCTCCCCTACCCCCTTCCCCTCAGCCATGTGATCAGGCAGGCGGGGGCTGGGTTAGCCTGGCTCTGGGACACATCTTAGCCTACCCAGAGCCAGAGGCTGGAGGTCTGGGGGTGGGGAGATCCCAATCTGCCCAGAGTGGTGCTGGGCCTCCTTCCAGCCCGGCACCTGCTCCTGAGGAGGCAGGATGGTCTGTGGGGGAGTGTTTCCTGTGGGCCTGGATCCTGCCCCTGTGCCCAGGGGGGAGGTGCTGGGCTGCAGCTCTGGTGGGAAGCTGGGTGTGAGTGGCTGGGCCACCCCACGGCCCCTGGGTCTGTGCTGCTGGTGTCTTGGCTCCAGGCCATGATACAATGTGCCCGGGGAGCCTGGCCCCAGCTCTTCCATGCTGCGTTACTGCTGCTCCTCGCCATGTGCTGCTCCCCTGAAACCTACGCCCAGGGCAGACTAAGGGGAGGGGGTGGAGCCTGCTGGGGCTCTTCCAACACCAGCTGGGCATGCGGTGGGAGCAAGATTTGGGGTTAACTTTCCCCCCCGGCATGAATGTTCCATGGATAGCGTGACCACGTCTCCTGTTTTTCCCAGGACAGTCCCTTATTTAGGACATCCTCCCGGCGTCCCGACTTCTTTTAAAAAAACGGGCACGTTGTCCTGTATTTCCCCCGCAGCAGGAGGGGTGGGGGAGAGGAGCCCCCATGCTCAGGGCTTCAAGCCACCGAAGCCCCAAGTGCCGGGGGGTTCCCTCCCCTGCGTGCTGCTGGGGTGAACTTCATCCTTGCAGTGGGACAGGGTGGGCGGGGAGCTTCTGGAGCTCTGAGTGCCGGTGAACACGCCCCCCCCCCATAGGGCTGAAGTCCCACATGCCTGCACCCCCGCCCCCTTGGTGCCCGTGTTAGGTATAGGGAAATACGGTCCCCCTATCCATGGAGGCCAGTTTCATAGACCCTCTTGGCCCTGCTGCTTCACGACCCTCTTTCTAGCTCTTCCCTTTACTGAGGGGCAGGGCTGGTGCAGGAAGGGGAACTGAGGGGCTGTGAATGTAGCAGCTCCCTGCCCTGTTAGAGTGTCGCCCCCTGTCTGTGACCGACGGGAAACACCCGGCTCCTGCCTCACACCCGCTCCCTGGCTTCTGCCCTGCAGGTTTGTGATCCAAGGAGGAGGTGATTGCGCCTTCCTGAATGACGAGAACAGGATCAGCAGCTCGCGGTGCACCAGCGAGGCACAATGGATCTGCAGCAAACCCGATGTATTTACAGCAGCAAAGGACACGCCAGGGGGAGAAGCCTCGTAACAGGCGTGTGTTCAAAGGATACGTCACAAGGCATATTGTGTGCAGAGATCGTTACAACAGCCAGCATGCAGGGTGTGAATAGGAGGAGGCATGCAGGAGTGTGGTAGAATTAGCCCTGGGAAAGCTGGATTGGTCTTTCTTCAGCATCACACCTGGTCTGAGCCTCTCTGGGTGAAAGCCAGAAAAGCCGTTTGCACATTTCGTCCTCTCCCCACGGCTGCCTGTTTTCCCTGCCAGTGGAACTGCTCAGATCAGCCTTTCCCACCTACCTCACCTGGCGCAGGGAGTCGTGATCGTCCCTGAGCCGAGAGGCACAGCACCAGCCTCAGCTTTCCCTGCCCGAGAGCCCCCTACAGAAGCTTTTTGCTTCAGAGAACTCTCAGTGGAGCCTTTTAATAGTAATAGAGAGGTAGCTGTGTTCCTCTGATCTTGCTGAAACAAAAGAAAGGACTATGCAGCACTTTAAAGACTAACAGGATGGTTTAATAGGTGATGAGTTTTCGTAGGCCAGACGCACTTCGTCCGATCAAATTCTGGAAGAGAATTGGCATGACCATATATACCAAAGGAATACAATGAAAAAAAAGTGAACACATTATAAAACTGACAAATCAGATTTAAAACAGAAAGGAGTGAGGGGGAAGGCAAATATCTATGAGATAATGATACTAGGGGTGATAATTGGGGAAGCTATCTTTGTAGTAAGATAATTAGCATCTTTGTTAAGGCCCATTCGTAAAGTGTCAGATTTAAGCATGAATGATAGTTCTGAGGTTTCCCTTTGTAATCTGGTGTTAAAGTCTCTTTGAAGTAAGATACACGTAGTAAGGTCATTAAGATTATGCTCAGGTTGGTTGAAATGAAAAGAAACTGAAGATGTCTGATTTGTGGGCATTAATTCTTTGGCGAAGTGTCTGAGAAGTTTGTCCAATGTACATAGCAGAAGGACACTGTTGGCATATGGTGGCATAAATTATATTTCTGGATGAACAGGAATATGTGTTCTTGATCTTGTAACTGACATGGTACGGTCCAGTGATGGTGTCACCAGAGTAAATATGTGGACAAAGTTAGCAACGGGGTTTGTTGCAAGGGAAGGTACCAGGGTTGGTATTAGTGTGGTATGTCCTGGGGTTGTTGGTAAGAATCATCCTGAGGTTAGGTGGTTGTGTATAGGAGACCATTCCATAGAGTGGGACAGAGCTGAGTGGGAAATGGTGTTCCCTCCCCCCCCCCCAGATGTTTTTCAATATGAATTTTTCTGGGTCATTTGGAATTGTGGTGAAAACCCAGGTGATTTTGAAGTTTGCAGCTTTAATTGCCAATTTCTAGTTTGGGGCTTTTTTTTTTTAAATAAAAGCCTGAAATGTTAAACTGGTGTTAACTATTTTCCGTGAACTTTTAGAGCCCTAGGCTGGCACAAGGCAGCAGGCAGGAGTTAGAATTGCTCTGCCACTCCCAGCGAGACACTCTGCTAGGCAGTATTCACACCCTGCATGCTGTTGTAATAATCTGTCTACACAATATGCCTTGTGAAGTATCCTTTGAAAACGCACAGCTTGCTGGTTAACACTATCGTGGTGAAATGTGTGTAACAACATTCAGTGCGGCATTCTGAACATCCACTCAAATCATGACTAGGTGTATCCATCAGACAAGTCTGAGGAGTAAGCAAAGCCTGTTTCTCAAAGACCAAGGACAAGCTGATGCTTCCGCCCAGGTGTCATTAAAGTTGATCGGCTATTAAGTGGCTGTTCTTTGGCAAGGAAGGGGGCAGGAACAAATCAGTCTGCACCGCAAACAGAGGAGAAGAAACAGTCAGAACCTCTTTCACCACCAGACTCCTTGTCGTCTTCTACTCAGCTGCACAGAACTTTGAGAGGGGCTGATCTATAAAAGTGAGGGACAAACACCCCCAGGTATCTCCCTCCCCCACACGACTGATGAAGATACAAGAAACAGCCATTGGATTGGGGGGGCACGGTCCTGACCCAAAAGGCTTGGTGAGTGGTGTTGGAAGGATGTGGTCAACCTTTACATTGAATTCAGTATTATTAGTTTGACTACTAGACACAACTTTTCCTTATATTTATTGCCCATGCTTACACTTTTTTAAAATCCTGTATACTTTGGTTCATAAACTTTTGTTGTTTAATCCGATCCAGTGTTTCTGTTGCCTGAGTAGCGATATTTAAAGTGACACATTTTCATGTATTATTCCCTTAAAACAGACCTAACATCTCAGGCCCAGCCAGGAGAGGGCTGGGCAGTAGAGAGCCTACAATTCTGGAGGAAAATCCAGGACCGGGTGTGTGTTGGGGTCACCCTGCAGTGTAACCAAGACTGGGAAAAGCTAGAGAGTGTCCCAGGTGTGGCTGGCAGGCTGCAGTTACAGACACACGGGCTACGTCTAGACTGGCATGATTTTCCGCAAATGCTTTTAACGGGAAACCTTTCCGTTAAAAGCATTTGCGGAAAAGAGCGTCTAGATTGGCACAGATGCTTTTGCACAAAAAGGCCCCGATCGCCATTTTTGCGCTTGGGGCTTTTTTGCGCAAAACAAATCTGAGCTGTTTACACTGGCCCTTTTGCGCATAGCCTGAGTATAGAACGAGCATTCATGGGCAAAACCCACAGCCTCAGATGAAATGACCTTGAGTGGAAACAGTGCTTTTTTCCACTCAAGATCATCTGATCTGAGGCGGTGGGTTTTGCCCACGAAAGCGCATGATTCCATATGGAGAGTTTTGTTCGGCTCTAAGGTGCCCCAGGACGACTCGTTTTTTAAAAGTTGTTTTTAAGGTTACAGACTAATCTGGCTCCCCCCACTGAGACGTCTTAACGTTACAGGGGTACAAACACTGCTCCTTGGTCCCACTGGTTATATCACGGCAGCTTCTTTCTGGCAGAGCCATTTGAAGTCAGCATCACACGTATCTGACTGAATCCGGCTGCCTTTGATCCGACCGCAGCTGTTCCCATCCACGGGGCCTGAGACGGGGAAGCTGCAGAATGAAAGAGCAAGTCTATGTCATTGGTAACAAGGAAAGGGCCGGGGTGGGTCTTGTCTCCCCCTTGCTCCTTGCCCTGTCTAAGGGAGACAGGCTAGGCCCACCCCCATCGCCTTGCCCCTTCTGCACCCACCAGCCCTCTCCCCCCATGGCTGCTGGCCCCAGCTTCCCACACTTAAACCCAGAGTTGTCAAGCAGCGTGGCCTCTAATGCCCCTGTGACCAGCTGCCCTGGGGCACCTGAGCGTCAGACCATGGGGACAGTGGAACCCCAGCCACCCCTGGAGCACCCACACATGAAGCCCCTCCCGAGGGTCCAGGGTGAGCAGCCTGAATGGCCCCCCAGGATCTTGGAGCAGGGACCGAGTCAGGTAGTTTGGGAAGGCAGCCCTTTCTTGCACCAGGTATGCAGGTATGCAACCTCTTCCTGCACCAGGCAACCCCTTCCTGCACCAGGCAACCCCTTCCTGCACCAGGCAACCCCTTCCTGCAGGTGTCCTGACTTTTTCATTAAAATGGGCAAATTGTCCCATATTTTATATTCCCCCTTCCCCGCCCATGGGTACTGGCAGATCCTGCTGCGGGCCAGATCCCTGCTCACTAGCTGCCCACCCTCCGGCGGTGAGTGTGGGGGTCAGGGCTGATGATGAGGGTGGGGATGTGGAGGGCAAATCTGCAGTGTGCAGGACCGGCTGCTCCTCCTGCTGCCTGCCGGCTCTGTCGGCTGGGCTCCCCCGTCCCATCTGTGGCTGGCGCTGGCTGGGAGCGGCGGTGGCTGGTGAGTTGAGGCAAGCAGGAGCCAGTTGCATGTTCCCTTTGCTCCCACCCATCAACACTTTACATGCTCCCACCCTTTCTGTCCTCTCTCTGCTTTGCCCCCCAGCCCCACTGCCCGTGTATCCTGCCCCACTGGGGCGCATCCCCCTCCCACTGCTCTGCAGGGAACCAGACCATGGTGAGAGCACTCGGCTCACCCACAGCCCGTCCGGCAGGCTCCTTCCCTCCCCCTGCTTCTGGCTGGGCCAGCGCCCCGCGAAAGCTCAGACCCTCCCATGTCGGGCGCTGGCTAGGAGCTGAGCCCTGCCTGTGCCAAACCCCACACAGGGCGGCCCAGGAAAGTGTCTCCAGCCCCCGGCTGAGCTCTGGGGAAGTGATTTCGGGTCTGCTCATGCCCTAACCCTGCAGGCTCCACAGCCGCCCTCTAGCAGGAGCTTAGCACCTCCTCACCCCTCCCTACTCTGGGTCCCGCTGTGGGGCAGTGTGTGTGGGGGCTGCTCTGTCCCCTAGGGCCCCTCCCCTGCTGAGCCACCTCTTTGGCTGGGTTGGCTGAAGCCCCTGCAGGCAGGGACCCTGGGGCTCACTGCAGCCTTAGGGCTTAACCCTCCTGCCCTACCCGTGGGGGGTGTAGAGAGACGCTATCACATTCCTCCCCCGCACTTCCGGCTGTGGGAGCACAAAGCCCAGCGGGAGGAGCAGAGCCCAGGCCAGGGCCATGACTTGACATTTGAGGGTCCAGGCACGACCTTGTATCGGTGTCTCCCTGATGGGCACCCTGGGGAGAGACAAGGGGCACTGGCCACCACGTCCCCCTGGCACTGGCAGGAGCAGTGGCCACGTTCTGTGCAGTGGTGACATGTCCCAGCCTCCAGCTGCCCACCTGGAGGAGCTGACATGACGGAGGCAGGCTGGTTCAGTGGTTAGGGCGCTGAGCTGTGTCAATTCCTTCTCTGTCCAGGCTCCTGTGACACTCAGGGCAAGTCACTGGAGAGGGACTCTCAACCCACCTCCCCTTGAAATCAGTCAGTGGCAGGCACCTGAACAGCTTGGTGAGTAGTCTTGGTGCCTCAGTTTCCCCCATCTGTAGCATGGGGCTAATAGCCCAGCCCTGCCTCACCAGGGTGTGAGAGGATCAATGCAGTGAAGGCCGTGAGGTGCTCAGATATGGTGGTGATAGGGGCAATAGGGCAGCTCCTGGTGCCTTGGCCACACCAGGAGATGTTTCTAGGTGGTGACAATGGAAACCCCCTAGTGTCGACACAGCCCTGGTCGCATGTCAGTGCTTCTTCCATCCCCAGTCAGCACATGCTGCCCTGCTACCAGCACAGCTACGGTGGTAGAGTGGCTGCGGCACGATGGCTTGCTCTGGTGCAGCAAAAATGCCCTGAACCAAGGTGGCTGGCCTGGTCACACAGGTAGGTGCAGGCCTGGCCTTAGACAGACGCATGTTTAACAGCAGCATGTTGGACAGCGGAAGCTTTTCCCAAACATCTCTCAGGCAGCATCAGGCAGTGACAGGCAGCACTCACCACGCTGGGTCTAACTGGGAACCGTCCACCCAGATCCAGTTCCCCCCGGGGGGTGTCACTTTAAGCCCAATCCAGGCAGAGCTTGCACCTTGTATAACATCCTGTAAGGAGTCCTGTGAGGGGCAAGCAGAGGGGAACATAAGAATGGCCGTACTGGGTCAGACCAAAGGTCCATCTAGCCCAGTATCCTGTCTGCCGACAGTGGCCAGCACCAGGTGCCCCAGAGGGGGTGGACCGAAGACAATGATCAAGTGATTTGTCTCCTGCCATCCCTCTCCAGCCTCTGACAAACAGAGGCCAAGGACACCATTTTATCCCCTGGCTAATAGCCTTTTGTGGACCTAACCCCCATAAAATTATCTAGCTTCTCTTTAAACTCTATTATAGTCCTAGCCTTCACAGCCTCCTCTGGCAAGGAGTTCCACAGGTTGACTACACGCTGTGTGACGAAGAACTTTCTTTTATTAGTTTTAAACCTGCTCCCCATTAACTTCATTTGGTGTCCTCTAGTTCTTCTATTTAGGGAAGGGTGAATAGGTGGAACAGGCTGGAATTCCTGGTGGAGGCAGGGGAATGTGACTTTCTGTGCAGACCTGGTAACACCAGCCCCAGTCCTTGGTGTCACAGGGTGAACGGGCCCTTTAAGGGTGCCCTTGGCTCAGCCTCACCTGTGACAGTGCCCCTGGACGGAGTGGTTCAGGTGAGGGAAGCAGGTGACTCGGCGTCAGGCCTGATGGGGCTACCAGGGCAGCCCAAGGCCAGTCAAGACAGAGACGCTGGCTCTGTGGGTACTTTGGGGCTGGAGAACCCACAGAAAAATATTAGTGGCTGCTCCTGTGTTGTGTGTTACCAGCTCCTCCTGGCTCTGGAGCACGAGCAGCTGCGAGCTCTTCCCCGAACAGTCGTCCCGGCTCCAGTTCCAGTTTTTATTCTCTTTTGACAGCCAGTAGCACTTGTCCCCGCGCAGCAGCCAGTCCCTGGGGCAGAGTTTGCACCTGGCGCCCCCTGGAGGGAGAGATGGGAACAGAGGTGTCGTCAGTTCTGAACAGTCTGCAGCAGCTGCTTAAAAATGTTCAAGTTCCTTTTGGATCAGAGCAACCCGCCGTCCCGTTGTGGCTGGACAGCCCCTTTTCTAAGCCTGGTCCTGGTTGTACCGACTTTTTTGGCAAAATGGGCATGTGTCCCATTTCCTCTTTTCAACTTGATCAGTGGGTGGCTGCCAATGAGACCCATGCCTGCTCCTTTCAAAAAGTCGGGTGTAGAGGAACATGTGGGGAGGGGAGTCATGCCAGAGAGGCAGGTAAGGGCTTTGGCAGAGGGCAGGCAGGGTTTGACTGAACAGTGACACCAGTCCTGCCCTGAGAGAGGCTGCAGGACTCCAGCTAGTCCCACTTGGTTTCCTGTTTCCCCTTTGGGAGATCTGGGCACCTTATTACAATTGAAAATGCCATTTTTACCAGACCGAAATACCTTGGGTGCCATTGTTCCTGTCTGATGGAGGGAAGGGAACTCAAAATGGAAATACTAGGGGTGAGAGGGAGGGTTTCATTCTGTTTTGGAGAGGAAATAAAGTTCCGGATATTGCTGTCGTTTCCTCTACAGCGGTGTATAAAGCCTTCAGACTCAGATTACATCTATACTGCACTCTAAAATCGAAATAAGATACGCAATTTCCACTATGCAAATTGCATATCTTATTTCGATTTTATTTTGAAATGGGCTATTTCGAAATTTGGCATGTCTACATGGTGCCAAATTTCTAAATAAAGCACTATTTCGAGACATCCCTTATGAGGTTTACAGGGATACCAAAACAACGCATCTGTTATTTTGAAATAGTGGACGCATTCCTTGGATGCGAGATAGCTATTTTGGGATACCTCCCAAAATGCTTTTCTCAGGGGTCAGCACACAGGGTACGTCTACAATGAAGTTATTTCAGAATAAGCTATTCCAGAATAGTTATTCCGAAATAGCTTATTTCAAAATGGTACTTTTACACTGCAGGAAAGCCTCAAAATGAGTCTGAGGCTGGCTTCCTTAATGTAGATGTGCTACCTCTATTTAGAGCCCCAGGAGGAATAACTAAGAATGGCTTTGGGTTGGGCTATATCGAAATAGCATCAGTGAAGCAGCTATATACACCTTATTTCAAAATAGCTATTTCAGGATAGGCATTATTCCTTGTGGAATGAGGTTTCTAGAAGTGGGAATAAGCCATGGGTTCGGTTCAATGGATTTAGTGGAATGGATGGTCGCGGTGCCAGAAGTACCCGGCTTGTCACCGGTGCAGATTCGGGGTGATAAGGAGCATGTTGGAGAGACTCTCTTTTTTGCAGCCTTTGGTGCAGGAGAGCTTGCTTGTCTCTTCTCAGGCCTAGGAGGCTCCATATGAGAGCCAGAATCCCCGGTGCCTGGAGGCTGAAGAGCCTTGTCAAAGAGGAGCATACGAAGCCACATCTTCCTGTCACGATGAGACTGGGCAGTAAGTTTGGAGCAGTAGAGGAATTTTTTAAGGATATGTGCCTCACCAAGATATCTGATACAGGAGGAGTGCCCGTCTGATGCAGGCATGGTTTCGTGACAGGTGTCGCATTTTTTAAAACGTGGTGACCCTGGCACAGTGAGGGGTCAGAGTAAGCATCTTGGTTTTCTTGTTCTCTTTCCTCGCCTCTCCTTTATTTTTTATTTTATTTTATTTTTTTGGTATGGCCGCAGTTCCATTTAATCTTCTTCATCTTTTCTTCTTTTTTTTTAATGACAAAAAAACTAGTACTAAGACAACTGTTAACAAACAGCTGAGGATTAAACTCTCTGGGTACGTCTAGACTACATCCCTATTTCAAGAAAGGGATGTAAATTAGACGTATCGATATTGCAAATGATGCTGTACCAGTGTGGTTATTTCACTCTGACATAAGAGAGTGCCTGCTTCAGAGGCTGTGTTTAGACTACATCCCTTTTTTGAGAAAGGGATGTAAATTAGACGTATCGATATTGCAAATGATGCTGTACCAGTGTGGTTATTTCACTCTGACATAAGAGAGTGCCTGCTTCAGAGGCTGTGTTTAGACTACATCCCTTTTTTGAGAAAGGGATGTAAATTAGACGTATCGATATTGCAAAATAAGCTGGGATTTAAATATCCCGTGCTTCATTTGCATAATGGCAGCTTCCGCTTTTTTTTTTCCAAATAGTTTAGACATGGATCTTTTGAAAATAAAAGCCTTTTTTGAAAGATCTTGTAAACCTAATTTTTTGAGGAATACAGGATCTTTTGAAAAAGGCTTTTATTTTCATAAGATCCACGTCCAAACGGCCGCTTTTTTTTCCCAAAAAGCCTTGTTTCGGAAAAAAAAAAACGGTTACTTGCACCCACTAATTGGAATTGACAAAAATTAAAACTGACTGAGGAATTTGGGATAGTACATCACTACTACTGCATCTAAAGCATTACAGCATATTAAAAAGCTTTGTGTCTACTTAAAAAATCACTCTATGCCCTCAACATTGTTTTCCTGCTGCAGTTATGAGGGCAGCTGTCTGGCAAAAAACTGCCTTTTTTCAAAAAACATGAAATTTTTCACAGAACACTTTTTGCATTTGAACTTTTCTAGGTTTTGTTGAAATAGTTTTCTGCCTCCCGAGCACTTTGACTGAAAAATGAAAGTTTACTCCTATCATTAGCCCCCTTCACATTGTCACATAAGCCGTGTCACCATCTGTCATGTTTTTATTTTGCATCATGTGAAGTTTGGTGGTTTTTTTTAAGTGCCAGCTCCTAAACCAGGGGATTAGGTGAGACTCTGTTTCATTAAAGAAAGCTTCTAGCCTCATAATGACAGAGAAAAGCTCAATTGCAGGACCCAAGTGGCTTAGAAACCAGAAGGCAAATAGAAACAACCCAAAATATAATTTTCCTAAAATAAACCAATCATCTCATGCTTTTTGGGCCTCTCACATGGTTTGTGAGTGATTGGAGATCACAGCACTGGAGTAATGTATACTAAGGGGTCTCACTATGCATGAGAATTTGGTCCACTGTATTTCAAACTCAGTGTCCCTTTCATATGGTGACTGGGTTTCCTGTCACAGCGATAGCTGCAGACTCATTAATGGAGAATGACTCACAGCTCTGGGACAGTAAGAGCTGTCAGTACCTGCCAAGCTGCCATTGGGGGGTTCACAGAGAATGGATTTCAAGCGAGACCGGAAATCCTCCAGCCTGGAGCTGCCTTCAGTGCTATTGACGATTCTGGTTTCATTCTTCTCTGATGTATTCAGAGCCCCTCTGCACTGTCCTTCACAAGAGCCCTGCAACTGGGAAACTTCAAAAGAGCATCAACATCAAAGAAAATCACTTCTATTGCACTTAGTTAGGGATTAATAAAACAATTGTGTGTGTGTAAGGGTGTGAATCACCAAATAGTGCAGTATCCATCCAGGCTGGATTAACAGAGGGACCTTAGGGGCTGCAGCCAAGGGCACTGGGCTATGTGGGGCCCCACAAAAATAAATTCAAGTGGTCACCAACCCACCAATTGTGATCGACTGGTCAGGCCTGTTGCCTCTGCCAGTCAATCCACTGTGATCTCCCCAATTCTGGGTTGCTGAAGTTCAGCAGCGCAGCAAGACTCAGACAGGCTGCCCGCATGCCATGGCCTCATGCTACTCTCAGATGCTGTCGGGAGCTGGACATCTCTGTGGCCCCTAGCATGCTATGCACAATGCCCCTTCCCGCAGCACCATCCCCACAGCTCCCACTGTCCAGGAAATGGCCAATAGGAGCTGCAAGGGTGGCATTTACAAGCGCAGGCTGCACACAGAGACATGCTGTCTCCCTTCCTGCCAGGGGCCCACAGAGATGTGCTGGCAGCTGGCTGCTTCCGGAAGCAGTGTAGGGCCACGGTATGCAAGTAACCTGACTCAGTCATAATGCACTGCTGGCCAAAATAAAAAATAGCCCCAGGTCCACGGGAGTGTTAACCCATCACAGCTGGGCGACGTCTACACTGGCATGATTTTCTGGAAATGCTTTTAACGGAAAAGTTTTCCGTTAAAAGCATTTTCGGAAAAGCGCGTCTACATTGGCAGGACGCTTTTCCGCAAAAGCACTTTTTGTGGAAAAGCATCCGTGGCCAATTTAGATGAGCTTTTCCACAAAAAAGCCCCGATCACCATTTTTGCAATTGGGGCTTTTTTGCAGAAAACAAATCTGGGCTGTCTACACTGGTCCTTTTGCGCAAAAGTTTTTCGGAAAAAGACTTTTGCCCGAACGGGAGCAGCATAGTATTTCCACAAAAGCACTGACAATCTTACATGAGAACGTCAGTGCTTTTGCAGAAATTCAAGCGGCCAGTGTGGACAGCTGGCAAGTTTTTCCGCAAAAGCAGATGATTTTGCGGAAAAACTTGCCAGTCTAGACACAGCCCTGGGGTGCAGACAGGGAATCCCATTCACTGAACATACAGGTGCATTCCTGTCTCCCACCCACATGTAAGAGTGAACCTGCCTGAGCCGGCCCACACACATTTCATGCATCCAGCCCTTAGCTCTGTCTTGTTCCTGGAACATTTTCCCCTGGTGGCAAGGCGATGCCTGCCAGATCATTCACACACCGACTGGAATCAGGACGTGAACGTCGTTCAGATTTGGGGATGAGAAGAGAATTCGTGGGGCAGAATCAAACCCAAATGGGTAAATAGGTGGGTGCTACTTACCCCAAGCCCCCAGCGCTATCACAGCTACTATCAGGACGATGTTCCCAGCCCATCCGGCCCCCACAGCGATGCGATGCCACCGGGGACATGGACGGGAACCTATCAGAGACATAGTTTGGAGAAACACCCTCAGCCCCCAGTGGGAGAATTAAAAATGAAACTTGTTCTTTTCTGGAGCCTCCTGCAGCCTCCTGACATGGGACTTCCACTCCTCTTCATATGACACCATTCACAGCGTTAACAATGACAGGCGCTTTCATTCACTTCTCTGCAGTGCTCCTTCACACCTTTTTCTACACGGTCCCTTATGCATGAATGAGCTCAGTAGGTTTTTTTTTTTTTTAAAGTGCCAGTACTCTTTAACACCCAGCCGCCTGTCTGCCATTTTTATTACAGAGGTGCTGGTACTCTCCGTTCTTGCTAGATAAGTTCTGACAGGAGGTGCCAGTACTGCGTACCGGCCAGTACCATCTCAAAAAAAGCACTGGGTGAGCCTCCTGAAATCATTCTGTACAGCCATACTCTGCCCTCATATCCTTTCTTGTGGCCTCCCTGAAATGTGATACCCATGGTAAAAGCCTAGCAGGGCTGCTGGCGGGTGGGGAAGGTGGCAGATGTGGGGGCAAAAAGAGCAGATACTAATCTTCTGTACTAGTCTGTAAGCAGTCTTATGGGTGGGAGGGATGCTACTCTTTTCTAAACATCCCAGCACTCAGTAACTGAAGGGTTAAACCCAGGGTAGCCAGGAAGTGTTGGCAGGGAGTCAAAAGAACCAATGGGAAGAAAGTGTTGACATTTGCATTGAAAGAGGACTGATTGCCTTCTGTAGCTCTTTTGTGAGGAGTTCAAACCAGGAGCTGGGGAAAAAAGATGAATTGACCCAGGCAGGAATATCCATGCCTAGAAATGGATTGGTCCTTGAAGCTACAGATATGTAAGTGATAGGGAATATTTAATTAGACACGATCAGGTTATTTTCTTTGTTTTGTTGTTTGGTTAAATTCCTCTGTGCTCAGTCCGTGCGCCCCCTTCCCCCCCCCCCCCCCACACACAATGTAACTGAAGCTGAATCCCAGGGAAGCAATTCTCTGAGTTGTAATCTGTTTTTTCTCATTTGTTCGATAATACCTAGCAACCAAGTATTCTTTTTCCAAGCATATGTTTTTGTTTTGTTAATAAAATCCCCCTTTTTAAGACTGTGATCTGAATTTTGTGTCCTGGAAGATAGCAGGGGATCTGTGTATCAATACCTAAAACTGGGAGAAGCAAAATGCAGGACAATGTAGCAATTTAAAGACTAAGACTAAGACTGGGAGGTCAGACTGGGAGGACAATGTAGCACTTTAAAGATTAAGACTAAGACTAAGACTGGGAGGTCAGCTTTCAGAGATTATAGTTTGTTTGTTTTTTTCAAGCTCTTTTGTGGTAAAGAGCTTGGGGTACCGCATGGGAAGAAGTTCCCAAGTGAGTCTTCCTGGCTTAAAAAATAAAGGGGTTTTGCACTTGGGTGGTGGCAACATGCCACCCGAGGTCAGGGATTTTGTGACCTTGGGAAGTTTTAAAAACAGAAGCCTATAGAGGCAAGGTATTTTCAAGTCTCTTGTGGCACTCGGAGTGCCAGAGTGGGGAATGCCCTTGACAAACAGAAACATATTTATACCTATCTCACCCTACATTTCCCTATGTTCACTAATTTTTTGTTCCAAAAAACTAATTTTTTGTTCCAAATGAAGCTTGTGACACTCACAGGGTTTCCAATCACTACAGGAGACTTAAATTTCTTCCTGTTGTAATGAATATTAATTTGGAGTCCATTCAAAAATTACATCATTTTGTTCATATAAGTGTATCACTGTGTGTGGATTTTCACAGACACCTAATTCAGATCATTACTATGAACTTTACAGAACTAATTATCCTGAGATTACAAGTGGTCACAACAGTGGGAATAATTTTTGAAAAATGAAAAATTATTGTCTGGTCTATATGCGTTCAGTATCTAGTAAGGCATCTGCACCTAACTAGAACCGTTGGCACTGCTGCCTGGTATATTTCATAGTAATTAATGATGAATAATTAGTAGTTATGGTTGTGTTTTCTGTTTTTTTTAAATGGCTTGTTTATTGTACTTTAAAATGTCTCAGGAAAATTATTTGGTGGTTTCAGACTATCATGAATTATTTCAGGCTGAAACGAGAGGGGTTTTTAAGAAAAGGAAGTGGGAAGCTCAAAATCATCCTTATATTGGAACTTGACTTCCAATCTTAACTGCTATATAACGTCAATGCTGTGACTGCATGATTTTGACAGCATCTTAGGAAACAACTTAATTTTAATTTCAGCCTTAGACCCTGATCCTTTACTGATTTCAGCACGGGTATAATGTGAAACTTGTGAGTGACTGCTTCATTGAGATGACTCATTTGAGGGAAGTTAAACATGGTCATAAACATCTGTGGGTTGGGGCCTGGGGACTCACAGCACAAAGCTTTGCACCTCGGCTGCAAGTATGTGGAGGAGAAGGCCCTTAGTTGTAGGACTGGAAATACCTTGTTACCAAGGGTCATGGCAGATTCAATATCACTGACAAATTTAAAATCAAAACTGGATGTTTCTGACTAGATCTGCTCTAGGAATTGTTCTGGGGAAATTCTACTCAGCATGTCAGACTAGATCAGGGGTCTCCAAACTACGGCCCGCGGGCCGGATGCGGCCCGCGAGGCCCTCTCATCCGGCCCGTGGAGACCTTTTTGTCTACGGAAAAAAAATTACGGAAATTTACGTGTATCCTGCCAAGATCAGCCGCCGCTTACGTGGACGTTATGTTTTTACCAAATTAAAAGAGGACTGGTGGGTTTTTACCAGTTTTTGCCCAAGGAAGACTTTCCTAATGTCAAAACTTTTGCATCAAGGTACCTTTCAACCTTTGGAACAACATACCTGTGTGAACAAACATTTTCAAGAATGAAATACGTGAAGAACAATTTGAGAACAAACTTGTCCGATGATAATCTCAGGTCACTGTTGATGTTAGGGACAACAAATCTAAAGCCAGAAATGTCTGCTATTTTGGCATCCAGGAAACAATTTCACGATTCACACTAATACAGGTGTTCATGTGTAGTGTATCAATGTGTTATTAAATAATAACTGAATAAAATAATATTAAATAAATAATTAAAAACAACATCCATGTTTTGATTGTTTTTTATTTGGACCTCAAGTGTGTAGTCGGCCCCCGAACTGCTGTTTGATAGTTAATGCGGCCCTCGGGCTGAAAAGTTTGGAGACCCCTGGACTAGATGATCACAATGGTCCCCACTCTGAATAAAGGCCTCAGACCTGTGGTTGGATCCACATGGATGGGCCCTTGTGCCCATTCACTTCAATGGGATTCTGTGCAGGTGTGAATGAAGATCCACCCGTAAAGGGATCAGATCAGAGTAGGACTGGGGCCTAAATTTCCATTCCTTAACATAGTGCCAGTTTTCAGCATAACAAACGTATGTAACTCTGGCTAAAGAAACCACGTAAAGTCCAATTCAGCTCTTAGTTAGTGTTTGTAGCAACTACACTGACCACTAGGGCATCACTCTGGATTTACACAGCTGTCACGTGCAAAATCTAACTCCTAACATACTTTTCAAGAGTAGATCAGATCCTGTTTGAAAAGAATATCTAACATGCATCGATACGATTTTATGCTGGTTCACAGCAAGAATTAAATTTAACTAGACAACCACACACTAAGCTAGGTATTTTTTCTTCAGAATCTGAAGCTCACAAAAGCTTGTGCCCTAATGCCCTAATCATTAGTCTTTTAAATGTCACCAGACTCCTTGTTGTTCTTGATCTAGGCCTGTTCTGTGAGGACCATTCATAATACGTAAGGAACTTAATGCTCCCGTATTTGGGACAAGGAGCTGCGAATAGTCTTGCTTCTCCTGTGAGCCTCAACTATGGTTGGTCCTACAAGTGACCAGGGCACTGGATGCTGGAAACCACTTTGGACACTGGACTTGTCCATTCAGAGTGAGAAAAGTTTGAACTGAACCCAAAGGATTCTGGCCTGTGGCAAAATCTATATAAAGGCATGAAACCAAACAATACGAGCTGCTGCGAGACACCAGGACACCCCAGTTACCTACCACGATGACCACTGGAAACATCTTATGCTAAACAGGGGGAAAGATCAGGCCCAAGCTGGTAGGTTGCTCAGCTTGTGAAAAAGAGGATTAGAGCTACGGTTAGAGTAAGAATTTGCATGTAACAGGATTCTTAATGCAGGGGTTCTCAAACTGTGGGTCCTGACCCCCTAGGGGTCATGAGCAACTTAGAGGGGGGTCGTGAACAACTTAGAGGGGGGTTGCAGCAACTTACAGGGGGGGTCGCAGTATCACAAAGTTTGAGAACCCCTGTCTTAAATGCATTAAGCTTAGCCGGCATGTTTTATTTTATTTTGTGTACTAACTTTGCTTGGTGTGCTATTCTTCATAACCACTTACATCCTACATTTTATACATAATAAATAAAATCACTTTTGTTTATTAATAAACCCAGTGTAAATAATTGTTACCAGGAGAGTGGGACTTTTCAGTTTAGAAAAGAGGAGACTGAGGAGGAATATGATAGAGGTCTATAAAATCATGAGTGGTGTGGAGAGGGCAGGCAAAGAAAAGTTATTTATTAGTTCCCTAAATAGAAGAACTAGAGGACACTAAATGAAATTAATGGGTAGCAGGTTTAAAACTAATAAAAGAAAGTTCTTCTTCACACAGCGTGTAGTCAACCTGTGGAACTCCTTGCCAGAGGAGGCTGTGAAGGCTAGGACTATAATAGAGTTTAAAGAGAAGCTAGATAATTTCATGGGGGTTAGGTGGCACCTAAAAGGCTATTAGCTAGGGGATAATATGGTGTCCTTGGCCTCTGTCAGAGGCTGGAGAGAGATGGCAGGAGACAAATTGCTTGATCGTTGTTTTCGGTCCACTCTCTCTGGGGCACCAGTGCTGGCCACTGTGGGCAGACAGGATACTGGGCTAGAAGGACCTTTGGTCTGACCCAGTACGTCCGTTCTTATGTTCTTATGAGAGGGCACAACCACTGTTCATCTCTATCTCTCTTTCCTTGATAATGGGAGCAAATAATTTACGAGCTCACTCTGTATAAACTTCATGCATAGTGAGATGGATTTATCTGGGGTTCTGGTTCCATCGGGCCGGTGTGCTTTTTCAAATCCCATTGCCTGATCCTTCCCAGGGTTGAGTGGATCTCAGTGTGTGTGTTGCTCTGCTGTGAGCAGTGACTCCCGACTCTGTGTCTTGGCTGGGAGAAACCAGAGGTTCTGACTTGGCAAGATAGGGTGGTAAGGTCCCCAAGAGGGCAGCTAGACAAGCCCAGTGGTAATTCCAGCACATCAAATGACAATCTCAAGAGCAGGGTGGCCAACCTGTGGCTCTTGAGCCACATGCGGCTCTTTGCTCACAGAAATGCGGCTCTCAGGGTTACGGCTCGTTCGGAGCAGCATGCCTGTTTTGTGCACGTGCCCCAGTGCCTGGAGGGAGACGTGCATGGCTGTGGCAGCGGCAGCTCCAGTGAAACTCAGGCATTGGGGTAGAATGGGAGGGACCTGGGGGGGGGGGCCTGGCTCTGGGGGAGGGCATTGGGTTAGAGTGGGGAGAGCTGGGGGTGTCTGTGTCTGGCGGAGGGCATTGGCTTGGGGATGGGGGCTAAGGGTGCCTGGCTCTGGGGGAGGGATGTGTGGCTGTCTGCACTACTGTCCCCAGCTCTTTTGGCTCTTTGTGTCTAACTCCGTGGCCACCCCTGTTCAAGAGGATCTCTGTCTGAATCCATCACAACATTGTTTCTTATATTTTTATTATTATTCCCTCCAACACTGAAACTCCTGATGGTCCCCATCTCCGCCATTTTCTCCCCCCTGACTTTCCACACTTCAGTTGAACTACAGTGATCAGAAACAGATCACATCATCTCTGTCTTTGGAACGCTTGCCTGGTTTCATGGCCATTTCAGCACCCAGTATAAAATCCACTTCCTTGTCTCTGTCATTCCCACTCATCCACCCCCCTTGGCCAGGTTCTTCTCTTTTCTTCCTCTTCTCTGGTCCCGTTTTCTACATTCCTCGGATACTGGGCTTCCCTCTCCCTCCTTATATCACTACAAGGTTAGCAGGCCTGTCCTGCTTGCCCTCATTATCTAGATCGAATGACGCTCAAGATGAGGAGCATCTTTGGTGCTCTCCCTCACCTCTTCCCTTTCGTTAAACTTTTGAGTACCTTAGATTTTACTGCATTTGTAGCCTTTTCTCCCTGAGCCTGGCACCCTCCCCAAACCCAGCACCCTCTGGACATAATTGGCTCCCTACGTGGCTTCAGATTCCACCCCTTCTCTCAGAGGTATGTGGATTTTAACCCTCCCTCTGATATAATAAATTCTATTTTGTGAGCAACCCACATTCCTTGTGCTCAATCATTCTCTCTCAGACTTGCCCAATGAACTGCTCTCTGCCCCCCACCCCCAACTATAACCCACTTACAATGTACTGATACCTCAATAGTTTGCTAGTATGTCTGAAAACATGCGAAATCAGTAGGAAGGCACCATACAAAGTACAGCGTATTGCATTGCACTTGCATTTGCAGGCTTTGATTGTCAGCTGCTATGAAGTTTTCCGTGACATGCAGCACTAACAAGCTAAAGGGCACTCTATTACCTTAAGAGAATTCAGTTGCCAAATGCTGAGAGTGGTAAAGGGTTTCCCAGTAGCTCAGTCCTACCATGCATAAAGCATGGAGCTGCTTTTTGGCTCTAGACACAGTTTCTCTAAACTGCCTAGGCTGCAAGTCAAAAAACCAAACCTAAACAACTTAGAAAAATGGAATCCTCACCAAAGACTACCCATGTTGGGGCAAAAATAAGAAACTAAATCCACTTACTGAGGTGCGGAGATCGTATTGGTGGCCTCGAAGAGGAACTGGCTCCAGGAATGTTTAAATCAGCATAAATTATTTCTCCAGCCATGGCAAGTACAGAGGAAGATGTGAGCGTACAGTTGTATCTAAGAGCAGCCTCATGTGGATGTCTGCCCTCTGGTGAGCAGTAGCATATTTCTGTTCTTTTCTATGCCAGATCTTACAATGTGCTCCTCAACGTAATGTCTGAGAGACTTGTGTTAGTGCATTAGGCAACGTGACTAACACCTGTCATGTGTTTGTTCTCTCCTCACCTCCCCAGAGGGAGAAATGTGCAGCAAAATGTCTTGGTTTGGTAGCGTGTGTGTGAGGGGGTTTTTGTTTTTATATAAATATACCTGTTGCTATGTGGTTAGAGATGGCAAGACAGCAAGGCCAAAGAAACGTGCCCTGCACTTGGAGTGGAAGATGGGAAAGTTTGTGATGATCTTTAGTTCTTTGGGAAATTCATTCCAGAGAACGTTCTGTGTCCTGCTTCTGTTGGGTGATCCCATTGGACGAGGGGAATGCAATTGACAACTATAGTCTTCATCCTAGAGCTTTAGATGGTGTTTTAGATGCCTTGGGCCTTGGCCATAGAGTGCTTTGAAGACAAGACTAAGACTACATCTATTCTATGCGTTGGATTGAAATTTTTAAGGTCAATGTCTTATCATCCAATGTGGTTAAGTCAAAGGCGCATATCCTCACAATAATGGGCAGGGCTCAACAAATAATGCAATCTACTCGCCCGTGGTGAGTAGATTGCAACCCGGAAGAGCCAGGTTTGGGCGATCTGCGCCGGACGAGCCCTGATAATGTTCGGTGAGCCCTGATAATGGTCAATATACAAACATGATTGAAGGAAGTAACATATAGTATGTTTAATTTATTATAACAGCCTTCATCCTAGAGCTTTAGATGGCGGTTTAGATGCATTGGGCCTAGGCCATTGAGTGCTTTGAAGACAAGGACTGAGGCCACATCTACATTACAAGATTACATTTCATTTATTAAGGTCGATGTTTTACCACCCAATTTTGTTAAGTCTAAGGCACGTGTCCCCACTTTGCAAGAGAATTCGACACTGTTGAAAGTAGGTCAAAGTAGCACAACCTCAGATGGCAGGCTACCCTGGGGGTAGCTATACCTTAGAGCCTGTGGCCCTTTGCATTCTGGGTTAAACTCTTGATGGACAATAGGACCAAAACCATGCAGCAGATTGTTCTAGGTACATGTTGTCAGCATCCCATAATGCACTTGTTTGTTCACTCCCCACTCCAGTTTATTGTAATGGTAAATATTCTTCTCATGCCATTTCTTTACCTGGCTACCCATGCAGATACCATAACACTGTGAGCATGGATTCCATGCTGGAGCTCGCTGCACATTGTGATAACGATGTTAACCATCATGTGCTGTATGCTGGAACATATCCACATGATATCCATGGTCCATCGGAATGAGGATGAATTGCAGGAGGCCATGAACATGCTCTTATGTGAAGCTCTTGTGAGCTAAGTGAGTGTCAGATTTGATCCTCTGGTAACAGTGGAACCCAGTTCAAGTGCTGTCAGACATGCACAGACTGGTGGGACCCCATCGTGATGCAGGGATGGGATAAACAGCCGTGGCTACAAAACTTCCAAATGCTCAAGGTCACTTTCAAGGCACTTTGTGAATTGCTGTTGTGATCCAAGGCAATGTCTACACTGGCAGGTTCTTGTGCAAAAACGGCTGTTCTTGCGCAAGAACCTTCAGAGCGTCCACACTGCCCGCCCGCTCTTGTGCAAGAAGATTTACAGTACGGCGTCGGAAGACAGGGCTTCTTTCACAAGAGCTATGCCCTTTTCTAACAGGTGTAAGCCCTCTTGTGCAAGAGCTCTTGTGCAAGAGGACAGTGTGGATGCTTGGCAGGGGTTTCTTGCACAAGAAAGCCCTATGGTTAAAATGGGCATTAGAGCTTTCTTGCGCAAGAGAGCATCCTCACTGCCATGGATGCTCTTGCACAAAAGCACATGGCAGTGTGGTCGTGTTCTTGCACAAGAATTCTTGCACAAGAACCCTTGCACAAGAACTTGCCAGTGTAGACATAGTCCAAGTGGCCAAGGCCATCAGCATCCTTCTGCTATAGAGGGCAATGACTCTGGGAAACATGGAGGACATAGTGAAGGGCTTTGCCAAGCTGGGGCTCCCACACTGTGGCAGGGCGATAGACAGAACACACATCTCTATTGTGGCACCCGAACACCATGCCAAGGAATACAAAACCACAAGGGGTACTTCTTAATGGTACTGCAGGGGCTGGTGGATCACAAGGGTCGTTTCACCAATATCAGCGTGGGATGGTCGGGAAAGGTGCACGATGTGCACATCTTTAGGACCGCCTGTCTGTTCACAAAGCTGCCATCTGGAACTTTCTTCCAAGACCAAGCTCTTTTATTTTAACGTGGCACTGCTGGGTGTCCCTTGCATATGCTTTCTCCTCCATGCCCTTTGCGATCTTGGCATAAATGTCTGCTGATTAGTAGTTCTGTGGGAACAGATTCCTCTCCCCATACAGCAATGAGGTCCAGGATCTCCTGCATGCTCCATGCTGGTGCTTGTCTGCAACTGGTGCTCACAGCACTTGAACTCATGGAACTCATAGCCATGTGCGCTGCTCAATTGTGCTGCCTGCTCTGAGGTCTGCTCTCCACACAGGAAATGAACTTCAAATTCAACAGGCTTTTCCTGTTCACCTGGAGAGCAGTAGAGTCAAGAGATTTGGCCTGAGTAGGCACAGTCTCCCAGAGGCCAAGAATGTTGAATTTCACAACACTGCATCTACACTACAACAAAGTCAAGCATGCAAGGCTGAATTTAGTGTTACACCTCGTGAAAAGCAATAGGACCAAAAGCACCTTTAGTGGCTCTTTAAGGAACGAGCTTGGTAGTGTGGACTCACTGTTTAGAAAATTGACCTTATGTGGTTAAATTCGACATAAAATCCTAGTGTAGACCAGGCCTGAGACCTTGCAGAGCGATCTGTACTAATAAGAGTTTCCTAAGCGCAGGAGGTTTCATGTCTAAGTATATTATATTGCTGTAATCCATCCGAGAGGCAAAGTTCTAACACCTTAATTTGAAGGCTAGCAAAGATACAGGTCTTCGTCTTCTGCAAATCCATTCTCGTAAGCTCCTTTTCTTTCAAGTAGCCTTTAAATACAATTGCCTCATTCATTTGTTACCATGACTATGGGAGAATCTGGGACAAAGTGAGTAAAGAAATAATCATGTTCTTGGAATTGAACTTTATATTGTGTACGCCACTTCTTTGGCAGTGGGTGTAATAGAAGCTGGTGTCTGCCAAAGAATGCTAGCAGGTTCCAACAGAACTGCATTAATATGAAGGGCAGGAGTCTACAGGGCCTCCAATTGTTTGTGTGTATTGTCTTCCACTGGTTCCGCCTGCAATGCCACTCACCGTATGAGGTCTTGAAAGACCTTGAAGCCTTCATAGATAGACAATGTTGACTCTAGTGTGATGGTCTCATCAGGAGAAGAGGAAGAAATACCTCGAGGCTTCACCCCTTGCCGCTTCCTACTCAGTGAGCAAGGACATGGAGATTCTAAAGAAGGATGCTCTATAGGGGCTACAGGAGCTAGAGAAGATGATGTCCTTCTGGATTGTGTAGCTGACAGAAGGCCTTGGCACAGTCCAGGAGGCACAGAACTGCCCATGATGGTGGGGACCACAGAGGGGCATCCTTATACAAATACCGGCCTTGCTCAATGTTTTCAGCAACCTTAGAGCATGATCATAGAATCATAGAACTGGAAGAGACCTCAGAAGGTCATCAAGTCCAGCCCCCTGCTCTAGGCAGGACCAATCCCAACTAAATCAACCCGGCCAGGGCTTTGTCAAGCCAAGACTTAAACACCTCTAGGGAGGGAGACTCCACTACTGCCCTAGGTAACCCATTCCAGTGCTTCACCACCCTCCTAGTGAAATAGTTTTTCCTAATATCCAACCTGGACCTCTCCCACCACAACTTGAGACCATTGCTCCTTGTTCTGCCATCTTTATGGAGACCTGAAAGACCTTGGAAGAGACACAAGTCTGTCATGTGCAGAGTCTGAAGAGGAAATAGAAACTCTCCTCTGTGAATGGGGGAGGGCTTCCTATGGCTTTGGTGGGTCTCGGCATGGGCGACACATGGTGGTGCCCCAAACGATGACATTGAAGTGTCCGACAGAGCCAGTAGAAGCGGACGAGGCAGATGAAATGCCAAAAGGTGAGGCAGCAGAAACTGATGGTGCCTACTGCTACATGGAGACACAGGGCCTACATAGTTGAGGCAGCTGTGACTGTGACTGGACAATGCACTTTCAGCAAAGGTGAGCCTAGCTGAGGGAGACAAAAATGCTTGTGGTGTGGATGGTACTGACAGCTGCCAAAGCTGGTACCAAACCTGATGGGGAGGGGTCAAAGAGCCTTCCAGGAAAAGGTGAAGGCACCAGTCTTGATGACACCTCTTCTGAAGCATTGGTGCTTATGACCAGACCTCAGCTCAGCACTGAAGAACTTTTTAAAGTTCCTTTTTGTGAGGTAAAAAGCAAGACTTGGACAGTTTATCGGTCTCTGATGGTTCTGAGAGCTCTGAGGAGACCGTAGGAGAGAAAGACAAGTGAAATTTCAACTAAATGTTTTTTCCAGACTAGAGTAACTGGAGAGGCACCCCCCACTCTGCAGGGGCTGGGGCCATCCTCCGTGGAGGGACACGTCATCTTTTCAAGAAGAATTTTAAGGAGGAAATTTCTCTGCTTCTTCATTCTCATTGGAAACTAGAAATGAGGCACAACTAGGACATTTTCCTCTTTCATGTCTCTTAGCTAAGCAAATTAGGTAGCTTTTGTGCCTGTCACTGACAAGAATAGCAGCCCTGTATGCGACATGTTATTGAAATCCTGGTGATTCCTTCTTGGCAAATCTCCACTCCCCACAACAGCTAACTGGCTAACTAAACTAAACTGGAAGCATGGCGAAAGCAAGCCATGCGCTCCAGTGCAGTAGTAATGGAGTGGCAGGCTGGGGGTGGGGCTCTGATCCAGCCTCCTTACCCATGTCTTCTCCACCCCAAAAAGGTGAGGCCAGGAGCAAAGCCACTGGTGCATGGGGCTGGTAGCAGAGCCCCAGTGAGCAATGCAGCCAGCCAAGGCATGTGGGGTTGGCAGCTGGGATCCCAGGCATTGGACCAATAGCCCAGAGGTGCTACAACAGCTCCTGAACCTTGTGTTCCCTTCCTGTGTCTATAGGCGCTGTCTCCACAGCTCTCACTTGGCCAGGAACAGGAGCAACATGGGACAGGGTCACCAAATCAGATTGTCCCAACTCTACACCCCAACCCCTGCCCTGACTCCTGCCTTGTCTCCCCACAGGTCTAGCCCTCTGTCCTGACTCCTGCACCTCCCCCACATCCCAACCCCTTCCCTGAGTGCCCCAGACTGTCACCTCCCTGCCTTGAACACACACACACACCCACCCACCAACCCCTTGCCATAAGGCCCCTGCACTCTACCCCACACTTAAATGCCTTACAGGTATTGTCATGTGGCAACCCCCTGCCTTTCCTTCCTAGGGAGGTTGTGATACAACCGTACCTGTTGTACTATGTACAATGTGAAAAACTTTCTCTCTCTTAAAGCGAGCTAACTACAGCTCATGAGTGATGGAGAACTCCAACTCTTGCCATGGGCAGTAAGAAGGATCTGAGAGGACGTAACAGCCGTGCCTACATTTATCATTGGCTCTGTGCACAAGGATAACAGAGATACAGGCGCTGACTAGTGGTACTGCTGGCAAAAGTCTCTAACTCTAGTGTGTTGGGTGCACATGCACCTAGAGTGGAATATGTGTGCATGCTGAGTCGAAGTAAAACTAACTCTTTCAATGGCGAGTTCCATTCAGAGTGATTATATACAATCAGCTCATAGCATGTATAACATTAGCATCTGTCTCCATAACAATTCCAAATGCTACCACAAAATACATAGTCCTGTTTAATTTATGTATCACGGGAGATGCTGCTGTCGGAGGAATGACAGCAGGCAGAAGAGTTTCACCAAAAAATGATTTAGTCTGTGAAGATGTTTGTGATCATAAACAGAGCAGTTAGTGAAAAACATCAGTCTGCTGGCTTTGCAAAACCCTGCACCAAAAAGGGTGCTATAGTACTGGTTAACAAGTCATGACAGTTAATAGTTATGTATGCAGTTAACCTCTTTGAAAATAACAAGCGAAGAGTGAGCGGGGATTTGATAGCAGCCTTCAACTTCCTGAAGGGAGGTTCCAAAGAGGATGGAGAAAGGATGTTCTCAGTAGTGACAGATGGCAGAACAAGGAGCAATGGTCTCAAGTTGTGGTGGGAGAGGTCCAGGTTGGATATTAGGAAAAACTATTTCACTTGGAGGGTGGTGAAGCACTGGAATGGGTTACCTAGGGAAGTAGTGGAGTCTCCATTCCTAGAGGTTTTTAAGTTTCGGCTTGACAAAGCCCTGGCTGGGTTGATTTAGTTGGGATTGGTCCTGCCTAGAGCAGGGGGCTGAACTTGATGACCTTCTGAGGTCTTTTCCAGCTTTGTGGTCCTATGGTTCTATGAAGGCTGTAAGCCCCAATGACAAACAATGTTAAGAATTTGGGGGTTCTTCAGATTTTTTTTTCTCCACTAGGTTTTCAAGCTTATTCCATGTATTGTAAAAAAAGCAGTTGGGCTACGAAGCTCAGGGATATGACAGGTTTGAAGTGGACAGTTTAATTGGTGAAACCCTCCATTTCCTTTCTATGAAAGAAAGCGAACAACAGAGAGTTTTGCATGGCTATACTTAACTCAGTGTGGGCTGTAACACTCTCTCATGGAAAATACTGATTCAAAGAACAAGAACACAGTTAGGGACAAAGTCCAGAAGTTCAGGCAGAAGATCAGGGGTTGAACTTATTGTGGTCAGATAAAGAATTTTAAATGTCACTCAAATCACTATTCAGCTCTTCGACATCTTTAAAAATGGTATTACTGGAAGAATGTAGGATCTATATTATGTTGTTGTCTGATTAGCACTGGAACAAAACCAAACTCCACTTACCTCTAGCACTGTGGTTACAGCATTCTTCTTTAGTTCTTGGTATAAAGTGTTGATGTTAAACAACTGATATGGTTCATCCCAGAACAGCTGCATTTCGGTGACAGATGAAACCATACACCAAAAGGCCCGAACCTGCAATAATTATTCAGATAAAACTCATAAATGTAGACCTTTGATTTCAAACGTCTAGACTTTTTTTTATGCGCAACATGCCACACATGCAGCGTGCAAAAGGCATGTGCTATTATTAACAAACGTAGCACGTACAAAATGGTTGTACTCACAGATGTGGCTTTTAATTGTACTGGGGGCTGCACCCCTTGCTCGCTACACTCACCAATTCCCCTCTCAGCTGGAGAGGGCCAGGGTCTAAGGCCACCCACCCAGCCCTTCCCCTCGCAGCTGCCAGGGAGCCTGAGTCCTGGTTTTTCCCCCCTCTCCTTAGCTACCAGGGAGGGCCTGGAGCTGAGGCTGCCCCAGTCCATCTTTTCTCCCCACCCCCTGCACAGCCCTGGATCTTCCCTCTGCCCTAAGCCAGCTCTGGCTCTTTGCACACCAACCTTGACCAGGCCCGGCTCTCCGCCCGGACGGGGGGCCAGGCAGAGGCTGGGCCAGGCTCAGCTCTCCGCCCGGTTGCTAGAGGGGCGAGCTGGGTGGAGGTCACAGTGGGCAAGGCTCTCCCCCCAGACACCAGGAAGGGCCAGGCCGCAGCCACCCTGTACCCAGTCTCTGCCCCCCACCCCACCTCTGCCACCAGGGAAGGCAGGGCAAAGGCCGTAGCTACTATGGCTCTCCCCCTGGTCACTGGGGAGGGGAGGGGAGGGCCAAATCAGAGGCAGCCCCAACTCTCCATGTGGGCCCTGTGGAGGGCCAGGCTGGGAGTGGGTGGGGCTTGGCTCCTGTGGACACAGCGTGATGTGATGACGTCACTGTGTTGTCCCACAGGAAATTTTTTTATCTATATATGGAGAGAAAAACAACAATTCCAGGCCATTGGCAAGAGGAACTGACCCTGCAGGTAGATGGGTTGTTGGCAGGAGGAAATGAACCTGCCGGCTGTGTCTAGACTGGCAAGTTTTTCCGCAAAAGCAGCTGCTTTTGCGGAAAAACTTGCCAGCTGTCTACACTTCCCGCTTGAATTTACACAAGAACACTGACTTCCTACTGTCTGAAATCAGTGCTTCTTGCAGAAATACTATGCTGCTCCCATTCGGGCAAAAGTCCTTTTGCGCAAAGCTTTTGCGCAAAAGGGCCAGTGTAGACAGCTCAGATTTGTTTTGCGCAAAAAAGCCCCGATTGCGAAAACGGACATCAGGGCTTTTTTGTGGAAAAGTGCATCTAGATTGGCATGGACGCTTTTCCGCAAAAAGTGCTTTTGCGGAAAAGCATCTGTGCCAATCTAGATGCTCTTTTCTGCAAATGATTTTAACAGAAAACTTTTCTGTTAAAAGCATTTGCGGAAAATCATGCCAGTCTAGATGTAGCCTCCATGTCTTGGTTTAAATACATGAGTCGCTAGTGACTGAGTTCCCTGCCTGTTTACAGTCATTTTAGTTGCCCTTTTCTGAACGCTTTCCAAGGCCAAAAGGACTTGTGGCTCATGGCCCAGTGTAGCACTGCAGCTGGGAGCCATTATCTGGCCTGCAGACTGCATCTGGCCACTTTCTGTTTATATCAGGGTTCTCTATAATGGCTCCAAGCTGCAGTGCTACACTGGGCCATGAGCCACAAGTCCTTTTGGCCTTGGAAAGGGTTCAGAAAAGGGCAACTAAAATGATTAGGGGTTTGGAACGGGTCCCATATGAAGAGAGACTAAAGCGACTGGGACTTTTCAGTTTAGAAAAGAGGAGATGGGGGGGCTGGGGGGAATATGATAGAGGTTTATAAAATCATGAGTGGTGTGGAGAGGGTGAATAAAGAAAAGTTATTTATTAGTTCCCATAATAGAAGAACTAGAGGCCACTGAATGAAATTAATGGGTAGCAGGTTTAAAACTAATAAAAGAAAGTTCTTCTTCACACAGCGCATAGTCAACCTGTGGAACTCCTTGCCAGAGGAGGCTGTGAAGGCTAGAACTAGAACAGAGTTTAAAGAGAAGCTAGATAAATTCATGGAGGTTAGGTCCATAAAAGGCTATTAGCCAGGGGATAGAAATGGTGTCCCTGGCCTCTGTTTGTCAGAGGCTGGAGATGGATGGCATGAGACAAATGGCTTGATCATTGTCTTCGGTCCACCCCCTCTGGGGCACCTGACACTGGCCACTGTCGGCAGACAGGCTACTGGGTTAGATGGACCTTTGGTCTGACCCAGTACGGCCATTCTTATGTTCTTTAAATTGTTGCTTTTCAAACGGCTCCCTGTTTCCGGCCCTGGTACTATTGTGTTCCCTGGAAGCCTGCGGTTGCTGCAGCTATTTAAAGGGCATGGTACTACACCAGCAGGTGCCAGAGCTGTGAGCTCTTTAAATAGCCACAGCAACCCTGGGCAGCTGCCTGCCTGCCCCGCCCAGCTCCCGCCCTTTTTAATGCAAAGCATCGGGCTCCAGACAACTCCAGGGGGAGGCTATTCCTTGCCCCTTCTGCCCAAAGCCCTACCCCTTCTTGGGGAGGCAGAGCCGGCCTGCGATCAGGTACCAACATTCATTAAGTGGTCCCCTGCAAAAGTTATTGTCCATCCGGAAATAGGGCCATCGTTTGCTTCAGCGAACGGCCTGCATCTGTGATTCTTTGGCTTAACTCTGCTTTCTTCCATACCATATAATCTTCCTCAGCTTACAGTTCTGAGCCGTTAAATTGACACTTGAACTATTAGCCTTCTGTCTGCATCTATGCAAGTATCTAAGCTTCCTGTGTGGTTTCTCAGCACAAACCCCTGAGCAGGTGTTGTCGCTGCTGCGAGCCTGTGCCCTAACTTGGACCCTCTCTGTACAGCTGTGGCTAGCACTTCTCTGACCGCCTAATCATTTGCTAGGAGACAGAACCCAAAACAGAAGGTGCAGGCTGAAGATGGCCATGATGCAATACAATTTCCCATGTATTAATTAGTAGCACAGGATTTTTAAAAAAATCATTAAGATCAGAGTTTTAGATATCTGCAACACTCCAAAAAAGATGCTGTTAAATAATCTTTTTCTTTCTTACTTTAAGCCACTAACACCAATGTAAACTGTTGGGGTATTTTTTTTTGTTTAGTTTTGTTTGTTTGTTTTGTGAAGCTACCTCTAAGTTAGTCTTTGCCCACGGAAGCTTATGCTCCAATAGATGCATGAAATTGTGGCTGAGTTTGCATAGATGAACTTCCCAAACTCAGTGGCTGTGTCTAGACTGGCAAGTTTTTCCTCAAAAGCAGCTGCTTTTGCGGAAAAACTTGCCAGCTGTCTACACTGGCCACTTGAATTTCCACAAGAACACTGACTTCCTACTGTCTGAAATCAGTGCTTCTTGTGGAAATACTATGCTGCTTCCATTCGGGCAAAGTCCTTTTGAGCAGTGCACAAAAGGGCCAGTGTAGACAGCTCAGATTTGTTTTGCGCAAAAAAGCCCAATTGCGAAAATGGCAAGAGGGGCTTTTTTGCGCAAAAACGCGTCTAGATTGGCAAGGATGCTTTTCCACAAAAAGTGCTTTTGCGGAAAAGCGTCCGTGCCAACCTAGACACTCTTTTCCACAAATGCTTTTAACGGAAAATTTTTCCGTTAAAAGCATTTGCGAAAAATCATGCCAGTCTAGACATAGCCAAAACAAAATACAGGACTATGTAGCACTTTAAAGACTAACAAGATGGTTTATTAGATGATGAGCTTTTGTGGGCCAGACCCACTTCCTCAGATCAAATAATGGAAGAAAATAGTCACAACCATATATACCAAAGGATACAATTTAAAAAAAATGAACACACATGAAAAGGACAAATCACATTACAGAACAGAAGGGGGATGTGGGGGGGGGGGGGGGGGGAAGGAAGGTGAATGCCAGTGAGTTAATGATATTAGAGGTGGGGAAGGGGAAATGTCCGTGAGTAAATAGTATTAGAGGTGATAATTGGGGAAGCTATCTTTGTAATTTGTAAGATAGTTGGGGTCTTTGTTAAGTCCAGTGTGGAGAGTGTCGAATTTTAGCATGAATGCCAGTTCAGAGGATTCCCTTTCAAGTGCAGATTTGAATGTCTTCTGAAGTAGGATGCAGGTTAGCAGGTCATTGAGACTGTGTCCTTTCTGGTTGAAATGACAAGCAACTGTTTTTTCTTTGTGATCCTGTCTAATGTCTGTTTTGTGGGCATTGATTCTTTGGCGAAGGGTCTGAGACGTTTGTCCAATGTACATAGCAGACGGACACTTTCGGCACATGATAGCATAGATTATATTTCTGGAGGCGCAGGAATATGTATTCTTGATCTTGTAATTCACTTGGTTAGGCCCAATAATGGTGTCAGCAGAGTGAATATGTGGACAAAGCTGGCAGCGGGGTTTGTTGCCAGGGAAAGTACCAGGGTTGGTATTAGTGTGGTATGTCCTGTGTGGGGGGGGGGGGGGGGGGAAGAAATGATAGCATGCACATTCCAATTCTGGCACCAGACCACCTAGCCTCTGAGACTTTTAAGAGCAAGGGGTATTTGTCCATGATTCTGCAGGTGCTTTGGGATCACTGCGGATGTTGCACAGACATTAACGCAGGCTGTCTGGAAAGGTGCATGACGCTCACATCTTTTGGAACACTTCCCCGTGCAGGAAGCTGTAAGTGGGGACTTTCTTCTTGTACAAGAAGATCATGTGGGAGAAAAATCAAATAACTCCAATTGTGTCTAAGGGGAGACTGTGCAGGAAATCAAAACTTTCTAAAAGAAAACTGCTGTAAGGGTTAAAATTTTTCCAGGCTTCTCTCCCTGTAACAGAGAGAAATCATCTTAACTCTAATCAAGATCCTTACAATGCCTCCTATCTCAACTGAATGAAGACTCCTAGTCTGTCACAATTTGTCATGTAAACCCTTATCTTTGTCACAGTTTGCCTTGTAGGCTCCTCACTCAGGTTCTCAGGTGCCTTTGTACTGTAAACTTACTTCTAGCATACTTGGTGTAAACAGAAACCTCTCAAAGTACTTCTGCTGAGACTTTGCTATGTTAAAGAAAACAATCAACAACTAAACTGTCTGAGCATACTGTATAAAGATCCCTGAACTTGTCTCTCAGGGCTGCTGCTGCTCACTCTGGTAGCTGTCAGACTGCATGCATGCATAATAAAGTTTTCCTTCTAGATTTCTCTCCTGCCTCACTGTTTTGACCTCTAGCCTCCGACCTTTCTGGGGGCTCTGTACTCCAGGGGAGCGAGATTTCCCCAACAATCACTGGGGCGATGGGGGGGGAGTGGAAACGCCCATTATGATGCTTGGAGACCCTGCCCACCCCTTAATGCTGTGGCTCATGGAACCATACATGGGAAGCGTTGACAGCAGCAAAGAGTGGTTCAATTATAGGCCGAGTAGGTGAAAAATAACTGTGGAGTGTGTGTTTGGCCATTCGAAGGCCCACTGGTGATGTCTGTACAGGAAGCTGAACTTGATCAATGATAACATCCCTACAGTTATCACCACATGCTGTAGCCTTCATAATATTTGTGAAGGAAGGATGAAGGCTTTACTCAGGCTTGGACCGCTGAGGCACGATGCTTGGAGGCTGAGTTTGACCAGCCCAAAACCAGGGCTTTCAGAGGAGCACAACACAGGGCCAAAAGGATCAGGGTGCCTTGTGACAGCAATTTGATGCTAAAAGTCAGTAAAACTTGTTGCTAAGCTTGGGAGTGCAGTGGCTGCGTTGCTAGGGGGTTACTCTCACTGCAGCACTAAATGCAGCTCACAGCTCAGTGATGGTTGCTTTGCTGGTGTATGCTTTCTTGTGTGCTTGTGGTCATGGAGTAGAATAAAGATTTCTTTGACATACATGAAATTGATTTAATACAGTAAACATAAGACACCCGTGAAGCATGGAACAAACATCTGCACAGTAGGAGACAGAGAAGGAGGGGTGGGAAGGCAGGAGGTGAGGCACGCCCTGAGAATGTCACAGGTTTGTAGGTGGCTATGGTTCACGTGCAGCCCCGTCATCTGATCTACTATGGAAGGGGGGGGGGCTGAAGTTCATCAGGACTCAGCTGCATGCGGATTGGTGTTGAGTGTATTGGCAGCCTGCAGGAGTCTAAATGGGAGAAGGAAATTGGGTGGGTAGATGTGGCATGCAATGGGTGGCTCCCGGGAACAGGATGATTTTCATATTGTGGTGGTGGTGACAGGGAAGTGGGGTGTATGGAAAACAGTTTTGGGGCCAGTAGTACAGCTCCTCTGGCTACAGTTCTAGCAGCACCTCCAGCATACAAACTTGCCGGTCCATTATCCTTAAGCGTTGCTGTGTGGTGGTCTTCTGTTCCATCCTGTCACTGTTCCTTCTAACATTTTCTTTCCTTGGGTGTGCTTAATTTTCTTTTGGGTGGATTGAAATTTCTTATGTGCAACACCAGTATCGAGGTAGTGTGTAGATGTGGACAAAAATATATTTAAACAAGGGATAATTAACAAGGAGTGATGATTACAACATTTAATATAAAATTAAATAAAAAGAAAATTAGCACTACCCTTGGAGTACATGTATCTGCATCCTTTCTAACAATTCAGGCTAGTAAATACACTAAAATGCATATTATCCACACTTAGCTCAGCTTTAATATGCCAAACAAATCTGTGAGTCAACTAGAAATAGTCATACTCTCCTTGCAAATACTAATACAATATTTACTGACACTGGAAAGGAGAGTAAAAGGCATCCACTCAGGCTTATACAGTTCCTCTAGGGAATGTTTAGGATCCATGCTATACAAGAACAAGTGAAACAGAGACTTGTAAAAAAAGATAAAAGTTCTCATTGGAAACTTTCACCTTGTATGTGTCACCAACTCAAAGAGATAACACATGGCTTCAGTGCTTATAGATAGATGCATGTTTCAAAGAGCTTGCAAATAAGTTTTCATACTACAAAACACCTAGCATCACACCTAGTACTTGCTACGCATAAGGGCCAGAACTCTACAACACAGCAAAGAGCTGGCCTTAATGCAATACAATTTACCATGTATTAAGTAGTGGCACAGGATTTTAAAAAAATCATTAAGATCAGAGTTTTAGATATCTGCAATACTCCATAACAATTCTGTTAAATTAATCTTTTTCTTTCTTACTTTAAGCCATTAACTCCGATGTAAACTGTTAGGTTTTTTGTTTAGCTTTGTTTGTTTGTTTTGTGAAGCCACCCCATTCCAGGCACATCCAATTTTCCTGGCACAACCAAACCCTTACATTGCTTTAAGTTATGATAAAAGGCATCTGTATACCAAATTTGGTAGTCCTAGCTCTTACCATTTAGCCAAACAGACAAACTCTCTCAAATATATAGTAGAGCATCACAGCTGTGGGTCATAGCATAGAATACATACAACAGCATGGAAGAGTGTGTGTGTGTGTGTGTGTGTGTATGTATATATATATAATATCCTTATGGATCTCCAAACATTCTACATCAGGGGTCCCCAACCTTTTTAGGCATGAGATCACTTTTTGAAATGAAGTATAATCCAGGATCTACCTCAAATCCAAACACCCTGGCCCCACCCACTTCCTACCCCTTCTCTGAGGACCCGCCCCTGCTCTCTCCATCCTCCATGCTCACTCATGTTTATCAGGCTTGAGGCAGGGGTTTGGGTGCAGGGGGACTCAGGACTGGGCCTGGGGTTCAGAATGCTGGCTCCAGATGGGTACCACTTAGCACAGGTGGCTCCTGGCTCACCCCTACCCTGGCCCTGCATCGCTCCCAAAAGCAGGCAGCAAACTCTCTCCATCCCTACCCCCCTCTGCTCTGTGGAGATGGGGTATGGGATGGAGGAAGGGGCACCCTGACATCAGCAACCCCCTCCTCTTCTTCCCATGCCCTGCACAGCAAGCAAGAGTCTCCCAGAGCTGGGGGGCAGCTCCAAGGCAGAGGGCAGGAGCAGCACAGCAGTGCTGAGAGGGGCAAATGAAGTGCTGGCACTTTATAGCCTCCCAGACAAACCTATCAGGACCACCTGTCAGAGGCTCCAAGATCTACCAGCAGAACTGTTAAGGGCCCAAAAGCAAACAATTCCGCTGTGTAGGAAAGATAGAAAATATGGCAAAAGACCAGCTTGGCTTAACAAGGAGATCTTGCATGATCTCAAAATAAAAAAGGAGTCATATAAAAAATGGAAACTAGGACAAATAACAAAGGATGAATATAGGCAAGCAACACGGGAATGCAGGGGCAAGATTAGAAAGGCAAAGGCACAAAATGGCTACAGGCATAAAGGGAAACAGGAAGACCTTTTATAAATACATTAAAAGGAAGAGGAAGACCAAGGACAGGGTAGGCCCACTGCTCAGTGAGGAGGGAGAAGCAGTAACAGGAAACTTGGAAATGGCAGAGATGCTCAATGACTTCTTTGTTTCGGTCTTCACCGGGAAGTCTGGAGGAGTGCCTAACGCAGTGAATACAAGCAGAGAGAGGGTAAGTTTAGAAGATAGAATACACAAAGAACAAGTTAAAAATCACTTAGGAAAGTTAGATGTCAGCAAGTCACCAGGTCCTGATGAAATGCATCCCAGGATACTCAAGGAGCTGATAGAGGAGGTATCTGAGCCTTTAGCTATAATCTTTGAAAAATCATGGAAGACAGGGGAGATTCCAGAAGACTGGAAAAGGGCTAATATTGTGCCCATCTATAAAAAGGGGAATAAGAACAACCCAGGAAACTACAGACTGGTCAGTTTAACATCTGTCCCAGGGAAAATAATGGAGCAGGTAATTAAGGAAATCATATGGAAACACTTGGAGGGTAATAAAGTGATAGGGAATAGCCAGCATGGATTTGTGAAGAACAAGTCACGCCAAACTAATCTGATAGCATTCTTTGATAGGATAACGAGCCTTGTGGATAAGGGAGAAGCGGTGGATGTCATATACCTAGACTTTAGTAAGGCATTTGATACGGTCTCGCATGATATTCTTATTGATAAACTAGGCAAATATAACTTAGATAGGGCCACGATAAGGTGGGTGCATAATTGGCTGGATAACCGTAGTCAGAGAGTTGTTGTTAATGGTGCTCAATCCTGCTGGAAAGGGATAACAAGTGGAGTTCCGCAAGGGTCTGTACTGTTCAATATCTTCATCAATGATTTAGATATTGGGATAGAGAGTACGCTTATTAAGTTTGCAGATGATACCAAACTGGGTGGGGTTGCAACTTCTTTGGAGGATAGGGACATAGTTCAAAAAGACCTTGACAAGTTAGAGAAATGGTCAGAGGTAAACAGGATGAAGTTTAATAAAGAGAAATGCAAAGTGCTCCACTTAGGAAGGAACAATCAGTTCTATACATACAAGATGGGAAGCGACTGTCTAGGAAGGAGCATGGCGGAAAGGGATCTAGGGATCATAGTGGACCACAAGTTGAATATGAGTCAACAGTGTGATGCTGTTGCAAAAAAAGCAAATATGATTCTAGGCTGTATGCACAGGTGTGTTGTAAGCAAAACTCGTGAAGTCATTCTTCCGCTCTACTCTGCACTAGTTAGGCCTCAGCTGGAGTACCGTGTCCAGTTCTGGGTGCCACATTTCAAGAAAGATGTGGAGAAATTGGAAAGGGTACAGAGAAGAGTGACAAGAATGATTAAAGGTCTAGAGAACATGACCTATGAAGCCAGGCTTCATGAACTGGGCTTGTTTAGTTTGGAAAAAAGAAGATTAAGGGGGGACATGATAGCGGTTTTCAAGTATCTAAAAGGGTGTCACAAGGAGGAAGGAGAAAATTTGTTCCTCTTGGTTTCTGAGGACAGGACAAGGAGTAATGGGCTTAAAGTGCAGCAAGGGAGATTTAGATTGGACATTAGGAAAAAATTCCTAACTGTCAGGGTGGTCAAATATTGGAATAAATTGCCAAGGGAGGTGGTGGAATCTCCCTCTCTGGAGATATTTAAGAACAGGTTAGATAGACATCTGTCAGGGATGATGTAGACGTAGCTTGGTCCCGCCTTGAGGGCAGGGGGCTGGACTCGATGACCTCTCGAGGTCCCTTTCAGTCCTATGATTCTATGATTCTATGAACTGGTTGGTGATCACTGCTCTACGGCTACGTCTACACTGGCATGATTTTCCTGAAATGCTTTTAACGGAAACGTTTTCCGTTAAAAGCATTTTCAGAAAAAGCGCGTCTAGATTGGCAGGATGCTTTTCCGGAAAAGCACTTTTTGCGGAAAAGTGTCTGTGCCAACCAAAGGCGCTTTTCCGCAAAAAAGCCCTGATCGTCATTTTTGCGATTGGGGCTTTTTTGCGGAAAAGAAATCTCTGCTGTCTACACTGGCCCTTTTCCGGAACAGTTTTTCGGAAAAAGACTTTTGCCCGAACGGGAGCAGCATAGTTTTTCCGGAAAAGCACTGATGATTTTACATTAGATCATCAGTGCTTTTCCGGAAATTCAAGTGGCCAGTGTAGACTGCTGGCAAGTTGTTCTGGAAAAGCGGCTGATTTTCCGGAATAATTGGCCAGTGTAGACAGAGCCTACATGTTATATACATAAATCACTGTACCAATGGTTGCTCCCCCACACCTTCCTTGTTCCTCATACGCTACCTTTTTAAGCACCCACAAACACACAAAACCCTAGTGAAACATCCTGTTTATAATTGTGAGTTTCTTAAGGTCAGAAGAGACCACTGTGATTACTTAATCTGACTTTCTACATAACACAGGCCATGGGTCTTCACCTATTAATTCTTGCATCCATTCCAAATGTATTTGTATGACTGCTCCTCATGTAAAGAAAGTGAGTGTTGTTATTCAGTACACTCAGGACAGTTAGTGACACACAACACACACACACACACACACACACACACACTTTTCCTTCAGTGGACTCTGGATGGATCTGGAGGGATCAGTCAGTGCCAAGATGACTGTTTAGCAAAGATTTTACAAATTCTAGTGACCTGGGACAAAGAAGAAATGGTAAATGGGGAACACAATTTGCTTCTGTAGACTAAGCTCATCACACACACTAGGGGCTTCTTCATTTCCCCCACTAGCTCTCTGTGTGCCCCCTCCCACACCTTCTCCTCACTCTCTGCAACTTCGCTGCTTCCTCTCATACTAGGAGCCCTGTGACCCCCTCCTCCCACTCCTGCCTTCCCTTAAGCCACAGGCTCTTTGTCCCCCCTCCATCCCCTATACCATAGTACCTGTAGCATGGGAAGAGACTGCATGACCGTGTGCCACCCCCCATGAACCCCATCCCATACTCCCATTTCTCCTCCCTGAACTGGAGTCCAGCTTTCTCAAATCTCTTCTGTTGGGGGGGGGGGGGTCTGTCATTTCATATAATTAAATAGTCATTGGGCCAAAAGAGACAGGTCCTGTGTTGTTTGCAGTGGGGCTGTAGCAGTGGCGGTCCCAGTGCAGGAGAGACAAGGCAGGTGAAGAAATAGCTTTTATTGAACTAAACAATACAGACAAAAGCACCCCATCCCCCATGGGCAAGTACTTCTCACGCAGCAATTGCTTCCTTTTGGTTCCTTTTATCCTTGTCCTGGAAGGAAACTGACTGACACCTTCCAAAGCCGAGCCTGGGTGCTTCCATTCATAACTCCGCTGCACACCGAACACCAAGGACTGGACAAGAACTTTTACCCCGAGACTCTCACTCTTTGGGCTTGTGATGGCCATTTCCTGGCTCCATCTCCTCTCAGTGCCAGGCATGAGATCATAGAATCATAGAATACTAGGACTGGAAGGGACCTCGAGAGGGTTATCGAGTCCAGTCCCCTGCCCTCATGGCAGGACCAAATACTGTCTAGACCATCGCTGATAGACATTTATCTAACCTACCCTTAAATATCTCCAGAGATGGGGATTCCACAACCTCCCTGGGCAATTTATTCCAGTGTTTGACTACTCAGACTGTTAGGAACTTTTTCCAAATGTCCAACCTAAACCTCCCTTGCTGCAGTTTAAGCCCATTGCTTCTTGTTCTATCCTCAGAGGCCAAAATGAACAAGTTTTCTCCTTCCTCCTTGTGACATCCTTTTAGATACCTGAAAACGGCTACCATGTCCCCCCTCAGTCTTCTCTTTTCTAAACTAAACAAATCCAATTCTTTCAGCCTTCCTTCATAGGTCATGTTCACTAGACCTTTCATCATTCTTGTTGCTCTTCTCTGGACCCTCTCCAATTTCTCCACATCTTTCTTGAAATGCGGTGCCCAGAACTGGACACAATACTCCAACTGAGGCCTAACCAGCACAGAGTAGAGCGGAAGAATGACTTCTCGTGTCTTGCTCACAGCACTCCTGTTAATGCAGCCCAGAATCATATTTGCTTTTTTTGCAACAGCATCACACTGCTGACTCATATTCAGCTTGTGGTCCACTATAACCCCTAGATCCCTTTCTGCCGTACTCCTTCCCAGACAGTCACTTCCCATTCTGTATGTGTGAAATGGATTGTTCCTTCCTAAGTGGAGCACTTTGCATTTGTCTTTATTAAACTTCATCCTGTTTACCTTAGACCTGTGGGATCCCCCAGGTTGCTCTTGAAGGCTGCACCACAGAAGCCACGGATTCAATTCCTCTCCTTCCCCATGTAGCTGAGAGAGCGTGTCCCTGGCTTTGTTGCCAAAAAGCCACCTGCCCTTCAGTGCTGTCACTCTGCAGAAGGCCACACTCTTTGTAAATGATCCCAAAGAGGGGAATTAACAGTTTCCATTCAACACTCAAGAGGCACAGGATCTTGGGGTTCAGGCACCTACAGCAATCTAGGGGTGCAGGAGCTAGTTACGGCTTAACAACTGGAAAGGGGGAGTGCTGTCACCCCAGACATGGGTGGAAGGGGGGCTTGGACCATGTGCTATCTCAAAACTCCATCAGTAGCTGAGAAATCTGTTGCTGGGTTGGGTGGGGATTCCACCACAACACATCACCTGCAATTTGGGGGATTCACAGATACCCCTGAGCTCCTTCCTCAACTCCCCCTCTTTCATACCTGCCCCCGCTGGTCATTCTCATCATCTTCAGAGTAATCGGCGAGGGGCTGTCCCGGCAATTCCTTGGCTTTGGGTGCATCTGGCAGTCCGAGATTCCAGGTGTATGACTGAATGGTTAAGGTCCCTCACCACAGCCAGCTGCCACAGAGGACTGGAGGCATCTGGCCAGCCCTCTGTTTTCCTGGGGTTGGAGGCAGTCTTGCGGCCTGAGCACAGCTGGGAGAGGTCTGCCCTGTGTAGGGCCTGGACACGAACTGAGTGAGCCACAGGGCTGCCTCTTACACTTCCTCTTCTCGTGGAGGCCCTGCCCTTCCACTTCCAGCAGGTGGCAGAGGTTTCTCACTAAATTTATTGTAATTTTTTGTGTGGAACTAGAAGCACACGTTCTCACGGCTGCCATGGGGCCATTAAAGGCCCATGGCTGTAGCTCAAATATAAATCCATAGGGCACAAAACACAGAAATACACCTGTCCAGATACCTATAGAAATACTGATTCCCACACCTACATGCAGATACACAAATGTATGTGTGTGTAATGCACTAGCAGCTGTACTCCCATACAATGTATTATTACAATTGTTATTTAGTGCCTAGAGACTCCAACCATGATTAGGGCTCTAGGGAGCTAGGTGCTGGGCATACACATCATGAAAGAAAGTCTTCAACCAAGAGTTTATAATGTAGCTAGGCAAAGGTGTGGGAAATGTATGATACACTGCCTCGTCTGCAATCATTTGTCAACACCATTCACTTTTTAAGAAATATCTTTCTTTTAGAGTTCCCTTCTCTTTTAAAAACTCAAAATAAATACACACATTTTACCCTCCCTGACTGAATTAACCTCGTTATTTCTAGCCTTATTCTGGCCTGTATATTTATACCTGCTCTGGAAATTTCCACTACATGCATCTGACGAAGTGGGTCTTTGCCCATGAAAGCTTATGCTCCAATACATCTGTTAGTCTATAAGGTGCCACAGGACTCCTTGTTGCTTTTGCAGATACACACTAACACGGCTACCCCTCTGATTCTTGACACGTTATGTAATTTTTTTTGCGGGCAAGCCAGCAAAAGGAATAAATGTTAGAGTTAGGCTGCACATTTTATTCACATAGGAAGGCACAGATGCAGCAATACACACACCTACCTTCACAAAGAGACTCCGTTCCTGACACATAAAAAGCATGCATATACTTGCTTACAGAGACACTTTTGCAAACACCTTTCCTAGGGCTGCTGAAATCAGAAGGGTGGTTTGAAAGGGAAATTGTGGGGAGTGTCAAAAGAGAATAGGGAGGGAAAGAGGCCAAGTTTGAGAACAGTGTGGGGATGAGAGGGAGGAGAGATGGAGAGAGGAGGTGGATTTTGTGGGGTGTGTGGGGCAGCAGGAGGAAGCTGAAGGCTAGAGATACATGAGGCTGTGGGGGGCACAGGGATTTATATGGACATAATGGAAGTGCAGTAGCGTAGGGAGGAAAATGGGGTGCAGGGCTGTGGGGGATGAGGGAAATGGAAGTGGTGATTCTAGATGGGTGGGAGAGCACTGTGAGGGGCATAGGGCTGGGACCGGTACCTGGGGAGGGGCAGGACAATACAGGACAGGGGAGGGACACAGTGAGGACAATAGGGGAGCAGCCCCATTCCCAGCACTCGGAGACAGGAATACATGTACCCCCAAAGCCTGGGTGCCAGCGGTGGGGCTACAGCAGACCACGGTTTGCTGAAGAGTATGTGCCACAGACCAAGCCCAGCTATACAAGCAGCGTGAGGAGAGGGCCGGGCAGCAGTGAGAGAGGCAAGTGCCACGACAACCACCTGCTGAGTGCCAAGCACCACGAGTCACACGAGTTTCTCCTCTGTCCTGACCCAGCCAATGGATTCTGCACCCTTGGGCCGGAAGCTAAGAGCCTTATTTTAAGAGGAATAAGGGATCTTTCAGAAAAGGCTTTATTTTCCAAAAGATCCACATCTAGACTGGCGCTTTTTTCCAGCAAAGCTCCGAGCCGGAAAAAAGCAGCAGCCACTTTTATGCTAATGAAGCGGGGGAGATTTAAATCCCCACTTCATTAGCAATTGCGATACGTCTAATTTGCATCCCTTTTCCGAAAAAGGGATGCAGTCTAGACGTAGCCTCTCAGGCAGCCAGCCCCACTTGCTGTTCACACGGCAGCAGCTGCTCTGTTCCATGTAGTGTGTTCATTCAATCAGCACTCTCCTGGGTATATCTACTCCAGCTGGAAATTACTCCATCCAGCTGCTCCTATGGCTCTGAACAGCATTTAGAGGAGAGACGTCAGAGCATGTTAGCTGGCTCAAGCTAAACAACACCTTCTAAAATTCTTGTCAAGACCAGGCAAGGTGTGTGCTACATGCTATAAGCCCATCAAGTGAAAGCTGAGGACAGGAACTTTAATTTGATCAGGTTTGCGTTTACATGCTCCTGCTAGACTTCCAGAATGAGTTAAGCTAGCAGCGCTTAGCACTGTGGAAGAAAACAAGCCTTCACTCTGCGTTGTGTTTAAGCAACAAGTAGCCAGAGGCAGTTTATTCGAGCAATATTGCAAGGGAAGATGTCCATAAGCGGATCTTCAAATACAAAACAATTAAAAGCCAATATATATACCTTTCTATTACATATAAAATTAAACAATTACTTCCCTGCCCACTCAGTTCCCATAGGACACTGTCTTATCTCAAGGCTCTCACTGAGGTAAGCATTCCACTCTTATCAATATGGGAGAGACAGAAAGGCGAACACAGCGTCTCTTCTGGCTCTCGCGTTAGCAGGAGTCAGAGTGACCCAGACTCTTGCTCTGCTACGGACAAACCCTGAAATGGTCACCCAAATCCCCTTTCCCTTAGTCCTGCTTCCACAATCCCCCCTTTTGTGCTCTAGGCACAACTACTTCTTCAAATCTCTGTATTCATTAAACATTGTATTTCTGTTTTAACATCGAGAGGATTGACCTCACAGGTATGGATTGGTTGCAATGGTAATACAGGATTAGTATGAACATGAAAACTATTTCCATTAGTACATCCTCTATAACAACAATAGAACATGAATTTGACCTTGTAATTCAGAGATTTTCTGGACTTCAGGTATGAGTGAAAGTAAATTCTGGAATCGGTCGGGTATTAGGGTACTCCAGTCGAGGGGTATTTGGAATCTAAGGGCTGTTTGTAGGACCTTGTCTGCGGGCCAATAAATGACATGATTTCCCATAACTGTGGTGAGATGAAAGTGCATGTCTTGTAAAATGGTGGTATTAGTGTGTACACAGCTATCATTGGCCTGAAAGAGCAGATGTTCTGTTAGGGTGAATCCTTGTCCCATACCTTCCCAGCAAATGCTGTCGTGCACCGTTACAACTTCACCTAGTCTCAGCTTTCGTATGCACTGAAGCTGTGGGGGTTCTAAAGGCCAAAGCATCCATTGATTTCTTATCCTTATCCAAATATCAGGTGTTATTCCAGGAGCACTGACTATGAACCGGCTGGGTGCACCAGGTGGTTTAATTTCCCAGATTCCTTTAGACTCCTCATTCGGGACTCATGGAGTCTCTTTGTGGCTTCCTCCCACCAATAGACAAATGGTCCCCACTGCGCATCTGGGATTTTTGGTGAACTAAGGGTTTCTCTGAGGTATAGAATCTTATCATAATCAAAAGTACCCTGGTGTGGAAACTGTTTAGATGGATTACCACTTGTGAAAAGATTCCAATCTTTCACGTACCTGCAGGTGTTTGGATTATAATGCATGTACATATAATGTGCAAGGGTGTCTTTCGGAGGCGAAGAACCTTGCTTAGTCTGACCTCCCCCCATCCTAGTACTTAATTAGACTTAGCAGCAGTTCATGAAATAAGGAGAGTCGTCACTCTCTCATATATCCTCTCGGTCTCGAGGTTCGGCTGACCCCCCTTGCTTTCAGAACTCCCTCGAGGGAGAGCCCTGGTGCGGCTGGAATCAGCTTACTTCTCAGAGACCTGGGCAGCGGCATTCATACTCATTACATTTACACTCAGCATGCTTTTCACACAGAAATTTTCTTAAACATTTAGATGCATCATTCTTTGTGGACCTCGTCCACATTTGGGGCGGCAACCAACACTGTTCCCCCCAGGGGCGGCAAACAACACGTTTCCCCCCAGAACCACAGCAGTTCCCAGCACTGCATAAACCTAGGTGCCTTATGTCCGGACGCAATACAATTTCCTCCCGTACCCGGGGCGGCACCACCAATACCACAGCAGTTCCCAGCACTGCATAAACGTAGGCCTACTCGGGGGTAACAAAAACAACCTCCCCCTAACCGATTTGCGTCTGACCTTGTTGCAGATTCAAGATGTTTGGATGGCGTGAGCCCAACGAGGCAGACGGCTCGACGGGCAGTCCTCCCTCTGACCCCCTCAGAGATTTCAAAAGGTCTCTTACCTCTCGCAAGGCATCTTGGGGTTAGAAGGGGAGACGGCCCGCAGCAGCTGCCGCTGCCCTCACCCGGGCATTGCCATCCGAGTCACGGCACCAAATTGTGGAAGAAAACAAGCCTTCACTCTGCGTTGTGTTTAAGCAACAAGTAGCCAGAGGCAGTTTATTCGAGCAATATTGCAAGGGAAGATGTCCATAAGCGGATCTTCGAATACAAAACAATTAAAAGCCAATATATATACCTTTCTATTACATATAAAATTAAGCAATTACTTCCCTGCCCACTCAGTTCCCATCGGACACTGTCTTATTTCAAGGCTCTCACTGAGGTAAGCATTCCACTCTTATCAATATGGGAGAGACAGAAAGGCGAACACAGCGTCTCTTCTGGCTCTCGCGTTAGCAGGAGTCAGAGTGACCCAGACTCTTGCTCTGCTACTGACAAACCCTGAAATGGTCACCCAAATCCCCCTTCCCTTAGTCCTGCTTCCACAGCACCATGCTTTCAAATCTTGGCCAGACAGGGCCCGAGTGGGGGACTGAAGCACAGACTTGCCCTGCAGCCATGTGGTCAACTATCCACCACTGCAATATACACCGTAAGTAGGACAGAACCACATTAACTCTTTATATTGCTAACAATCATAGGTGGGCCAGACTTCACTGCCCTTCGCCAGTGTCTAAAAACCCCCACTCCCATAGAAAGTAACTGGAGACCCAGTGTTCATCTGTCAGTAAGGATTGCCCAATGTCAGTCTTCCTACATTCAAATTCCAAAAGAAAATTAAATTCATTTATTTAGTAACTTTATAAAATCTTAAGAAATAATCTAATTCTTACAAACACAACACAACTTTTATAACTTACAAATATTGTCCACAGGTACAGTAAACATAAGAAAACTAAAAGTAAGATTTGAACATTTTAATCCACACTCAATAAGGAGACAGATCCCAGAAGCTTAGATTTAGTTCACCAAAGTCTCAGTATGTGTGTCTGACCATCATATCTGCACCATATATGGAGTCTGAACCATCTCTCCACTTGCTTGTTGGAGTCCAGGCAAACTTCCCCTCTATGGATCACTGCTAATCAGCCAGGTCACTCATTATCCAGTCAAGTAACGCACCAAGTGAACAGTTTTAAAGAAAACCCTGTTCCAAGAAAAAAAACAGAAAAATTAGAAATGGCTCTTTCCCCATTGCTACATTTCCAGAGCTGAAGAATCATGCTTAGCCGAGAAAGGAACTAGAACAGTTTGGCTTTAAAAAAAACTATTCCGCGCATATAAGTAACACAGAAGAAGGTATTTTCCCTTCCAGGTTCTCCTTGCTATAACTAGCATTATCCATAATCCCTGGTAGAGGGTTAACAACATCACTAACCTGCTGCAGAGTTAGGGACAGCAGCCTGCTCTCTGCTCCTGGCTCAGCTTCTCCAGCTCACACAGGCCTTAGAAGAGCATCTGGACCTGCCTTCTGGCTCATGGAGTCTCACCCCAATCTACCACCCCCGAGTCCAGAAGCTCCTGGGTGTGGAGTGCTAAATCCCCCAGTAACACTCAACTCACTCTGACCTGCCCCACAAGGGTCAGTGAAAGAGCTAGCTCCCTAGTAGGTGCATGGGTTACACTAACAGTAGGTGACTGATAACACCTTTATCAGCTTTACAGCATTTCCATGCTGGTTAATAACCTGATGCCTGTCAGGGTCCACTCACTGCCAACTGTGCCCTCTGCTGGCTGTCCTGGGAATTAGCTCTGTCTAGCTTGTATTTCCCATGTTGGTGACTTTTCCTGTGGGCTGTCTCACTCTACAGCCTCTGCTACTCCACAAACTGCAGCCTCCTCTCCGTGATTTGGCCCTCTGGACAGGCCACTAGGTTCTCCCCTTCCAGACAGCCTGTTATTCCATACCTGCTCGCTGGCAGGTCTCGCCAATACTCTTGCCACTGCCCAGGGCTTGTTAGTGGAATCTAAGCCACCCTCTGTACTGGGATGGGTTACAGCCCAGAGACCCTAGAACAAACAGCCCAGATCTCTGTGCCATCCTACCCCCCACTCGCTAATTTTCTTCCAACTCTCTCCAGGAGAGAGAGGGGTGGGGTGGGGTGCGCTGGCGCTGCCGCTGGCGCTGGCGCTGCTGCCACAACAGCTGCTGCTACCTGCCTTTATATAGACCACCCCAGTCCCTACACAGGTGAGCTTGTTCCTCTAATCAGGGCTTTCCTCTCAGCCTTCAGTGCACTCAGTTAAGTGGCCCATCTGGTCTCTATTAACTCCTTCCAGTCCTGCCATTACTGTGCCCTCAGTGTCATCGGGCCCTTGAGTGACAGGCTTAAAAGTATGCCTGGTATCATATGAGGAGCAACTTAACCCCCCATTTAAGGAGTCTGCACTGGCTCCACCAGACAGCATGTGCCCATTAATTAATTAATTATGTTATATTATATTATATTAATTATATTATTACTGCTGAAGACATTTCACATAGCCACTCCGAGGCTATGTCTACACTTGCTGCTTCTTGCACAAGTAAAATGCAAATGAGGCTAAGCGTGGAATATCGCCGAGCCTCGTTTGCATACCTAATGAGCCACCATTTTTTTTAGACGAGGCTCTTGCGCAAGAAGGAGCTGTCTACACTGCCCCTTCTTGCGCACGAAAAACCCTCTTGCGCAATGCCGTTACACCTACTACTTTTCAGGAAGAACGGCATTGCTCAAGAGGGTTTTCCTTGCGCAAGAAGGGGCAGTGTAGACGCTCCTTCTGGCACAAGAGCCTCTTCTGAAAAAAATGGTGGCTCATTAGGTATGCAAATGAGACTCGGCGATATTCCACGCTTAGACTCATTTGCATATTACTCGCGCAAGAAGCCGCGAGTGTAGACATAGCCCTACTGATCTGCCTGAGAGGCCATGCTGGCATCGGGTTGCTGTAGGCTTGGAGCAGCTGAGAAACCATCCTGGCAGTCGCTGTGATAGTGATGGGCATCTGGAGTAAGCAGGTCAAAATTCATTCATGCAAAATGCTGCACCCTGGAATTGCCCCTTCCCCCGTTTCCACGGCGATTCCATTTCTGACTCCGACACGTGTGAATAATGATCTGGACACTTCATTGGCACCACAGAGGGAACAAGATCTCACCATCAAAGGGCTGTTAGAGCTGGATATTTAAGCCCAGGGGATCCAGCTCTCAGCTCCCCTGGGGAGCGGGCAGGGAAAAGCAGCAAGCAGCCGACACTGTGCAGTGTATAAGATTTTCTCTCTCTTGTCCTGTCATGGTCTGTCTCCTTGGCCCAGTTCTGAATTTGGGGGCTTCAGCATGGGTTTAGTGCACACACCCTGGTGGCTAATCCCCAAATAGTAGCTGCCATTCCTGCTCATGAAGGGCTGAAGTTTTTCACACCAGAGGTTCTCTGAACTCCTGGGCTACATCTACATGCAGGCTTTTTGCGCAAGAACACAAAAACTTGCTGGGTGTCTACACTGCACACGCTTTCTTGTGCAAGTAAATTTACAGTCTAGCATTGGAAAACAGGGCTTCTTCCGGAAGAGTTATTCCTCTCCCCATTAGGAATAAGCCCTCTTGCACAAGAGCTCTTCCACAAGAGGGCAGAGTAGACAGGCAAGATGAATTTCTTGCACAAGAAAGCCCTATAGCTAAAATGGCCATCGGAGCTTTCTTCTGCAAGCTGATTGTCGGCACAGTGCAGCAGTCTAGACGGGGATCTGCTGACCCCAGAACCTTTCGTCGGCAGATCCTTTATGCCTCATGGAACGAGGCTTACAGGATTTGCTGACAGAGGGTTCTGGGGTCGGCAGATCCCCATCTAGACTGCTGCACTGTGCCGACAATCAGCTGATCGGCACAGTGCGGTGGCCATTTTGATTTAAATGAAGCGGCCATTATTTAAATAGCCGCTTCATTTCCCTTTTTCGTGTAAACTAATCTACATGGCTCCGTCGACGGAGCCATGTAGTTTAGATGTACCCCCTGTGTTTTTCTCCATCGCTGCCAGTGCAAATAGAACACTGTGTTAACTGGATTCTGTGGGAGAAAAATCAAATATCTCCAATTGTGTCTAAGGAGGGACTGTGCAGGAAATCAAAACTCTCTAAAAGAAAACTGCTGTAAGGGTTAAAAGTTTTCCAGGTCTCTTTTCCTGTAACAGAGAGAAATCATCTTAACTCTAATCAAGACCCTTACAATGCCTCCTATCTCAAGTTCATGAAGACTCCTAGTCTGTCACAATTTGTCATGTAAACCCTTATCTTTGTCATAGTTTGCCTTGTAGACTCCTCACTCAAGTTCTCATGTGCCTTTGTTCTGTAAAACTTACTTCTAGCACTTCTGGTATGAACAGAAACATCTCCGAGTACTTCTGCTGAGACTTTGATATGTTAAAGAAAACAATCAACAACTAAACTGTTTGAACATATTGTATAAATCCATGGTCCCCAACACGGTGCCCGCGTGCGCCATGGCGCCCGCGGGGGCATTTCAATGCGCCCGCCAGGTGCTCGGGGCTGGCCTGGCCCCGGGCACATGGCGCACGGCCGCTTGCGGGGGGAGCGCGCTTGTCAGGGGGAGCGCCGGGCACGCGGCACTCGGCGGGAGCGCCGGCTCCGGGCGCTCGGCACGAGGGGGGAGCGCCGGCTCCGGGTGCTGAGGCACTCGGCGGGGGGGGGAGCGCCGGCTCTGGGCGCTCGGCGGGAGGGGGGGGGCGGGGAGCGCCGGTCCCGGGCGCACGGCCCTTGGAGGGGGCCCTGCCCCCGGGCGCGCAGCTATGGGGGGGCCCTGCCCCCGGGCGCGCAGCTATGGGGAGGCCCCGCCCCCGGGCGCGCGGCTAGGTGGGGCCCTGCCCCCAGGCGCGTGGATGGGGGGGCCCCCCCCAGGCGCGTGGCTGGGGGGGGCGCCCCCGGTCCCCGCCCCCTGGCGCCCGGCGGGCAAACGGCCACGCCCCCTGGCGCCCGACAACCTAAAAAGGTTGGGGACCACTGGTATAAAGGATCCCTGAACCTGTCTCTCAGGGCTGCTGCTGCTCTCCCTGGTAGCTGTCAGCCTGCATGCATGCATAATAAAGTTTTCCTTCTAGATTTCTCTCCTGCCTCACTGTTTTGACCTCCAGCCTCGGACCCTTCTGGGGACTCTGTGCCCCAGGGGAGCGAGATTTCCCCCACAATTCAGACTCAGCCTGTAGTTTCAGGTATGTGCCTGTGGTCGGAGCTTTGTTTCCCCAGGACAGTGAGTGTGGAACCACATGGTAAGGAAAGGCACACCACCCAGCAGGCAGCCTGGCAGCCAGACACCCCTCGTGTTCACCCCTCACTGAGCTTCTAACAAACTGCTTCCCCGATCAACTCCGCCTCGGAGAAGCTGCTTTCCACAGGACGTTTCCCAGGCACATTCTCCAGCCAGAGCAAATCCCTTGTGTGCACGTGCCAAGTTTGGCTCAGCGGCTGTGACTTGCCCACAGTCGCACAAGGAATCCACGGCAGTGCTGGGAGCTGAGCCTACATCTGTTGAGTTCCAGCCTAGTGCCATAACTCACGGTCAGTCTCTGGCATAAGAGCGGCCACACTGAGTCAGACCTAGGTCGATCGAGCCCAGTGTCTATCTTCTAACAGGTTCCCCCAGAAGAAATGAACTAGGAATGTATAATGTAGTCGATTAACCGATTATCCAATAAGCAAAAGCTTATAGTTTCATGCTATAGACTACACACATTTCCCTACCCACCCCCCGACAGGGGCTGCTGCCACTCTGCACTGCTGCCACTGAATCAGAGGCAGCAGCATAGACAGTCTGCGAGGGGAGCTGGTTTTCAAACTTCTTCCTGGCACCCACACAGAGTGGCAGGGGGTCTCCTCAGCAGTAGGGCAGGAGCACACTGGCTGCCAGCCCCACCCCTGGGGACTATAGAATAGATAAGTAACCAATAAGAATTCATGAGGGTACTCGACTATTCCATTAACCAATGTTTAACGTCCTAGAATGAACAGAACAGGGAATCATCAAGTGACCCCTCCCCTCCCTCCCATTCTGGCAAACTGAGGCTAGGGAGACTCTAAAGAGTCGGGTGGATCATTGAGCCCTGAGGGACTGAGACCAGCCACAACCTCCCCAAATGGCCAGGACTGCACCGTTCTGCAGGGGAGGGATTTAGCAGAGGGAGGTGTGAGTGACCCCCCACCACTGATTGGGCACCTCCTTGTCATGACTCGTTATCCTTCCCCCGCTCCCCACCCACTGCTGCCCGTCTCAGCAGTGAGTGAGGCTGGTTTTCAGACACAGGTGGAGCCCAGCATCCAGCATGAACAGGAAACGCTAACCCAAGCAAGCCTGGCCACAACTTAGAGGATGCTGATGGTGTGAATAACCCACCTGGTGCTACGCAATTTCTTGACCAAAGGCAATTTCCTGTGAGACTCTGTGTGTCAGTCTCATGTTTGTGTGTGTGCTTGTGACAGCCTGTCACTGGCCGGGGGGCGGGGCAGCCAGAACCCCGGTCCCCAGGAGATTGCCGCCGGGGAACCGGTTTTCCGGCGTTTCCCCAGCTCGAGCGGGCGGCGGCGGCGGGCGGGGGAACTCCCCCCGCGCCTGTGCCGGCTGCGCCGTGCTGACTCCTTCCCCGCGTCCCCGGACGGTGGGGGCGGGGGGGCGGATCAGCTGGGCGGCGGGACGCTGCACGGCGGCGTGCCCGGAAGGGGCGGAGTCCCCGGGAGCGGCAAGTACGGCGGGCCAGCTCAAAAGGGCTGGCCGCCGGCGGAGAAGGCGGCAGGCTCCCGGCAGGAGCACAGGAGCTGAGCCAGAGACAGAACGGAGCCCGGACGGCATACCCCGCGGCTGCCAGCCCGGCGCTGGGCCCGGGGTCTTCGGGACAGCCACTGCCCCTGGCGGTCCCTCAGCCCGTCGGCAGACGGGGGGCGTACCCCACCGCGTCGCGCACAACAGGAGCGGGACGCACGGAAACGGAACGGCGCCCCAGAGCGATTCCCCGAGGCTACGTCGGGAAGTGAGACACCACGAGACCCCGAACCAGGGTAGGTGTGAATGCGGCGGGCCCGATTGGCGGGCGCCGCCCGGGGGGGGGGGAGGAGTCCGGGGCATGGCGCTTTTGGCGACCGTGGGTGGACGAGTTTCGGAGGGATTAGCTCCCTCGTCCACCACGTCGGGGCGTTAGCAAGCCCCGGCGCCTAGGGCCCCGGGCTGGGACCCGGAGAGAGGGCGGGACCGGGTCCCCCTCCCTCCCCGAAGGGAGCATCCCACTCCCCGCGGCTTGAGCAGAGAGCTGTAGTAAGTCACGAACCGGCAAGGGGAAACGCTGAACCAGGGGCTGGCTGCCCCACCCCGCTTGGGCGGGTGACTGTCGTCGGGTTCGCTGACCCCCCCTTCCTCCTGGGAGGGGGTGATCGCACCCGTTACCGGGGGTTCCCCGTTGGGGGCTCCGAGGTCAAATAGACACTAAAAAGGGGGACACGAGGGTTCGCTGACCCCCCCTCTTGTGCCACGAGGGGGTGATCGCACCCCGAAACCCCCACAGTGCTGAAGAGCTTTGAACCAATTTCCAGCAAGCTCTCTGACTGGCTGAAACTTTTGTTAGAGTCGTACTGCCAGCACTGATTCCAAAAATCTCTCTATTGACCTGCTGGACTGTAGCAGCAAGCACTGGCCACACAATGCACAATGTGATACGCAGGTATGCAAGCAAATGAATGTAGTTCCCTCGCTGATGTATAAACACCAAGCGGGAAAATCCCCACCCCGCAAAACAACCTTAACTCTGCCCTCTTTGTGCCCTGCCCCAGAAAGCCTCTAGCACACATACCAGCACTCTGCCTCCCTACATGTCCCAGGACACACTGAACAAAAGCCCATGAATGAGGTAGAACAAAGTATTTTGGGCTCATGGTGGGTGATCAGCCGCGACACTGGCCAAATGAGCTAATGCCATCCTAGGATGTATAAACAGGGGACTTTTGAATAGAAGCCAGGATATGGCTTTGGTTTGTCCGTTGCTGAGATCCTGAGCCCTTTTCTGGTGTCCATAATCCAGCACAGATACTCAGAAATTGGGGAAGGGTCAGAGAAGAGCCACAAAGACAATTATAAACTGGAAAACATGGATGGCTGCATGTGTTAGGCCCCAGCAGGAACTGAACCAGGCAGCTACAGAGCTAGAAGTGTGAGCCCCCCCTACACAAGAGAGCCAGGAGCCAGGTGTGGGGCTGTTACAGACCCGCAGCCTCTGCAGATCAGGCAGAGGTGGGGACATGGAACTCACCTTGGCTAGTGATTTATACATGCCCATCTCTCCCCTCCTACTGCTGCCCCTCAGTGCCCTAATGGGTTTGCTGAGTTTCCTAGAATGCACTGCTCTGGAGTGGAGCGAGAAGAGTGGGATTGGTACCCAAAGGACATCACCGTGGAAATAATTTAGGAGGCTGCTAATCTGGACACAGGGTGAACTTGCAGTGGTTTGAAACCCGCTTCAGCAGGGCTAGGGACCCTGACCTGCTATTTTGAAGCCGTTCTGCCCAGCCAGTTCAGTTCTCAGCACAGTCCAGGGAAGGGAGGAAGACACAGAGGTAGCTGCTTGGTACCTGAATTTCCTGTGTGGTTTCCCTAGAAGAACGGCCAGTGCTCGCAGGAGCCCAGAGCTACACACAGATCAAGCCTGATGGCCAGTTAATAGGGGGTCTTGTTTCCCTGCTCTGAGCTCTGGCTGGAAATCAAACCAGGAACACGCTTGGCCAATGGAGGATGAAGAGGGATACATGGTATTAAACCTCCGGCCGAAGCAGAGACAGCCAGGCTACCCCCGCACTGGAACTGGGACCACGGGCGGGGAAAGGGAGAGTTGCGGGGGAGCACACGGGAAGGGTTGTGGCCGGCTGGAGGGGGCTCACGGGCCAGGGTGTAGTAAAAACTAAGTGTGCATCTTCCCCTCCATTGCTTAAGCTCGAAACAGCACGTATCATTTAGCTGATTGCGCATGTCTTAGAAGCTGCTAAACTTTCTGCCAGGGAACTGAGTAAACTTGCAGTGACCAATCACGTTGTGACATGCTGACCAGAAGGAATGTGAAATCTATAAAAGTTTCAGCTCAGGCGATGCTCAAGGTCGACCTTGCTTTGAGCACTGAGCTCCTCGGCCGAACTTGTTTGCAAACAATAAAATAGAGTTGGACCCAGCCTGAAAGTGTGACTCTCTTCTTGAAGCAAATTGAACTAGCCTCCAGGGGACAAAACTAGCAATTTATGCAATAGGTGTCCCCTTTGGGCCCCGCTCCCAGGTAGAGTCGGCAGCCACAAGGGCTGGGTCAGTGTCTGGGGTTCCCCTGCTGCTGGGCCCCAGGACAGGCCTCCCTCCCCAGCCACAGCAGGGCCAATCCCAGGCTGGGTTGGGGTAGGCGGAGGGGACACACCACAGGTGTGAGAAGACAGTCCATGGCTGGGTTCAAGCTAGGTAGAGGGGTCTGCCTGGGTAGGTCTGGGCCTAGGGGTTCGGGCTGGGAAGGGGTGACCGGGCCATGGAAGATCCCAGATACAGCAGGATTGGGACCAGGGGTGAGGGAAGTGGCATGTCCAGGCACCCACAGGTCCAGGTGTATTGGCTGCAGCTGGGTTAGGGCTGGGAGCCCCCAAGTCCTTCCTCTCTTCTCTCGCTCTGCCCAGCCAGGGGAGGGAAGAGACGCTCCCCTTGGAGCCAGAGTCCAGCCAGCCTCCGAGGGTCACTAGCTGAGCGCCCGCTACAGACCTCGCTTTGCCGGCCGGGCTATGGAAGGGCCTGCGGGGGCTGCCACTGAGCAGACAGCTCAGTTCCCTTCCTGGTCGAAGGTCTTGTCTGCTGCCCCCTAGTCCTGAGGACACGAGACTCAGGACAGAAGAGACATATTCACCTCCAGAGTGAGTCATGTCCAGCCTTCCTCTTCCTCAACCAAGCCGTGTTGCAGTGCCCAGGGAAAGTGAGGCACACACACACACACAGTGTTATTACAGAACAGCACAGGACAATAGACTCATATACAGCACCACCAAGGCAAACAGAGTGAACACAGACCCCGCGACGTCACAACTTCCCTGCAGGCATCACAGGTGGACGTGGTAAGAATCCGCACTGAGCCCAAGGCTGGGAACCATGTTCCCTGGAGGGAGGGGGGATCTAGTAAGTTCTCAGGGGTGCAGGGGGGAGACAGGCCGACACTGTGACATGTTAGGATGGGCTAAATCATCCTGCATTGGGCGGGGCAGGGACAGGGGCATCTAGAGGCCCCCAGACTGTGGATGGAGGCAGGAAAACCCACAAAAGTCTCTGTCTCACAGTATATTTTGCAAAGACAAGAAGAGGCAGCGAACAGCCTGGCAGAGGCGGGGAGGCAGGAACTCAGGCTGGGGGGGAGAAGGGACTGAACATTGAGAGGGGAGGGAGAGATGATTTCAGGGTTCCCGCTGTGTGTGTGTGTCTGGGGGGGCAGAGCTGAGGTTTCCATTCCCGTGATCAGGACAACAGAGATTTCTCCCTGCCCCCTGCTCTTGGGAATGTCGGAGGAGATTTCGCTGGGGGTTGAGGTTCCGGTAATTCCCCAGCCCCCCTGAGTGCGGCAGCTCCCCACGACCGTAGCCCCAGACCCCACTTACCGTCCATGTTCTCCTGGGCACTGGGTGCTGCAGGGAGCGTCTGACCCCCCGGCTCAGCTCTGGCTCAGGGCGGGAGGACTCCAGCCGGGTGCGACTCCCCCTCGGCCTGCGGCTGGACAGGACACAGCAGGGAGCGGTGACCCCGTCGCCCGTCACAGCCTGGCCCTGGGCGCTGGGCCCGATGTGGGAGGGTGCAGGGGGAGCCCCTCACCAGCCATGGAGAGAAGCCAGGGGGGAGGGCAAATTAGCCATGAGCCTTGTACACCCTGTACCACCGGGTCTGGCAGGGGGGGCTCTGTCTGTGGGGCACAAACTTACAGATAGTCAGGGATCTGGGGCAGAGGCTGGCAGAGGGGGATTATGTCTCTGGGGACAGACTGGCAGTTAGGGACGTGGGGGAGGGCCTGGTAGAGGGGGCTCTGTCTGTGGGGCATAGACTGGCAGATAGTTGAGGATGGGAAGGGCTGTTAGAGGCTGGCTCTGTGAAAACTGACTGGCAGGTAGTCAGAGATGTGAGGTATGGGCTCGCAGAGGGGGCTCTGTATGTGCAGCTCAGACTGGTAGTTAGTCTGACACATGGAGGAGGGGCTGGCAGAGGGCGGCCCCATCTGTGGGGCACAGACTGGCAGTCTGGGATATAGGGCAGAGATTAGCACAGACTGGCAGTTTTTCAGGTACATGGGGGGTTGGTGATTGATAATAGGAGACTAGCTGGTCTCATGGGGGTGTCTGGGTGGGGAAGTTTCTAGGCTGCGGGAGACAGGGGTGGGGTTTGGACGGGGGGCACAGGCAGTGCTGGGCTGTGTGTGCATTGATGGCTCAGGATGCAGAGTTAACGGGTAGAAAATCTTCACCCCCAGCCTGTGTTTCGGGGGCAGCTGGACCAGCCGACGTGGTTTCTGGTGCTTCCTTTGAGCACCCCCCCGGGAGCAGGTCGGGGCTGTTGTGTTCACTAGTCTGATGATGATGATGGAGGAAATGTTGCCATTCAGCTGAGTGTGAGCAAAAGCAACACACACGCCCAGGAGAAACCACGTCCTAGTTCCAGTGCCCAGTGCACCCCTCACATCCCTCTTCTAGTCTCTAGGCCTGGTGCTCCTGGGAACCTCTCCTGGGACCCCCCTCTCTGCCCCTGTGCAGAGTCCTAGAATCACTGGGCTGGAGGGGCCCTGAGGAGTCAGCTCGTCCTGTTCCTGCTCAGAGCAGGGCCCAGCCCAACTCACTCACCCCAGCCAGGGCTTTGTCAGGTCTGCCCTTAAAATCCTCTCAGGACAGAGATTCCCCCCCTTCCCCAGGCCTCCCGCTCCAGCGTTTCCCCAGCCTCAGTGAAATCGTTTCCCCTAATACCCACCCCAGAGCTCCCCAGCTGCAACTCGAGACAGTCGCTCCTTGGGATCCCCTCTCTGGCCATGGACAGACCCTCTTAGGCCTCTGCCTGGCCTGCATCCTCTGCCTCACCCACCCCCAGCACAACCGGCTGTGAGCCCCAGGCCGGACCTTCCTCCTCAGCCCTCTGGTCACACAACAAATGGCCTGGTAGCACTTTACAGACCAATAAAACATGCAGGTGGGATCATGAGCTTTGGCAGGCTCAGCCCCCTGCTTCAGATGACCGAGGGCTGGGGGGCATCAACCCTGCCCTGCGAATCAGCCCCCCCGTCCTGCTGGGCCTGCCCCCCGAGGGAGCGGAGTAGAAAAGCCTCTGGAGCCGCTCAGGCTGGGCCGACAGCAGGAGGAGGAGGATGCGCAGGGAGCTCCGGGCCCAGGGGAGCCGAGGGGGCAGGAGCCTCCAGCAGCAGCCGTGGCCAGGGAGGCCCTCGGACGGGCCGTGCCCACAGGCCGCGTGAGGGGAGAGACGCCAGGGCTGCTAGGAAGGGGCCCAGGGCGGGGATTGTTCCTGGGGGCTCAGCGTGTGGCGGTCGGAGTCCCTGCTCCTCGGCCAGCAGGGCCCAGGGCTTGGGCCCAGGGACACGGGGGCTCAGGCGACGGGGCGGGAATGGGAGCATTTGTGCTGCCAGCTCCCATCGGCGGCCCTTGGACTGACATGGGTGGGAGGAATTGGACCGGCTGCCCCGCGCTGCGCAGAGGGAAACGTGGGCTCCCCAGTGCTGAGCTGCTCAGACAATTCTTTCCCCGCCGTGTGGCTGGGGGCTCCAGCCAGAACACGCCTGCTCCGACTGACCCCATGTTGGGGGGGGGAAGGGCTTGTCAAGGGGTCAGACGAGCAGAGCCCGTGGGGGTTGGGTGGATGCGGCTGCCCCCCTCTGCAGAGTCCAAGTTGAGCAATGGGGGATTCTCCATCCCTTGCCATCACTGAGCCGTGACGTGAGGGCGTCAGTAACAGCCAGGGCGAGTGGGGCTGGAGGGCAAGTGGGGCTGGGGCCAGAGGGGTGGGGGAGGTTTTGAGGCCTGCAAGGTGCAGGGGGTCAGACCAGATGCTCATGATGGTTTCTTTGGCTGTTCAAGTCTGAGCCCATGAGACCGGCCTTTGGGCTGCTCTGGGACTCCTGACCCCAGCTATGACCCACAGCCCCTGCTCTGACTCCTAGGCATGACTGCTCCAGCCAGGAGTCTGGGAGGGCTTTGCCTGGGGAGGGCTGTGCCTGTGGGCTGCATCCCAGTGAGGGGCTCTGCTGGCACCGCTCTGTCCCCACAGGCCCTGGGGGGTAGCCTCCCCCTCGGCTGTCATGGGAAAAGTGTTTCAAGTCCTTCGGTTTGCAGGGAATGGCTGAGACCCACCCGCGCGTGTGCTTAAGGCCCAGAAATCAAAGCTCATACAATCCATTACTGGTTGATTTCTCTTCAATCTTTTTATTTTAAACCAGTCTCACAATTTTTTTACTTGGCTCCTGCTGTTGCTACCCCTGAGGTGGGTGGACATTTTGGCATTGAAGGAGCATCTCTCGGACACCGCGAATCACTTCTCCTCTTCCCGGCAATGCAGGAGAAGGCAGCAGGGACTCCAGAGTCAGCGGGAGGCTGGATACATCTGGGCTGGCCCCAGTGGCCGGCAGACACAGAGTTTTGGGCCTGGCTGAGCAGCAGGTTTCTTTTCACACCCGTCTGTTCCCAGGAGTCTCTGGCCACTCCCTGCCGTGGGTGCTGCTGTGTGAGCCCTGCCCTGGCCCTGGGCGATCCTGGCCAGGCCCTCCCTTTGATCCTCCACTCTCCATCCAGGCAGATCTCTGAGTTGGGGAAACCTCCCCTGAGAACCTGCCGCCTCCTCCGTGGAAGTGGTGGGAAAGGGGCTGCCGGGAACTCCTGGCCGTGGTGGCCCTCGGGGTCGTAGAGGAATCCCCTAGTGCAGCGTTTCTCCCTCTGGGGGTCCCTGCCCAGAAGGGGGCGGCAAGGCGAGGGCAGGAGGGTCGCTCACGGGGGCACCGGACGTTTGGGCTTTCCCAGCCGTGGCCTCGTGTTCAGTCCCCAGGTCCCCATCCCGGTGGAGTTTGGAAATAAGAAGAAATGTCCCTGATCTCTCCTGGCCTCCCCAGCTGGGCGGCTGGAGGGGCAGCTGCTCTCTGCCCCCAACCTGGCCAGCAGCGGCGCAGACGGAAGGGTGGCAACGGCATCGCTGCCTCCACTTCTCCTGTGCTGCTGCTGCTGCTGGCACTGACCCCACAGCTGGGATCCCGCTCGCTCTGGCCACCCAGCTTGGAAGGGAGCGATGCCCCCAGCAGGGGGCAGAGGGAAGGATGCAATGGCAGCCACACCCCCTTCCTTCTGCGCTGCTGCTGGGAGCGGAGCTGCCCTCCGAGCTGGGCACCTCCCCTGTGGCCCCTGCTCTGTGGTCCCCAGCGGAGAAGGCAGCCCTGCCAGCAGCAGTGCGGAAGGAACGGTGGCAACAACATGCCAGGCCACCCTGCCTCTGCGCTGCTGCTGGGGCGGCGTTGACTTCTGAGCTGGGGGACCCGTCAGTGACCACCCCTCACTCGCTGCTCAGTGGGGCCCCCTCCGATCTGGGCCCCACAACAGCAGCCGCTGCTCTGCTGCCGCCCAGGTCCAAAGGCAGCGCCACCGCCTGCAGCGGCACAGAAGGAAGGGCTGAGATACCAGACCAGGCCTCCCCTCCTCCTGTGCTGCTGCTGGCGGTGACTTTGCAGCTGGGTGTCCTGCCAGCATGGCCCACTCGCAGGTCACTCAGGGTGGCTGTGTCTACACTGGGCCACTTATTCCGGAAAAGCAGCCGCTTTTCCGGAATAAGCTGCGAGCTGTCTACACTGGCCGCTTGCTTTTCCGGAAAAGCAATGACGATCTAATGTAAAATCGTCATTGTGTTTCCGGAAAAACTATGCTGCTCCCACTCGGGCAAAAGTCCTTTTTCTGGAAAAACTGTTCCGGAAAAGGGCCAGAGTAGACAGCACAGTAGTCTTTTCCGCAAAAAAGCCCTGATCGAAAAAATGACGATCAGGGCTTTTTTCCGGAAAAGCGCATCTTATTGGCCACGGACGCTTTTCCGGAAAAAGGGCTTTTCCGGAAAAGCATCCTGCCAATGTAGACGCTCTTTTTCCGGAAATACTTATAATGGAAAACTGTTCCATTTTAAGCATTTCCGGAAAAGGGTACCAATGTAGACGTAGCCGGTGTGTCTAGACTACAGGGTTTTGTCGACAAATGTGGACTTCATCTACACTGCCGCTAAATTCTGTCGAAACAACGTCGACAGAACTCAGCAGTTTTGTCGAGGGCTGTAAACCTCATCTACGAGGAATAACACCTTTTGGCGAGAGAGTTCTGTCAACAGAAGGCGCTATTGCATCTCCACTGTCCTTTGCGTCTACACTGTCATGTTAACAAAGCAGCTTGCTTTGTCGACAGAACTAGATTTAGTCTAGACACTCTTTGTCGACAGAAGCTTTCTCAACAGTATGGCTGTGTCTAGACTACATGCCTCCGTCGATGGAGGCATGTAGATCAGACAGATCGGCAAAGGGAAATGAAGCCGTGATTTAAATAATCGCGGCTTCATTTAAATTTACATGGCTACCGCGCTGAGCTGACAAACAACTGATCAGCTGTTTGTCAGCTCAGCGCGCTAGTCTGGACGCTCCCCTGCCGACATCAAAGCCCTTTGTCGGCAGCCCCGTTATTCCTTGTGGGATGAGGACAGAAGCCTGTAGTCTAGACGTACCCTCAGTGTGGCAGGCAGGGCTGCCCCCAGCAGTGGCACGGAAGGGAGGGCAGCAGCCACAGACCTTATGTGCGTTGGCTGGGGGCAGGCGGCCTTGTGCACATGGTGCCTGCGCTCTCTAGCTGCCCAGCTGAGCAGTGAGAGGCACAGCCAGCAGCGGCACAGCAGGGAGGGTGGCGATATCAGACCAGCTTCCCTCCCTCCTGCGTTGCTGCTGGCGGTGGGGTTGCCATCCAGGTTGGGCACCTGGCCCCTTGTAACTTCCTCAGCCTCCCCGTTAGTAGGCAGAGCCTCTGCCCGCAGCAGTGCAGAGGGAAGGGAGGCACCGCCACACCAGGCCGCCCTCCCTTCTGCGCTGCTGGTGGTGCTGGCGCTGCCTGCTCATGGGAAAAGGTGTGAAAAGGGGGTTCTCCGAAGGAGCAGCGCCGCATGGACCTCGGGGTTCCCAGTGGTCTGAGTCCCCCACTGACTCCAGGCTCCATGCAGGTGCTTCCACTCAGAAATGTACAAGAGCCTCCAGGACCCTGAGCCTTTCAAAGCGGAAGGACCCTCGTAAAGCCGAGTCAGTGGAACTTCCTGCTGGCCCCGGGCTGCACACGGAGTTCCCGTTTTGAAGTGCACAGGAGGCCCTGCTGGGGCCCTTGTCCAGTTCAAAGTGCAGAAAGTGCCCATCGACTAGTCGAGTAGCCAATGGAAATTCCATCGACTCCTCAACTTGTCCATGAATCGTTATTTAACATCCTTACCCAGCAGCAGCGGCGCGGAAGGCAGGGAGGCAAAGCTGCAGCAGCCCACCTGCCTTCTGCACTGTTACCGGAGACAGCACGGACTGTCCAGCTGCCCGGCGGGAGTGGCGGCGCTGTTGCCAGCGATGGCAGAGAAGGACGAGGGGAGCACCGTCCAGGGCCCCCCTCCCTGTTTGCTAGGGATGTCAGACAGGGAGTCACTAAACAATCATGTCACTGCATCAAACTGTAGCAATTCCACGATTATTCGATAGTCCCTGGTGCCTGAGTCAGCAATGAGGGGCTGCACCGGCATCCCACACAGCAGCCTCTGTGCGACGAGAGCTTGTGCCAGCCCCGGACAGAGGCTCCTCTGCAGCAGCCTCCTCTGGAGTGTGAGAGGCAGGAGCAGGCAGCTCCGCAGAACTGGTGCTCATGGAGAACTAGATTTTAAGTCAGCTCCCCTCGAGCAACCCCCCATCCCCCTCGCCTCTATGTGAGACAGCGAGGGCGGAAAGGGGGCTCCATGGAGCTGGCCTGTGTGGAGAGCCGGCTTAGAAGATAGTTCCCCGAACATCTCATCTCATGTCTGCCCTGCCCCCACGCTGATAGGGAGGCAGCAGTGGAGGGGGATGGGTGAGATGTGGTTCCATAGGAGCTGATACACATGGGGAGCTGTCTTAAAAGCTGCTTCCTGTGTGCACCAGCTCCTGCCTGACTCCCTCACCCTCCATGTTGCTGCGTCTCTATGAGAGGCAGCAGCCCATGTTGCCGGCCAGGCAGCTCCATGGGATCTGGTGCTCATGGGGAGGCAACTTAATAGCTGGATCCCCGCAGACACCAGCTCCCACCTTCCCCCTCTCTTGCTGCTTCTGTTCCTGAGGCAGCCGGGGGAGGGGTGTGTGGAGGCGACAGGATTAACCAATAAGCCCAGACGTATCGGTTAATCGTGTAGCCAGCTACACACGTTGACACCCCTAGTTTGTGCTGCTGCTGGTATCGGCGCTGCCCTCTGAGGTAGCCCCTGGCCAGTGGCACCCACTCTCTGGTCACCTGGTTTGGGAGGCAGGGCTGACACCCGCCGCGGTGCTGAAGGAAGTGCTGCAATCCCGCCCCTCCTGCACTTCCTGCTGCACCGCTCTTGGGGCAGCACTGACGGCCGAGCGGGTGACCAGAGAGTCGTGGCTGCTCCTGGGGCGCCCAGCTCGGAGGACAGGGCCCCCGCCAGCAGTGGTGCAGAAGTAGGAGTGACACAACATGGAGCCACCCTGCTTCTGTGCTGCTGCTGGCAGGGACGCCGTCGTCTAAGCTGGGTCCCTGGCCAGCAGCCACTGCTCTCCAGCCACCCTGGTCAGAAGGCAGCCCCACACCCTGCAGCACTGCCCTCTTCCCTCTGCGCTGCAGCTGGTGCTGGCACTGAATTCTGAGCTGGGTGACCTGCCAGGGGCCGCTGCTCTGCAGCCACCCAGATGGAAAGGCAGCCCCCCCGCCAGCAGCAGTGCAGAAGGAAGGGTGGCAACACCGGACCAGGCCTCCCTTCCTCCTGTGCTGCTGCTGTCAATGGGGCTGCCCCCAAACCGGATGGCCAGACAGTAGCCGCTGCTCTCCAGCCACTCAGCTGGGAAAGCCGGGAGAAATCCGACAGCTTTTAATATTTCCAGACATCTGCCCAGAGGAAGATTTGTGGCCTGAAGACAAGGTCATGGCTGGGAAAACCCAGGCGGCCAGTGACCCTGCTCGCGAGCCCCCTCCCCTGGCCGTGGGACCCCCTTGTGGGTGGGGAGCCCCAGCTGGAGAAAGGCTGCACTAGGGGATTCCCCAATGACCCTGGAGACCAACAGGGCCAGGAGTTTCTGGCAGACCCTTTCCCACAACTTCCAGGGAATACGCCGGAACTAGGGCCCCATCGCGTCCCCCTGCAACCTCGCCCATTTCACAGCCAGACCGTGTCCATGCTGCTCCCTGGCACACTCCTGGGGGCTTCCCTGGGAAATTTCCCAGCTCTCTGACGGCTGGATCCTGGCCCAAACTAGGATTGTGTGCAATGGGGGTGGGGGCGTCCCAAGAGTGCCAAGTTCACTTCCCAGCAGCCTGTGGGGCAGAGCTAGAGCCGTTCCACCCTCACTTCTCCCTGCCCCTCAGGGTGGCTCTGATCTGCCCCCTCCACGAGTGCCCGTGTTGGGGCAGGACAACTCCTGTCCCATCCCAGCCAGGTCAGGGAGCAGCTGGCGCCCCAGGCCCCTAACCACGTGGGGAGCTCAGACTCCCCTCGCCATTCCTCCATCCCCTCCTCTCCCCCCGTTGCACGTCTCCTGGCTGTGAAATGGGTGGGGCCCTAGTCAGGTTCCCAGGGACCTTTACCCCCCACAGAGCAGGGGTGGGGAACCTTTGCTGGGTCGGGGCCACTGACCCACAGAAAAATCTATGGGGGGCTGCACACAAGTGAGAAACAGCCCCCCTCCCCTCCCCAGCGTGGGCCCCCAATGCAGGGGGGAGCCTCGACCTTCAGGGGCCGGATCCCCGCCAGCCGGGGCTGCATCTGGCCCCCGCGCCTGAGGTTCCCCACCCCCGCCGTAGGGCTCTGCACTGGATGGGAGTCTCCCTGGGAAGGGCCTGGCCAGGCCTCCGACGCCCAGGGCAGGGCTGCGAGGCGCCGGGTTCGCGGTGGCTTCTCTGCCCGGCGTCCTGGCTGAAGGGCACCGAGCTCGTCTTCTGGGAGAAGCGGCGCAACGGGGAGGCCCCTTCATCTGATCCAGGCTTCAGCAGGTCCCGAGGTGCAGCCCCCATCTGGCCTCTCTCCCCTGGCCGATCGGTTTCCTCCTCCGCTGCCCTGGTCCCATGTGTGACCTCGCCTGGTCCTGGCCTCTGGGCTGGTTCTTCAGCCTTCAGTCTGTGCCACGACACGCCCCGTCCCTGGGCTGGAATCGTCACCATCCGGCCCCTGGATCCAACTCGCGCCTGGTGCCGAGGGGACGGCAGCTTCTCTGGCCACAAAGCCTGCAGGCTCCCAGCTTCCCTCTGGCAGAGCCCGGCATAGGGCAGGGCAGCCTAGTGGGTGGAGTCCGTAACCGCAATGTGGCCCGATGGCCAGTCAGTACCTTGCCCCTTTCCTCTGGGTAGTGTGGCCCAATGGCCAGTCAGTACCTTGCCCCTTTTCTAAGGGCAGTGTGGCCCAATGGCCAGTCAGTACTTTGCCCCTTTTCTAAGGGCAGTGTGGCCCAATGGCCCGTCAGTACCTTGCCCCTTTCCTCTGGGCAGTGTGGCCCAATGGCCAGTCAGTACCTTGCCCCTTTCCTCTGGGCAGTGTGGCCCAATGGCCAGTGTTTTGCCCCTTTAGTCAGGCAGTTCAGCCTAGCGGCTGTAGTCCGTAAGCTGGCCTTGACTCACGAGGCTGTGCAGGTCCCTGTCCAGAGACAGGAGATGGGTGGATGGTTCTATCCCCAGCGGCGGGGGGGGGGGAAGCCCCTCCCTCTCCCCGGTGCCCGGCCGCGGCTGCGGCTCCACTCCCAGTGTGAGCAGGAAAAGCGAGGTGCTGATATCGCAGGCGGCTCCCTCCCCAGCTGTCGTCACCTGCCCTGGGGCATCCCCTGCCGAGCTGCAGGCACCTGGGGCCAGGGTCAGACCAGGGGAGCTGGCGTGTCCCCGTGGCCGGGCTCCTCCTGTCCCAAGAGAGCAAGGGGCTGTCAGACGCGGTGCCTGGGAACCAGGGGGCAGGGGGAGCTGGGCCCTGGGATGGGCGTAGCACCTCTCTAGTGCCCCCCAGGGCCAGACCCCTCCGGGGCTATCAGTGCAGGAGCTGGTGATGCCCCTCTCCCCCGAGCTGTTCCCCTGCAGCGTCCAGCTGCCCTAGGGCCCTGGCTGGGGCTGGGTTCCCAGCGGGCTGCATCCCTGGCCTCACAAAGAGCAGGTGCCTTGGGGCCTGGGGAGGGGCTGGTCCTACATGGAGTGTGGGGGAGGGGAGAGAGACAGACTCACCCTCCCATGGGGCTGGTCCCAGAGGGTCTGGTGTGTAGCAACCAGGCTCCCATTCCCGGGGGGGGGCAGGATCGGGGGGCCACACTTCAGCAGGGCCCCCGGCCTGGCGTCTGTCGGTGTCAGTGCTTGGGGGCCCGTTGCCCAGCGGGGTCCCTCACCTCTGGTGCAGCAGCAGTGGGCACAGAGGTCAGGCCCCTCCCTGGCCGGCCGGCCGGTGTCCTCGGCTGGGCCCCTGAGGGACAGTCCCAGCTGGGCCCCAAGCTCCCTAGTGGGGGCTGTGCTGAGCTGGGATGGAAGGGAGGAGACGGGGCCCATCAGTGTCCTGCAGCCGGCTAGGGATGGCAGGGGTCCAGTTTTCTACTGGAGAGTCTGGTTTTTGGCAGTCCTGCTGCCAGCTCCCAACCCCCCTGGGCCAGGCACCTCCCTCCCCACATCCCTCCGCTGAAGCCACTGGGGAGAGGAGCTAACGAGACCCCCAGCTCCTGGGGCAAAGAGCGGTGGGCAAGGCCCTCCAGGGGGACTTGCACCCCCAGATGCTCCAGGGGGACAAGGAGGGACCCAGGTCGGGGCAGGAGTCTGGCTGGAACATGGGCCCTTAACGTCCTAGGGTCTCCCCTGAACTGGGCCTAAGTCTGGCTCAGGCCTGGGGTTGCCAGATGGTCTCAACAAAACTACTGGACACACTTGACATGACATCACAATAGACATTCCGTCTCCCCAGGGAAATCCCGGCCATTCCCATTGTCTCATTTCTATTGTCTCCATTTCTTTCCCACACAGAAACCTCAGATTCTGGCCTGTCCGGTTCCAAACTGGACACTGGCCACCTTGCTCAGGCCCGGCTCGGATTTGGCCCTCCCCAGGGGTTGCTGCCATCCCGCAGCCCTACCGCTGCCAGCCCTGCGGGAGCCGCCTACCCACCCCAGGGTCCGGGGCCGGCTCAGAGGTCACTCACCTCCCATGCGGGAATGGGGGAGGGGGTTACAACCGGCTCTGTTGTTCCCTGGGCCTTGGCTCTCCCCTAGGACACCGTGGACGTGATGCAGGAGATGACGTGCTGCGGGGGAGAGAGGTAGAGCCGGGTCAATAGACCAGTGCCCAGGCTGTGCCAACAAGCCCCCCCCCCCCCCCCCCCCCCCGCCAGGTGTATGGGATTTGAGGGTCCCTATCCCAAAGCCAGCCAGGCCCTGACTTCAACTTCCATCCCCTTCCCCTGTCCCGGATGGAGAAAAGGCCCAACACAGCCCTGTCCTGCCGGCCCTGCCCCAGGGTCCCCATGCCCCCCCAGCGCTATGGGAAAACTGCTTTCCCCCCCCCCCCGGCCCCGCTCATGCTCACCTACCAGCTCTCCTGGCACCTGTGTGGGGCTGTGCCTGCCGGTCCCCCTGCAGGGCCAGCTGGAGGCCCGGACCCCGGCCGTGCAGAGCCTGCAAAGGAAGGGTGGGGGGGTCACACCCGGGAAACCTCCTCCCTGTCCGTGGCCCCCGGCTCAGCCAATCAGCAGCGAGATTGGGAGAGGGGGGCGGGCGAGAGGTCTCCGGGGACGTCCCAAGGGCTGGCCCAGGTCATCTCCAGCAGGGTCGGTCTCAGAGCGATTCCAGCCCCGCCTCTTTGGGGGGCTCCTCACACAGCCAGAAAGGGCTGGGGGGTGTCTCTGAGGCTGCCCTGCCGTGCAGCTGTCAGGGGATCTCCATGAGCTCAGCCCTTCCCTAGCCCCTCCCCTCCATAGGCCTTTGTGGTGTCATTGCCCCCCCAACCCCAGTCAGGCTGATGTCCTGCCCCCAAGCACCCCCTTAGGACACACAGAGGCCTTCCAACCGGCCACAGCCCAGCCACCACTAATGGGCACCAGCCATCAGGGATCATTGGGTCCAGCCCCCTACCCTTCCGGCTGGACCAAGCACCGTTAGAGCATCCCTGACAGGTGTCTGCTCTGAAATATCTCCCGAGTGTAACCCCCCTCACAGGAAGTTTTTCCTCATGTCCAGCCTAAACCTCCCTTGCTGCAGTTAAGCCCATTGCTTCTTGTCCTCTCCTCGGAGGCCAAGGAGAGCAATTTATCTCCTCCTCCCTATAACCCCATTTTAGGCACTTGAAAACTGCTCTCGTGTCCCCTCTCAGGCCTGCTATATACTGCTGTATCACAGAAACACGGCCCTCTCCACCCACACCTGCCCATCCCCACCCCCGCTACATCCAGGGAACACGTTTGCTCAGCTGGAAGTGGAAACCTACTCTTTTGGAAGCCCAGTCTTCCTCCTCCCATCAGGAAGAAGGGAGCTTCCGAAAGAGGGCTTTTTGTGACATTTGGCCCCAGAAATGCCTCTTCAAAAAACAAAACAAAAACAAAACCCCGTCCTGGAAGAAAGGTATTCAAATTACGGTTCACAGTTTCCTTTTTTTCTCTTGAAATGCGATGCCCAGAACTGCACACAAAACTCCAACAGAGGCCTAATCAGCAGCGAGACTCCAACTGAGGATTAATCAGTGCACAGTAGAGCGACTTCTCGAATCTTGCTCACGACATGCCTGTTAACGCCTCCCAGAAGCATGTTTGCTTTTCTTGCAACAGTGTCACACTGTTGACTCCTGTTTCACGTGTGGTCCACTCTGACGCCCTAGATCCCTTCCTGCAGGACTCCTTCCTAGCATGCGTGAAATGGGTGGTTCCTTTCTAAGTGGAACCAGGCTTACCTGTGTCGATGAAGAAAGGCTTCTTTGTCGGGGCATCGCGTCCAGACTCCCCCGATCTGCCGACAAACTGCTGATTGGCAGATCGGGGCAGCCATTTAAATTTAAATGAAGCCGCGATTATTTTAATCGCGGCTTCATTTCCCTCTTCCGATCTGGCTAATCTACATGCCTCCGTCGAAGGAGGCATGTAGTCTAGACACACCCTCTGGGAGCTAGGAGGTGGGGGGTGGGTCTCAGCACACGTCCAAATGGAGGGCCCAGGTCACCTGCTCCGAGAACTCTGCCAGTCTGAGTTCCGTGTGAGGCTTCCCACTGTCCCAACTCCCCAACACCTCCTCCTGCTTGGTGGGGCAGGGAAAGGGGAAAAGACGCAGGAGAAGGCAAGACAGAGAGAGGGAATGGGGCAAAGGGGAACCAGACTGAGCAGGCTCGAAACCTTTCCGAGGCTTCTACCTTGTCACCTGGGACGACAGGACCAGCTGCAGGGAAGGAGAAAATGTCGACGAGGCTCCTGCCCCCGCCCCTCAGTCCCACTTCTCCATCCGGCCCCTGCAGAGACCCTGAGAAGGGGCCGTGCTGCTGCCAAGCCGCAGGAAACTCGGCATTTGCCCCGGCCGTGCACCTCTGTCCTGAGTGCTTGTTGCCAGAGACTCTTTGTGAGGTCATCACTGTCCCCCAATAGGCTGTGGTCATACAATAGGCCCTTTGTGATGTCACTGCCACCTCCCACCCATCCTCTGCTAGGCTGGTGTCCTGGCCCTGGCACCCCAGAGGCTGCTCCCCATCCAGCTTTATTTTCCGAAAGATCCCGTCTAGACTGGCGCTTTTTTCCGGCAAAGCCCCGAGCAGGAAAAAAGCGGCAGCCATGTTCATACAAATGCCAAGGGGAAAATTTAAATCCCTGCGGCATTTGCAATTCGGAAGTGTCTCATTAGCATCCCTTTTCCAGAAAAGGGTGCCAATGTAGACACAGCCTATATGTGTCTGTAACCCCAAGGAGATGACCTAGATTCCTGGGGCTCTGTCTGCTGGCAGCTCAGGGACAGGCGCACGGAGTTTGCCTTGGCTCCCCCTCCCTACCAGGGACAGAGTCTGCCTGGCAACCCACAGGGAGTGAAACGCCCCTCCCAGGGAGTTCAGGAGGGGAAGGAGGAGCCATTGGCTGGAGAGTCTGGAGCCAGCCAGGGAAGGGGAAGCTGGCTGTGTGGGAGCTAGTGAACCCCAGGCCTGCATGCAGGGTTCCCCCTGAGAACTAGCCTCTAGGGACCGGAAGGCAGGATCCCTCAGCAGGGTGTTATGTCTCCACTGTTGATTCCCAGTTTGTGGAGTTTGCTGGGAGGCTTCCCCAGCGAGGCAGAGCTGGCTCTCCCGCTCCCTGGGTGAGAACAGTCACCATGGTCAGCTCTTTCCTGTCTGCTGGTTCGGGGCTGCTGCCTGCTGTGTGTGTGTCTGAATGCTGGGCTAGGAGATTATAGCTTGAATTTTGGTGCAGTTGTGTGGCCTGCATCTTGAGCCTGGCACCCCTTTGTGGTAATGGGAAATTCCGGGATTGAAGCAGCCTGATTCTTGCCTGAAGAGGATCCCTGCCAGAAGAGACCAGCCCCTCTGCAGTGACCGAGTCATCTCTGAACCAGAGCCTCATCCATGGAGTGTGTGAGTGCAGCATCTTTTAGTTAGTAAGGCAGGGTACGTCTACACTACAACGTTAGTTCGAACTAACTTAGTTCGAATTAGTTAATTTGAACTAAGCTAATTCGAACTAACGGATCCAGATTAAAAAACTAGTTCGAATTAGCGTTTTGCTAATTTGAACTAGCATGTCCACATTAAGTAGACCCTGAACCAGGCTTAAGGATGGCCGGAAGCAGTGCCGGCAGGGCATCAGAGGAGGACTTAGAGCGTGGAGATGCTGTCTCAGGCTAGCCAAGGGCTGCGCTTAAAGGGTCCCGACCCCACCCCGGACAGACAGTTCTAAGGGGTGCCCCGCTTGCAAAGCAGTCCTGGCTTGGAGTGCCCGGAGTGCCCACACTGGGCACATCACAGCACTCGGCCATCAGACCGGCTGCACTTGCCGCAGGCTGCCATCTGGGGAGAGGAGGCAATTGGGGGGCTGCAGGAGAGCTTCCACCCCCAGAAGCCCGCAGAGCCAGCCCAGTCCTCCCCATCGGGGGCTCGTACCCCATTCCTCCCTCACCTCCTTCCACTTACCCTTCCCTAGCCCCCCTTCTTATTGATGTACAAAATAAAGATAACGTTTCTTCCAACATTGACTCTGTCTTTATTGAACAAAACTGGGGGAGACTGGGAAAAGGAGGTGGGAGAGGGGAAGAGAAAGGCTGGGAGAGGGGAGGGCAACTAACATGATCAGGGGTTGGGAACAGGTCCCAGATCAAGAGAGGCTACAGAGACTGGGACTGTTCAGCTTAGAAAAGAGGAGATGGAGCGGGGACAGGATAGAGGTCTCTAAAAGCAGGGGTTGGGTGGAGAGGGTACATTCAGAAAAGTTCTTCATGAGTTCCCATAAAGAAGGACTAAAGGACACCAAAGGAAAGGAATGGGTAGCAGGCTTCAAACTAGTAACAGAAAGTTGTTCTTCACAAAGCAAAGAGTCGACCTGTGGAACTCCTTGCTGCAGGAGGCTGTGAAGGCTACAAGCAGAACAGAGTTTAAAGGGAAGTGAGATCAAGTCATGGAGGTTGGGTCCATGGAGTAGTCTTAGCCAGGGGGTAGGAGTGGTGTCCCTGCCCAAAGTTTGTGGAAGGCTGGAGAGGGATGGCACGAGACAAATGGCTTGGTCACTGTCTTCAGTCCATCCCCTCCGGGGTCCCTAGGGTTGGCCGCTGTCGGCACACAGGCTACTGGGCTAGATGGACCTTTGGTCTGACCCAGGACGGCCATTGTAAGCTCAGGGCTCAGGGTCGGGGGTCTCAGTGGACCCCCTTGATTTTCATGCACACCTGCTCCTGGGTGGCCAGGCTGGCAGCTCTCCTGCCCTAGCCGGCCACTTTCCTGTGCCTAGTGCGGAGATCGTGGACAAGGTCCACGATGTCCGCACTAGCCCAGGAAGTTGCCCGCCTCTTGCGGTTCAGGGCAAGCTGCCAGGAGCCGCCAGCATGGTCCCGGGAAGAGGGGGTGGGCTGGGGGACATCGGGTGGGTGACTCTGTGCCGTGCCAGGTGCAGGGTCTGCTGGCTGGGTGCTGGCAGGCTTGCACCTGGCACGGGCACCGTAGCCAGCCCCTGCCCCTTTAAGGGGTCCGGGGCCGGGAGGGGGGCAATAGAGTTTCCCTCGTGATGGCCAGAGTGGCCACCAGGGAAACCTGGGGAGGGCTAGCCTCCCACTAGTTCGAATTAAGGGGCTACACACCCCTTAATTCGAACTAGTAAATTCGAACTAGGCTTAATCCTCGTAAAATGAGGTTTTCCTAGTTCGAACTAAGCGCTCCGCTAGTTCGATTCAAATTCGAACTAGCGGAGCGCTAGTGTAGCGGCTATGAATGTTAGTTCGAACTAACGTCCGTTAGTTCAAACTAACATTGTAGTGTAGACATACCCCTAGTGAGAAGGGCTTTAAACTAGTTTTGATGGGGACAGGTGGCCAAAGCCCACAGGCAAATGAAAAACATGGAGACCTGGGAGATGGGTTGGAAATAGGAGGGAGCATGGGCTATAACAGCAGAGAGAAAGGAGGGTCAAGGCAGAAGTGGGGGGCAAAATCAAATTGGTATCTTAGATGCCGGTGTACAAAGGCAAGGAGGACGGGGAATAGACAGGAAGGACTTGAAGTGCTAATAAAGAAACACAAGGATGACACAGTTGGTATCACAGAGACTTGGTGGGATAATACACACAATTGGAATATTGATACCGAAGGGTACAGCTTGCCCAGGACTGACAGGCAGGGATAAAAGGGAGGAGGTGTTGCCGTATCTATTATGAATGTACACTGGGCTGAGGTGGAGATAGGTGTAGAAGACAGACTTGTTAAGAGTGTCTGGGTTAGGTAAAAAGAGGTAAAAAGAAGGGTGATGTCATGCTAGGGGTCCACTCCAGCCCACCAAGCCAGGCAGAAGAGGGGACTGGACTTCAGAAAAGCAGACTTGGCTCCCACAGGGAAGTGATGGGCAGGATTCCCCGAGGTGCTAACATGAAGGGGAAAGGAGTCCAGGAGAGCTGGCAGGATTTTAAAGAAGCCTTAATGAAGGCACAAGACCAAAGCATCCCGATGCACAGTAAGAAAAGCAAATATGGTGGACAACCAGATGGGCTTAGCAGGGAAATCCTTCGTGATCTTAAACACAAACAGGAAGTTTATAAGAAGTGGAAACTTGGAGAGATGACTTGGGAGGAGTCTAAATATACTTGAGAATGCAAGGGAGTCGTCCTGAAGGAAAAAGCACAATTGGATTTGTAGCTAGCAAGGGATGTGATGGGTAACAAGAAAGGTTTCTACAGGCATGTGTCACGTTCCTGGATTTTGAGGGGAGCAGCCAGATCACTGCTGCACCCATGGGGGTGTGTTTGCCCCAAAAGTGGTATAAAGGGGGCCATGTGAGGTGTTGAATAGAAGTTTACTGTCTGCTAATCCTATGTACGCTATTCATGTGATTGTACAATGTCTGTGTGTGAAATTATAAGCATGTACAGTAAACTTCTGATAATCTGGTACCTTTAGGACCCAGGGGATGCCGGATTATCAGATATACCGGACTATTGGAAAGGTGGGCTATGACGGGTCGGATGGGGGGAGATGCCACCACACACCCGTCTTAACCCCCCCCCTTCCCATGGTCGGGCTCTGCTCCAGGCATCCCCAATTCAGCTGCTGCTGGTCAGTTTCAGCAGCAGCTGAATTGGGACGCCTGCAGCAGAGCAGCCGGGGTGCTGCCGGGTTGGTCCGGTAGCTCCGCCCCTTGGAGACCAACCCGGCAGCACCCCAGCTGCTCTGGGGGATGCCTGGGGCAGAGCAGCTGGGGTGCTGCCGGTTGGTCCCGCAGCCCCAAGGGGCAGCGCTATGGGACCTACCAGGCAGCACTCCAACTGCTCTGCCCTCAGCTTCCCCGATTCAGCCGCTGGTCAGTTTCAGCAGCGTCTGAATCAGGGAAGCCGGGGGCAGACCAGTTCCAATGGTCCGGCTGCCCGGAGCACTTCCGGGTTCCTGATGGTGCCGGACCATCAGGAGTGCCGGACCATCAGATGCCGGACCAATGGAGTTTTACTGTACTTTGTATGGATACTGAATATTTCTCTGAATGTGCTTGAGCATTGGGCAGAGCCTGGCTTCCTAATCCGAACTAGCTGTACACCTGTCACACACACACAGTGATCACATACACACATACACATTGCAGGCCACCATGAGCTCGCTCTCTCTCTCTCTCTCTCTCTCTCACACACACACACACGGGCAGCCTGTGCCTATAGGCATACTAGGCAGCTGCCTAGGGTGCCAAGTTGCATGGGGCGCAACATTCTAAACTCTGTCCCTTCCATTTCCCATTCCCTTTGCTGTGCCTTACATGGAGCATGGCTTCCCTGCGGCCAGGAGGGGGAAAGTCCTGGGAGTGGCAGCGCACGGGTGGGGTGGGGGTGTTTCCCCTGTGCCGCGGGGGGGGGGAGGGGATGGTGAGCTCCAGAGGAGGAGGAACATGTGGGGGGGGGGGTTCCCCTGTGCCGCAGGAAGGGTCGTCCCCAGGGGAGGAGGAACATGGGGGGTTTCTCTCTGGAGGAGTGGGATCTTGGGAGGGTCCCTCTGGCTGGCACCCTCTCCCCGGCCCCAGAACTCCATCCCCAGGCCCGCAGCCACCAGCCCCAGCCCGCTGATCCAAAGCCCCCAACCCCCTGGCCCCAAGCCAGAGATCTCCATCCCCAGACCCCAGACCCAGAACTCCATCCCCAAACCCCCAACCCCTAACCTCCTGACCCTCAGCCACAGAACTCCATCCCTAGCCCCCCTCTCCCGAGCACAGAACCAAACCCCTCAGTCAATATCTGCCTTTGGGGCTGGGGTGCCTACTGCATTGATCACCTAGGGCGCCAGTTGGTTGCAGTTAGTCTAGGGCAGCCCCCCCCCCCCCCCCACACACACACTCTGCAGGCCACAGGGGTATCACTTGCTCACGGTGATATCGATCTCTCACACTCACACTCACACTCTCAGGCTGTAGTTTGCTGTGGAACGTGCACATGATGCTCCTCGTCAGGAGAGCCAGGGGGCAGAGCACACGTCCACATGCCTGCAGGAGCTGCTGCAGGAGCTAGTGGGGGCGGTCAGCACGTGCTCAGAAGTGTCCAATTGAAAATCACGTGACACACAGACAAGAACTGTGATTAGTGCTCTTCTACATACAGCAAATAAATGAAGTGATTTTTTGTGTTAAAAAAAAATGATTTAGTTTTTGTTTCACAAGTCACAACAGAGACTCTCTAACACTTTTGCCTGTAGAAAGTTTTTTTCATGTGCATCAAGCCAAGAGATGTAATCTTTAATGTCAAGCATAAACTGTAACAATTTTTTTATTTAATATGTCAATATGAATGATAACAGATTTTGTTTGCTATGCCAAGAAATAGCAGTTTTGTGTTATGCCTCAGAGGAACAGGACACCTGTAAGATACCAAATGGCTACTGAAAACAATGTATTTGATTTCATAGTAAACAAACATTTAAAGTCAGGCACCTTGCCAACGATCCCTTGTTGTAGTATTCTTTCTTCCATAACATTTTAAATGTATCTAAGGTATTTGTTAGTAACTGCAGGTGCCTTAGTGGCACAAATCCCAACAAGCGCACACGACCTTATTATTGGTGCACAAGACAAAACTCGTGGCTGGAGAATCTTAGAGGGATCACTGGTCCCATCTATTTTCTATGATTCTCAGCTGGGCCTTCTCTCAAACCCCACAGCTTTGTACTCAGAATGTTGGTATAAAAGAATAAAAGATTGTTAAGTAGCGGGGTTGAAGCACTGCAAGGACAGAGTATCAGCTGCAAATATGTTTAATTCCTGTCAAGTATTTCAAAATCTGGATTTTGTTAGCAGGGGGAAAAGAACCAGTGAGCATTCAATGAAGAGTTTTACACACTATTTAGAACATCGATTCAGAACTGAGGTCACCAAAAAATTACAAAGAAAACAGACGGAGACTCATGACAAAATGAGGTAGCAGTTTATTTCAACCCATTACCTGGAATGGAATGTCAGAGGGAATTTACACAGATATTTTATAGGCTGGAGGGGGTAGAGGAGAATTCCTATGGGGCTTTGAGTTTCTGAGAGAACTACCCACATGAGAGCTTGGGACTGGCTATGGAGCTGTACCACTTTCAATGTAATTAAAATAGCACTTTGTTATTCTAATTCTGTACATTCTGAGCTGGATGTTATCTGAACACATCGATATTGGACAATCATTACTTGACACCAAACATTTCTCTACCCACCCTGAAGGCAGGGGATGCCTGGGGCACCTCCAAGAGGAATAAGCTCCATGGAGACATAAACCCAAATTCTACTCAAGTTTTGCTACATTCCCTTTAAGTAAGAAACATGTAAATTCACCCCCACTAGTCGGCAGGGAGGGAAAATCATCCCCCTCTGCCTCTGGAGCACGGGAAAGGCTGAAGCAGAAGGAGAAGGGAAGATGCCCCGAGTCAAATCAAAACGGAGTGTTGGGAAGTGACTGTTGCAGACCCTGCTCCCACCCGTCCTAGGCCGAGGAGGCTCCAATCTCCAAGGTGGGCTCTCGGGGGCAGGGAAAGACTCCGGGAATTACCTTCTGTACAGACTCATCCTCTCTCACGCCCGCGGGGACAGCGGCTTCCTGAGGTTCTTGACAGAGGCTCAGTTCTCGTCTCTCAGATCCTTGGGCACCAGCCGTTGCCAACCAGTTGGACTGGAGGCAGGATAAGAATGCTGCAGCCACATTCTTTGTTGTTGTCACACATGACATCACAATACACTCAGGCCTCCATACAGAGAGCTAGACACCCGCCCCCAGGTAACTCTTATCCCATCGCACGGCCAGGCAGGGGGCAGTGCTAACACCCACAGCTGGTTCATACTGGAAAGCTACTGGGAAGGAAGGCAGGAGGCAGAACTTTCCCTTGACCTAGCTCTGTCCTTCTATTCCTTCTAAAATCAGGAATAAGGGACCTTTCGGAAAAGGCTTTATTTTCCGAAAGATCCCCGTCTAGACTGGCACTTTTTTCCGGCAAAGCCCCGAGCCGGAAAAAAGCGGCAGCCATGTTCATGCAAATGGAGCGGGGAAAATTTAAATCCCTGCTGCATTTGCATTTCCGACTTGTCTCATCTGTATCCCTTTTCTGCAAAAGGGGCCCAGTGTAGACACAGCCCCTCTGTTTATAACACATCTTCTGTTGCTGCTTCTTTTGCTGCTACTTTTCTTCTTCTGTTGCAGCTTTTTCTTCGGGTGATTCTTCTGCTGCTGCTGCTGCTACTTCCTGTTTCTTCTGCTGCTGGGGCTCATTATTCTTATTATTCTTCCACTGCTGCTTCTGCAGTGCTGCTCTTTCTGCGGCTGCTTCATCTGCCTCTGTGGCTCCTCCCTCTCCTGTCCCTACTTATTTTCATTCTTCTTCTTCTTCGGCAGCCACTGTTCCTGATGACTCCTTTTTTTCTGCTGCTGTTACTTCTCTAGCTTAAATCTGCTGCTGCTCCTGATGCTCCTTCTGTTGCTGTTCCTTCTTCTGCTGCTACTGCCGCTCATTCTCCTGCTCCTATTTATTTTTCTGCCTCTCCTTTGTCTGCTGCTTTTTCATCTGCTACTGTTGCTGCTCCTTCTGTTGCCTATACTTGTTGTTATGCTTCTTCTTCCACTCCTTCTTTGGCTACTTTCCTTCTGCTGATGCTTCTTCAGCTGCTGTTTTTTCTTCTGCTACTTCTGCTTTTGCTGCTGCTATTTTATTTTCTTCACCTTCTGCTGCTGCTGCTTCATCTGCTTCTCTTGCAGCTGCTTCTACTCTCCGTACTTATTTTTCCGTTTCTAATTTTTAGTGTGTGCTGCTGCTTCTACTTTTGCTGCTTTCTGCTGTTTCAGCTTCTTCTCCTGTTGCTCCTCCTTTTATTTCTGCTACAGCGGCTTCTGCTGCAGTTTCGTCTCCTGCTGCTGCTGTTTCTTCTGCTGTTGCTACTACTTGCTTTTTCTTCTTTGCTTTCTTCTTCTGTTGATGGCTTCTACTGCTGTTGATTTCTCTTTTCATCTGCTGCTGCTACTCCATCTGCTTCTAATGCTACTTCTTCTTCCGCCGCACCTGCTGTATCTGCTTCTTCTGCTACTGCTGCTCCTTCTCCTGCTTCTACTTGTTTTTCTGTTTCTCCTTAGTCTTTTTTTCCTGCTGTTAAAGTTTGTTGCTCCCCCTTTTTTTTCTGTTTCTCCTTAGTCTGTTATTTCTGCTGCTAAAGTCTGCTGCTCCTTCTGCTACTGCCACTTCTTCTGCTGCTCCTTCTGCTGTTTCTCTTTTTCTGCTGCTGCTACTTCCTGTTTCCTCTGCTCTTTTCTGCTGTGGCTTATTATTGTTATACTGCTGCTGTTTCTTTGGTTTCCGCTGCTTCTCCTCCTAGAATCACAGAATCATAGAGCCATAGAACTGGAAGAAACCTCAGAAGGTCATCAAGTCCAGCCCCCTGCTCTAGGCAGGACCAATTCCAACTAAATCAACCCGGCCAGGGCTTTGTCATGCTGAGACTTAAAACACCTCTAGGGATGGAGACTCCACTACTTCCCTAGGTAACCCATTCCCTAGGTAACCCATTCCAGTACTTCACCACCCTCCTAGTGAAATAGTGTTTCCTAATATCCAACCTGGACCTCTGCTGTTTCTTCTACTGCTGTTCCTGTCTCTTTGATTCTGCTTCTTCTTCTGATGTTTCTTCTGTTGTTGCTTGTTCTTGTGATCTGATGCTGTGGCTTCTTCTGCGTCTGCTGTTTCTGCTTCAGCTGAGGTTTCTTCTAGTTCTTCTGCTCCTGCCTCTTTTCTTCCACTTCTTCTTCTCCTCTGTTGTTTCTGCTGCTCTTGATGCTTCCTTTCTTCTTCTGTTGCTCCTTCCTTTGCGATTACAGTTTTCTGCTGATGCTTCTACTTCTTCTGCGTCTTCCTTCTTGGTTTCTTCTTTTGATGATGCTTCTTCTGGTGCTACCACTGCTTTTTTCATCTGCTGCTGCTACTTCTTCTGCTGCTTCTTCTGATTCTCATTCTTATGCTTGTTCTTCTGCTGTTTCTTTTCTTCTGTTGCTGTTCCTTCTCCTCCGCCTGCTTGTTTTTCTGCTTCTTCTACAGCTTCAATCTGCTGCTGCTACTGCTGTTTCTTCTGTTCTTTCTTCTTCTGCTGCTTTTGCTCCTGCTTCTTTTGTTACTGCTACTTATTCTGCTCCGACTTTTCTTCTGCTGCTGCTCCTGGTTCTGTTGGTGTTTCTTCTTCTTCTGCTACTGCTGCTGCTGCTGTTGCTGCTATGGCCTCTTTCTTCAATTCTTCTCAATCTGCAGCGTTTCACTTCCTATTTTTATTTGGCTGCTTCTTCAGCTGCAGCATCTATGGCTGCTGCTGCTTCTGTAGCTGCTACTTCTTCTGCATCCGCTTCTTGTGAGGTTGCTGCTACTCCTTCTTTTTCTGCTCTTGCTCCTTATATTCTGCTGCTGCTACTTCTTTTTCTGGTTCTTCTGCTGCTGCTCTTCTTCTGATGCTCATGCTACTTTAGCTGCTGCTTCATCTGCTTCTGTTGCAGCTGCTTTTTCTGCTCCTACTTGTTTTCTGCTTTTTCTTCTTTTCTTTGTGCTGCTGCTGCTTCTTCCGCTGCTTTTTCTACTGCTGATACTGTTCCTTTTTCTGCTGCTGCTACTTTTCTATTTCTGCCACTGCTTCTGCTGGTTCTGCTTTTTCTGTGGCCGCTGCTTTTTCTTCGTTTTGGCTACTGCTGCTGCTTTCGCTGTTTCTTCTGTTATTTCTTTTGCTGATTCTTCTACTGCTGCTTTTGCTCCTGCTTTCTCTGTTGATCCTACTTACTCGGCTGTTGCTTCTACTTCTGCTGCTGTTTTTCCTGCTGCTGCTGGTGCTGCTGCTGCTTTTCTTCTTCTTCTTTTGCTCCTGCTACCACTGTTGGGGCTACTTATTCTGCTGCTGCCTCTTCCGCTGCTGCTTTGCCTGTGTCTTCTTCTGATGCTTCAATCTGCTTCATCTGTTTCTGTGGCTGCTTCTTCTTCTGTCCCTTTCTTTTCATGCTTCTTCTTCCTCTTTCGTTTCTGCCGCTGCTCCTTCTTCTCCTGTTGCTTCCTCTGTGGCTGTGGTTATTTCTTCTTTTTCTGCTGATGCTTCTTTAGCTGCTGCTCTTTCTTCTCTTGCAGCTACTTCTTCTGCTCCTTGAGGGCTATGTCTCCACTGCATTGCTGTATCGGGATCCTGGAAGGATCCTGAAATAGCAACGCCACATCCAAGGAACGCATCTGCTATTTCGGAAAAATTTTGAAAATAGCGGACGCGCTCTTTCACCAGCCCTGTAAACCTCGTTGTACGAGGAATAAGGGACGGCTCGAAAGAGCACGTTATTACAAAATTTGGTGCTGTGCAGATGCACCAAATTTCAACATAGCCTCTTTCGAATGTAAAATATGCAGTGCTGTTTAATGCAGGGCAGTGCTGTCCCTGCTTCTGCTGCTATTTCTTCTTCTCTTCCTGCCTTTTAGCTTCTGCTCCTTCTCCCAGTAGTACTGGCTGCTGTTTCGCCAGCTTCTGTTGCTGCACCTTTCCCTGCCCATACTTGTTTTTGGGCTTCTTCTTCTGTTTGTGCTGCTGTTTCTTCTTCCGCTGCTACTTCTCCTGCTGCTGCTCTTTCTTCTGCTGTTGCTACTACTTGCTTTTTCTTCTTTGCTTTCTTCTTCTGTTGATGGCTTCTGCTGCTTTTGATTTCTCTTTTCATCTGCTGCTGCTGCTGCTGCTGCTACTTCATCTGCTTCTGATGCTACTTCTTCTTCCACCGCTGCTGCTGTTTCTGCTTCTCCTGCTTCTACTTGTTTTTCTGTTTCTCCTTCTTCTGTTCTTTCTGCTGCTTAAGTCTAGACTGGCACTTTTCTTTGGAAAAACCCCAAGCCAGAAAAAAGCGGCAGCCATGTTCATGCAAATGCCCCGGGGGATATTTAAATCCCCCACGGCATTTGCAATTCTGACTTGTCTCATTAGCATCCCTTTTCCGGAAAAGGATGCCAATGTAGACACAGCCCTGCTGTTTCTTTTGTTGATTCTTCTGCTGCTACTTTTGCGCCTGCTTCCTTTGTTGGTCCTACTTATTCTGCTGCTAGTTTTCTTCTTCTGCCACGGCTGCTTCTGCTGAGTTTCTTCTACTGCCGTAGCTGCTACCGCCTCTTTCTTCTGCTCTTCTCCTGTGCTTCTGTTTCTGCTACTATTTTTTTCTTCTCCTCCTGCCTCTTTTCTTCTGCTACTTCTCCTACTGTTTCTGCTGCTGCTGCTGCTTCATCAGCTTCTGTTCCTGCACCTTTCCCTGCCCCACTTCTTTTCAGGCTGCTTCTTCTGTTTGTTCTGCTGTTTCTTATTCCGGTGCATCTACTACTGCTGCTGCTTTTCTGCTGCTGCTACTTTTTTTCTGCCACTTCTTCTTCTGATATTTCTCCTGCTGCTTCATCTGCTTCTGCTGCTCCATCCTTTTCTGTTGCTTCTTCTACTATTGCTGCTGCTGCTGCTGCCACTTCTGCTTTAATCTGCTGCTGTCTCTTCTTCTGCTGCTGCTGATTCTGTGGCTGTTTCTTTCCTGTTTCTGCTTCCTTTTAATCTGCTACTGATTCTTCTGCTACTGATGCTTTTTCTGTTCCTCCTTCTTCTGTTTTTTCTCCTGCTGCTGCTACTTTTCTTCTTGTGCCACTGCTGCTTCTTTTAATTTTTCTTCTTCAGCTGCTATTACCTCCTGTTTCTTCTACTATTCTTTTTCTACTACTTCTTCTGCCCCTACTTTTTTCATGCTTCTTCTTCTTTTGTTTGTGCTACTGCAGCTTCTTTTTCTGTTCCTTTTTCTGCTGTACCTTCTGTTGTTGTTACTTCTCTGTTTCTTCCTCTTTTGAGTCTTCTGCTGCTGCTTCTGTTCTTCTGCTGCTGCTGCTTTTACTTCTCTCGGGCTTCTCTACACTGAGAGGTTTTTGCAGCAGAGAGTATGCTAATGAGGGACTGATGGTTTTTTGCGCAAGGGGGTGTTTGCACAAAAAGAAGCAGTGTAGTTGTTTCTGTTTTGCTCAAAACCTCCTTTTTGCACAAGATCTTTATGCCTCTTCGGATCTTGTACAAAAGGGCTTTTTGGCAAAAAACAGAAGTGGCTACGCTGTTCTTTTTTGCACAAAAACCCCTTATGCAAAAAGCATCAGTACAAAATATGCTAATGACATCACAAAGCATACTCTCTGTTGCAAAAACTTGCAGCCTAGACACAGCCTAACTCGATAAGGAGCAGCTAGAGTTCATGACTCAGAGATGCTCCCCATTGCCTGGTCCTACCCCTGTAGTGCAGCTGGCAGGAAGGGTGGGGGGTGACGCACAGAAATCAGGAGCCTGCTGGAAGTCTCCAGAGAACTGTCATGTCTGCACCTGTGCAGAGAAGTGGGAGGGGCCGGGCCCTTGCCGCGCTCTGCCCTGGCAGGAAAAGGGGAGGGGCAATCAGAGGCTGAGGTTATAAGAGAGCATCTCCCTCCCTCCCATTTAGCACATCATTGACAGCAACAGCAGACTGGGAAGCACTTCCAAAGGATGTCACAGAACTAGTTTCAGAGGGGCAGCCTTGTTAGTCAGTAACTTTGTCCCGCAGCACCTTAGAGAGTATTTACACAGCTCCCTGCACTCAAAATAAGCGATGTTCCAAAGATACAAAGATGCTAATTCCCTTGCCCATTACAATGATAGCTTCCCCACTTATCACCCCCTGATTAGCCATTCATTAACTCATAAACAGCTATTCCCTCCCTACCTCTCCCTCACCCCACCTTCTGTACTTAATCTAATTTGTCAGGTTAATAATGTGTTCACTTTTTTCATTCTGTTCCTTTGGTGTAGATGGTAATGCCAATTCTCTTCCAGAATATGATCTGAGGAAGTGGGTCTGGCCCCAAGACAGTGAACACAGAGAACCACCAACCTTAGCGAAACATCTCCTTGGGTCTGACGTACTGGCTTAGACTTGCACAAGGACAAGGACCTGAGACTCCTCCCCATCAATGCCCCTGTCCTGCCAATCGGAGAGACTGAGGGAGGGCGGTGGAACATTCTCACCAAAGAGCCCAAAGCATCGCCCACATCATGGGGGCGATCCCAGTCAGAGCACTATTTATGCCCCACCATTTTGGTTTGACTCCCGGGAGACCAGCTCTTCATGTGGGGTGGGGAGCAGAAGAGGACAAAAGAGGCAAGAAAAGAAGAGAAATGCTGGCGGGATGGAGGGAAAGAGAAACCAAACAGGAGAAACCCCCACGGCCCCAGTGGTTCTAAGGGACAAAGCCCCAGGTGGGGAATAAAATTCCGACCCTTTCACCCAGTGTTCCGTGCCTAGAATCCAGCCGGGACCAGGTGGATCAGACTGAGCAGTTCCCACCCCCTCGGAGGCTCTTACCTTCTCCGCAGGGATGTCTGGGTTGTAGGGAAATCAGGAGGAGGAGGAGGAAGCTCGACAGAGGTTCCTCCAGGCGCTCACGTGCAGGAACCCTCAGAGAGACATCGCGAGACAGAGACTTGCCTTAGCAAATGCCACAGGGGTCTGCGAGGTCATCCCGGCCTTGCCCCCTCTTGTGCCTGGCTGATGTCAGCATCTCTCAGTGAGGTCACCACCTCCCCACCATCTTTGCCTAATATGGGGAGGGCCTGCCAAAGGCCTGTGTGATGTCACGGCCGCCCCCTCCCCCCATGCTGCAAGGCGAGTGTCCTGACTCTGGCCACCCCTTGGGATGTTTGAGCCATTCCCTGTGCTCCCCCACTCAATGCCTGTTCCTCCTAGGAAGTCAGCCGGCTGCACAGTCGCACCTCAGAAGTGTCACGTTATTGGATTGTGAGGGGAGCAGCTGGGTCACTGCTGCACCCATGGGGGGGTGTTCGCCCCAAAAGTGGTACAAAGGGGGCCATATGAGGGGGCAAACAAAAGCTTGCTTTCTTCTGATTCTGTATCTGCTCTTCACATATGTGTATAAAATGTCTGTGTGTGTAGTTAGGAATCTGTAATCTGTATGGAGACTGGAAGTCTCTCTGAATGTGGTTGAGCAGTGGGCAGAGCTCGGCCTATGGACATGCTGATTAGTGAGGCCCTGTGGGACAATAGCACTCAAAGGGCCAAGGACACGGCTCGGGAATGGTGACCGACACCTAAGGGCTACCAGCAGGGAACACAGTGATAGGCCACTGGCCAGGTGACCTGCTGCAGCCAAGAAGAGACCAGGAAGGAGGGATAAAGATGCCATGTAGCTGACTCCATCTTGGTAATCAGCTCAGCACTTCATCCCAGAGGCAGCAGTGCAGGGATCGAAGAGCTGGAAAGAACTGAGAACCCGTTTTAACCTAGGATGTACAAGGACTTCCAAGCCAGCAGCTATAACTTCTCTGCTAGTGCCTGCATCGAGAGCTGGGAGATGCAATGCATGTAGCGTATGATACTTTAGCACCCTTACTCTCATGCTTTTCTTTCTGTTAGCAATGAATCTTTAGATGTCAGATGCTAAAGGATTGGCTCAGTGTGATTTGTGGTAAGGTCCAGACGGTAAATTGACCAGGGATCTGTGGCTGGTTTCTTGGAACCGGACAGAACTTGTTTGGGGTAGGTTAAATTGGGTTCTAAGACCCCTCACCTGAATATAATGCCCAGTGCCATCTGGGGCACGGATATTGCTGGGATGTTGGAGGGGTTTTGCTCGTGAGGCTTCAGGCAAGCAGCTGAAGCGCTCTGTGGTACTGATTTGCAGCCTGTTTGGGAAGGTCTCCAGTCTGGGGTCTGTAAGGAGCCCCAAAGTTGAGGAATTTGCCCTGAGTGGACACCTTCAACTGTGCCCAGGCCGGTCCAGTATGTCACACCCCGCTTCCCGAGACATCTGTCCGTTTTCAAGCTCCCGCTGCACCTGAATTCCCTCCCAGAGTTTACATCTCTCATCCCTTCCCACACCCAAATCCCCCATTCCCACCTCAGAGCCCGCACCTCCTGTCTCAACCCAGGGAGAGTGCGTAAGTGCCGGGGACAGCAAGTGATGGAGAGGAGGGGAATGGACAGGATTGGGCCTCAGGGAAGGGATGGGTGTTTGGGGATGGTGGTGGGTGCTTGGAGTAGATCTTGGCTTGCCCTGACATTGAAGAAGGGATCTTTGGTGTAAAAAGGTTGGAGAGAACTGATAACGAAACTGAGAGGCTCATTGAATCCCTTGACTCTGGGAGCTGGGGCTGAAAAGCAAACGACAAAGTTCACAGGATGCATGAGAAAAAGATGACAAATGGCCACACAGTGTGCAGGGGGCCAATGCGAGAAGTAAATGCTCCGGTTCCAGTCACAGGGCTCAGGAGGCAGAAGGTGATTTCAACAACACCTAGAATAGCTGAAATTCAAAGCTGGTTCCGGGAAGAATTTCATGTTGAAAAAAGGCCGTTTTTTTCCCAGCTGGGTCTCCTCCTGCCCGCCCCAGGAAAGCCAAGTTCAGACACTGGGGCGATGTGTTTAGTAGCTGAGAAGCTGTTTAACGGGCTGTGATGCTTCAGGTGCAGGAGCAGTGATCTACTGACCCCCCCAACTCCTCAGCCAGTTTTCATCTCTGTCCGTGTCAGGTGGTGGGTGCCAGGTAAATGCTGCGGCTGCTTTGTCCAGTGCCAATGGGATTATTTCACTCGGACATCATCAGTGGTGCCAGGGGAGGAGAATCACTTACACAGGGCTAGAGCTGTGTCCACACTGAGGGGTTTCCACTGCCCCAGCAACACTTCCTGGTGCGGACCAGGCTCAGGGTGCTGCCTTGGCCCCCACCACCATAGTGATCACCTCCTGGGCATCGCTGTACTGATCCTCTCACCTGCCTGTGAGGCAGGGCAGGGCTATTAGCCCCGTGCTACAGGTGGGGGGAACCGAAGCACGACACGACTATGGGATTCACAGAGCTGTGTAGGTGCCTGACACTGACTGACCTTAAGGGGAGTTGGGTTGGGAATCCCAGCCCAGTGACTTACCCCGAGTGTCCCAGGAACCAGGCCAGAGCAGGGAGCTGAACCCAGCTCAGTTCTCTAACCACTGAACCAGCCTTCCTCTGTCACCTGTGTCATGAATCATGGGTAGTGTGAATGGTTAGCACGAGTGCATGAGTGAATCAACAGTAAGTGAGCTGAAGAGAGGCCATGCTGAGGTCCAGGCAAGCGCCCCAGAGAATTATGGACTTGTTTGTTCTGGACAAAGCCCCTGGAGGATTATGGACGTGTTTACAACTTTAAGAAGAAGGACCATGGGAAATAAAAGAACTCTGTGTATGTGGCTGAGGCAACGTTTCCAGCATTGCCAGATAAGAAAAAGGAACAAGAGAAGAGTCTAACCAAGGACAGACCGTGGTTTCTCACTAGTGGTGAGGCAAGTGGTGCAAAAACCGGATATTTCTGGATCGGTCGTGGACACACCAGTAAGAAGAAGGGGGTGTCACTAACGGACATCACCCCACCTGGACTGTGTGCAGCCAGTCGATGGCATCCCACTGGCCTGGCCCCTGCCGAGGGGATATATACCAAACCATTTCCCCCCACAAGTTGGAGTCCATCGATTCGGCATATTGGGGTGATGTGCACATTGGACTTCCACCTCAACCAAATTAACCAACATTCCCTGGGGTCTGGCCAGCCCCAGAGGGTGAGTGTGTGTGAGTGTGTTAAATTGAATTAAGAATTAAGCTGCTAAATTGGGTTAAGGAGTAGATGTAGATTGTTATTCCATTTAAATATTGCTTTTAATGCCTTTTAATGCTTGTGATGCCTTGTAATGTTGTTTTAATTGCTTAGTACTAAATATACATGTAGCGCCCCTCTCCACCTGGTTACCTTCTTTAAGGCCAATCTGCTTACAGGTTTTGATGGAGAGGTCTGGGTTCTTCTGGATCCCGCCACCCACTCAACTTTATTTTTTCCGATGGATTTATTTGGCGGTGCCTCCACCCCCCTCACTCCTTCCTGGCAGGGTCACCAGGGCAGCTTGGGAGAAAAATTCTAACCCAGGGGAATCCCCATGTATTTGCCAGATAGTTGGAGACTCCCAGAAAATAACACAAACACATAGGCTGTGTCTACACTGGGCCACTTATTCCGGAAAATCAGCTGCTTTTCCGGAATAAGCTGCGAGCTGCCTACACCGGCCCCTTGAATTTCCGGAAAAGCAATGACGATCTACTGTAAGAAATAAGCTGATTTTCCGGAAAAACTATGCTGCTCCCGCTCGGGCAAAAGTCCTTTTTCCGGAAAACTGTTCTGGAAAAGGGCCAGTGTAGAGAGCACAGTAGTCTTTTCTGCAAAAAAGCCCCGATCGGGAAATTGTCGATCAGGGCTTTTTTCCGGAAAAGCGCGTCTACATTGGCCACGGACGCTTTTCCGGAAAAAGGGCTTTTCCAGAAAAGCATCCTGCCAATGTAGATGCTCTTTTTCCGGAAATACTTATAATGGAAAACTGTTCCGTTTTAAGCATTTCCGGAAAATCATGCAAGTGTAGACGTAGCCATACACTATAATAAACACAGTTATATTAAACAGGAGACAAATATAACAGAACAGGGTAAAACACTATTTTTAAGTTCACCGGTGCCCAACAACTGTAAGGTTAGTGTCCCGTTGGTACGTGCACTTTGTTGGGGCCCTTGATGACTTTTGACCACAAAATTCTTCTCTGCAGTGGTTTAGCAGTAGGGCTGACTGGGTCCAGTACAGCCTAAAGGACTCACAAGCGGGAGAAGGTGGTAAATCCCCCACAGGTTTAATATGCAGCAGGTAATAAAATCCCCAAGCAAATTCCCTGACTTACTAACTAAGGGTACGTCTACACTACAGCGCTAGTTCATAGAATCATAGAATAATAGGACTGGAAGGGACCTCGAGAGGTCATCGAGTCCAGCCCCCCGCCCTCAAGGCAGGATCAAGCTCCGTCTACACCATCCCTGACAGATGTCTATCTAACCTGTTCTTAAATATCTCCAGAGAGGGAGATTCCACCACCTCCCTTGGCAATTTATTCCAATATTTGACCACCCTGACAGTTAGGAATTTTTTCCTAATGTCCAATCTAAACCTCCCCTGCTGCACTTTAAGCCCATTACTCCTTGTCCTGTCCTCAGAAACCAAGAGGAACAAATTTTCGCCTTCCTCCTTGTGACACCCTTTTAGATATTTGAAAACCGCTATCATGTCCCCCCTTAATCTTCTTTTTTCCAAACTAAACAAGCCCAGTTCATGAAGCCTGGCTTCATAGGTCATGTTCTCTAGACCTTTAATCATTCTTGTCGCTCTTCTCTGTACCCTTTCCAATTTCTCCACATCTTTCTTGAAATGTGGCGCCCAGAACTGGACACAGTACTCCAGCTGAGGCCTAACTAGTGCAGAATAGAGCGGCAGAATGACTTCACGAGTTTTGCTTACAACACACCTGTTGATACAACCTAGAATCATATTTGCTTTTTTTGCAACAGCATCACACTGTTGACTCATATTCAACTTGTGGTCCACTATGACCCCTAGATCCCTTTCCGCCATGCTCCTTCCTAGACAGTCGCTTCCCATCTTGTATGTATGGAACTGATTGTTCCTTCCTAAGTGGAGCACTTTGCATTTCTCTTTATTAAACCTCATCCTGTTTACCTCTGACCATTTCTCTAACTTGCTAAGGTCATTTTGAATTATGTCCCTATCCTCCAAAGAAGTCGCAACCCCACCCAGTTTGGTATCATCTGCAAACTTAATAAGAGTACTCTCTATCCCAATATCTACATCATTGATGAAGATATTGAACAGTACGGGTCCCAAAACAGACCCTTGAGGAAATCCACTTGTTATCCCTTTCCAGCAGGATTTAGAACCGTTAACAACAACTCTCTGACTACGGTTATCCAGCCAATTATGCACCCACCTTATCGTGGCCCTATCTAAGTTATATTTGCCTAGTTTATCAATAAGAATATCATGCGAGACCGTATCAAATGCCTTACTAAAGTCTAGGTATATGACATCCACCGCTTCTCCCTTATCCACAAGGCTCGTTATCTTATCAAAGAAAGCTATCAGATTAGTTTGGCATGACTTGTTCTTCACAAACCCATGCTGGCTATTCCCTATCACTTTATTACTTTCCAAGTGTTTGCATACGATTTCCTTAATTACCTGCTCCATTATCTTCCCTGGGACAGACGTTAAACTGACCGGTCTATAATTTCCTGGGTTGTTCTTATTCCCCTTTTTATAGATGGGCACAATATTTGCCCTTTTCCAGTCTTCTGGAATCTCCCCTGTCTGCCATGATTTTTCAAAGATCATAGCTAAAGGCTCAGATACCTCCTCTATCAGCTCCTTGAGTATCCTGGGATGCATTTCATCAGGACCTGGTGACTTGCTGACATCTAACTTTCCTAAGTGATTTTTAACTTGTTCTTTGTGTATCCTATCTTCTAAACTTACCCTCTCTCTGCTTGTATTCACTACGTTAGGCACACCTCCAGACTTCTCGGTGAAGACCGAAACAAAGAAGTCATTGAGCATCTCCGCCATTTCCAAGTTCCCTGTTACTGCTTCTCCCTCCTCGCTAAGCAGTGGGCCTACCCTGTCCTTGGTCTTCCTCTTGCTTTTAATGTATTTATAAAAGGTCTTCTTGTTTCCCTTTATGCCTGTAGCTAGTTTGATCTCATTTTGTGCCTTTGCCTTTCTAATCTTGCCCCTGCATTCCCGTGTTGCTTGCCTATATTCATCCTTTGTTAGTTGTCCTAGTTTCCATTTTTTATATGACTCCTTTTTTATTTTGAGATCATGCAAGATCTCCTTGTTAAGCCAAGCTGGTCTTTTGCCATATTTTCTATCTTTCCTACACAGCGGAATTGTTTGCTTTTGGGCCCTTAACAACGTCCCTTTGAAATACTTCCAACTCTCCTCAGTTGTTTTTCCCTTCAGTCTTGCTTCCCATGGGACCTTACCTACAAGTTCTCTGAGCTTATCAAAATCTGCCTTCCTGAAATCCATAACCTCAATTGTGCTGGTCTCCCTTCTACCTTTCCTTAAGATCATGAACTCTATTATTTCGTGATCACTGTCCCCTATACTGTCTTCCACTTTCAAGTTCTCAACTAGTTCCTCCCTATTTGTTAAAACCAAATCCAGAACAGCTTCTCCTCTGGTAGCTTTTTCAACCTTCTGAAACAGAAAGTTGTCTCCAATGCAGTCCAGAAACTTATTGGATAGCCTGTGCCTCGCTGTGTTAGTTTCCCAACATATGTCTGGATAGTTGAAGTCCCCCATCACCACCAAATCTTGGGCTTTGGATAGTTTTGTTAATTGTTTAAAAAAGGCCTCATCCATCTCTTCCACCTGGCTAGGTGGCCTGTAGTAGACTCCTAGCATGATATCACCCTCGTTTTTTACCCCTTTTAGCTTAACCCAGAGACTCTCTACACAGCTATCTCCTACGTTCATCTCCACTTCAGTCCAAGTGTGTACATTTTTAATATACAAGGCAACCCCTCCTCCCTTTTTTCCCTGTCTGTCCTTCCTGAGCAAGCCGTACCCTTCCATACCAACATTCCAATCGTGCGTCCCATCCCACCAGGTTTCTGTAATACCAATGATATCATAGTTGTATTTATTGGTTAGCAATTCCAGTTCTTCCTGCTTATTACCCATACTTCTCGCATTTGTATATAGGCATCTAAGATACTGATTTGATCTTGCCTCCCTGTTGTGCCCTGACCCTCCTTTCTCCTTGCCATTATAGGCCGTAGTCCCCCCCATTTCCAACCCATCTCCCAGTCCCGCACATTCAGCACTTACCTGTGGGCTTTGCTCACCTGCCCCCGACAAACCTAGTTTAAAGCCCTCCTCACAAGGTTAGCCAGTCTGTGTCCAAACAAGGCCTTCCCGCTCCTGGAAAGGTGAACTCCATCTCCGCCAAGCAGTCCTTCCTGGAAGAGCACCCCGTGATCAAGGAAGCCGAATCCCTCCTGGCGACACCATCGTCGCAGCCAGGCATTCACCTCCAGGATGCACCTCTCTCTGCCCGGGCCCCTACCTTTGACAGGAAGGATAGAAGAGAATACCACCTGCGCTCCAAACTCCTTCACCCGTACTCCCAAAGCCCTGTAGTCACACTTGATCCGCTCAGTGTCACACCTGGCAGTATCATTTGTGCCCACGTGGATGAGTAGCATGGGGTAGTAGTCAGAGGGCCGGATAATCCTCGACAATGCCTCCGTAACATCTCGGATACAGGCCCCTGGCAGACAGCATACCTCTCGAGATGAGCTGTCAGGGCGACAGATGGGTGCCTCCGTTCCCCTCAGAAGAGAGTCTCCAACCACCACTACTCTACGTTTCCTCCTCGCAGTGGTGGCAGGAGACTGCTCAACCTTGGTGGTGCAAGGCCTGGTCTCCTCCACCGTGGGGAGTGACTCCTTGTCTCCTGCTGAAAGTAAAGTGTAACGGTTATGTAACAACACAGTGGGAGGGTTAGGAGCAGGGGTGGAACACTGCCTGCTGCCGGAAGTAACCAGCTGCCAGTGCTCACCCTGCACCACTGCCTCCTCCATAAGTGGCTGGTCAACAGTCCCACATCCTAGGACAGTGACCTCCGTGGACTCCACAGGAATACTGTCCAGGAATTCCTCATGGCTTCGAATGCTCCTCAGCCTGGCCACCTCCTCCTGTAGCTCTCCCACCTGCTGCCTGAGAGATTCCACCAGCAGGCACCTTTCACAACGGTTGTCTCCCCCAGCCTGGAGATCACTCCGTGGGAATTGCAAGCCACAAATACAGCAAGACCACACCAGGACCTGGGTAGAGGCATCCATGCTCAGGTTCTCTGTCTGGATACAGGCACAGGTGGAGGAGACAGGAGAAGTACTGGCACAAGCGCTACGGGTCTTCATCACCATCAGTCACTCCCTCTGCCCAACTCCCTCTTCAACTCCCCTGTCTGCAGTCCCCTGTCCGCTTCGAACTAGCGCATCTAGAACTAAAAACTAGTTCGAACTAGCGTTTTGCTAGTTCGAACTAGTAAGTCCACATTGAGTGGACTCTGAACAGGGCTTAAGGATGGCCGGAAGCAGTGCCGGCAGGGCATAAAAGGAGGACTTAGAGCATGGAGATGCTGTCTCAGGCTAGCCGAGGGCTGCGCTTAAAGGGTCCCGACCCCCACCCCGGACACACAGTTCTAAGGGGTGCCCCGCTTGCAAAGAAGTTCTGGCTTGGAGTGCCCTGAGTGCCCACACTGGGCACATCACACCACTCGGCCATCAGCCCGGCTGCACTTGCCGCAGGCTGCCATCTGGGGAGAGGGAGTAATTGGGGGGCTGCAGGAGAGCTTCCACCCCCAGAAGCCCGCAGAGCCAGCCCAGTCCTCCCCATCGGGGGCTCGTACCCCATTCCTCCCTCTCCTCCTTCCACTTACCCTTCCCTAGCCCCCCTTCTTATTGATGTACAAAATAAAGATAACGTTTCTTCCAACATTGACTCTGTCTTTATTGAAAAAAACTGGGGGAGACTGGGAAAAGGAGGTGGGAGAGGGGAAGAGAGAGGCTGGGGGAGGGGAGGGCAACTAACATGATCAGGGGTTGGGAACAGGTCCCAGATGAAGAAAGGCTACAGAGACTGGGACTGTTCAGCTTAGAAAAGAGGAGACGGAGAGGGGACAGGATAGAGGTCTCTAAAAGCAGGGGTTGGGTGGAGAGGGTGCATTCAGAAAAGTTCTTCCTGAGTTCCCATAAAGAAGGACTAGAGGACACCAAAGGAAAGGAATGGGTAGCAGGCTTGAAACTAGTAAGAGAAAGTTGTTCTTCTTGACAAAGCAAATAGTTAACCTGTGGAACTCCTTGCTGCAGGAGGCTGTGAAGGCTACAACTAGAACAGAGTTTAAAGGGAAGTGAGATCAAGTCATGGAGGTTGGGTCCATGGAGTCCTATTAGCCAGAGGGTAGGAGTGGTGTCCCTGCCCAAAGTTTGTGGAAGGCTGGAGAGGGATGGCACGAGACAAATGGCTTGGTCACTGTCTTCGGTCCATCCCCTCCAGGGTCCCTAGGGTTGGCCGCTGTCGGCAGACAGGCTACTGGGCTAGATGGACCTTTGGTCTGACCCAGGACGGCCATTGTAAGCTCAGGGCTCAGTGTCGGGGGTCTCAGTGGACCCCCTTGATTTTCATGCACACCTGGTCCTGGGTGGCCAGGCTGGCAGCTCTCCTGCCCTAGCCGGCCACTTTCCTGTGCCTAGTGCGGAGATCGTGGACGAGGTCCACGATGTCCGCACTAGCCCAGGAAGGTGCCCGCCTCTTGCGGTCCAGGGCAAGCTCCCGGGAGCCGCCAGCCTGGTCCCGGCAAGAGGGGGTGGGCTGGGGGGCATCGGGTGGGTGGCTCTGTGCCGTGCCAGGTGCAGGGTCTGCTAGCTGGGTGCTGGCAGGCTTGCACCTGGCACGGGCACCGTAGCCAGCCCGTGCCCCTTTAAGGGGTCCGGGGCTGGGAGGGGGGCATAGAGTTTCCCTGGTGTTGGCCAGAGTGGCCACCAGGGAAACCTGGGGAGGGCTAGCCTCCCACTAGTTCGAACTAAAGGGCTACACAGCCCTTAGTTCGAACTAGCTAGTTCGAACTAGGCGTTAGTCCTCGTAAAATGAGGTTTACCTAGTTCGAACTAAGCGCTCCGCTAGTTCGATTCAAATTCGAACTAGCGGAGCGCTAGTGTAGCACCTATGAAAGTTAGTTCGAACTAACGTCCGTTAGTTCGAACTAACTTTGTAGTGTAGACATACCCTAAGGGTATGTCTACACGACAAAGTTTGTTCGAACTAACGGACGTTAGTTCGAACTAACTTTCATAGGCGCTACACTAGCGCTCCGTTAGTTCAAATTTAATTCGAACTAACGGAGCACTTAGTTCGAACTAGGTAATATTCATTCCATGAGGATTAAGCCTACTTCTAACTTACTAGTTCGAATTAAGGGCTGTGTAGACCCTTAATTCGAACTAGTGGGAGGCTAGCCCTCCCTAGCTTTCCCTGGTGGCCACGCTGGCCAACACCAGGGAAACTCGTCTGCCCCCCTCCCGGCCCCGGATCCCTTAAAGGGGCACGGGCTGGCAACGGTGCCCGTGCCAGGTGCAAGCCTGCCAGCACCCAGCCTGCAGACCCTGCACCTGGCACGGATCGAGCCACCCACCCAATGACCCTCAGCCCTCCCCCTCTTCCCGGGACCAGGCTGGCGGCTCCTGGGAGCTTGCCCGGGACCGCAAGAGGCGGGCACCCTCCTGGGCTAGTGCGGATATCGTGGACCTTGTCCACGACCTCCGCACTAGGCACAGGAAGGTGGCCGTCTAGGGCAGGAGAGCTGCCAGCCTGGCCACCTAGGAGCAGGTGTGCATGAAAATCAAGGGGGACCAGTGAGACCCCCGACCCTGAGCTTACTGCCGACAGTGGCCAACCCTAGGGACCCTGGAGGGGATGGACCGAAGACAGTGACCAAGCCATTTGTCTCGTGCCATTCCTCTCCAGCCTTCCACAAATCTTGGGCAGGGACACCACTCCTACCCCCTGGCTAATACCACTCCATAGACCCAACCTCCATGACTTGATCTCACTTCCCTTTAAACTCTGTTCTAGTTCTAGCCTTCACAGCCTCCTGCAGCAAGGAGTTCCACAGGTTGACTCTTTGCTTTGTGAAGAACAACTTTCTCTTACTAGTTTGAAGCCTGCTACCCATTCCTTTCCTTTGGTGTCCTCTAGTCCTTCTTTATGGGAACTAATGAAGAACTTTTCTGGATGCACCCTCTCCACCCAACTCCTGCTTTTAGAGACCTCTATCCTGTCCCCCCTCCGTCTCCTCTTTTTTAAGCTGAGAAGTCCCAGTCTCTTTAGCCTTTCTTCATATGGGACCTGTTCCCAACCCCTGATCACTGTAGTTGCCCTCCCCTCTCCCAGCCTCTCTCTTCCCCTCTCCCACCTCCTTTTCCCAGTCTCCCCCAATTTTGTTCAATAAAGACAGATTCTATTTTTGAACACAATTGTCCTTTATTTTGTACATCAGGAAGGGGGGCTAGGGAAGGGTAAGTGGAAGGAAGTGAGGGAGGAATGGGGTACAAGCCCCCGATGGGGAGGACTGGGCTGGCTCTGCGGGCTTCTGGGGGTGGAAGCTCTCCTGCAGCCCTCCAATTGCCTCCTCTCCCCAGATGGCAGCCTGCGGCAAGTGCAGCCGGGCTGATGGCCGAGTGCTGTGATGTGCCCAGTGTGGGCACTCAGGGCACTCCAAGCCAGGACTGCTTTGCAAGCGGGGCACCCCTGAGAACTGTCTGTCCGGGGTGGGGGTCGGGACCCTTTAAGCGCAGCCCTCGGCTAGCCTGAGACAGCATCTCCACGCTCTAAGTCCTGATCTGATGCCCTGCCGGCTCTGCTTCCGGCCATCCTTAAGCCTGGTTCAGGGTCCACTCTGTGTGGACATGCTAGTTCGAATTAGCAAAATGCTAATTCGAACTAGTTTTTTAGTCTAGATCTGTTAGTTCGAATTAGCTTAGTTCAAATTAACTAATTCGAACTAAGTTAGTTCGAATTAACGTTGTAGTGTAGACGTACCCTAAAAGATGCTGCACTCACACACTCCATGGAAGAGGCTCTGGTTCAGAGATGACTCCGTCACTGCAGAGGGGCTGCTCTCTTCTGGCAGGGATCCTCTTCAGGCAGGAATCAGGCTGCTTCAATCCCGGAATTTCCCCTCACCACAAAGGGGTGCTGGGCTCAAGGTGCAGGCCACACAACTGCACCAAAATTCAAACTATAATCTCCTAGCCCAGCATTCAGACACACACACAGCAGGCAGCAGCCCCGAACCAGCAGACAGGGCAGAGCTGACCATGGTGGCTGGTCTCACCCAGGGAGCGGAAGAGCCAGCTCTGCCTCGCTGGGGAAGCCTCCCAGCTAACTCCACAAACTGGGAATCAACAGTGGAGACATAAAACCCAGCTGAGGGATCCTGCCTTCCCGTCCCTAGAGGCTAGTTCTCAGGGGGAACCCTGCATGCAGGCCTGGGGTTCACTAGCTCTCACACAGCCAGCTTCCCCTTCCTTGGCTGGCTCCAGACTCTCCAACCAATGGCTCCTCCTTCCCCTCCTGAACTCCCTGGGAGGGGCATCTCACTCCCTATGGGTTGCCGGGCAGACTCTGTCCCTGGTAGGGATGGGGAGCCAAGGCAAACTCCATGCGCCTGTCCCTGAGCTGCCAGCAGACAGAGCCCCAGGAATCCAGGTCATCTCCTTGGGCTTACAGACACATACATAGAGAGCTTTTCAAACTGCTCTTGAACTGAGTGCAGTAAAACTCGTTACAGGGATGTCTGAGATACTGAGGAAGACTCTTTTGCTCTGGGAATAATGAACCAAATGCCTTGTGTGACATGGCTTGATCAACCGGAGCACAGCGCCCTCGAGTGACACCTGTTGGCTGCTCTGCACTGGCAGCTGGAGGCTGCGCCATGACACCGCTGCACCAAACATGGACACAACCCCTGCTGTGCCAGGGGGACGTGGTGGCTGGCGTCCCAGTCTCTCCCCCTGGTGCCCATTGGGGATACACCTACCCAGCCCTCACCTCTGCCTGTCCCCAGTCCCGCTGTTCGTTCTGTCCCTGCCCAGCCCTCACCTCTGCCTTTGAGGGCCTGTCTGCTCCCTGGGGCTGAAGTAGGTTCCTTCCACCTCCCTTGTCCGGATCTGTGAGGGGAGGGAGGAGGTTTCAGGGTAATAGAGAGGAGGAGCCAAGGGCTGGGTACAGGGGAGTCCTCCAGGGTCACAGAGACTGGGGGTGTGAGGCCAGAGGCTGGTGTCAGGGGGACAGTTGGAGCTCGGTTCCCCCCAACACCCAGATCAATGGTCAGATTCTCTCCCCAGGGAGGGAGCCCGGCGGGAAAGTGAAGATCAGGACCTCGGTAGCAGCATCGATAAATGTCACCTGCCCCCGGTCACAGTCCAGACAAACCCGGATCCTGCTGGGGGGTTTCAGGGGCAGGGGGGTGCGAGGGTCAGTGAGAGCCTGGAATTGATCCTGCCACCACCGCACAGCCCAGACAAGTGTCAAATCTCTCCGGGGTGTCAGCCACTGGCTGCCATGTGTCTGCCCATCTCACACGTTTCCCATCCTCAGACAGGACGAGCTGGCGATGCGCCATGTCTGGATCCAGAGTCACGTTGGCTGGGGGGGGGGGGGGGGGAGAATCAGAGCATGAGGGGCAGAGCTCGGCCCTGGGGGGGGGGAGTCGATGGCATCAGGGACAGAATCTGCCCCAGCTGGGCAGTGACTCAGGACTCTCTCCTGCCTCCAGGGGCGCCCGGCTCTGAGTGGGGAGCAGCCCTGAGGTCTCGGCCTTCGCTCCTGAGGTTCATCCCACCGGCCAGTGACAGAGCGAAGAGATTTACTGCCCCCGATCTGAGACTCTTCCCGTCAGGCACCATCTGTCCCTGGGTGGGGATTAGTGGCCAGGGGCAGACTGGCAATCAAAATAGGCCCAGGAAATAGGCCCAGGGGAGGAGAAGAGAGGGTGGAGGTTGGGGGCGGGGGCACACAGGTGGGGGGGACAGCCAGGCAAGGGGGGGGGGGTTCACAGGCAGGGTCGTTGCAGGGGAGAGAACACAGGCGGGGGTGGCTGGCCGCGGGAGGGGGGGCCACGGACGGGGAAAGGGAGAGTTGCGGGGGATCACACGGGAGGGGTTGTGGCCGGCTGGAGGGGGCACACGGGCAGGGTGTAGTAAAAACTAAGTGTGCTTCTTCCCCTCCATTGCTTAAGCTCGAAACAGCACGTATCATTTAGCTGATTGCACATGTCTTAGATGCTGCTAAACTTTCTGCCAGGGAACTGAGTAAACTTGCAGTGACCAATCACGTTGCGACACGCTGACCAGAAGGAATGTGAAATCTATACAAGTTTCAGCTCAGGCGATGCTCAAGGTCGACCTTGCTTTGAGCACTGAGCTCCTCGGCCAAACTTGTTTGCAAACAATAAAATAGAGTTGGACCCAGCCTGAAAGTGAGACTCTCTTCTTGAAGCAAATTGAACTAGCCCCCAGGGGACGAAACTAGCAATTTATGCAACAGGTGTCCCCTTTGGGCCCCGCTCCCAGGTAGAGTCGGCAGCCACAAGGGCTGGGTCAGTGTCTGGGGGTTCCCCTGCTGCTGGGCCCCAGGACAGGCCTCCCTTCCCAGCCACAGCAGGGCCGGTCCCAGGCTAGGTTGGGCCAGGGGAAGGGACACACCACAGGTGTGAGAAGACCGACCATGGCTGGGTTCAAGCCAGGTAGAGGGGTCTGCCCGGGTAGGTCTGGGCCTGGGGGCTCGGGCTGGGAAGTGGTGACCGGGCCATGGATGATCCCAGATACAGCAGGATTGGGTCCAGGGGGTGAGGGAAGTGGCATGTCCAGGCACCCACAGGTCCAGGTGTATTGGCTGCAGCTGGGTTCGGGCTGGGAGCCCCCGAGCCCTTCCTCTCTCCTCTCGCTCTGCCCAGCCAGGGGAGGGAAGAGACGCTCCCCTTGGAGCCAGAGTCCAGCCAGCCACCGACAGTCACTAGCTGAGCACCCGCTACAGCCCTCGCTCTGCCGGCCGGGCTATGGAAGGGCCTGCGGGGGCTGCCATTGAGCAGACAGCTCAGGTTTAAGCCTCAAGCCCCAGCACAAACCCTGCAGCCGGGCACCTTCACTTACCTCCGCAGAAGCTCAAAGGGGAGGGAGGGAGCCCTGTTAACTCTGGCTGGGGAAAGGAGACAGGAGGCCCCGTCTCTCCCATCCTGGCTCTTTGCTTCTGTCACGGGCTGTGGGGGAGTCACCGGCCTGCACCCCCATCCGCAGCCAGACACGACTCTCACCGGCAAGTCGAACTGAAGGTTTATCGGTTCACAGGACACAACGCAGTGCGGGATCTTTGTTAACACAGGGACCAGGAGCAGGCAGGACCATTCCTCTCTGGGAAAAGGGCTCTGGGCCCGGCTCCCCCCTTCCTGCTCAATCCCCCTCCCTCATCCTAACCCAACTAAGACTGACCCTTCCCCCCAGGCCCTTGTCACCATCCTGGAGTCAGCCCCGCCCGCCCCTTTGTTCCCCTTCCTGGTCGAAGGTCTTGTCTGCGGCCCCCTGGTCCTCAGGACACGAGACTCAGGACAGGAGAGACACATTCACCTCCACAGTGAGTCATGTCCAGCCTTCCCCTTCCTCGGCCAAGCCGTGTTGCAGTGCCCTGGGAAACTGAGGCATGCACACACACAGAGATATTACAGAACAGCACAGGACAGTAGACTCACATACAGCACCACCAGGCAAACAGAGTGAACACAGACCCCGCGACGTCACAACTTCCCTGCAGGCATCACCGGTAGACATGGTAAGAATCCGCACTTAGAGCCCAAGGCTGGGAACCACATTCCCTGGAGGGAGGGGGATCTAGAAAGTTCTCAGGAGTGCAGGGGGGTAAACAGGCCGACACTGTGACATGTCAGGATGGGCTAAATCATCCTGCATCGGGAGGAGCAGGGACAGGGGTATCCAGAGGCCCCCAGACTGTGGATGGAGGCAGGAAAACCCACAAAAGTCTCTGCCTCACCGTATATTTTGCAAAGACAAGAAGAGGCAGCGAACAGCCTGGCAGAGGAGGGGAGGCAGGAACTCAGGCTGGGGGGGAGAAGGGACTGAACACTGAGAGGGGAGGGAGAGATGATTTCTGGGTTCCCGCTGTGTGTGTGTCTGCGGGGGCAGGGCTGAGGTTTCCATGCCCGTGATCAGGACAGCAGAGATTTCTCCCTGCCCGCTCCTCTTGGGAATGTCGGGGGAGATTTCACTGGGGGTCGAGGTTCCGGGAATTCCCCAGCCCCCCTAAGTGCGGCAGCTCCCCACGACCACGGCCCCCGACTCCACTTACCGTCCATGTTCTCCTGGGTGCTTCAGAGAGCGTCTGACCCCCCGGCTCAGCTCCGGCTCAGGGTGGGAGGACTCCAGCCGGGTGTGGCTCCCCCTCTGCCTGCGGCTGGACAGGACACAGCAGGGAGCGGTGACCCCGTCGCCCGTCACAGCCTGGCCCTGGGAGCCGGGTCTGATGTGGGAGGGTGCAGGGGGAGCCTCTCACCAACCCTGGAGAGAAGCCAGGGGGGAGGGCAAATTAGCCATGAGCCTTGTACACCCTGTACCACCGGGTCTGGCAGGGGGGGCTCTGTCTGTGGGGCACAAACTTACAGATAGTCAGGGACATAGGGCAGAGGCTGGCAGAGAGGTGCTGTTTGTGGGGACAGACTGGCAGTTAGTTAAGGACATGGGGGAAGGGCTGGCAGAGGGGGGCTCTGTCTGTGGGGCTCAGACTGGCAGGTAGTCAGGGATGTGGGGCAGTGGCTGGCAGAGGGGGCTGTGTGTGTGGGGCACAGACTGGCAGTTTTTCAGGTACATGGGGGGTTGGTGACTGATAATAGGAGACTAGCTGGTCTCATGGGGGTGTCTGGGTGGGGAAGTTTCTAGGCTGCGGGAGACGGGGGGGTGGGGTTTGGACGGGGGGCACAGGCAGTGCTGGGCTGTGTGTGCACTGGTGATACAGGATGCAGAGTTAACGGGTAGAAAATCTTCACCCCCGGCCTGTGTTTCGGGGGCAGCTGGACCAGCCGACGTGGTTTCTGGTGCTTCCTTTGAGCACCCCCCCAGGAGCAGGTCGGGGCTGTTGTGTTCACTAGTCTGATGATGATGATGGAGGAAATGTTGCCGTTCAGCTGAGTGTGAGCAAAAGCAACACACACGCCCAGGAGAAACCACGTCCTAGTTCCAGTGCCCAGTGCACCCCTCACATCCCTCTTCTAGCCTCTAGGCCTGGTGCTCCTGGGAACCTCTCCTGGGACCCCCCTCTCTGCCCCTGTGCAGAGTCCTAGAATCACTGGGCTGGAGGGGCCCTGAGGAGTCAGCTCGTCCTGTTCCTGCTCAGAGCAGGGCCCAGCCCAACTCACTCACCCCAGCCAGGGCTTTGTCAGGTCTGGCCTTAAAATCCTCTCAGGACAGAGATTCCCCCCCTTCCCCAGGCCTCCCGCTCCAGCGTTTCCCCAGCCTCAGTGAAATCGTTTCCCCTAATACCCACCCCAGAGCTCCCCAGCTGCAACTCGAGACAGTCGCTCCTTGGGATCCCCTCTCTGGCCATGGAGAGACCCTCTTAGGCCTCTGCCTGGCCTGCATCCTCTGCCTCACCCACCCCCAGCACAACCGGCTGTGAGCCCCAGGCCGGACCTTCCTCCTCAGCCCTCGCTCTGGTCACACAACAAATGGCCTGGTAGCACTTTACAGACCAATAAAACATGTCGCTGGGATCATGAGCTTTGGCAGGCTCAGCCCCCTGCTTCAGATGACCGAGGGCTGGGGGGCATCAACCCTGCCCTGCGAATCAGCCCCCCCGTCCTGCTGGGCCTGCCCCCCGAGGGAGCGGAGTAGAAAAGCCTCTGGAGCCGCTCAGGCCGGGCCGACAGCAGGAGGAGGAGGATGCGCAGGGAGCTCCGGGCCCAGGGGAGCCGAGGGGGCAGGAGCCTCCAGCAGCAGCCGTGGCCAGGGAGGCCCTCGGACGGGCCGTGCCCACAGGCCGCGTGAGGGGAGAGACGCCAGGGCTGCTAGGAAGGGGCCCAGGGCGGGGATTGTTCCTGGGGGCTCAGCGTGTGGCGGTCGGAGTCCCTGCTCCTCGGCCAGCAGGGCCCAGGGCTTGGGCCCAGGGACACGGGGGCTCAGGCGACGGGGCGGGAATGGGAGCGTTTGTGCTGCCAGCTCCCATCGGCGGCCCTTGGACTGACATGGGTGGGAGGAATTGGACCGGCTGCCCCGCGCTGCGCAGAGGGAAACGTGGGCTCCCCAGTGCTGAGCTGCTCAGACAATTCTTTCCCCGCCGTGTGGCTGGGGGCTCCAGCCAGAACACGCCTGCTCCGACTGACCCCATGTTGGGGGGGGGAAGGGCTTGTCAAGGGGTCAGACGAGCAGAGTCCGTGGGGGTTGGGTGGATGCGGCTGCCCCCCTCTGCAGAGTCCAAGTTGAGCAATGGGGGATTCTCCATCCCTTGCCATTGCTGAGCCGTGACGTGAGGGCGTCAGTAACAGCCAGGGCGAGTGGGGCTGGAGGGCAAGTGGGGCTGGGGCCAGAGGGGTGGGGGAGGTTTTGAGGCCTGCAAGGTGCAGGGGGTCAGACCAGATGCTCATGATGGTTTCTTTGGCTGTTCAAGTCTGAGCCCATGAGACCGGCCTTTGGGCTGCTCTGGGACTCCTGACCCCAGCTATGACCCACAGCTCCTGCTCTGACTCCTAGGCATGACTGCTCCAGCCAGGAGTCTGGGAGGGCTTTGACTGGGGAGGGCTGTGCCTGTGGGCTGCATCCCAGTGAGGGGCTCTGCTGGCACCGCTCTGTCCCCACAGGCCCTGGGGGGTAGCCGCCCCCTCGGCTGTCATGGGAAAAGTGTTTCAAGTCCTTCGGTTTGCAGGGAATGGCTGAGACCCACCCGCGCGTGTGCTTAAGGCCCAGAAATCAAAGCTCATACAATCCATTACTGGTTGATTTCTCTTCAATCTTTTTATTTTAAACCAGTCTCACAATTTTTTTACTTGGCTCCTGCTGTTGCTACCCCTGAGGTGGGTGGACATTTTGGCATTGAAGGAGCATCTCTCGGACACCGCGAATCACTACTCCTCTTCCCGGCAATGCAGGAGAAGGCAGCAGGGACTCCAGAGTCAGCGGGAGGCTGGATACATCTGGGCTGGCCCCAGTGGCCGGCAGACACAGAGTTTTGGGCCTGGCTGAGCAGCAGGTTTCTTTTCACACCCGTCTGTTCCCAGGAGTCTCTGGCCACTCCCTGCCGTGGGTGCTGCTGTGTGAGCCCTGTCCTGGCCCTGGCCGTTCCTGGCCAGGCCCTCCCTTTGCTCCTCCACTCTCCATCCAGGCAGATCTCTGAGTTGGGGAAACCTCCCCTGAGAACCTGCCGCCTCCTCCGTGGAAGTGGTGGGAAAGGGGCTGCCGGGAACTCCTGGCCGTGGTGGCCCTCGGGGTCGTAGAGGAATCCCCTAGTGCAGCGTTTCTCCCCCTGGGGGTCCCTGCCCAGAAGGGGGCGGCAAGGCGAGGGCAGGAGGGTCGCTCACGGGGGCACCGGACGTTTGGGCTTTCCCAGCCGTGGCCTCGTGTTCAGTCCCCAGGTCCCCATCCCGGTGGAGTTTGGAAATAAGAAGAAATGTCCCTGATCTCTCCTGGCCTCCCCAGCTGGGTGGCTGGAGGGGCAGCTGCTCTCTGCCCCCAACCTGGCCAGCAGCGGCGCAGACGGAAGGGTGGCAACGGCATCGCTGCCTCCACTTCTCCTGTGCTGCTGCTGCTGCTGGCACTGACCCCACAGCTGGGATCCCGCTCGCTCTGGCCACCCAGCTTGGAAGGGAGCGATGCCCCCCCAGCAGGGGGCAGAGGGAAGGATGCAATGGCAGCCACACCCCCTTCCTTCTGCGCTGCTGCTGGGAGCGGAGCTGCCCTCCGAGCTGGGCACCTCCCCTGTGGCCCCTGCTCTGTGGTCCCCAGCGGAGAAGGCAGCCCTGCCAGCAGCAGTGCGGAAGGAACGGTGGCAACAACATGCCAGGCCACCCTGCCTCTGCGCTGCTGCTGGGGCGGCGTTGACTTCTGAGCTGGGGGACCCGTCAGTGACCACCCCTCACTCGCTGCTCAGTGGGGCCCCCTCCGATCTGGGCCCCACAACAGCAGCCGCTGCTCTGCTGCCGCCCAGGTCCAAAGGCAGCGCCACCGCCTGCAGCGGCACAGAAGGAAGGGCTGAGATACCAGACCAGGCCTCCCCTCCTCCTGTGCTGCTGCTGGCGGTGACTTTGCAGCTGGGTGTCCTGCCAGCATGGCCCACTCGCAGGTCACTCAGGGTGGCTGTGTCTACACTGGGCCACTTATTCCGGAAAAGCAGCCGCTTTTCCGGAATAAGCTGCGAGCTGTCTACACTGGCCGCTTGCTTTTCCGGAAAAGCAATGACGATCTAATGTAAAATCGTCATTGTGTTTCCGGAAAAACTATGCTGCTCCCACTCGGGCAAAAGTCCTTTTTCTGGAAAAACTGTTCCGGAAAAGGGCCAGAGTAGACAGCACAGTAGTCTTTTCCGCAAAAAAGCCCTGATCGAAAAAATGACGATCAGGGCTTTTTTCCGGAAAAGCGCATCTTATTGGCCACGGACGCTTTTCCGGAAAAAGGGCTTTTCCGGAAAAGCATCCTGCCAATGTAGACGCTCTTTTTCCGGAAATACTTATAATGGAAAACTGTTCCATTTAGACATTTCCGGAAAAGGGTGCCAATGTAGACGTAGCCGGTGTGTCTAGACTACAGGGTTTTGTCGACAAATGTGGACTTCATCTACACTGCCGCTAAATTCTGTCAAAACAACGTCGACAGAACTCAGCAGTTTTGTCGAGGGCTGTAAACCTCATCTACGAGGAATAACACCTTTTGGCGAGAGAGTTCTGTCAACAGAAGGCGCTATTGCATCTCCACTGTCCTTTGCGTCTACACTGTCATGTTAACAAAGCGGCTTGCTTTGTCGACAGAACTAGATTTAGTCTAGACACTCTTTGTCGACAGAAGCTTTCTCAACAGTATGGCTGTGTCTAGACTACATGCCTCCGTCGATGGAGGCATGTAGATCAGACAGATCGGCAAAGGGAAATGAAGCCGTGATTTAAATAATCGCGGCTTCATTTAAATTTACATGGCTACCGCGCTGAGCTGACAAACAACTGATCAGCTGTTTGTCAGCTCAGCGCGCTAGTCTGGACGCTCCCCTGCCGACATCAAAGCCCTTTGTCGGCAGCCCCGTTATTCCTCGTGGGATGAGGACAGAAGCCTGTAGTCTAGACGTACCCTCAGTGTGGCAGGCAGGGCTGCCCCCAGCAGTGGCACGGAAGGGAGGGCAGCAGCCACAGACCTTATGTGCGTTGGCTGGGGGCAGGCGGCCTTGTGCACATGGTGCCTGCGCTCTCTAGCTGCCCAGCTGAGCAGTGAGAGGCACAGCCAGCAGCGGCACAGCAGGGAGGGTGGCGATATCAGACCAGCTTCCCTCCCTCCTGCGTTGCTGCTGGCGGTGGGGTTGCCATCCAGGTTGGGCACCTGGCCCCTTGTAACTTCCTCAGCCTCCCCGTTAGTAGGCAGAGCCTCTGCCCGCAGCAGTGCAGAGGGAAGGGAGGCACCGCCACACCAGGCCGCCCTCCCTTCTGCGCTGCTGGTGGTGCTGGCGCTGCCTGCTCATGGGAAAAGGTGTGAAAAGGGGGTTCTCCGAAGGAGCAGCGCCGCATGGACCTCGGGGTTCCCAGTGGTCTGAGTCCCCCACTGACTCCAGGCTCCATGCAGGTGCTTCCACTCAGAAATGTACAAGAGCCTCCAGGACCCTGAGCCTTTCAAAGCGGAAGGACCCTCGTAAAGCCGAGTCAGTGGAACTTCCTGCTGGCCCCGGGCTGCACACGGAGTTCCCGTTTTGAAGTGCACAGGAGGCCCTGCTGGGGCCCTTGTCCAGTTCAAAGTGCAGAAAGTGCCCATCGACTAGTCGAGTAGCCAATGGAAATTCCATCGACTCCTCAACTTGTCCATGAATCGTTATTTAACATCCTTACCCAGCAGCAGCGGCGCGGAAGGCAGGGAGGCAAAGCTGCAGCAGCCCACCTGCCTTCTGCACTGTTACCGGAGACAGCACGGACTGTCCAGCTGCCCGGCGGGAGTGGCGGCGCTGTTGCCAGCGATGGCAGAGAAGGACGAGGGGAGCACCGTCCAGGGCCCCCCTCCCTGTTTGCTAGGGATGTCAGACAGGGAGTCACTAAACAATCATGTCACTGCATCAAACTGTAGCAATTCCACGATTATTCGATAGTCCCTGGTGCCTGAGTCAGCAATGAGGGGCTGCACCGGCATCCCACACAGCAGCCTCTGTGCGACGAGAGCTTGTGCCAGCCCCGGACAGAGGCTCCTCTGCAGCAGCCTCCTCTGGAGTGTGAGAGGCAGGAGCAGGCAGCTCCGCAGAACTGGTGCTCATGGAGAACTAGATTTTAAGTCAGCTCCCCTCGAGCAACCCCCCATCCCCCTCGCCTCTATGTGAGACAGCGAGGGCGGAAAGGGGGCTCCATGGAGCTGGCCTGTGTGGAGAGCCGGCTTAGAAGATAGTTCCCCGAACATCTCATCTCATGTCTGCCCTGCCCCCACGCTGATAGGGAGGCAGCAGTGGAGGGGGATGGGTGAGATGTGGTTCCATAGGAGCTGATACACATGGGGAGCTGTCTTAAAAGCTGCTTCCTGTGTGCACCAGCTCCTGCCTGACTCCCTCACCCTCCATGTTGCTGCGTCTCTATGAGAGGCAGCAGCCCATGTTGCCGGCCAGGCAGCTCCATGGGATCTGGTGCTCATGGGGAGGCAACTTAATAGCTGGATCCCCGCAGACACCAGCTCCCACCTTCCCCCTCTCTTGCTGCTTCTGTTCCTGAGGCAGCCGGGGGAGGGGTGTGTGGAGGCGACAGGATTAACCAATAAGCCCAGACGTATCGGTTAATCGTGTAGCCAGCTACACATGTTGACACCCCTAGTTTGTGCTGCTGCTGGTATCGGCGCTGCCCTCTGAGGTAGCCCCTGGCCAGTGGCACCCACTCTCTGGTCACCTGGTTTGGGAGGCAGGGCTGACACCCGCCGCGGTGCTGAAGGAAGTGCTGCAATCCCGCCCCTCCTGCACTTCCTGCTGCACCGCTCTTGGGCAGCACTGACGGCCGAGCGGGTGACCAGAGAGTCGTGGCTGCTACTGGGGCGCCCAGCTCGGAGGACAGGGCCACCGCCAGCAGTGGTGCAGAAGTAGGAGTGACACAACATGGAGCCACCCTGCTTCTGTGCTGCTGCTGGCAGGGACGCCGTCGTCTAAGCTGGGTCCCTGGCCAGCAGCCACTGCTCTCCAGCCACCCTGGTCAGAAGGCAGCCCCACACCCTGCAGCACTGCCCCCTTCCCTCTGCGCTGCAGCTGGTGCTGGCACTGAATTCTGAGCTGGGTGACCTGCCAGGGGCCGCTGCTCTGCAGCCACCCAGATGGAAAGGCAGCCCCCCCGCCAGCAGCAGTGCAGAAGGAAGGGTGGCAACACCGGACCAGGCCTCCCTTCCTCCTGTGCTGCTGCTGTCAATGGGGCTGCCCCCAAACCGGATGGCCAGACAGTAGCCGCTGCTCTCCAGCCACTCAGCTGGGAAAGCCGGGAGAAATCCGACAGCTTTTAATATTTCCAGACATCTGCCCAGAGGAAGATTTGTGGCCTGAAGACAAGGTCATGGCTGGGAAAACCCAGGCAGCCAGTGACCCTGCTCACGAGCCCCTTCCCCTGGCCCTGGGACCCCCTTTTGGGTGGGGAGCCCCAGCTGGAGAAAGGCTGCACTAGGGGATTCCCCAATGACCCTGGAGACCAACAGGGCCAGGAGTTTCTGGCAGACCCTTTCCCACAACTTCCAGGGAATACGTCGGAACTAGGGCCCCATCGCGTCCCCCTGCAACCTCGCCCATTTCACAGCCAGACCGTGTCCACGCTGCTCCCTGGCACACTCCTGGGGGCTTCCCTGGGAAATTTCCCAGCTCTCTGACGGCTGGATCCTGGCCCAAACTAGGATTGTGTGCAATGGGGGTGGGGGCGTCCCAAGAGTGCCAAGTTCACTTCCCAGCAGCCTGTGGGGCAGAGCTAGAGCCGTTCCACCCTCACTTCTCCCTGCCCCTCAGGGTGGCTCTGATCTGCCCCCTCCACGAGTGCCCGTGTTGGGGCAGGACAACTCCTGTCCCATCCCAGCCAGGTCAGGGAGCAGCTGGCGCCCCAGGCCCCTAACCACGTGGGGAGCTCAGACTCCCCTCGCCATTCCTCCATCCCCTCCTCTCCCCCCGTTGCACGTCTCCTGGCTGTGAAATGGGTGGGGCCCTAGTCAGGTTCCCAGGGACCTTTACCCCCCACAGAGCAGGGGTGGGGAACCTTTGCTGGGTCGGGGCCACTGACCCACAGAAAAATCTATGGGGGGCTGCACACAAGTGAGAAACAGCCCCCCTCCCCTCCCCAGCGTGGGCCCCCAATGCAGGGGGGAGCCTCGACCTTCAGGGGCCGGATCCCCGCCAGCCGGGGCTGCATCTGGCCCCCGCGCCTGAGGTTCCCCACCCCCGCCGTAGGGCTCTGCACTGGATGGGAGTCTCCCTGGGAAGGGCCTGGCCAGGCCTCCGACGCCCAGGGCAGGGCTGCGAGGCGCCGGGTTCGCGGTGGCTTCTCTGCCCGGCGTCCTGGCTGAAGGGCACCGAGCTCGTCTTCTGGGAGAAGCGGCGCAACGGGGAGGCCCCTTCATCTGATCCAGGCTTCAGCAGGTCCCGAGGTGCAGCCCCCATCTGGCCTCTCTCCCCTGGCCGATCGGTTTCCTCCTCCGCTGCCCTGGTCCCATGTGTGACCTCGCCTGGTCCTGGCCTCTGGGCTGGTTCTTCAGCCTTCAGTCTGTGCCACGACACGCCCCGTCCCTGGGCTGGAATCGTCACCATCCGGCCCCTGGATCCAACTCGCGCCTGGTGCCGAGGGGACGGCAGCTTCTCTGGCCACAAAGCCTGCAGGCTCCCAGCTTCCCTCTGGCAGAGCCCGGCATAGGGCAGGGCAGCCTAGTGGGTGGAGTCCATAACCGCAATGTGGCCCGATGGCCAGTCAGTACCTTGCCCCTTTCCTCTGGGTAGTGTGGCCCAATGGCCAGTCAGTACCTTGCCCCTTTTCTAAGGGCAGTGTGGCCCAATGGCCAGTCAGTACTTTGCCCCTTTTCTAAGGGCAGTGTGGCCCAATGGCCAGTCAGTACTTTGCGCCTTTTCTAAGGGCAGTGTGGCCCAATGGCCCGTCAGTACCTTGCCCCTTTCCTCTGGGCAGTGTGGCCCAATGGCCAGTCAGTACCTTGCCCCTTTCCTCTGGGCAGTGTGGCCCAATGGCCAGTGTTTTGCCCCTTTAGTCAGGCAGTTCAGCCTAGCGGCTGTAGTCCGTAAGCTGGCCTTGACTCACGAGGCTGTGCAGGTCCCTGTCCAGAGACAGGAGATGGGTGGATGATTCTATCCCCAGCGGCGGGGGGGGGAAGCCCCTCCCTCTCCCCGGTGCCCGGCCGCGGCTGCGGCTCCACTCCCAGTGTGAGCAGGAAAAGCGAGGTGCTGATATCGCAGGCGGCTCCCTCCCCAGCTGTCGTCACCTGCCCTGGGGCATCCCCTGCCGAGCTGCAGGCACCTGGGGCCAGGGTCAGACCAGGGGAGCTGGCGTGTCCCCGTGGCCGGGCTCCTCCTGTCCCAAGAGAGCAAGGGGCTGTCAGACGCGGTGCCTGGGAACCAGGGGGCAGGGGGAGCTGGGCCCTGGGATGGGCGTAGCACCTCTCTAGTGCCCCCCAGGGCCAGACCCCTCCGGGGCTATCAGTGCAGGAGCTGGTGATGCCCCTCTCCCCCGAGCTGTTCCCCTGCAGCGTCCAGCTGCCCTAGGGCCCTGGCTGGGGCTGGGTTCCCAGCGGGCTGCATCCCTGGCCTCACAAAGAGCAGGTGCCTTGGGGCCTGGGGAGGGGCTGGTCCTACATGGAGTGTGGGGGAGGGGAGAGAGACAGACTCACCCTCCCGTGGGGCTGGTCCCAGAGGGTCTGGTGTGTAGCAACCAGGCTCCCATTCCCGGGGCGGGGCAGGATCGGGGGGCCACACTTCAGCAGGGCCCCCGGCCTGGCGTCTGTCGGTGTCAGTGCTTGGGGGCCCGTTGCCCAGCGGGGTCCCTCACCTCTGGTGCAGCAGCAGTGGGCACAGAGGTCAGGCCCCTCCCTGGCCGGCCGGCCAGCCGGTGTCCTCGGCTGGGCCCCTGAGGGACAGTCCCAGCTGGGCCCCAAGCTCCCTAGTGGGGGCTGTGCTGAGCTGGGATGGAAGGGAGGAGACGGGGCCCATCAGTGTCCTGCAGCCGGCTAGGGATGGCAGGGGTCCAGTTTTCTACTGGAGAGTCTGGTTTTTGGCAGTCCTGCTGCCAGCTCCCAACCCCCCTGGGCCAGGCACCTCCCTCCCCACATCCCTCCGCTGAAGCCACTGGGGAGAGGAGCTAACGAGACCCCCAGCTCCTGGGGCAAAGAGCGGTGGGCAAGGCCCTCCAGGGGGACTTGCACCCCCAGATGCTCCAGGGGGACAAGGAGGGACCCAGGTCGGGGCAGGAGTCTGGCTGGAACATGGGCCCTTAACGTCCTAGGGTGTCCCCTGAACTGGGCCTAAGTCTGGCTCAGGCCTGGGGTTGCCAGATGGTCTCAACAAAACTACTGGACACACTTGACATGACATCACAATAGACATTCCGTCTCCCCAGGGAAATCCCGGCCTTTCCCATTGTCTCATTTCTATTGTCTCCATTTCTTTCCCACACAGAAACCTCAGATTCTGGCCTGTCCGGTTCCAAACTGGACACTGGCCACCTTGCTCAGGCCCGGCTCGGATTTGGCCCTCCCCAGGGGTTGCTGCCATCCCGCAGCCCTACCGCTGCCAGCCCTGCGGGAGCCGCCTACCCACCCCAGGGTCCGGGGCCGGCTCAGAGGTCACTCACCTCCCATGCGGGAATGGGGGAGGGGGTTACAACCGGCTCTGTTGTTCCCTGGGCCTTGGCTCTCCCCTAGGACACCGTGGACGTGATGCAGGAGCTGACGTGCTGCGGGGGAGAGAGGTAGAGCCGGGTCAATAGACCAGTGCCCAGGCTGTGCCAACAAGCCCCCCCCCCCCCCCCCCGCCAGGTGTATGGGATTTGAGGGTCCCTATCCCAAAGCCAGCCAGGCCCTGACTTCAACTTCCATCCCCTTCCCCTGTCCCGGATGGAGAAAAGGCCCAACACAGCCCTGTCCTGCCGGCCCTGCCCCAGGGTCCCCATGCCCCCCCAGCGCTATGGGAAAACTGCTTTCCCCCCCCCCCCGGCCCCGCTCATGCTCACCTACCAGCTCTCCTGGCACCTGTGTGGGGCTGTGCCTGCCGGTCCCCCTGCAGGGCCAGCTGGAGGCCCGGACCCCGGCCGTGCAGAGCCTGCAAAGGAAGGGCAGGGGGGTCACACCCGGGAAACCTCCTCCCTGTCCGTGGCCCCCGGCTCAGCCAATCAGCAGCGAGATTGGGAGAGGGGGGCGGGCGAGAGGTCTCCGGGGACGTCCCAAGGGCTGGCCCAGGTCATCTCCAGCAGGGTCGGTCTCAGAGCGATTCCAGCCCCGCCTCTTTGGGGGGCTCCTCACACAGCCAGAAAGGGCTGGGGGGTGTCTCTGAGGCTGCCCTGCCGTGCAGCTGTCAGGGGATCTCCATGAGCTCAGCCCTTCCCTAGCCCCTCCCCTCCATAGGCCTTTGTGGTGTCATTGCCCCCCCAACCCCAGTCAGGCTGATGTCCTGCCCCCAAGCACCCCCTTAGGACACACAGAGGCCTTCCAACCGGCCACAGCCCAGCCACCACTAATGGGCACCAGCCATCAGGGATCATTGGGTCCAGCCCCCTACCCTTCCAGCTGGACCAAGCACCGTTAGAGCATCCCTGACAGGTGTCTGCTCTGAAATATCTCCCGAGTGTAACCCCCCTCACAGGAAGTTTTTCCTCATGTCCAGCCTAAACCTCCCTTGCTGCAGTTAAGCCCATTGCTTCTTGTCCTCTCCTCGGAGGCCAAGGAGAGCAATTTATCTCCTCCTCCCTATAACCCCATTTTAGGCACTTGAAAACTGCTCTCGTGTCCCCTCTCAGGCCTGCTATATACTGCTGTATCACAGAAACACGGCCCTCTCTACCCACACCTGCCCATCCCCACCCCCGCTACATCCAGGGAACACGTTTGCTCAGCTGGAAGTGGAAACCTACTCTTTTGGAAGCCCAGTCTTCCTCCTCCCATCAGGAAGAAGGGAGCTTCCGAAAGAGGGCTTTTTGTGACATTTGGCCCCAGAAATGCCTCTTCAAAAAACAAAACAAAAACAAAACCCCGTCCTGGAAGAAAGGTATTCAAATTACGGTTCACAGTTTCCTTTTTTTCTCTTGAAATGCGATGCCCAGAACTGCACACAAAACTCCAACAGAGGCCTAATCAGCAGCGAGACTCCAACTGAGGATTAATCAGTGCACAGTAGAGCAGAAGAATGACTTCTCGAATCTTGCTCACGACATGCCTGTTAACGCCTCCCAGAAGCATGTTTGCTTTTCTTGCAACAGTGTCACACTGTTGACTCCTGTTTCACGTGTGGTCCACTCTGACGCCCTAGATCCCTTCCTGCAGGACTCCTTCCTAGCATGCGTGAAATGGGTGGTTCCTTTCTAAGTGGAACCAGGCTTACCTGTGTCGATGAAGAAAGGCTTCTTTGTCGGGGCATCGCGTCCAGACTCCCCCGATCTGCCGACAAACAGCTGATCGGCAGATCGGGGCAGCCATTTAAATTTAAATGAAGCCGCGATTATTTTAATCGCGGCTTCATTTCCCTCTTCCGATCTGGCTAATCTACATGCCTCCGTCGAAGGAGGCATGTAGTCTAGACACACCCTCTGGGAGCTAGGAGGTGGGGGGTGGGTCTCAGCACACGTCCAAATGGAGGGCCAGGTCACCTGCTCCGAGAACTCTGCCAGTCTGAGTTCCGTGTGAGGCTTCCCACTGTCCCAACTCCCCAACACCTCCTCCTGCTTGGTGGGGCAGGGAAAGGGGAAAAGACGCAGGAGAAGGCAAGACAGAGAGAGGGAATGGGGCAAAGGGGAACCAGACTGAGCAGGCTCGAAACCTTTCCGAGGCTTCTACCTTGTCACCTGGGACGACAGGACCAGCCGCAGGGAAGGAGAAAATGTCGACGAGGCTCCTGCCCCCGCCCCTCAGTCCCACTTCTCCATCCGGCCCCTGCAGAGACCCTGAGAAGGGGCCGTGCTGCTGCCAAGCCGCAGGAAACTCGGCGTTTGCCCCGGCCGTGCACCTCTGTCCTGAGTGCTTGTTGCCAGAGACTCTTTGTGAGGTCATCACTGTCCCCCAATAGGCTGTGGTCATACAATAGGCCCTTTGTGATGTCACTGCCACCTCCCACCCATCCTCTGCTAGGCTGGTGTCCTGGCCCTGGCACCCCAGAGGCTGCTCCCCATCCAGCTTTATTTTCCGAAAGATCCCGTCTAGACTGGCGCTTTTTTCCGGCAAAGCCCCGAGCAGGAAAAAAGCGGCAGCCATGTTCATACAAATGCCAAGGGGAAAATTTAAATCCCTGCGGCATTTGCAATTCGGAAGTGTCTCATTAGCATCCCTTTTCCAGAAAAGGGTGCCAATGTAGACACAGCCTATATGTGTCTGTAACCCCAAGGAGATGACCTAGATTCCTGGGGCTCTGTCTGCTGGCAGCTCAGGGACAGGCGCACGGAGTTTGCCTTGGCTCCCCTTCCCTACCAGGGACAGAGTCTGCCTGGCAACCCACAGGGAGTGAGACGCCCCTCCCAGGGAGTTCAGGAGGGGAAGGAGGAGCCATTGGCTGGAGAGTCTGGAGCCAGCCAGGGAAGGGGAAGCTGGCTGTGTGGGAGCTAGTGAACCCCAGGCCTGCATGCAGGGTTCCCCCTGAGAACTAGCCTCTAGGGACCGGAAGGCAGGATCCCTCAGCAGGGTGTTATGTCTCCACTGTTGATTCCCAGTTTGTGGAGTTTGCTGGGAGGCTTCCCCAGCGAGGCAGAGCTGGCTCTCCCGCTCCCTGGGTGAGAACAGTCACCATGGTCAGCTCTTTCCTGTCTGCTGGTTCGGGGCTGCTGCCTGCTGTGTGTGTGTCTGAATGCTGGGCTAGGAGATTATAGCTTGAATTTTGGTGCAGTTGTGTGGCCTGCATCTTGAGCCTGGCACCCCTTTGTGGTAATGGGAAATTCCGGGATTGAAGCAGCCTGATTCTTGCCTGAAGAGGATCCCTGCCAGAAGAGACCAGCCCCTCTGCAGTGACCGAGTCATCTCTGAACCAGAGCCTCATCCATGGAGTGTGTGAGTGCAGCATCTTTTAGTTAGTAAGGCAGGGTACGTCTACACTACAACGTTAGTTCGAACTAACTTAGTTTGAATTAGCTTAGTTCAAATTAACTAATTCGAACTAACGGATCCAGATTAAAAAACTAGTTCGAATTAGCGTTTTGCTAATTTGAACTAGCATGTCCACATTAAGTAGACCCTGAACCAGGCTTAAGGATGGCCGGAAGCAGTGCCGGCAGGGCATCAGAGGAGGACTTAGAGCGTGGAGATGCTGTCTCAGGCTAGCCAAGGGCTGCGCTTAAAGGGTCCCGACCCCACCCCGGACAGACAGTTCTAAGGGGTGCCCCGCTTGCAAAGCAGTCCTGGCTTGGAGTGCCCGGAGTGCCCACACTGGGCACATCACAGCACTCGGCCATCAGACCGGCTGCACTTGCCGCAGGCTGCCATCTGGGGAGAGGAGGCAATTGGGGGGCTGCAGGAGAGCTTCCACCCCCAGAAGCCCGCAGAGCCAGCCCAGTCCTCCCCATCGGGGGCTCGTACCCCATTCCTCCCTCACCTCCTTCCACTTACCCTTCCCTAGCCCCCCTTCTTATTGATGTACAAAATAAAGATAACGTTTCTTCCAACATTGACTCTGTCTTTATTGAACAAAACTGGGGGAGACTGGGAAAAGGAGGTGGGAGAGGGGAAGAGAAAGGCTGGGAGAGGGGAGGGCAACTAACATGATCAGGGGTTGGGAACAGGTCCCAGATCAAGAGAGGCTACAGAGACTGGGACTGTTCAGCTTAGAAAAGAGGAGATGGAGCGGGGACAGGATAGAGGTCTCTAAAAGCAGGGGTTGGGTGGAGAGGGTACATTCAGAAAAGTTCTTCATGAGTTCCCATAAAGAAGGACTAAAGGACACCAAAGGAAAGGAATGGGTAGCAGGCTTCAAACTAGTAACAGAAAGTTGTTCTTCACAAAGCAAAGAGTCGACCTGTGGAACTCCTTGCTGCAGGAGGCTGTGAAGGCTACAAGCAGAACAGAGTTTAAAGGGAAGTGAGATCAAGTCATGGAGGTTGGGTCCATGGAGTAGTCTTAGCCAGGGGGTAGGAGTGGTGTCCCTGCCCAAAGTTTGTGGAAGGCTGGAGAGGGATGGCACGAGACAAATGGCTTGGTCACTGTCTTCAGTCCATCCCCTCCGGGGTCCCTAGGGTTGGCCGCTGTCGGCACACAGGCTACTGGGCTAGATGGACCTTTGGTCTGACCCAGGACGGCCATTGTAAGCTCAGGGCTCAGGGTCGGGGGTCTCAGTGGACCCCCTTGATTTTCATGCACACCTGCTCCTGCGTGGCCAGGCTGGCAGCTCTCCTGCCCTAGCCGGCCACTTTCCTGTGCCTAGTGCGGAGATCGTGGACAAGGTCCACGATGTCCGCACTAGCCCAGGAAGTTGCCCGCCTCTTGCGGTTCAGGGCAAGCTGCCAGGAGCCGCCAGCATGGTCCCGGGAAGAGGGGGTGGGCTGGGGGACATCGGGTGGGTGACTCTGTGCCGTGCCAGGTGCAGGGTCTGCTGGCTGGGTGCTGGCAGGCTTGCACCTGGCACGGGCACCGTAGCCAGCCCGTGCCCCTTTAAGGGGTCCGGGGCCGGGAGGGGGGCAATAGAGTTTCCCTCGTGATGGCCAGAGTGGCCACCAGGGAAACCTGGGGAGGGCTAGCCTCCCACTAGTTCGAATTAAGGGGCTACACACCCCTTAATTCGAACTAGTAAATTCGAACTAGGCTTAATCCTCGTAAAATGAGGTTTTCCTAGTTCGAACTAAGCGCTCCGCTAGTTCGATTCAAATTCGAACTAGCGGAGCGCTAGTGTAGCGGCTATGAATGTTAGTTCGAACTAACGTCCGTTAGTTCAAACTAACATTGTAGTGTAGACATACCCCTAGTGAGAAGGGCTTTAAACTAGTTTTGATGGGGACAGGTGGCCAAAGCCCACAGGCAAATGAAAAACATGGAGACCTGGGAGATGGGTTGGAAATAGGAGGGAGCATGGGCTATAACAGCAGAGAGAGACCCATACTAGGCAGTTGCCTAGGGTGCCAAGTTGCATGGGGCGCAACATTCTAAACTCTGTCCCTTCCATTTCCCATTCCCTTTGCTGTGCCTTACATGGAGCATGGCTTCCCTGCGGCCAGGAGGGGGAAAGTCCTGGGAGTGGCAGCGCACGGGTGGGGTGGGGGTGTTTCCCCTGTGCCGCGGGGGGGGGGAGGGGATGGTGAGCTCCAGAGGAGGAGGAACATGTGGGGGGGGGGGTTCCCCTGTGCCGCAGGATGGGTCGTCCCCAGGGGAGGAGGAACATGGGGGGTTTCTCTCTGGAGGAGTGGGATCTTGGGAGGGTCCCTCTGGCTGGCACCCTCTCCCCGGCCCCAGAACTCCATCCCCAGGCCCGCAGCCACCAGCCCCAGCCCGCTGATCCAAAGCCCCCAACCCCCTGGCCCCAAGCCAGAGATCTCCATCCCCAGACCCCAGACCCAGAACTCCATCCCCAAACCCCCAACCCCTAACCTCCTGACCCTCAGCCACAGAACTCCATCCCTAGCCCCCCTCTCCCGAGCACAGAACCAAACTCCTCAGTCAATATCTGCCTTTGGGGCTGGGGTGCCTACTGCATTGATCACCTAGGGCGCCAGTTGGTTGCAGTTAGTCTAGGGCAGCCCCCCCCCCCCACACACACACACACACTCTGCAGGCCACAGGGGTATCACTTGCTCACGGTGATATCGATCTCTCACACTCACACTCACACTCTCAGGCTGTAGTTTGCTGTGGAACGTGCACATGATGCTCCTCGTCAGGAGAGCCAGGGGGCAGAGCACACGTCCACATGCCTGCAGGAGCTGCTGCAGGAGCTAGTGGGGGCGGTCAGCACGTGCTCAGAAGTGTCCAATTGAAAATCACGTGACACACAGACAAGAACTGTGATTAGTGCTCTTCTACATACAGCAAATAAATGAAGTGATTTTTTGTGTTAAAAAAAAATGATTTAGTTTTTGTTTCACAAGTCACAACAGAGACTCTCTAACACTTTTGCCTGTAGAAAGTTTTTTTCATGTGCATCAAGCCAAGAGATGTAATCTTTAATGTCAAGCATAAACTGTAACAATTTTTTTATTTAATATGTCAATATGAATGATAACAGATTTTGTTTGCTATGCCAAGAAATAGCAGTTTTGTGTTATGCCTCAGAGGAACAGGACACCTGTAAGATACCAAATGGCTACTGAAAACAATGTATTTGATTTCATAGTAAACAAACATTTAAAGTCAGGCACCTTGCCAACGATCCCTTGTTGTAGTATTCTTTCTTCCATAACATTTTAAATGTATCTAAGGTATTTGTTAGTAACTGCAGGTGCCTTAGTGGCACAAATCCCAACAAGCGCACACGACCTTATTATTGGTGCACAAGACAAAACTCGTGGCTGGAGAATCTTAGAGGGATCACTGGTCCCATCTATTTTCTATGATTCTCAGCTGGGCCTTCTCTCAAACCCCACAGCTTTGTACTCAGAATGTTGGTATAAAAGAATAAAAGATTGTTAAGTAGCGGGGTTGAAGCACTGCAAGGACAGAGTATCAGCTGCAAATATGTTTAATTCCTGTCAAGTATTTCAAAATCTGGATTTTGTTAGCAGGGGGAAAAGAACCAGTGAGCATTCAATGAAGAGTTTTACACACTATTTAGAACATCGATTCAGAACTGAGGTCACCAAAAAATTACAAAGAAAACAGACGGAGACTCATGACAAAATGAGGTAGCAGTTTATTTCAACCCATTACCTGGAATGGAATGTCAGAGGGAATTTACACAGATATTTTATAGGCTGGAGGGGGTAGAGGAGAATTCCTATGGGGCTTTGAGTTTCTGAGAGAACTACCCACATGAGAGCTTGGGACTGGCTATGGAGCTGTACCACTTTCAATGTAATTAAAATAGCACTTTGTTATTCTAATTCTGTACATTCTGAGCTGGATGTTATCTGAACACATCGATATTGGACAATCATTACTTGACACCAAACATTTCTCTACCCACCCTGAAGGCAGGGGATGCCTGGGGCACCTCCAAGAGGAATAAGCTCCATGGAGACATAAACCCAAATTCTACTCAAGTTTTGCTACATTCCCTTTAAGTAAGAAACATGTAAATTCACCCCCACTAGTCGGCAGGGAGGGAAAATCATCCCCCTCTGCCTCTGGAGCACGGGAAAGGCTGAAGCAGAAGGAGAAGGGAAGATGCCCCGAGTCAAATCAAAACGGAGTGTTGGGAAGTGACTGTTGCAGACCCTGCTCCCACCCGTCCTAGGCCGAGGAGGCTCCAATCTCCAAGGTGGGCTCTCGGGGGCAGGGAAAGACTCCGGGAATTACCTTCTGTACAGACTCATCCTCTCTCACGCCCGCGGGGACAGCGGCTTCCTGAGGTTCTTGACAGAGGCTCAGTTCTCGTCTCTCAGATCCTTGGGCACCAGCCGTTGCCAACCAGTTGGACTGGAGGCAGGATAAGAATGCTGCAGCCACATTCTTTGTTGTTGTCACACATGACATCACAATACACTCAGGCCTCCATACAGAGAGCTAGACACCCGCCCCCAGGTAACTCTTATCCCATCGCACGGCCAGGCAGGGGGCAGTGCTAACACCCACAGCTGGTTCATACTGGAAAGCTACTGGGAAGGAAGGCAGGAGGCAGAACTTTCCCTTGACCTAGCTCTGTCCTTCTATTCCTTCTAAAATCAGGAATAAGGGACCTTTCGGAAAAGGCTTTATTTTCCGAAAGATCCCCGTCTAGACTGGCACTTTTTTCCGGCAAAGCCCCGAGCCGGAAAAAAGCGGCAGCCATGTTCATGCAAATGGAGCGGGGAAAATTTAAATCCCTGCTGCATTTGCATTTCCGACTTGTCTCATCTGTATCCCTTTTCTGCAAAAGGGGCCCAGTGTAGACACAGCCCCTCTGTTTATAACACATCTTCTGTTGCTGCTTCTTTTGCTGCTACTTTTCTTCTTCTGTTGCAGCTTTTTCTTCGGGTGATTCTTCTGCTGCTGCTGCTGCTACTTCCTGTTTCTTCTGCTGCTGGGGCTCATTATTCTTATTATTCTTCCACTGCTGCTTCTGCAGTGCTGCTCTTTCTGCGGCTGCTTCATCTGCCTCTGTGGCTCCTCCCTCTCCTGTCCCTACTTATTTTCATTCTTCTTCTTCTTCGGCAGCCACTGTTCCTGATGACTCCTTTTTTTCTGCTGCTGTTACTTCTCTAGCTTAAATCTGCTGCTGCTCCTGATGCTCCTTCTGTTGCTGTTCCTTCTTCTGCTGCTACTGCCGCTCATTCTCCTGCTCCTATTTATTTTTCTGCCTCTCCTTTGTCTGCTGCTTTTTCATCTGCTACTGTTGCTGCTCCTTCTGTTGCCTATACTTGTTGTTATGCTTCTTCTTCCACTCCTTCTTTGGCTACTTTCCTTCTGCTGATGCTTCTTCAGCTGCTGTTTTTTCTTCTGCTACTTCTGCTTTTGCTGCTGCTATTTTATTTTCTTCACCTTCTGCTGCTGCTGCTTCATCTGCTTCTCTTGCAGCTGCTTCTACTCTCCGTACTTATTTTTCCGTTTCTAATTTTTAGTGTGTGCTGCTGCTTCTACTTTTGCTGCTTTCTGCTGTTTCAGCTTCTTCTCCTGTTGCTCCTCCTTTTATTTCTGCTACAGCGGCTTCTGCTGCAGTTTCGTCTCCTGCTGCTGCTGTTTCTTCTGCTGTTGCTACTACTTGCTTTTTCTTCTTTGCTTTCTTCTTCTGTTGATGGCTTCTACTGCTGTTGATTTCTCTTTTCATCTGCTGCTGCTACTCCATCTGCTTCTAATGCTACTTCTTCTTCCGCCGCACCTGCTGTATCTGCTTCTTCTGCTACTGCTGCTCCTTCTCCTGCTTCTACTTGTTTTTCTGTTTCTCCTTAGTCTTTTTTTCCTGCTGTTAAAGTTTGTTGCTCCCCCTTTTTTTTCTGTTTCTCCTTAGTCTGTTATTTCTGCTGCTAAAGTCTGCTGCTCCTTCTGCTACTGCCACTTCTTCTGCTGCTCCTTCTGCTGTTTCTCTTTTTCTGCTGCTGCTACTTCCTGTTTCCTCTGCTCTTTTCTGCTGTGGCTTATTATTGTTATACTGCTGCTGTTTCTTTGGTTTCCGCTGCTTCTCCTCCTAGAATCACAGAATCATAGAGCCATAGAACTGGAAGAAACCTCAGAAGGTCATCAAGTCCAGCCCCCTGCTCTAGGCAGGACCAATTCCAACTAAATCAACCCGGCCAGGGCTTTGTCATGCTGAGACTTAAAACACCTCTAGGGATGGAGACTCCACTACTTCCCTAGGTAACCCATTCCCTAGGTAACCCATTCCAGTACTTCACCACCCTCCTAGTGAAATAGTGTTTCCTAATATCCAACCTGGACCTCTGCTGTTTCTTCTACTGCTGTTCCTGTCTCTTTGATTCTGCTTCTTCTTCTGATGTTTCTTCTGTTGTTGCTTGTTCTTGTGATCTGATGCTGTGGCTTCTTCTGCGTCTGCTGTTTCTGCTTCAGCTGAGGTTTCTTCTAGTTCTTCTGCTCCTGCCTCTTTTCTTCCACTTCTTCTTCTCCTCTGTTGTTTCTGCTGCTCTTGATGCTTCCTTTCTTCTTCTGTTGCTCCTTCCTTTGCGATTACAGTTTTCTGCTGATGCTTCTACTTCTTCTGCGTCTTCCTTCTTGGTTTCTTCTTTTGATGATGCTTCTTCTGGTGCTACCACTGCTTTTTTCATCTGCTGCTGCTACTTCTTCTGCTGCTTCTTCTGATTCTCATTCTTATGCTTGTTCTTCTGCTGTTTCTTTTCTTCTGTTGCTGTTCCTTCTCCTCCGCCTGCTTGTTTTTCTGCTTCTTCTACAGCTTCAATCTGCTGCTGCTACTGCTGTTTCTTCTGTTCTTTCTTCTTCTGCTGCTTTTGCTCCTGCTTCTTTTGTTACTGCTACTTATTCTGCTCCGACTTTTCTTCTGCTGCTGCTCCTGGTTCTGTTGGTGTTTCTTCTTCTTCTGCTACTGCTGCTGCTGCTGTTGCTGCTATGGCCTCTTTCTTCAATTCTTCTCAATCTGCAGCGTTTCACTTCCTATTTTTATTTGGCTGCTTCTTCAGCTGCAGCATCTATGGCTGCTGCTGCTTCTGTAGCTGCTACTTCTTCTGCATCCGCTTCTTGTGAGGTTGCTGCTACTCCTTCTTTTTCTGCTCTTGCTCCTTATATTCTGCTGCTGCTACTTCTTTTTCTGGTTCTTCTGCTGCTGCTCTTCTTCTGATGCTCATGCTACTTTAGCTGCTGCTTCATCTGCTTCTGTTGCAGCTGCTTTTTCTGCTCCTACTTGTTTTCTGCTTTTTCTTCTTTTCTTTGTGCTGCTGCTGCTTCTTCCGCTGCTTTTTCTACTGCTGATACTGTTCCTTTTTCTGCTGCTGCTACTTTTCTATTTCTGCCACTGCTTCTGCTGGTTCTGCTTTTTCTGTGGCCGCTGCTTTTTCTTCGTTTTGGCTACTGCTGCTGCTTTCGCTGTTTCTTCTGTTATTTCTTTTGCTGATTCTTCTACTGCTGCTTTTGCTCCTGCTTTCTCTGTTGATCCTACTTACTCGGCTGTTGCTTCTACTTCTGCTGCTGTTTTTCCTGCTGCTGCTGGTGCTGCTGCTGCTTTTCTTCTTCTTCTTTTGCTCCTGCTACCACTGTTGGGGCTACTTATTCTGCTGCTGCCTCTTCCGCTGCTGCTTTGCCTGTGTCTTCTTCTGATGCTTCAATCTGCTTCATCTGTTTCTGTGGCTGCTTCTTCTTCTGTCCCTTTCTTTTCATGCTTCTTCTTCCTCTTTCGTTTCTGCCGCTGCTCCTTCTTCTCCTGTTGCTTCCTCTGTGGCTGTGGTTATTTCTTCTTTTTCTGCTGATGCTTCTTTAGCTGCTGCTCTTTCTTCTCTTGCAGCTACTTCTTCTGCTCCTTGAGGGCTATGTCTCCACTGCATTGCTGTATCGGGATCCTGGAAGGATCCTGAAATAGCAACGCCACATCCAAGGAACGCATCTGCTATTTCGGAAAAATTTTGAAAATAGCGGACGCGCTCTTTCACCAGCCCTGTAAACCTCGTTGTACGAGGAATAAGGGACGGCTCGAAAGAGCACGTTATTACAAAATTTGGTGCTGTGCAGATGCACCAAATTTCAACATAGCCTCTTTCGAATGTAAAATATGCAGTGCTGTTTAATGCAGGGCAGTGCTGTCCCTGCTTCTGCTGCTATTTCTTCTTCTCTTCCTGCCTTTTAGCTTCTGCTCCTTCTCCCAGTAGTACTGGCTGCTGTTTCGCCAGCTTCTGTTGCTGCACCTTTCCCTGCCCATACTTGTTTTTGGGCTTCTTCTTCTGTTTGTGCTGCTGTTTCTTCTTCCGCTGCTACTTCTCCTGCTGCTGCTCTTTCTTCTGCTGTTGCTACTACTTGCTTTTTCTTCTTTGCTTTCTTCTTCTGTTGATGGCTTCTGCTGCTTTTGATTTCTCTTTTCATCTGCTGCTGCTGCTGCTGCTGCTACTTCATCTGCTTCTGATGCTACTTCTTCTTCCACCGCTGCTGCTGTTTCTGCTTCTCCTGCTTCTACTTGTTTTTCTGTTTCTCCTTCTTCTGTTCTTTCTGCTGCTTAAGTCTAGACTGGCACTTTTCTTTGGAAAAACCCCAAGCCAGAAAAAAGCGGCAGCCATGTTCATGCAAATGCCCCGGGGGATATTTAAATCCCCCACGGCATTTGCAATTCTGACTTGTCTCATTAGCATCCCTTTTCCGGAAAAGGATGCCAATGTAGACACAGCCCTGCTGTTTCTTTTGTTGATTCTTCTGCTGCTACTTTTGCGCCTGCTTCCTTTGTTGGTCCTACTTATTCTGCTGCTAGTTTTCTTCTTCTGCCACGGCTGCTTCTGCTGAGTTTCTTCTACTGCCGTAGCTGCTACCGCCTCTTTCTTCTGCTCTTCTCCTGTGCTTCTGTTTCTGCTACTATTTTTTTCTTCTCCTCCTGCCTCTTTTCTTCTGCTACTTCTCCTACTGTTTCTGCTGCTGCTGCTGCTTCATCAGCTTCTGTTCCTGCACCTTTCCCTGCCCCACTTCTTTTCAGGCTGCTTCTTCTGTTTGTTCTGCTGTTTCTTATTCCGGTGCATCTACTACTGCTGCTGCTTTTCTGCTGCTGCTACTTTTTTTCTGCCACTTCTTCTTCTGATATTTCTCCTGCTGCTTCATCTGCTTCTGCTGCTCCATCCTTTTCTGTTGCTTCTTCTACTATTGCTGCTGCTGCTGCTGCCACTTCTGCTTTAATCTGCTGCTGTCTCTTCTTCTGCTGCTGCTGATTCTGTGGCTGTTTCTTTCCTGTTTCTGCTTCCTTTTAATCTGCTACTGATTCTTCTGCTACTGATGCTTTTTCTGTTCCTCCTTCTTCTGTTTTTTCTCCTGCTGCTGCTACTTTTCTTCTTGTGCCACTGCTGCTTCTTTTAATTTTTCTTCTTCAGCTGCTATTACCTCCTGTTTCTTCTACTATTCTTTTTCTACTACTTCTTCTGCCCCTACTTTTTTCATGCTTCTTCTTCTTTTGTTTGTGCTACTGCAGCTTCTTTTTCTGTTCCTTTTTCTGCTGTACCTTCTGTTGTTGTTACTTCTCTGTTTCTTCCTCTTTTGAGTCTTCTGCTGCTGCTTCTGTTCTTCTGCTGCTGCTGCTTTTACTTCTCTCGGGCTTCTCTACACTGAGAGGTTTTTGCAGCAGAGAGTATGCTAATGAGGGACTGATGGTTTTTTGCGCAAGGGGGTGTTTGCACAAAAAGAAGCAGTGTAGTTGTTTCTGTTTTGCTCAAAACCTCCTTTTTGCACAAGATCTTTATGCCTCTTCGGATCTTGTACAAAAGGGCTTTTTGGCAAAAAACAGAAGTGGCTACGCTGTTCTTTTTTGCACAAAAACCCCTTATGCAAAAAGCATCAGTACAAAATATGCTAATGACATCACAAAGCATACTCTCTGTTGCAAAAACTTGCAGCCTAGACACAGCCTAACTCGATAAGGAGCAGCTAGAGTTCATGACTCAGAGATGCTCCCCATTGCCTGGTCCTACCCCTGTAGTGCAGCTGGCAGGAAGGGTGGGGGGTGACGCACAGAAATCAGGAGCCTGCTGGAAGTCTCCAGAGAACTGTCATGTCTGCACCTGTGCAGAGAAGTGGGAGGGGCCGGGCCCTTGCCGCGCTCTGCCCTGGCAGGAAAAGGGGAGGGGCAATCAGAGGCTGAGGTTATAAGAGAGCATCTCCCTCCCTCCCATTTAGCACATCATTGACAGCAACAGCAGACTGGGAAGCACTTCCAAAGGATGTCACAGAACTAGTTTCAGAGGGGCAGCCTTGTTAGTCAGTAACTTTGTCCCGCAGCACCTTAGAGAGTATTTACACAGCTCCCTGCACTCAAAATAAGCGATGTTCCAAAGATACAAAGATGCTAATTCCCTTGCCCATTACAATGATAGCTTCCCCACTTATCACCCCCTGATTAGCCATTCATTAACTCATAAACAGCTATTCCCTCCCTACCTCTCCCTCACCCCACCTTCTGTACTTAATCTAATTTGTCAGGTTAATAATGTGTTCACTTTTTTCATTCTGTTCCTTTGGTGTAGATGGTAATGCCAATTCTCTTCCAGAATATGATCTGAGGAAGTGGGTCTGGCCCCAAGACAGTGAACACAGAGAACCACCAACCTTAGCGAAACATCTCCTTGGGTCTGACGTACTGGCTTAGACTTGCACAAGGACAAGGACCTGAGACTCCTCCCCATCAATGCCCCTGTCCTGCCAATCGGAGAGACTGAGGGAGGGCGGTGGAACATTCTCACCAAAGAGCCCAAAGCATCGCCCACATCATGGGGGCGATCCCAGTCAGAGCACTATTTATGCCCCACCATTTTGGTTTGACTCCCGGGAGACCAGCTCTTCATGTGGGGTGGGGAGCAGAAGAGGACAAAAGAGGCAAGAAAAGAAGAGAAATGCTGGCGGGATGGAGGGAAAGAGAAACCAAACAGGAGAAACCCCCACGGCCCCAGTGGTTCTAAGGGACAAAGCCCCAGGTGGGGAATAAAATTCCGACCCTTTCACCCAGTGTTCCGTGCCTAGAATCCAGCCGGGACCAGGTGGATCAGACTGAGCAGTTCCCACCCCCTCGGAGGCTCTTACCTTCTCCGCAGGGATGTCTGGGTTGTAGGGAAATCAGGAGGAGGAGGAGGAAGCTCGACAGAGGTTCCTCCAGGCGCTCACGTGCAGGAACCCTCAGAGAGACATCGCGAGACAGAGACTTGCCTTAGCAAATGCCACAGGGGTCTGCGAGGTCATCCCGGCCTTGCCCCCTCTTGTGCCTGGCTGATGTCAGCATCTCTCAGTGAGGTCACCACCTCCCCACCATCTTTGCCTAATATGGGGAGGGCCTGCCAAAGGCCTGTGTGATGTCACGGCCGCCCCCTCCCCCCATGCTGCAAGGCGAGTGTCCTGACTCTGGCCACCCCTTGGGATGTTTGAGCCATTCCCTGTGCTCCCCCACTCAATGCCTGTTCCTCCTAGGAAGTCAGCCGGCTGCACAGTCGCACCTCAGAAGTGTCACGTTATTGGATTGTGAGGGGAGCAGCTGGGTCACTGCTGCACCCATGGGGGGGTGTTCGCCCCAAAAGTGGTACAAAGGGGGCCATATGAGGGGGCAAACAAAAGCTTGCTTTCTTCTGATTCTGTATCTGCTCTTCACATATGTGTATAAAATGTCTGTGTGTGTAGTTAGGAATCTGTAATCTGTATGGAGACTGGAAGTCTCTCTGAATGTGGTTGAGCAGTGGGCAGAGCTCGGCCTATGGACATGCTGATTAGTGAGGCCCTGTGGGACAATAGCACTCAAAGGGCCAAGGACACGGCTCGGGAATGGTGACCGACACCTAAGGGCTACCAGCAGGGAACACAGTGATAGGCCACTGGCCAGGTGACCTGCTGCAGCCAAGAAGAGACCAGGAAGGAGGGATAAAGATGCCATGTAGCTGACTCCATCTTGGTAATCAGCTCAGCACTTCATCCCAGAGGCAGCAGTGCAGGGATCGAAGAGCTGGAAAGAACTGAGAACCCGTTTTAACCTAGGATGTACAAGGACTTCCAAGCCAGCAGCTATAACTTCTCTGCTAGTGCCTGCATCGAGAGCTGGGAGATGCAATGCATGTAGCGTATGATACTTTAGCACCCTTACTCTCATGCTTTTCTTTCTGTTAGCAATGAATCTTTAGATGTCAGATGCTAAAGGATTGGCTCAGTGTGATTTGTGGTAAGGTCCAGACGGTAAATTGACCAGGGATCTGTGGCTGGTTTCTTGGAACCGGACAGAACTTGTTTGGGGTAGGTTAAATTGGGTTCTAAGACCCCTCACCTGAATATAATGCCCAGTGCCATCTGGGGCACGGATATTGCTGGGATGTTGGAGGGGTTTTGCTCGTGAGGCTTCAGGCAAGCAGCTGAAGCGCTCTGTGGTACTGATTTGCAGCCTGTTTGGGAAGGTCTCCAGTCTGGGGTCTGTAAGGAGCCCCAAAGTTGAGGAATTTGCCCTGAGTGGACACCTTCAACTGTGCCCAGGCCGGTCCAGTATGTCACACCCCGCTTCCCGAGACATCTGTCCGTTTTCAAGCTCCCGCTGCACCTGAATTCCCTCCCAGAGTTTACATCTCTCATCCCTTCCCACACCCAAATCCCCCATTCCCACCTCAGAGCCCGCACCTCCTGTCTCAACCCAGGGAGAGTGCGTAAGTGCCGGGGACAGCAAGTGATGGAGAGGAGGGGAATGGACAGGATTGGGCCTCAGGGAAGGGATGGGTGTTTGGGGATGGTGGTGGGTGCTTGGAGTAGATCTTGGCTTGCCCTGACATTGAAGAAGGGATCTTTGGTGTAAAAAGGTTGGAGAGAACTGATAACGAAACTGAGAGGCTCATTGAATCCCTTGACTCTGGGAGCTGGGGCTGAAAAGCAAACGACAAAGTTCACAGGATGCATGAGAAAAAGATGACAAATGGCCACACAGTGTGCAGGGGGCCAATGCGAGAAGTAAATGCTCCGGTTCCAGTCACAGGGCTCAGGAGGCAGAAGGTGATTTCAACAACACCTAGAATAGCTGAAATTCAAAGCTGGTTCCGGGAAGAATTTCATGTTGAAAAAAGGCCGTTTTTTTCCCAGCTGGGTCTCCTCCTGCCCGCCCCAGGAAAGCCAAGTTCAGACACTGGGGCGATGTGTTTAGTAGCTGAGAAGCTGTTTAACGGGCTGTGATGCTTCAGGTGCAGGAGCAGTGATCTACTGACCCCCCCAACTCCTCAGCCAGTTTTCATCTCTGTCCGTGTCAGGTGGTGGGTGCCAGGTAAATGCTGCGGCTGCTTTGTCCAGTGCCAATGGGATTATTTCACTCGGACATCATCAGTGGTGCCAGGGGAGGAGAATCACTTACACAGGGCTAGAGCTGTGTCCACACTGAGGGGTTTCCACTGCCCCAGCAACACTTCCTGGTGCGGACCAGGCTCAGGGTGCTGCCTTGGCCCCCACCACCATAGTGATCACCTCCTGGGCATCGCTGTACTGATCCTCTCACCTGCCTGTGAGGCAGGGCAGGGCTATTAGCCCCGTGCTACAGGTGGGGGGAACCGAAGCACGACACGACTATGGGATTCACAGAGCTGTGTAGGTGCCTGACACTGACTGACCTTAAGGGGAGTTGGGTTGGGAATCCCAGCCCAGTGACTTACCCCGAGTGTCCCAGGAACCAGGCCAGAGCAGGGAGCTGAACCCAGCTCAGTTCTCTAACCACTGAACCAGCCTTCCTCTGTCACCTGTGTCATGAATCATGGGTAGTGTGAATGGTTAGCACGAGTGCATGAGTGAATCAACAGTAAGTGAGCTGAAGAGAGGCCATGCTGAGGTCCAGGCAAGCACCCCAGAGAATTATGGACTTGTTTGTTCTGGACAAAGCCCCTGGAGGATTATGGACGTGTTTACAACTTTAAGAAGAAGGACCATGGGAAATAAAAGAACTCTGTGTATGTGGCTGAGGCAACGTTTCCAGCATTGCCAGATAAGAAAAAGGAACAAGAGAAGAGTCTAACCAAGGACAGATCGTGGTTTCTCACTAGTGGTGAGGCAAGTGGTGCAAAAACCGGATATTTCTGGATCGGTCGTGGACACACCAGTAAGAAGAAGGGGGTGTCACTAACGGACATCACCCCACCTGGACTGTGTGCAGCCAGTCGATGGCATCCCACTGGCCTGGCCCCTGCCGAGGGGATATATACCAAACCATTTCCCCCCACAAGTTGGAGTCCATCGATTCGGCATATTGGGGTGATGTGCACATTGGACTTCCACCTCAACCAAATTAACCAACATTCCCTGGGGTCTGGCCAGCCCCAGAGGGTGAGTGTGTGTGAGTGTGTTAAATTGAATTAAGAATTAAGCTGCTAAATTGGGTTAAGGAGTAGATGTAGATTGTTATTCCATTTAAATATTGCTTTTAATGCCTTTTAATGCTTGTGATGCCTTGTAATGTTGTTTTAATTGCTTAGTACTAAATATACATGTAGCGCCCCTCTCCACCTGGTTACCTTCTTTAAGGCCAATCTGCTTACAGGTTTTGATGGAGAGGTCTGGGTTCTTCTGGATCCCGCCACCCACTCAACTTTATTTTTTCCGATGGATTTATTTGGCGGTGCCTCCACCCCCCTCACTCCTTCCTGGCAGGGTCACCAGGGCAGCTTGGGAGAAAAATTCTAACCCAGGGGAATCCCCATGTATTTGCCAGATAGTTGGAGACTCCCAGAAAATAACACAAACACATAGGCTGTGTCTACACTGGGCCACTTATTCCGGAAAATCAGCTGCTTTTCCGGAATAAGCTGCGAGCTGCCTACACCGGCCCCTTGAATTTCCGGAAAAGCAATGACGATCTACTGTAAGAAATAAGCTGATTTTCCGGAAAAACTATGCTGCTCCCGCTCGGGCAAAAGTCCTTTTTCCGGAAAACTGTTCTGGAAAAGGGCCAGTGTAGAGAGCACAGTAGTCTTTTCTGCAAAAAAGCCCCGATCGGGAAATTGTCGATCAGGGCTTTTTTCCGGAAAAGCGCGTCTACATTGGCCACGGACGCTTTTCCGGAAAAAGGGCTTTTCCAGAAAAGCATCCTGCCAATGTAGATGCTCTTTTTCCGGAAATACTTATAATGGAAAACTGTTCCGTTTTAAGCATTTCCGGAAAATCATGCAAGTGTAGACGTAGCCATACACTATAATAAACACAGTTATATTAAACAGGAGACAAATATAACAGAACAGGGTAAAACACTATTTTTAAGTTCACCGGTGCCCAACAACTGTAAGGTTAGTGTCCCGTTGGTACGTGCACTTTGTTGGGGCCCTTGATGACTTTTGACCACAAAATTCTTCTCTGCAGTGGTTTAGCAGTAGGGCTGACTGGGTCCAGTACAGCCTAAAGGACTCACAAGCGGGAGAAGGTGGTAAATCCCCCACAGGTTTAATATGCAGCAGGTAATAAAATCCCCAAGCAAATTCCCTGACTTACTAACTAAGGGTACGTCTACACTACAGCGCTAGTTCATAGAATCATAGAATAATAGGACTGGAAGGGACCTCGAGAGGTCATCGAGTCCAGCCCCCCGCCCTCAAGGCAGGATCAAGCTCCGTCTACACCATCCCTGACAGATGTCTATCTAACCTGTTCTTAAATATCTCCAGAGAGGGAGATTCCACCACCTCCCTTGGCAATTTATTCCAATATTTGACCACCCTGACAGTTAGGAATTTTTTCCTAATGTCCAATCTAAACCTCCCCTGCTGCACTTTAAGCCCATTACTCCTTGTCCTGTCCTCAGAAACCAAGAGGAACAAATTTTCGCCTTCCTCCTTGTGACACCCTTTTAGATATTTGAAAACCGCTATCATGTCCCCCCTTAATCTTCTTTTTTCCAAACTAAACAAGCCCAGTTCATGAAGCCTGGCTTCATAGGTCATGTTCTCTAGACCTTTAATCATTCTTGTCGCTCTTCTCTGTACCCTTTCCAATTTCTCCACATCTTTCTTGAAATGTGGCGCCCAGAACTGGACACAGTACTCCAGCTGAGGCCTAACTAGTGCAGAATAGAGCGGCAGAATGACTTCACGAGTTTTGCTTACAACACACCTGTTGATACAACCTAGAATCATATTTGCTTTTTTTGCAACAGCATCACACTGTTGACTCATATTCAACTTGTGGTCCACTATGACCCCTAGATCCCTTTCCGCCATGCTCCTTCCTAGACAGTCGCTTCCCATCTTGTATGTATGGAACTGATTGTTCCTTCCTAAGTGGAGCACTTTGCATTTCTCTTTATTAAACCTCATCCTGTTTACCTCTGACCATTTCTCTAACTTGCTAAGGTCATTTTGAATTATGTCCCTATCCTCCAAAGAAGTCGCAACCCCACCCAGTTTGGTATCATCTGCAAACTTAATAAGAGTACTCTCTATCCCAATATCTACATCATTGATGAAGATATTGAACAGTACGGGTCCCAAAACAGACCCTTGAGGAAATCCACTTGTTATCCCTTTCCAGCAGGATTTAGAACCGTTAACAACAACTCTCTGACTACGGTTATCCAGCCAATTATGCACCCACCTTATCGTGGCCCTATCTAAGTTATATTTGCCTAGTTTATCAATAAGAATATCATGCGAGACCATATCAAATGCCTTACTAAAGTCTAGGTATATGACATCCACCGCTTCTCCCTTATCCACAAGGCTCGTTATCTTATCAAAGAAAGCTATCAGATTAGTTTGGCATGACTTGTTCTTCACAAACCCATGCTGGCTATTCCCTATCACTTTATTACTTTCCAAGTGTTTGCATACGATTTCCTTAATTACCTGCTCCATTATCTTCCCTGGGACAGACGTTAAACTGACCGGTCTATAATTTCCTGGGTTGTTCTTATTCCCCTTTTTATAGATGGGCACAATATTTGCCCTTTTCCAGTCTTCTGGAATCTCCCCTGTCTGCCATGATTTTTCAAAGATCATAGCTAAAGGCTCAGATACCTCCTCTATCAGCTCCTTGAGTATCCTGGGATGCATTTCATCAGGACCTGGTGACTTGCTGACATCTAACTTTCCTAAGTGATTTTTAACTTGTTCTTTGTGTATCCTATCTTCTAAACTTACCCTCTCTCTGCTTGTATTCACTACGTTAGGCACACCTCCAGACTTCTCGGTGAAGACCGAAACAAAGAAGTCATTGAGCATCTCCGCCATTTCCAAGTTCCCTGTTACTGCTTCTCCCTCCTCGCTAAGCAGTGGGCCTACCCTGTCCTTGGTCTTCCTCTTGCTTTTAATGTATTTATAAAAGGTCTTCTTGTTTCCCTTTATGCCTGTAGCTAGTTTGATCTCATTTTGTGCCTTTGCCTTTCTAATCTTGCCCCTGCATTCCCGTGTTGCTTGCCTATATTCATCCTTTGTTAGTTGTCCTAGTTTCCATTTTTTATATGACTCCTTTTTTATTTTGAGATCATGCAAGATCTCCTTGTTAAGCCAAGCTGGTCTTTTGCCATATTTTCTATCTTTCCTACACAGCGGAATTGTTTGCTTTTGGGCCCTTAACAACGTCCCTTTGAAATACTTCCAACTCTCCTCAGTTGTTTTTCCCTTCAGTCTTGCTTCCCATGGGACCTTACCTACAAGTTCTCTGAGCTTATCAAAATCTGCCTTCCTGAAATCCATAACCTCAATTGTGCTGGTCTCCCTTCTACCTTTCCTTAAGATCATGAACTCTATTATTTCGTGATCACTGTCCCCTATACTGTCTTCCACTTTCAAGTTCTCAACTAGTTCCTCCCTATTTGTTAAAACCAAATCCAGAACAGCTTCTCCTCTGGTAGCTTTTTCAACCTTCTGAAACAGAAAGTTGTCTCCAATGCAGTCCAGAAACTTATTGGATAGCCTGTGCCTCGCTGTGTTAGTTTCCCAACATATGTCTGGATAGTTGAAGTCCCCCATCACCACCAAATCTTGGGCTTTGGATAGTTTTGTTAATTGTTTAAAAAAGGCCTCATCCATCTCTTCCACCTGGCTAGGTGGCCTGTAGTAGACTCCTAGCATGATATCACCCTCGTTTTTTACCCCTTTTAGCTTAACCCAGAGACTCTCTACACAGCTATCTCCTACGTTCATCTCCACTTCAGTCCAAGTGTGTACATTTTTAATATACAAGGCAACCCCTCCTCCCTTTTTTCCCTGTCTGTCCTTCCTGAGCAAGCCGTACCCTTCCATACCAACATTCCAATCGTGCGTCCCATCCCACCAGGTTTCTGTAATACCAATGATATCATAGTTGTATTTATTGGTTAGCAATTCCAGTTCTTCCTGCTTATTACCCATACTTCTCGCATTTGTATATAGGCATCTAAGATACTGATTTGATCTTGCCTCCCTGTTGTGCCCTGACCCTCCTTTCTCCTTGCCATTATAGGCCGTAGTCCCCCCCATTTCCAACCCATCTCCCAGTCCCGCACATTCAGCACTTACCTGTGGGCTTTGCTCACCTGCCCCCGACAAACCTAGTTTAAAGCCCTCCTCACAAGGTTAGCCAGTCTGTGTCCAAACAAGGCCTTCCCGCTCCTGGAAAGGTGAACTCCATCTCCTCCAAGCAGTCCTTCCTGGAAGAGCACCCCGTGATCAAGGAAGCCGAATCCCTCCTGGCGACACCATCGTCGCAGCCAGGCATTCACCTCCAGGATGCACCTCTCTCTGCCCGGGCCCCTACCTTTGACAGGAAGGATAGAAGAGAATACCACCTGCGCTCCAAACTCCTTCACCCGTACTCCCAAAGCCCTGTAGTCACACTTGATCCACTCAGTGTCACACCTGGCAGTATCATTTGTGCCCACGTGGATGAGTAGCATGGGGTAGTAGTCAGAGGGCCGGATAATCCTCGACAATGCCTCCGTAACATCTCGGATACAGGCCCCTGGCAGACAGCATACCTCTCGAGATGAGCTGTCAGGGCGACAGATGGGTGCCTCCGTTCCCCTCAGAAGAGAGTCTCCAACCACCACTACTCTACGTTTCCTCCTCGCAGTGGTGGCAGGAGACTGCTCAACCTTGGTGGTGCAAGGCCTGGTCTCCTCCACCGTGGGGAGTGACTCCTTGTCTCCTGCTGAAAGTAAAGTGTAACGGTTATGTAACAACACAGTGGGAGGGTTAGGAGCAGGGGTGGAACACTGCCTGCTGCCGGAAGTAACCAGCTGCCAGTGCTCACCCTGCACCACTGCCTCCTCCATAAGTGGCTGGTCAACAGTCCCACATCCTAGGACAGTGACCTCCGTGGACTCCACAGGAATACTGTCCAGGAATTCCTCATGGCTTCGAATGCTCCTCAGCCTGGCCACCTCCTCCTGTAGCTCTCCCACCTGCTGCCTGAGAGATTCCACCAGCAGGCACCTTTCACAACGGTTGTCTCCCCCAGCCTGGAGATCACTCCGTGGGAATTGCAAGCCACAAATACAGCAAGACCACACCAGGACCTGGGTAGAGGCATCCATGCTCAGGTTCTCTGTCTGGATACAGGCACAGGTGGAGGAGACAGGAGAAGTACTGGCACAAGCGCTACGGGTCTTCATCACCATCAGTCACTCCCTCTGCCCAACTCCCTCTTCAACTCCCCTGTCTGCAGTCCCCTGTCCGCTTCGAACTAGCGCATCTAGAACTAAAAACTAGTTCGAACTAGAGTTTTGCTAGTTCGAACTAGTAAGTCCACATTGAGTGGACTCTGAACAGGGCTTAAGGATGGCCGGAAGCAGTGCCGGCAGGGCATAAAAGGAGGACTTAGAGCATGGAGATGCTGTCTCAGGCTAGCCGAGGGCTGCGCTTAAAGGGTCCCGACCCCCACCCCGGACACACAGTTCTAAGGGGTGCCCCGCTTGCAAAGAAGTTCTGGCTTGGAGTGCCCTGAGTGCCCACACTGGGCACATCACACCACTCGGCCATCAGCCCGGCTGCACTTGCCGCAGGCTGCCATCTGGGGAGAGGGAGTAATTGGGGGGCTGCAGGAGAGCTTCCACCCCCAGAAGCCCGCAGAGCCAGCCCAGTCCTCCCCATCGGGGGCTCGTACCCCATTCCTCCCTCTCCTCCTTCCACTTACCCTTCCCTAGCCCCCCTTCTTATTGATGTACAAAATAAAGATAACGTTTCTTCCAACATTGACTCTGTCTTTATTGAAAAAAACTGGGGGAGACTGGGAAAAGGAGGTGGGAGAGGGGAAGAGAGAGGCTGGGGGAGGGGAGGGCAACTAACATGATCAGGGGTTGGGAACAGGTCCCAGATGAAGAAAGGCTACAGAGACTGGGACTGTTCAACTTAGAAAAGAGGAGACGGAGAGGGGACAGGATAGAGGTCTCTAAAAGCAGGGGTTGGGTGGAGAGGGTGCATTCAGAAAAGTTCTTCCTGAGTTCCCATAAAGAAGGACTAGAGGACACCAAAGGAAAGGAATGGGTAGCAGGCTTGAAACTAGTAAGAGAAAGTTGTTCTTCTTGACAAAGCAAATAGTTAACCTGTGGAACTCCTTGCTGCAGGAGGCTGTGAAGGCTACAACTAGAACAGAGTTTAAAGGGAAGTGAGATCAAGTCATGGAGGTTGGGTCCATGGAGTCCTATTAGCCAGAGGGTAGGAGTGGTGTCCCTGCCCAAAGTTTGTGGAAGGCTGGAGAGGGATGGCACGAGACAAATGGCTTGGTCACTGTCTTCGGTCCATCCCCTCCAGGGTCCCTAGGGTTGGCCGCTGTCGGCAGACAGGCTACTGGGCTAGATGGACCTTTGGTCTGACCCAGGACGGCCATTGTAAGCTCAGGGCTCAGTGTCGGGGGTCTCAGTGGACCCCCTTGATTTTCATGCACACCTGGTCCTGGGTGGCCAGGCTGGCAGCTCTCCTGCCCTAGCCGGCCACTTTCCTGTGCCTAGTGCGGAGATCGTGGACGAGGTCCACGATGTCCGCACTAGCCCAGGAAGGTGCCCGCCTCTTGCGGTCCAGGGCAAGCTCCCGGGAGCCGCCAGCCTGGTCCCGGCAAGAGGGGGTGGGCTGGGGGGCATCGGGTGGGTGGCTCTGTGCCGTGCCAGGTGCAGGGTCTGCTAGCTGGGTGCTGGCAGGCTTGCACCTGGCACGGGCACCGTAGCCAGCCCGTGCCCCTTTAAGGGGTCCGGGGCTGGGAGGGGGGCATAGAGTTTCCCTGGTGTTGGCCAGAGTGGCCACCAGGGAAACCTGGGGAGGGCTAGCCTCCCACTAGTTCGAACTAAAGGGCTACACAGCCCTTAGTTCGAACTAGCTAGTTCGAACTAGGCGTTAGTCCTCGTAAAATGAGGTTTACCTAGTTCGAACTAAGCGCTCCGCTAGTTCGATTCAAATTCGAACTAGCGGAGCGCTAGTGTAGCACCTATGAAAGTTAGTTCGAACTAACGTCCGTTAGTTCGAACTAACTTTGTAGTGTAGACATACCCTAAGGGTATGTCTACACGACAAAGTTTGTTCGAACTAACGGACGTTAGTTCGAACTAACTTTCATAGGCGCTACACTAGCGCTCCGTTAGTTCAAATTTAATTCGAACTAACGGAGCACTTAGTTCGAACTAGGTAATATTCATTCCATGAGGATTAAGCCTACTTCTAACTTACTAGTTCGAATTAAGGGCTGTGTAGACCCTTAATTCGAACTAGTGGGAGGCTAGCCCTCCCTAGCTTTCCCTGGTGGCCACGCTGGCCAACACCAGGGAAACTCGTCTGCCCCCCTCCCGGCCCCGGATCCCTTAAAGGGGCACGGGCTGGCAACGGTGCCCGTGCCAGGTGCAAGCCTGCCAGCACCCAGCCTGCAGACCCTGCACCTGGCACGGATCGAGCCACCCACCCAATGACCCTCAGCCCTCCCCCTCTTCCCGGGACCAGGCTGGCGGCTCCTGGGAGCTTGCCCGGGACCGCAAGAGGCGGGCACCCTCCTGGGCTAGTGCGGATATCGTGGACCTTGTCCACGACCTCCGCACTAGGCACAGGAAGGTGGCCGTCTAGGGCAGGAGAGCTGCCAGCCTGGCCACCTAGGAGCAGGTGTGCATGAAAATCAAGGGGGACCAGTGAGACCCCCGACCCTGAGCTTACTGCCGACAGTGGCCAACCCTAGGGACCCTGGAGGGGATGGACCGAAGACAGTGACCAAGCCATTTGTCTCGTGCCATTCCTCTCCAGCCTTCCACAAATCTTGGGCAGGGACACCACTCCTACCCCCTGGCTAATACCACTCCATAGACCCAACCTCCATGACTTGATCTCACTTCCCTTTAAACTCTGTTCTAGTTCTAGCCTTCACAGCCTCCTGCAGCAAGGAGTTCCACAGGTTGACTCTTTGCTTTGTGAAGAACAACTTTCTCTTACTAGTTTGAAGCCTGCTACCCATTCCTTTCCTTTGGTGTCCTCTAGTCCTTCTTTATGGGAACTAATGAAGAACTTTTCTGGATGCACCCTCTCCACCCAACTCCTGCTTTTAGAGACCTCTATCCTGTCCCCCCTCCGTCTCCTCTTTTTTAAGCTGAGAAGTCCCAGTCTCTTTAGCCTTTCTTCATATGGGACCTGTTCCCAACCCCTGATCACTGTAGTTGCCCTCCCCTCTCCCAGCCTCTCTCTTCCCCTCTCCCACCTCCTTTTCCCAGTCTCCCCCAATTTTGTTCAATAAAGACAGATTCTATTTTTGAACACAATTGTCCTTTATTTTGTACATCAGGAAGGGGGGCTAGGGAAGGGTAAGTGGAAGGAAGTGAGGGAGGAATGGGGTACAAGCCCCCGATGGGGAGGACTGGGCTGGCTCTGCGGGCTTCTGGGGGTGGAAGCTCTCCTGCAGCCCTCCAATTGCCTCCTCTCCCCAGATGGCAGCCTGCGGCAAGTGCAGCCGGGCTGATGGCCGAGTGCTGTGATGTGCCCAGTGTGGGCACTCAGGGCACTCCAAGCCAGGACTGCTTTGCAAGCGGGGCACCCCTGAGAACTGTCTGTCCGGGGTGGGGGTCGGGACCCTTTAAGCGCAGCCCTCGGCTAGCCTGAGACAGCATCTCCACGCTCTAAGTCCTGATCTGATGCCCTGCCGGCTCTGCTTCCGGCCATCCTTAAGCCTGGTTCAGGGTCCACTCTGTGTGGACATGCTAGTTCGAATTAGCAAAATGCTAATTCGAACTAGTTTTTTAGTCTAGATCTGTTAGTTCGAATTAGCTTAGTTCAAATTAACTAATTCGAACTAAGTTAGTTCGAATTAACGTTGTAGTGTAGACGTACCCTAAAAGATGCTGCACTCACACACTCCATGGAAGAGGCTCTGGTTCAGAGATGACTCCGTCACTGCAGAGGGGCTGCTCTCTTCTGGCAGGGATCCTCTTCAGGCAGGAATCAGGCTGCTTCAATCCCGGAATTTCCCCTCACCACAAAGGGGTGCTGGGCTCAAGGTGCAGGCCACACAACTGCACCAAAATTCAAACTATAATCTCCTAGCCCAGCATTCAGACACACACACAGCAGGCAGCAGCCCCGAACCAGCAGACAGGGCAGAGCTGACCATGGTGGCTGGTCTCACCCAGGGAGCGGAAGAGCCAGCTCTGCCTCGCTGGGGAAGCCTCCCAGCTAACTCCACAAACTGGGAATCAACAGTGGAGACATAAAACCCAGCTGAGGGATCCTGCCTTCCCGTCCCTAGAGGCTAGTTCTCAGGGGGAACCCTGCATGCAGGCCTGGGGTTCACTAGCTCTCACACAGCCAGCTTCCCCTTCCTTGGCTGGCTCCAGACTCTCCAACCAATGGCTCCTCCTTCCCCTCCTGAACTCCCTGGGAGGGGCATCTCACTCCCTATGGGTTGCCGGGCAGACTCTGTCCCTGGTAGGGATGGGGAGCCAAGGCAAACTCCATGCGCCTGTCCCTGAGCTGCCAGCAGACAGAGCCCCAGGAATCCAGGTCATCTCCTTGGGCTTACAGACACATACATAGAGAGCTTTTCAAACTGCTCTTGAACTGAGTGCAGTAAAACTCGTTACAGGGATGTCTGAGATACTGAGGAAGACTCTTTTGCTCTGGGAATAATGAACCAAATGCCTTGTGTGACATGGCTTGATCAACCGGAGCACAGCGCCCTCGAGTGACACCTGTTGGCTGCTCTGCACTGGCAGCTGGAGGCTGCGCCATGACACCGCTGCACCAAACATGGACACAACCCCTGCTGTGCCAGGGGGACGTGGTGGCTGGCGTCCCAGTCTCTCCCCCTGGTGCCCATTGGGGATACACCTACCCAGCCCTCACCTCTGCCTGTCCCCAGTCCCGCTGTTCGTTCTGTCCCTGCCCAGCCCTCACCTCTGCCTTTGAGGGCCTGTCTGCTCCCTGGGGCTGAAGTAGGTTCCTTCCACCTCCCTTGTCCGGATCTGTGAGGGGAGGGAGGAGGTTTCAGGGTAATAGAGAGGAGGAGCCAAGGGCTGGGTACAGGGGAGTCCTCCAGGGTCACAGAGACTGGGGGTGTGAGGCCAGAGGCTGGTGTCAGGGGGACAGTTGGAGCTCGGTTCCCCCCAACACCCAGATCAATGGTCAGATTCTCTCCCCAGGGAGGGAGCCCGGCGGGAAAGTGAAGATCAGGACCTCGGTAGCAGCATCGATAAATGTCACCTGCCCCCGGTCACAGTCCAGACAAACCCGGATCCTGCTGGGGGGTTTCAGGGGCAGGGGGGTGCGAGGGTCAGTGAGAGCCTGGAATTGATCCTGCCACCACCGCACAGCCCAGACAAGTGTCAAATCTCTCCGGGGTGTCAGCCACTGGCTGCCATGTGTCTGCCCATCTCACACGTTTCCCATCCTCAGACAGGACGAGCTGGCGATGCGCCATGTCTGGATCCAGAGTCACGTTGGCTGGGGGGGGGGGGGGGGGAGAATCAGAGCATGAGGGGCAGAGCTCGGCCCTGGGGGGGGGGAGTCGATGGCATCAGGGACAGAATCTGCCCCAGCTGGGCAGTGACTCAGGACTCTCTCCTGCCTCCAGGGGCGCCCGGCTCTGAGTGGGGAGCAGCCCTGAGGTCTCGGCCTTCGCTCCTGAGGTTCATCCCACCGGCCAGTGACAGAGCGAAGAGATTTACTGCCCCCGATCTGAGACTCTTCCCGTCAGGCACCATCTGTCCCTGGGTGGGGATTAGTGGCCAGGGGCAGACTGGCAATCAAAATAGGCCCAGGAAATAGGCCCAGGGGAGGAGAAGAGAGGGTGGAGGTTGGGGGCGGGGGCACACAGGTGGGGGGGACAGCCAGGCAAGGGGGGGGGGGTTCACAGGCAGGGTCGTTGCAGGGGAGAGAACACAGGCGGGGGTGGCTGGCCGCGGGAGGGGGGGCCACGGACGGGGAAAGGGAGAGTTGCGGGGGATCACACGGGAGGGGTTGTGGCCGGCTGGAGGGGGCACACGGGCAGGGTGTAGTAAAAACTAAGTGTGCTTCTTCCCCTCCATTGCTTAAGCTCGAAACAGCACGTATCATTTAGCTGATTGCACATGTCTTAGATGCTGCTAAACTTTCTGCCAGGGAACTGAGTAAACTTGCAGTGACCAATCACGTTGCGACACGCTGACCAGAAGGAATGTGAAATCTATACAAGTTTCAGCTCAGGCGATGCTCAAGGTCGACCTTGCTTTGAGCACTGAGCTCCTCGGCCAAACTTGTTTGCAAACAATAAAATAGAGTTGGACCCAGCCTGAAAGTGAGACTCTCTTCTTGAAGCAAATTGAACTAGCCCCCAGGGGACGAAACTAGCAATTTATGCAACAGGTGTCCCCTTTGGGCCCCGCTCCCAGGTAGAGTCGGCAGCCACAAGGGCTGGGTCAGTGTCTGGGGGTTCCCCTGCTGCTGGGCCCCAGGACAGGCCTCCCTTCCCAGCCACAGCAGGGCCGGTCCCAGGCTAGGTTGGGCCAGGGGAAGGGACACACCACAGGTGTGAGAAGACCGACCATGGCTGGGTTCAAGCCAGGTAGAGGGGTCTGCCCGGGTAGGTCTGGGCCTGGGGGCTCGGGCTGGGAAGTGGTGACCGGGCCATGGATGATCCCAGATACAGCAGGATTGGGTCCAGGGGGTGAGGGAAGTGGCATGTCCAGGCACCCACAGGTCCAGGTGTATTGGCTGCAGCTGGGTTCGGGCTGGGAGCCCCCGAGCCCTTCCTCTCTCCTCTCGCTCTGCCCAGCCAGGGGAGGGAAGAGACGCTCCCCTTGGAGCCAGAGTCCAGCCAGCCACCGACAGTCACTAGCTGAGCACCCGCTACAGCCCTCGCTCTGCCGGCCGGGCTATGGAAGGGCCTGCGGGGGCTGCCATTGAGCAGACAGCTCAGGTTTAAGCCTCAAGCCCCAGCACAAACCCTGCAGCCGGGCACCTTCACTTACCTCCGCAGAAGCTCAAAGGGGAGGGAGGGAGCCCTGTTAACTCTGGCTGGGGAAAGGAGACAGGAGGCCCCGTCTCTCCCATCCTGGCTCTTTGCTTCTGTCACGGGCTGTGGGGGAGTCACCGGCCTGCACCCCCATCCGCAGCCAGACACGACTCTCACCGGCAAGTCGAACTGAAGGTTTATCGGTTCACAGGACACAACGCAGTGCGGGATCTTTGTTAACACAGGGACCAGGAGCAGGCAGGACCATTCCTCTCTGGGAAAAGGGCTCTGGGCCCGGCTCCCCCCTTCCTGCTCAATCCCCCTCCCTCATCCTAACCCAACTAAGACTGACCCTTCCCCCCAGGCCCTTGTCACCATCCTGGAGTCAGCCCCGCCCGCCCCTTTGTTCCCCTTCCTGGTCGAAGGTCTTGTCTGCGGCCCCCTGGTCCTCAGGACACGAGACTCAGGACAGGAGAGACACATTCACCTCCACAGTGAGTCATGTCCAGCCTTCCCCTTCCTCGGCCAAGCCGTGTTGCAGTGCCCTGGGAAACTGAGGCATGCACACACACAGAGATATTACAGAACAGCACAGGACAGTAGACTCACATACAGCACCACCAGGCAAACAGAGTGAACACAGACCCCGCGACGTCACAACTTCCCTGCAGGCATCACCGGTAGACATGGTAAGAATCCGCACTTAGAGCCCAAGGCTGGGAACCACATTCCCTGGAGGGAGGGGGATCTAGAAAGTTCTCAGGAGTGCAGGGGGGTAAACAGGCCGACACTGTGACATGTCAGGATGGGCTAAATCATCCTGCATCGGGAGGAGCAGGGACAGGGGTATCCAGAGGCCCCCAGACTGTGGATGGAGGCAGGAAAACCCACAAAAGTCTCTGCCTCACCGTATATTTTGCAAAGACAAGAAGAGGCAGCGAACAGCCTGGCAGAGGAGGGGAGGCAGGAACTCAGGCTGGGGGGGAGAAGGGACTGAACACTGAGAGGGGAGGGAGAGATGATTTCTGGGTTCCCGCTGTGTGTGTGTCTGCGGGGGCAGGGCTGAGGTTTCCATGCCCGTGATCAGGACAGCAGAGATTTCTCCCTGCCCGCTCCTCTTGGGAATGTCGGGGGAGATTTCACTGGGGGTCGAGGTTCCGGGAATTCCCCAGCCCCCCTAAGTGCGGCAGCTCCCCACGACCACGGCCCCCGACTCCACTTACCGTCCATGTTCTCCTGGGTGCTTCAGAGAGCGTCTGACCCCCCGGCTCAGCTCCGGCTCAGGGTGGGAGGACTCCAGCCGGGTGTGGCTCCCCCTCTGCCTGCGGCTGGACAGGACACAGCAGGGAGCGGTGACCCCGTCGCCCGTCACAGCCTGGCCCTGGGAGCCGGGTCTGATGTGGGAGGGTGCAGGGGGAGCCTCTCACCAACCCTGGAGAGAAGCCAGGGGGGAGGGCAAATTAGCCATGAGCCTTGTACACCCTGTACCACCGGGTCTGGCAGGGGGGGCTCTGTCTGTGGGGCACAAACTTACAGATAGTCAGGGACATAGGGCAGAGGCTGGCAGAGAGGTGCTGTTTGTGGGGACAGACTGGCAGTTAGTTAAGGACATGGGGGAAGGGCTGGCAGAGGGGGGCTCTGTCTGTGGGGCTCAGACTGGCAGGTAGTCAGGGATGTGGGGCAGTGGCTGGCAGAGGGGGCTGTGTGTGTGGGGCACAGACTGGCAGTTTTTCAGGTACATGGGGGGTTGGTGACTGATAATAGGAGACTAGCTGGTCTCATGGGGGTGTCTGGGTGGGGAAGTTTCTAGGCTGCGGGAGACGGGGGGGTGGGGTTTGGACGGGGGGCACAGGCAGTGCTGGGCTGTGTGTGCACTGGTGATACAGGATGCAGAGTTAACGGGTAGAAAATCTTCACCCCCGGCCTGTGTTTCGGGGGCAGCTGGACCAGCCGACGTGGTTTCTGGTGCTTCCTTTGAGCACCCCCCCAGGAGCAGGTCGGGGCTGTTGTGTTCACTAGTCTGATGATGATGATGGAGGAAATGTTGCCGTTCAGCTGAGTGTGAGCAAAAGCAACACACACGCCCAGGAGAAACCACGTCCTAGTTCCAGTGCCCAGTGCACCCCTCACATCCCTCTTCTAGCCTCTAGGCCTGGTGCTCCTGGGAACCTCTCCTGGGACCCCCCTCTCTGCCCCTGTGCAGAGTCCTAGAATCACTGGGCTGGAGGGGCCCTGAGGAGTCAGCTCGTCCTGTTCCTGCTCAGAGCAGGGCCCAGCCCAACTCACTCACCCCAGCCAGGGCTTTGTCAGGTCTGGCCTTAAAATCCTCTCAGGACAGAGATTCCCCCCCTTCCCCAGGCCTCCCGCTCCAGCGTTTCCCCAGCCTCAGTGAAATCGTTTCCCCTAATACCCACCCCAGAGCTCCCCAGCTGCAACTCGAGACAGTCGCTCCTTGGGATCCCCTCTCTGGCCATGGAGAGACCCTCTTAGGCCTCTGCCTGGCCTGCATCCTCTGCCTCACCCACCCCCAGCACAACCGGCTGTGAGCCCCAGGCCGGACCTTCCTCCTCAGCCCTCGCTCTGGTCACACAACAAATGGCCTGGTAGCACTTTACAGACCAATAAAACATGTCGCTGGGATCATGAGCTTTGGCAGGCTCAGCCCCCTGCTTCAGATGACCGAGGGCTGGGGGGCATCAACCCTGCCCTGCGAATCAGCCCCCCCGTCCTGCTGGGCCTGCCCCCCGAGGGAGCGGAGTAGAAAAGCCTCTGGAGCCGCTCAGGCCGGGCCGACAGCAGGAGGAGGAGGATGCGCAGGGAGCTCCGGGCCCAGGGGAGCCGAGGGGGCAGGAGCCTCCAGCAGCAGCCGTGGCCAGGGAGGCCCTCGGACGGGCCGTGCCCACAGGCCGCGTGAGGGGAGAGACGCCAGGGCTGCTAGGAAGGGGCCCAGGGCGGGGATTGTTCCTGGGGGCTCAGCGTGTGGCGGTCGGAGTCCCTGCTCCTCGGCCAGCAGGGCCCAGGGCTTGGGCCCAGGGACACGGGGGCTCAGGCGACGGGGCGGGAATGGGAGCGTTTGTGCTGCCAGCTCCCATCGGCGGCCCTTGGACTGACATGGGTGGGAGGAATTGGACCGGCTGCCCCGCGCTGCGCAGAGGGAAACGTGGGCTCCCCAGTGCTGAGCTGCTCAGACAATTCTTTCCCCGCCGTGTGGCTGGGGGCTCCAGCCAGAACACGCCTGCTCCGACTGACCCCATGTTGGGGGGGGGAAGGGCTTGTCAAGGGGTCAGACGAGCAGAGTCCGTGGGGGTTGGGTGGATGCGGCTGCCCCCCTCTGCAGAGTCCAAGTTGAGCAATGGGGGATTCTCCATCCCTTGCCATTGCTGAGCCGTGACGTGAGGGCGTCAGTAACAGCCAGGGCGAGTGGGGCTGGAGGGCAAGTGGGGCTGGGGCCAGAGGGGTGGGGGAGGTTTTGAGGCCTGCAAGGTGCAGGGGGTCAGACCAGATGCTCATGATGGTTTCTTTGGCTGTTCAAGTCTGAGCCCATGAGACCGGCCTTTGGGCTGCTCTGGGACTCCTGACCCCAGCTATGACCCACAGCTCCTGCTCTGACTCCTAGGCATGACTGCTCCAGCCAGGAGTCTGGGAGGGCTTTGACTGGGGAGGGCTGTGCCTGTGGGCTGCATCCCAGTGAGGGGCTCTGCTGGCACCGCTCTGTCCCCACAGGCCCTGGGGGGTAGCCGCCCCCTCGGCTGTCATGGGAAAAGTGTTTCAAGTCCTTCGGTTTGCAGGGAATGGCTGAGACCCACCCGCGCGTGTGCTTAAGGCCCAGAAATCAAAGCTCATACAATCCATTACTGGTTGATTTCTCTTCAATCTTTTTATTTTAAACCAGTCTCACAATTTTTTTACTTGGCTCCTGCTGTTGCTACCCCTGAGGTGGGTGGACATTTTGGCATTGAAGGAGCATCTCTCGGACACCGCGAATCACTACTCCTCTTCCCGGCAATGCAGGAGAAGGCAGCAGGGACTCCAGAGTCAGCGGGAGGCTGGATACATCTGGGCTGGCCCCAGTGGCCGGCAGACACAGAGTTTTGGGCCTGGCTGAGCAGCAGGTTTCTTTTCACACCCGTCTGTTCCCAGGAGTCTCTGGCCACTCCCTGCCGTGGGTGCTGCTGTGTGAGCCCTGTCCTGGCCCTGGCCGTTCCTGGCCAGGCCCTCCCTTTGCTCCTCCACTCTCCATCCAGGCAGATCTCTGAGTTGGGGAAACCTCCCCTGAGAACCTGCCGCCTCCTCCGTGGAAGTGGTGGGAAAGGGGCTGCCGGGAACTCCTGGCCGTGGTGGCCCTCGGGGTCGTAGAGGAATCCCCTAGTGCAGCGTTTCTCCCCCTGGGGGTCCCTGCCCAGAAGGGGGCGGCAAGGCGAGGGCAGGAGGGTCGCTCACGGGGGCACCGGACGTTTGGGCTTTCCCAGCCGTGGCCTCGTGTTCAGTCCCCAGGTCCCCATCCCGGTGGAGTTTGGAAATAAGAAGAAATGTCCCTGATCTCTCCTGGCCTCCCCAGCTGGGTGGCTGGAGGGGCAGCTGCTCTCTGCCCCCAACCTGGCCAGCAGCGGCGCAGACGGAAGGGTGGCAACGGCATCGCTGCCTCCACTTCTCCTGTGCTGCTGCTGCTGCTGGCACTGACCCCACAGCTGGGATCCCGCTCGCTCTGGCCACCCAGCTTGGAAGGGAGCGATGCCCCCAGCAGGGGGCAGAGGGAAGGATGCAATGGCAGCCACACCCCCTTCCTTCTGCGCTGCTGCTGGGAGCGGAGCTGCCCTCCGAGCTGGGCACCTCCCCTGTGGCCCCTGCTCTGTGGTCCCCAGCGGAGAAGGCAGCCCTGCCAGCAGCAGTGCGGAAGGAACGGTGGCAACAACATGCCAGGCCACCCTGCCTCTGCGCTGCTGCTGGGGCGGCGTTGACTTCTGAGCTGGGGGACCCGTCAGTGACCACCCCTCACTCGCTGCTCAGTGGGGCCCCCTCCGATCTGGGCCCCACAACAGCAGCCGCTGCTCTGCTGCCGCCCAGGTCCAAAGGCAGCGCCACCGCCTGCAGCGGCACAGAAGGAAGGGCTGAGATACCAGACCAGGCCTCCCCTCCTCCTGTGCTGCTGCTGGCGGTGACTTTGCAGCTGGGTGTCCTGCCAGCATGGCCCACTCGCAGGTCACTCAGGGTGGCTGTGTCTACACTGGGCCACTTATTCCGGAAAAGCAGCCGCTTTTCCGGAATAAGCTGCGAGCTGTCTACACTGGCCGCTTGCTTTTCCGGAAAAGCAATGACGATCTAATGTAAAATCGTCATTGTGTTTCCGGAAAAACTATGCTGCTCCCACTCGGGCAAAAGTCCTTTTTCTGGAAAAACTGTTCCGGAAAAGGGCCAGAGTAGACAGCACAGTAGTCTTTTCCGCAAAAAAGCCCTGATCGAAAAAATGACGATCAGGGCTTTTTTCCGGAAAAGCGCATCTTATTGGCCACGGACGCTTTTCCGGAAAAAGGGCTTTTCCGGAAAAGCATCCTGCCAATGTAGACGCTCTTTTTCCGGAAATACTTATAATGGAAAACTGTTCCATTTAGACATTTCCGGAAAAGGGTGCCAATGTAGACGTAGCCGGTGTGTCTAGACTACAGGGTTTTGTCGACAAATGTGGACTTCATCTACACTGCCGCTAAATTCTGTCAAAACAACGTCGACAGAACTCAGCAGTTTTGTCGAGGGCTGTAAACCTCATCTACGAGGAATAACACCTTTTGGCGAGAGAGTTCTGTCAACAGAAGGCGCTATTGCATCTCCACTGTCCTTTGCGTCTACACTGTCATGTTAACAAAGCGGCTTGCTTTGTCGACAGAACTAGATTTAGTCTAGACACTCTTTGTCGACAGAAGCTTTCTCAACAGTATGGCTGTGTCTAGACTACATGCCTCCGTCGATGGAGGCATGTAGATCAGACAGATCGGCAAAGGGAAATGAAGCCGTGATTTAAATAATCGCGGCTTCATTTAAATTTACATGGCTACCGCGCTGAGCTGACAAACAACTGATCAGCTGTTTGTCAGCTCAGCGCGCTAGTCTGGACGCTCCCCTGCCGACATCAAAGCCCTTTGTCGGCAGCCCCGTTATTCCTCGTGGGATGAGGACAGAAGCCTGTAGTCTAGACGTACCCTCAGTGTGGCAGGCAGGGCTGCCCCCAGCAGTGGCACGGAAGGGAGGGCAGCAGCCACAGACCTTATGTGCGTTGGCTGGGGGCAGGCGGCCTTGTGCACATGGTGCCTGCGCTCTCTAGCTGCCCAGCTGAGCAGTGAGAGGCACAGCCAGCAGCGGCACAGCAGGGAGGGTGGCGATATCAGACCAGCTTCCCTCCCTCCTGCGTTGCTGCTGGCGGTGGGGTTGCCATCCAGGTTGGGCACCTGGCCCCTTGTAACTTCCTCAGCCTCCCCGTTAGTAGGCAGAGCCTCTGCCCGCAGCAGTGCAGAGGGAAGGGAGGCACCGCCACACCAGGCCGCCCTCCCTTCTGCGCTGCTGGTGGTGCTGGCGCTGCCTGCTCATGGGAAAAGGTGTGAAAAGGGGGTTCTCCGAAGGAGCAGCGCCGCATGGACCTCGGGGTTCCCAGTGGTCTGAGTCCCCCACTGACTCCAGGCTCCATGCAGGTGCTTCCACTCAGAAATGTACAAGAGCCTCCAGGACCCTGAGCCTTTCAAAGCGGAAGGACCCTCGTAAAGCCGAGTCAGTGGAACTTCCTGCTGGCCCCGGGCTGCACACGGAGTTCCCGTTTTGAAGTGCACAGGAGGCCCTGCTGGGGCCCTTGTCCAGTTCAAAGTGCAGAAAGTGCCCATCGACTAGTCGAGTAGCCAATGGAAATTCCATCGACTCCTCAACTTGTCCATGAATCGTTATTTAACATCCTTACCCAGCAGCAGCGGCGCGGAAGGCAGGGAGGCAAAGCTGCAGCAGCCCACCTGCCTTCTGCACTGTTACCGGAGACAGCACGGACTGTCCAGCTGCCCGGCGGGAGTGGCGGCGCTGTTGCCAGCGATGGCAGAGAAGGACGAGGGGAGCACCGTCCAGGGCCCCCCTCCCTGTTTGCTAGGGATGTCAGACAGGGAGTCACTAAACAATCATGTCACTGCATCAAACTGTAGCAATTCCACGATTATTCGATAGTCCCTGGTGCCTGAGTCAGCAATGAGGGGCTGCACCGGCATCCCACACAGCAGCCTCTGTGCGACGAGAGCTTGTGCCAGCCCCGGACAGAGGCTCCTCTGCAGCAGCCTCCTCTGGAGTGTGAGAGGCAGGAGCAGGCAGCTCCGCAGAACTGGTGCTCATGGAGAACTAGATTTTAAGTCAGCTCCCCTCGAGCAACCCCCCATCCCCCTCGCCTCTATGTGAGACAGCGAGGGCGGAAAGGGGGCTCCATGGAGCTGGCCTGTGTGGAGAGCCGGCTTAGAAGATAGTTCCCCGAACATCTCATCTCATGTCTGCCCTGCCCCCACGCTGATAGGGAGGCAGCAGTGGAGGGGGATGGGTGAGATGTGGTTCCATAGGAGCTGATACACATGGGGAGCTGTCTTAAAAGCTGCTTCCTGTGTGCACCAGCTCCTGCCTGACTCCCTCACCCTCCATGTTGCTGCGTCTCTATGAGAGGCAGCAGCCCATGTTGCCGGCCAGGCAGCTCCATGGGATCTGGTGCTCATGGGGAGGCAACTTAATAGCTGGATCCCCGCAGACACCAGCTCCCACCTTCCCCCTCTCTTGCTGCTTCTGTTCCTGAGGCAGCCGGGGGAGGGGTGTGTGGAGGCGACAGGATTAACCAATAAGCCCAGACGTATCGGTTAATCGTGTAGCCAGCTACACATGTTGACACCCCTAGTTTGTGCTGCTGCTGGTATCGGCGCTGCCCTCTGAGGTAGCCCCTGGCCAGTGGCACCCACTCTCTGGTCACCTGGTTTGGGAGGCAGGGCTGACACCCGCCGCGGTGCTGAAGGAAGTGCTGCAATCCCGCCCCTCCTGCACTTCCTGCTGCACCGCTCTTGGGCAGCACTGACGGCCGAGCGGGTGACCAGAGAGTCGTGGCTGCTACTGGGGCGCCCAGCTCGGAGGACAGGGCCACCGCCAGCAGTGGTGCAGAAGTAGGAGTGACACAACATGGAGCCACCCTGCTTCTGTGCTGCTGCTGGCAGGGACGCCGTCGTCTAAGCTGGGTCCCTGGCCAGCAGCCACTGCTCTCCAGCCACCCTGGTCAGAAGGCAGCCCCACACCCTGCAGCACTGCCCCCTTCCCTCTGCGCTGCAGCTGGTGCTGGCACTGAATTCTGAGCTGGGTGACCTGCCAGGGGCCGCTGCTCTGCAGCCACCCAGATGGAAAGGCAGCCCCCCCGCCAGCAGCAGTGCAGAAGGAAGGGTGGCAACACCGGACCAGGCCTCCCTTCCTCCTGTGCTGCTGCTGTCAATGGGGCTGCCCCCAAACCGGATGGCCAGACAGTAGCCGCTGCTCTCCAGCCACTCAGCTGGGAAAGCCGGGAGAAATCCGACAGCTTTTAATATTTCCAGACATCTGCCCAGAGGAAGATTTGTGGCCTGAAGACAAGGTCATGGCTGGGAAAACCCAGGCAGCCAGTGACCCTGCTCACGAGCCCCTTCCCCTGGCCGTGGGACCCCCTTTTGGGTGGGGAGCCCCAGCTGGAGAAAGGCTGCACTAGGGGATTCCCCAATGACCCTGGAGACCAACAGGGCCAGGAGTTTCTGGCAGACCCTTTCCCACAACTTCCAGGGAATACGTCGGAACTAGGGCCCCATCGCGTCCCCCTGCAACCTCGCCCATTTCACAGCCAGACCGTGTCCACGCTGCTCCCTGGCACACTCCTGGGGGCTTCCCTGGGAAATTTCCCAGCTCTCTGACGGCTGGATCCTGGCCCAAACTAGGATTGTGTGCAATGGGGGTGGGGGCGTCCCAAGAGTGCCAAGTTCACTTCCCAGCAGCCTGTGGGGCAGAGCTAGAGCCGTTCCACCCTCACTTCTCCCTGCCCCTCAGGGTGGCTCTGATCTGCCCCCTCCACGAGTGCCCGTGTTGGGGCAGGACAACTCCTGTCCCATCCCAGCCAGGTCAGGGAGCAGCTGGCGCCCCAGGCCCCTAACCACGTGGGGAGCTCAGACTCCCCTCGCCATTCCTCCATCCCCTCCTCTCCCCCCGTTGCACGTCTCCTGGCTGTGAAATGGGTGGGGCCCTAGTCAGGTTCCCAGGGACCTTTACCCCCCACAGAGCAGGGGTGGGGAACCTTTGCTGGGTCGGGGCCACTGACCCACAGAAAAATCTATGGGGGGCTGCACACAAGTGAGAAACAGCCCCCCTCCCCTCCCCAGCGTGGGCCCCCAATGCAGGGGGGAGCCTCGACCTTCAGGGGCCGGATCCCCGCCAGCCGGGGCTGCATCTGGCCCCCGCGCCTGAGGTTCCCCACCCCCGCCGTAGGGCTCTGCACTGGATGGGAGTCTCCCTGGGAAGGGCCTGGCCAGGCCTCCGACGCCCAGGGCAGGGCTGCGAGGCGCCGGGTTCGCGGTGGCTTCTCTGCCCGGCGTCCTGGCTGAAGGGCACCGAGCTCGTCTTCTGGGAGAAGCGGCGCAACGGGGAGGCCCCTTCATCTGATCCAGGCTTCAGCAGGTCCCGAGGTGCAGCCCCCATCTGGCCTCTCTCCCCTGGCCGATCGGTTTCCTCCTCCGCTGCCCTGGTCCCATGTGTGACCTCGCCTGGTCCTGGCCTCTGGGCTGGTTCTTCAGCCTTCAGTCTGTGCCACGACACGCCCCGTCCCTGGGCTGGAATCGTCACCATCCGGCCCCTGGATCCAACTCGCGCCTGGTGCCGAGGGGACGGCAGCTTCTCTGGCCACAAAGCCTGCAGGCTCCCAGCTTCCCTCTGGCAGAGCCCGGCATAGGGCAGGGCAGCCTAGTGGGTGGAGTCCATAACCGCAATGTGGCCCGATGGCCAGTCAGTACCTTGCCCCTTTCCTCTGGGTAGTGTGGCCCAATGGCCAGTCAGTACCTTGCCCCTTTTCTAAGGGCAGTGTGGCCCAATGGCCAGTCAGTACTTTGCCCCTTTTCTAAGGGCAGTGTGGCCCAATGGCCAGTCAGTACTTTGCGCCTTTTCTAAGGGCAGTGTGGCCCAATGGCCCGTCAGTACCTTGCCCCTTTCCTCTGGGCAGTGTGGCCCAATGGCCAGTCAGTACCTTGCCCCTTTCCTCTGGGCAGTGTGGCCCAATGGCCAGTGTTTTGCCCCTTTAGTCAGGCAGTTCAGCCTAGCGGCTGTAGTCCGTAAGCTGGCCTTGACTCACGAGGCTGTGCAGGTCCCTGTCCAGAGACAGGAGATGGGTGGATGATTCTATCCCCAGCGGCGGGGGGGGGAAGCCCCTCCCTCTCCCCGGTGCCCGGCCGCGGCTGCGGCTCCACTCCCAGTGTGAGCAGGAAAAGCGAGGTGCTGATATCGCAGGCGGCTCCCTCCCCAGCTGTCGTCACCTGCCCTGGGGCATCCCCTGCCGAGCTGCAGGCACCTGGGGCCAGGGTCAGACCAGGGGAGCTGGCGTGTCCCCGTGGCCGGGCTCCTCCTGTCCCAAGAGAGCAAGGGGCTGTCAGACGCGGTGCCTGGGAACCAGGGGGCAGGGGGAGCTGGGCCCTGGGATGGGCGTAGCACCTCTCTAGTGCCCCCCAGGGCCAGACCCCTCCGGGGCTATCAGTGCAGGAGCTGGTGATGCCCCTCTCCCCCGAGCTGTTCCCCTGCAGCGTCCAGCTGCCCTAGGGCCCTGGCTGGGGCTGGGTTCCCAGCGGGCTGCATCCCTGGCCTCACAAAGAGCAGGTGCCTTGGGGCCTGGGGAGGGGCTGGTCCTACATGGAGTGTGGGGGAGGGGAGAGAGACAGACTCACCCTCCCGTGGGGCTGGTCCCAGAGGGTCTGGTGTGTAGCAACCAGGCTCCCATTCCCGGGGCGGGGCAGGATCGGGGGGCCACACTTCAGCAGGGCCCCCGGCCTGGCGTCTGTCGGTGTCAGTGCTTGGGGGCCCGTTGCCCAGCGGGGTCCCTCACCTCTGGTGCAGCAGCAGTGGGCACAGAGGTCAGGCCCCTCCCTGGCCGGCCGGCCAGCCGGTGTCCTCGGCTGGGCCCCTGAGGGACAGTCCCAGCTGGGCCCCAAGCTCCCTAGTGGGGGCTGTGCTGAGCTGGGATGGAAGGGAGGAGACGGGGCCCATCAGTGTCCTGCAGCCGGCTAGGGATGGCAGGGGTCCAGTTTTCTACTGGAGAGTCTGGTTTTTGGCAGTCCTGCTGCCAGCTCCCAACCCCCCTGGGCCAGGCACCTCCCTCCCCACATCCCTCCGCTGAAGCCACTGGGGAGAGGAGCTAACGAGACCCCCAGCTCCTGGGGCAAAGAGCGGTGGGCAAGGCCCTCCAGGGGGACTTGCACCCCCAGATGCTCCAGGGGGACAAGGAGGGACCCAGGTCGGGGCAGGAGTCTGGCTGGAACATGGGCCCTTAACGTCCTAGGGTGTCCCCTGAACTGGGCCTAAGTCTGGCTCAGGCCTGGGGTTGCCAGATGGTCTCAACAAAACTACTGGACACACTTGACATGACATCACAATAGACATTCCGTCTCCCCAGGGAAATCCCGGCCATTCCCATTGTCTCATTTCTATTGTCTCCATTTCTTTCCCACACAGAAACCTCAGATTCTGGCCTGTCCGGTTCCAAACTGGACACTGGCCACCTTGCTCAGGCCCGGCTCGGATTTGGCCCTCCCCAGGGGTTGCTGCCATCCCGCAGCCCTACCGCTGCCAGCCCTGCGGGAGCCGCCTACCCACCCCAGGGTCCGGGGCCGGCTCAGAGGTCACTCACCTCCCATGCGGGAATGGGGGAGGGGGTTACAACCGGCTCTGTTGTTCCCTGGGCCTTGGCTCTCCCCTAGGACACCGTGGACGTGATGCAGGAGCTGACGTGCTGCGGGGGAGAGAGGTAGAGCCGGGTCAATAGACCAGTGCCCAGGCTGTGCCAACAAGCCCCCCCCCCCCCCCGCCAGGTGTATGGGATTTGAGGGTCCCTATCCCAAAGCCAGCCAGGCCCTGACTTCAACTTCCATCCCCTTCCCCTGTCCCGGATGGAGAAAAGGCCCAACACAGCCCTGTCCTGCCGGCCCTGCCCCAGGGTCCCCATGCCCCCCCAGCGCTATGGGAAAACTGCTTTCCCCCCCCCCCCGGCCCCGCTCATGCTCACCTACCAGCTCTCCTGGCACCTGTGTGGGGCTGTGCCTGCCGGTCCCCCTGCAGGGCCAGCTGGAGGCCCGGACCCCGGCCGTGCAGAGCCTGCAAAGGAAGGGCAGGGGGGTCACACCCGGGAAACCTCCTCCCTGTCCGTGGCCCCCGGCTCAGCCAATCAGCAGCGAGATTGGGAGAGGGGGGCGGGCGAGAGGTCTCCGGGGACGTCCCAAGGGCTGGCCCAGGTCATCTCCAGCAGGGTCGGTCTCAGAGCGATTCCAGCCCCGCCTCTTTGGGGGGCTCCTCACACAGCCAGAAAGGGCTGGGGGGTGTCTCTGAGGCTGCCCTGCCGTGCAGCTGTCAGGGGATCTCCATGAGCTCAGCCCTTCCCTAGCCCCTCCCCTCCATAGGCCTTTGTGGTGTCATTGCCCCCCCAACCCCAGTCAGGCTGATGTCCTGCCCCCAAGCACCCCCTTAGGACACACAGAGGCCTTCCAACCGGCCACAGCCCAGCCACCACTAATGGGCACCAGCCATCAGGGATCATTGGGTCCAGCCCCCTACCCTTCCAGCTGGACCAAGCACCGTTAGAGCATCCCTGACAGGTGTCTGCTCTGAAATATCTCCCGAGTGTAACCCCCCTCACAGGAAGTTTTTCCTCATGTCCAGCCTAAACCTCCCTTGCTGCAGTTAAGCCCATTGCTTCTTGTCCTCTCCTCGGAGGCCAAGGAGAGCAATTTATCTCCTCCTCCCTATAACCCCATTTTAGGCACTTGAAAACTGCTCTCGTGTCCCCTCTCAGGCCTGCTATATACTGCTGTATCACAGAAACACGGCCCTCTCTACCCACACCTGCCCATCCCCACCCCCGCTACATCCAGGGAACACGTTTGCTCAGCTGGAAGTGGAAACCTACTCTTTTGGAAGCCCAGTCTTCCTCCTCCCATCAGGAAGAAGGGAGCTTCCGAAAGAGGGCTTTTTGTGACATTTGGCCCCAGAAATGCCTCTTCAAAAAACAAAACAAAAACAAAACCCCGTCCTGGAAGAAAGGTATTCAAATTACGGTTCACAGTTTCCTTTTTTTCTCTTGAAATGCGATGCCCAGAACTGCACACAAAACTCCAACAGAGGCCTAATCAGCAGCGAGACTCCAACTGAGGATTAATCAGTGCACAGTAGAGCAGAAGAATGACTTCTCGAATCTTGCTCACGACATGCCTGTTAACGCCTCCCAGAAGCATGTTTGCTTTTCTTGCAACAGTGTCACACTGTTGACTCCTGTTTCACGTGTGGTCCACTCTGACGCCCTAGATCCCTTCCTGCAGGACTCCTTCCTAGCATGCGTGAAATGGGTGGTTCCTTTCTAAGTGGAACCAGGCTTACCTGTGTCGATGAAGAAAGGCTTCTTTGTCGGGGCATCGCGTCCAGACTCCCCCGATCTGCCGACAAACAGCTGATCGGCAGATCGGGGCAGCCATTTAAATTTAAATGAAGCCGCGATTATTTTAATCGCGGCTTCATTTCCCTCTTCCGATCTGGCTAATCTACATGCCTCCGTCGAAGGAGGCATGTAGTCTAGACACACCCTCTGGGAGCTAGGAGGTGGGGGGTGGGTCTCAGCACACGTCCAAATGGAGGGCCAGGTCACCTGCTCCGAGAACTCTGCCAGTCTGAGTTCCGTGTGAGGCTTCCCACTGTCCCAACTCCCCAACACCTCCTCCTGCTTGGTGGGGCAGGGAAAGGGGAAAAGACGCAGGAGAAGGCAAGACAGAGAGAGGGAATGGGGCAAAGGGGAACCAGACTGAGCAGGCTCGAAACCTTTCCGAGGCTTCTACCTTGTCACCTGGGACGACAGGACCAGCCGCAGGGAAGGAGAAAATGTCGACGAGGCTCCTGCCCCCGCCCCTCAGTCCCACTTCTCCATCCGGCCCCTGCAGAGACCCTGAGAAGGGGCCGTGCTGCTGCCAAGCCGCAGGAAACTCGGCGTTTGCCCCGGCCGTGCACCTCTGTCCTGAGTGCTTGTTGCCAGAGACTCTTTGTGAGGTCATCACTGTCCCCCAATAGGCTGTGGTCATACAATAGGCCCTTTGTGATGTCACTGCCACCTCCCACCCATCCTCTGCTAGGCTGGTGTCCTGGCCCTGGCACCCCAGAGGCTGCTCCCCATCCAGCTTTATTTTCCGAAAGATCCCGTCTAGACTGGCGCTTTTTTCCGGCAAAGCCCCGAGCAGGAAAAAAGCGGCAGCCATGTTCATACAAATGCCAAGGGGAAAATTTAAATCCCTGCGGCATTTGCAATTCGGAAGTGTCTCATTAGCATCCCTTTTCCAGAAAAGGGTGCCAATGTAGACACAGCCTATATGTGTCTGTAACCCCAAGGAGATGACCTAGATTCCTGGGGCTCTGTCTGCTGGCAGCTCAGGGACAGGCGCACGGAGTTTGCCTTGGCTCCCCTTCCCTACCAGGGACAGAGTCTGCCTGGCAACCCACAGGGAGTGAGACGCCCCTCCCAGGGAGTTCAGGAGGGGAAGGAGGAGCCATTGGCTGGAGAGTCTGGAGCCAGCCAGGGAAGGGGAAGCTGGCTGTGTGGGAGCTAGTGAACCCCAGGCCTGCATGCAGGGTTCCCCCTGAGAACTAGCCTCTAGGGACCGGAAGGCAGGATCCCTCAGCAGGGTGTTATGTCTCCACTGTTGATTCCCAGTTTGTGGAGTTTGCTGGGAGGCTTCCCCAGCGAGGCAGAGCTGGCTCTCCCGCTCCCTGGGTGAGAACAGTCACCATGGTCAGCTCTTTCCTGTCTGCTGGTTCGGGGCTGCTGCCTGCTGTGTGTGTGTCTGAATGCTGGGCTAGGAGATTATAGCTTGAATTTTGGTGCAGTTGTGTGGCCTGCATCTTGAGCCTGGCACCCCTTTGTGGTAATGGGAAATTCCGGGATTGAAGCAGCCTGATTCTTGCCTGAAGAGGATCCCTGCCAGAAGAGACCAGCCCCTCTGCAGTGACCGAGTCATCTCTGAACCAGAGCCTCATCCATGGAGTGTGTGAGTGCAGCATCTTTTAGTTAGTAAGGCAGGGTACGTCTACACTACAACGTTAGTTCGAACTAACTTAGTTTGAATTAGCTTAGTTCAAATTAACTAATTCGAACTAACGGATCCAGATTAAAAAACTAGTTCGAATTAGCGTTTTGCTAATTTGAACTAGCATGTCCACATTAAGTAGACCCTGAACCAGGCTTAAGGATGGCCGGAAGCAGTGCCGGCAGGGCATCAGAGGAGGACTTAGAGCGTGGAGATGCTGTCTCAGGCTAGCCAAGGGCTGCGCTTAAAGGGTCCCGACCCCACCCCGGACAGACAGTTCTAAGGGGTGCCCCGCTTGCAAAGCAGTCCTGGCTTGGAGTGCCCGGAGTGCCCACACTGGGCACATCACAGCACTCGGCCATCAGACCGGCTGCACTTGCCGCAGGCTGCCATCTGGGGAGAGGAGGCAATTGGGGGGCTGCAGGAGAGCTTCCACCCCCAGAAGCCCGCAGAGCCAGCCCAGTCCTCCCCATCGGGGGCTCGTACCCCATTCCTCCCTCACCTCCTTCCACTTACCCTTCCCTAGCCCCCCTTCTTATTGATGTACAAAATAAAGATAACGTTTCTTCCAACATTGACTCTGTCTTTATTGAACAAAACTGGGGGAGACTGGGAAAAGGAGGTGGGAGAGGGGAAGAGAAAGGCTGGGAGAGGGGAGGGCAACTAACATGATCAGGGGTTGGGAACAGGTCCCAGATCAAGAGAGGCTACAGAGACTGGGACTGTTCAGCTTAGAAAAGAGGAGATGGAGCGGGGACAGGATAGAGGTCTCTAAAAGCAGGGGTTGGGTGGAGAGGGTACATTCAGAAAAGTTCTTCATGAGTTCCCATAAAGAAGGACTAAAGGACACCAAAGGAAAGGAATGGGTAGCAGGCTTCAAACTAGTAACAGAAAGTTGTTCTTCACAAAGCAAAGAGTCGACCTGTGGAACTCCTTGCTGCAGGAGGCTGTGAAGGCTACAAGCAGAACAGAGTTTAAAGGGAAGTGAGATCAAGTCATGGAGGTTGGGTCCATGGAGTAGTCTTAGCCAGGGGGTAGGAGTGGTGTCCCTGCCCAAAGTTTGTGGAAGGCTGGAGAGGGATGGCACGAGACAAATGGCTTGGTCACTGTCTTCAGTCCATCCCCTCCGGGGTCCCTAGGGTTGGCCGCTGTCGGCACACAGGCTACTGGGCTAGATGGACCTTTGGTCTGACCCAGGACGGCCATTGTAAGCTCAGGGCTCAGGGTCGGGGGTCTCAGTGGACCCCCTTGATTTTCATGCACACCTGCTCCTGCGTGGCCAGGCTGGCAGCTCTCCTGCCCTAGCCGGCCACTTTCCTGTGCCTAGTGCGGAGATCGTGGACAAGGTCCACGATGTCCGCACTAGCCCAGGAAGTTGCCCGCCTCTTGCGGTTCAGGGCAAGCTGCCAGGAGCCGCCAGCATGGTCCCGGGAAGAGGGGGTGGGCTGGGGGACATCGGGTGGGTGACTCTGTGCCGTGCCAGGTGCAGGGTCTGCTGGCTGGGTGCTGGCAGGCTTGCACCTGGCACGGGCACCGTAGCCAGCCCGTGCCCCTTTAAGGGGTCCGGGGCCGGGAGGGGGGCAATAGAGTTTCCCTCGTGATGGCCAGAGTGGCCACCAGGGAAACCTGGGGAGGGCTAGCCTCCCACTAGTTCGAATTAAGGGGCTACACACCCCTTAATTCGAACTAGTAAATTCGAACTAGGCTTAATCCTCGTAAAATGAGGTTTTCCTAGTTCGAACTAAGCGCTCCGCTAGTTCGATTCAAATTCGAACTAGCGGAGCGCTAGTGTAGCGGCTATGAATGTTAGTTCGAACTAACGTCCGTTAGTTCAAACTAACATTGTAGTGTAGACATACCCCTAGTGAGAAGGGCTTTAAACTAGTTTTGATGGGGACAGGTGGCCAAAGCCCACAGGCAAATGAAAAACATGGAGACCTGGGAGATGGGTTGGAAATAGGAGGGAGCATGGGCTATAACAGCAGAGAGAGACCCATACTAGGCAGTTGCCTAGGGTGCCAAGTTGCATGGGGCGCAACATTCTAAACTCTGTCCCTTCCATTTCCCATTCCCTTTGCTGTGCCTTACATGGAGCATGGCTTCCCTGCGGCCAGGAGGGGGAAAGTCCTGGGAGTGGCAGCGCACGGGTGGGGTGGGGGTGTTTCCCCTGTGCCGCGGGGGGGGGGAGGGGATGGTGAGCTCCAGAGGAGGAGGAACATGTGGGGGGGGGGGTTCCCCTGTGCCGCAGGATGGGTCGTCCCCAGGGGAGGAGGAACATGGGGGGTTTCTCTCTGGAGGAGTGGGATCTTGGGAGGGTCCCTCTGGCTGGCACCCTCTCCCCGGCCCCAGAACTCCATCCCCAGGCCCGCAGCCACCAGCCCCAGCCCGCTGATCCAAAGCCCCCAACCCCCTGGCCCCAAGCCAGAGATCTCCATCCCCAGACCCCAGACCCAGAACTCCATCCCCAAACCCCCAACCCCTAACCTCCTGACCCTCAGCCACAGAACTCCATCCCTAGCCCCCCTCTCCCGAGCACAGAACCAAACTCCTCAGTCAATATCTGCCTTTGGGGCTGGGGTGCCTACTGCATTGATCACCTAGGGCGCCAGTTGGTTGCAGTTAGTCTAGGGCAGCCCCCCCCCCCCACACACACACACACACTCTGCAGGCCACAGGGGTATCACTTGCTCACGGTGATATCGATCTCTCACACTCACACTCACACTCTCAGGCTGTAGTTTGCTGTGGAACGTGCACATGATGCTCCTCGTCAGGAGAGCCAGGGGGCAGAGCACACGTCCACATGCCTGCAGGAGCTGCTGCAGGAGCTAGTGGGGGCGGTCAGCACGTGCTCAGAAGTGTCCAATTGAAAATCACGTGACACACAGACAAGAACTGTGATTAGTGCTCTTCTACATACAGCAAATAAATGAAGTGATTTTTTGTGTTAAAAAAAAATGATTTAGTTTTTGTTTCACAAGTCACAACAGAGACTCTCTAACACTTTTGCCTGTAGAAAGTTTTTTTCATGTGCATCAAGCCAAGAGATGTAATCTTTAATGTCAAGCATAAACTGTAACAATTTTTTTATTTAATATGTCAATATGAATGATAACAGATTTTGTTTGCTATGCCAAGAAATAGCAGTTTTGTGTTATGCCTCAGAGGAACAGGACACCTGTAAGATACCAAATGGCTACTGAAAACAATGTATTTGATTTCATAGTAAACAAACATTTAAAGTCAGGCACCTTGCCAACGATCCCTTGTTGTAGTATTCTTTCTTCCATAACATTTTAAATGTATCTAAGGTATTTGTTAGTAACTGCAGGTGCCTTAGTGGCACAAATCCCAACAAGCGCACACGACCTTATTATTGGTGCACAAGACAAAACTCGTGGCTGGAGAATCTTAGAGGGATCACTGGTCCCATCTATTTTCTATGATTCTCAGCTGGGCCTTCTCTCAAACCCCACAGCTTTGTACTCAGAATGTTGGTATAAAAGAATAAAAGATTGTTAAGTAGCGGGGTTGAAGCACTGCAAGGACAGAGTATCAGCTGCAAATATGTTTAATTCCTGTCAAGTATTTCAAAATCTGGATTTTGTTAGCAGGGGGAAAAGAACCAGTGAGCATTCAATGAAGAGTTTTACACACTATTTAGAACATCGATTCAGAACTGAGGTCACCAAAAAATTACAAAGAAAACAGACGGAGACTCATGACAAAATGAGGTAGCAGTTTATTTCAACCCATTACCTGGAATGGAATGTCAGAGGGAATTTACACAGATATTTTATAGGCTGGAGGGGGTAGAGGAGAATTCCTATGGGGCTTTGAGTTTCTGAGAGAACTACCCACATGAGAGCTTGGGACTGGCTATGGAGCTGTACCACTTTCAATGTAATTAAAATAGCACTTTGTTATTCTAATTCTGTACATTCTGAGCTGGATGTTATCTGAACACATCGATATTGGACAATCATTACTTGACACCAAACATTTCTCTACCCACCCTGAAGGCAGGGGATGCCTGGGGCACCTCCAAGAGGAATAAGCTCCATGGAGACATAAACCCAAATTCTACTCAAGTTTTGCTACATTCCCTTTAAGTAAGAAACATGTAAATTCACCCCCACTAGTCGGCAGGGAGGGAAAATCATCCCCCTCTGCCTCTGGAGCACGGGAAAGGCTGAAGCAGAAGGAGAAGGGAAGATGCCCCGAGTCAAATCAAAACGGAGTGTTGGGAAGTGACTGTTGCAGACCCTGCTCCCACCCGTCCTAGGCCGAGGAGGCTCCAATCTCCAAGGTGGGCTCTCGGGGGCAGGGAAAGACTCCGGGAATTACCTTCTGTACAGACTCATCCTCTCTCACGCCCGCGGGGACAGCGGCTTCCTGAGGTTCTTGACAGAGGCTCAGTTCTCGTCTCTCAGATCCTTGGGCACCAGCCGTTGCCAACCAGTTGGACTGGAGGCAGGATAAGAATGCTGCAGCCACATTCTTTGTTGTTGTCACACATGACATCACAATACACTCAGGCCTCCATACAGAGAGCTAGACACCCGCCCCCAGGTAACTCTTATCCCATCGCACGGCCAGGCAGGGGGCAGTGCTAACACCCACAGCTGGTTCATACTGGAAAGCTACTGGGAAGGAAGGCAGGAGGCAGAACTTTCCCTTGACCTAGCTCTGTCCTTCTATTCCTTCTAAAATCAGGAATAAGGGACCTTTCGGAAAAGGCTTTATTTTCCGAAAGATCCCCGTCTAGACTGGCACTTTTTTCCGGCAAAGCCCCGAGCCGGAAAAAAGCGGCAGCCATGTTCATGCAAATGGAGCGGGGAAAATTTAAATCCCTGCTGCATTTGCATTTCCGACTTGTCTCATCTGTATCCCTTTTCTGCAAAAGGGGCCCAGTGTAGACACAGCCCCTCTGTTTATAACACATCTTCTGTTGCTGCTTCTTTTGCTGCTACTTTTCTTCTTCTGTTGCAGCTTTTTCTTCGGGTGATTCTTCTGCTGCTGCTGCTGCTACTTCCTGTTTCTTCTGCTGCTGGGGCTCATTATTCTTATTATTCTTCCACTGCTGCTTCTGCAGTGCTGCTCTTTCTGCGGCTGCTTCATCTGCCTCTGTGGCTCCTCCCTCTCCTGTCCCTACTTATTTTCATTCTTCTTCTTCTTCGGCAGCCACTGTTCCTGATGACTCCTTTTTTTCTGCTGCTGTTACTTCTCTAGCTTAAATCTGCTGCTGCTCCTGATGCTCCTTCTGTTGCTGTTCCTTCTTCTGCTGCTACTGCCGCTCATTCTCCTGCTCCTATTTATTTTTCTGCCTCTCCTTTGTCTGCTGCTTTTTCATCTGCTACTGTTGCTGCTCCTTCTGTTGCCTATACTTGTTGTTATGCTTCTTCTTCCACTCCTTCTTTGGCTACTTTCCTTCTGCTGATGCTTCTTCAGCTGCTGTTTTTTCTTCTGCTACTTCTGCTTTTGCTGCTGCTATTTTATTTTCTTCACCTTCTGCTGCTGCTGCTTCATCTGCTTCTCTTGCAGCTGCTTCTACTCTCCGTACTTATTTTTCCGTTTCTAATTTTTAGTGTGTGCTGCTGCTTCTACTTTTGCTGCTTTCTGCTGTTTCAGCTTCTTCTCCTGTTGCTCCTCCTTTTATTTCTGCTACAGCGGCTTCTGCTGCAGTTTCGTCTCCTGCTGCTGCTGTTTCTTCTGCTGTTGCTACTACTTGCTTTTTCTTCTTTGCTTTCTTCTTCTGTTGATGGCTTCTACTGCTGTTGATTTCTCTTTTCATCTGCTGCTGCTACTCCATCTGCTTCTAATGCTACTTCTTCTTCCGCCGCACCTGCTGTATCTGCTTCTTCTGCTACTGCTGCTCCTTCTCCTGCTTCTACTTGTTTTTCTGTTTCTCCTTAGTCTTTTTTTCCTGCTGTTAAAGTTTGTTGCTCCCCCTTTTTTTTCTGTTTCTCCTTAGTCTGTTATTTCTGCTGCTAAAGTCTGCTGCTCCTTCTGCTACTGCCACTTCTTCTGCTGCTCCTTCTGCTGTTTCTCTTTTTCTGCTGCTGCTACTTCCTGTTTCCTCTGCTCTTTTCTGCTGTGGCTTATTATTGTTATACTGCTGCTGTTTCTTTGGTTTCCGCTGCTTCTCCTCCTAGAATCACAGAATCATAGAGCCATAGAACTGGAAGAAACCTCAGAAGGTCATCAAGTCCAGCCCCCTGCTCTAGGCAGGACCAATTCCAACTAAATCAACCCGGCCAGGGCTTTGTCATGCTGAGACTTAAAACACCTCTAGGGATGGAGACTCCACTACTTCCCTAGGTAACCCATTCCCTAGGTAACCCATTCCAGTACTTCACCACCCTCCTAGTGAAATAGTGTTTCCTAATATCCAACCTGGACCTCTGCTGTTTCTTCTACTGCTGTTCCTGTCTCTTTGATTCTGCTTCTTCTTCTGATGTTTCTTCTGTTGTTGCTTGTTCTTGTGATCTGATGCTGTGGCTTCTTCTGCGTCTGCTGTTTCTGCTTCAGCTGAGGTTTCTTCTAGTTCTTCTGCTCCTGCCTCTTTTCTTCCACTTCTTCTTCTCCTCTGTTGTTTCTGCTGCTCTTGATGCTTCCTTTCTTCTTCTGTTGCTCCTTCCTTTGCGATTACAGTTTTCTGCTGATGCTTCTACTTCTTCTGCGTCTTCCTTCTTGGTTTCTTCTTTTGATGATGCTTCTTCTGGTGCTACCACTGCTTTTTTCATCTGCTGCTGCTACTTCTTCTGCTGCTTCTTCTGATTCTCATTCTTATGCTTGTTCTTCTGCTGTTTCTTTTCTTCTGTTGCTGTTCCTTCTCCTCCGCCTGCTTGTTTTTCTGCTTCTTCTACAGCTTCAATCTGCTGCTGCTACTGCTGTTTCTTCTGTTCTTTCTTCTTCTGCTGCTTTTGCTCCTGCTTCTTTTGTTACTGCTACTTATTCTGCTCCGACTTTTCTTCTGCTGCTGCTCCTGGTTCTGTTGGTGTTTCTTCTTCTTCTGCTACTGCTGCTGCTGCTGTTGCTGCTATGGCCTCTTTCTTCAATTCTTCTCAATCTGCAGCGTTTCACTTCCTATTTTTATTTGGCTGCTTCTTCAGCTGCAGCATCTATGGCTGCTGCTGCTTCTGTAGCTGCTACTTCTTCTGCATCCGCTTCTTGTGAGGTTGCTGCTACTCCTTCTTTTTCTGCTCTTGCTCCTTATATTCTGCTGCTGCTACTTCTTTTTCTGGTTCTTCTGCTGCTGCTCTTCTTCTGATGCTCATGCTACTTTAGCTGCTGCTTCATCTGCTTCTGTTGCAGCTGCTTTTTCTGCTCCTACTTGTTTTCTGCTTTTTCTTCTTTTCTTTGTGCTGCTGCTGCTTCTTCCGCTGCTTTTTCTACTGCTGATACTGTTCCTTTTTCTGCTGCTGCTACTTTTCTATTTCTGCCACTGCTTCTGCTGGTTCTGCTTTTTCTGTGGCCGCTGCTTTTTCTTCGTTTTGGCTACTGCTGCTGCTTTCGCTGTTTCTTCTGTTATTTCTTTTGCTGATTCTTCTACTGCTGCTTTTGCTCCTGCTTTCTCTGTTGATCCTACTTACTCGGCTGTTGCTTCTACTTCTGCTGCTGTTTTTCCTGCTGCTGCTGGTGCTGCTGCTGCTTTTCTTCTTCTTCTTTTGCTCCTGCTACCACTGTTGGGGCTACTTATTCTGCTGCTGCCTCTTCCGCTGCTGCTTTGCCTGTGTCTTCTTCTGATGCTTCAATCTGCTTCATCTGTTTCTGTGGCTGCTTCTTCTTCTGTCCCTTTCTTTTCATGCTTCTTCTTCCTCTTTCGTTTCTGCCGCTGCTCCTTCTTCTCCTGTTGCTTCCTCTGTGGCTGTGGTTATTTCTTCTTTTTCTGCTGATGCTTCTTTAGCTGCTGCTCTTTCTTCTCTTGCAGCTACTTCTTCTGCTCCTTGAGGGCTATGTCTCCACTGCATTGCTGTATCGGGATCCTGGAAGGATCCTGAAATAGCAACGCCACATCCAAGGAACGCATCTGCTATTTCGGAAAAATTTTGAAAATAGCGGACGCGCTCTTTCACCAGCCCTGTAAACCTCGTTGTACGAGGAATAAGGGACGGCTCGAAAGAGCACGTTATTACAAAATTTGGTGCTGTGCAGATGCACCAAATTTCAACATAGCCTCTTTCGAATGTAAAATATGCAGTGCTGTTTAATGCAGGGCAGTGCTGTCCCTGCTTCTGCTGCTATTTCTTCTTCTCTTCCTGCCTTTTAGCTTCTGCTCCTTCTCCCAGTAGTACTGGCTGCTGTTTCGCCAGCTTCTGTTGCTGCACCTTTCCCTGCCCATACTTGTTTTTGGGCTTCTTCTTCTGTTTGTGCTGCTGTTTCTTCTTCCGCTGCTACTTCTCCTGCTGCTGCTCTTTCTTCTGCTGTTGCTACTACTTGCTTTTTCTTCTTTGCTTTCTTCTTCTGTTGATGGCTTCTGCTGCTTTTGATTTCTCTTTTCATCTGCTGCTGCTGCTGCTGCTGCTACTTCATCTGCTTCTGATGCTACTTCTTCTTCCACCGCTGCTGCTGTTTCTGCTTCTCCTGCTTCTACTTGTTTTTCTGTTTCTCCTTCTTCTGTTCTTTCTGCTGCTTAAGTCTAGACTGGCACTTTTCTTTGGAAAAACCCCAAGCCAGAAAAAAGCGGCAGCCATGTTCATGCAAATGCCCCGGGGGATATTTAAATCCCCCACGGCATTTGCAATTCTGACTTGTCTCATTAGCATCCCTTTTCCGGAAAAGGATGCCAATGTAGACACAGCCCTGCTGTTTCTTTTGTTGATTCTTCTGCTGCTACTTTTGCGCCTGCTTCCTTTGTTGGTCCTACTTATTCTGCTGCTAGTTTTCTTCTTCTGCCACGGCTGCTTCTGCTGAGTTTCTTCTACTGCCGTAGCTGCTACCGCCTCTTTCTTCTGCTCTTCTCCTGTGCTTCTGTTTCTGCTACTATTTTTTTCTTCTCCTCCTGCCTCTTTTCTTCTGCTACTTCTCCTACTGTTTCTGCTGCTGCTGCTGCTTCATCAGCTTCTGTTCCTGCACCTTTCCCTGCCCCACTTCTTTTCAGGCTGCTTCTTCTGTTTGTTCTGCTGTTTCTTATTCCGGTGCATCTACTACTGCTGCTGCTTTTCTGCTGCTGCTACTTTTTTTCTGCCACTTCTTCTTCTGATATTTCTCCTGCTGCTTCATCTGCTTCTGCTGCTCCATCCTTTTCTGTTGCTTCTTCTACTATTGCTGCTGCTGCTGCTGCCACTTCTGCTTTAATCTGCTGCTGTCTCTTCTTCTGCTGCTGCTGATTCTGTGGCTGTTTCTTTCCTGTTTCTGCTTCCTTTTAATCTGCTACTGATTCTTCTGCTACTGATGCTTTTTCTGTTCCTCCTTCTTCTGTTTTTTCTCCTGCTGCTGCTACTTTTCTTCTTGTGCCACTGCTGCTTCTTTTAATTTTTCTTCTTCAGCTGCTATTACCTCCTGTTTCTTCTACTATTCTTTTTCTACTACTTCTTCTGCCCCTACTTTTTTCATGCTTCTTCTTCTTTTGTTTGTGCTACTGCAGCTTCTTTTTCTGTTCCTTTTTCTGCTGTACCTTCTGTTGTTGTTACTTCTCTGTTTCTTCCTCTTTTGAGTCTTCTGCTGCTGCTTCTGTTCTTCTGCTGCTGCTGCTTTTACTTCTCTCGGGCTTCTCTACACTGAGAGGTTTTTGCAGCAGAGAGTATGCTAATGAGGGACTGATGGTTTTTTGCGCAAGGGGGTGTTTGCACAAAAAGAAGCAGTGTAGTTGTTTCTGTTTTGCTCAAAACCTCCTTTTTGCACAAGATCTTTATGCCTCTTCGGATCTTGTACAAAAGGGCTTTTTGGCAAAAAACAGAAGTGGCTACGCTGTTCTTTTTTGCACAAAAACCCCTTATGCAAAAAGCATCAGTACAAAATATGCTAATGACATCACAAAGCATACTCTCTGTTGCAAAAACTTGCAGCCTAGACACAGCCTAACTCGATAAGGAGCAGCTAGAGTTCATGACTCAGAGATGCTCCCCATTGCCTGGTCCTACCCCTGTAGTGCAGCTGGCAGGAAGGGTGGGGGGTGACGCACAGAAATCAGGAGCCTGCTGGAAGTCTCCAGAGAACTGTCATGTCTGCACCTGTGCAGAGAAGTGGGAGGGGCCGGGCCCTTGCCGCGCTCTGCCCTGGCAGGAAAAGGGGAGGGGCAATCAGAGGCTGAGGTTATAAGAGAGCATCTCCCTCCCTCCCATTTAGCACATCATTGACAGCAACAGCAGACTGGGAAGCACTTCCAAAGGATGTCACAGAACTAGTTTCAGAGGGGCAGCCTTGTTAGTCAGTAACTTTGTCCCGCAGCACCTTAGAGAGTATTTACACAGCTCCCTGCACTCAAAATAAGCGATGTTCCAAAGATACAAAGATGCTAATTCCCTTGCCCATTACAATGATAGCTTCCCCACTTATCACCCCCTGATTAGCCATTCATTAACTCATAAACAGCTATTCCCTCCCTACCTCTCCCTCACCCCACCTTCTGTACTTAATCTAATTTGTCAGGTTAATAATGTGTTCACTTTTTTCATTCTGTTCCTTTGGTGTAGATGGTAATGCCAATTCTCTTCCAGAATATGATCTGAGGAAGTGGGTCTGGCCCCAAGACAGTGAACACAGAGAACCACCAACCTTAGCGAAACATCTCCTTGGGTCTGACGTACTGGCTTAGACTTGCACAAGGACAAGGACCTGAGACTCCTCCCCATCAATGCCCCTGTCCTGCCAATCGGAGAGACTGAGGGAGGGCGGTGGAACATTCTCACCAAAGAGCCCAAAGCATCGCCCACATCATGGGGGCGATCCCAGTCAGAGCACTATTTATGCCCCACCATTTTGGTTTGACTCCCGGGAGACCAGCTCTTCATGTGGGGTGGGGAGCAGAAGAGGACAAAAGAGGCAAGAAAAGAAGAGAAATGCTGGCGGGATGGAGGGAAAGAGAAACCAAACAGGAGAAACCCCCACGGCCCCAGTGGTTCTAAGGGACAAAGCCCCAGGTGGGGAATAAAATTCCGACCCTTTCACCCAGTGTTCCGTGCCTAGAATCCAGCCGGGACCAGGTGGATCAGACTGAGCAGTTCCCACCCCCTCGGAGGCTCTTACCTTCTCCGCAGGGATGTCTGGGTTGTAGGGAAATCAGGAGGAGGAGGAGGAAGCTCGACAGAGGTTCCTCCAGGCGCTCACGTGCAGGAACCCTCAGAGAGACATCGCGAGACAGAGACTTGCCTTAGCAAATGCCACAGGGGTCTGCGAGGTCATCCCGGCCTTGCCCCCTCTTGTGCCTGGCTGATGTCAGCATCTCTCAGTGAGGTCACCACCTCCCCACCATCTTTGCCTAATATGGGGAGGGCCTGCCAAAGGCCTGTGTGATGTCACGGCCGCCCCCTCCCCCCATGCTGCAAGGCGAGTGTCCTGACTCTGGCCACCCCTTGGGATGTTTGAGCCATTCCCTGTGCTCCCCCACTCAATGCCTGTTCCTCCTAGGAAGTCAGCCGGCTGCACAGTCGCACCTCAGAAGTGTCACGTTATTGGATTGTGAGGGGAGCAGCTGGGTCACTGCTGCACCCATGGGGGGGTGTTCGCCCCAAAAGTGGTACAAAGGGGGCCATATGAGGGGGCAAACAAAAGCTTGCTTTCTTCTGATTCTGTATCTGCTCTTCACATATGTGTATAAAATGTCTGTGTGTGTAGTTAGGAATCTGTAATCTGTATGGAGACTGGAAGTCTCTCTGAATGTGGTTGAGCAGTGGGCAGAGCTCGGCCTATGGACATGCTGATTAGTGAGGCCCTGTGGGACAATAGCACTCAAAGGGCCAAGGACACGGCTCGGGAATGGTGACCGACACCTAAGGGCTACCAGCAGGGAACACAGTGATAGGCCACTGGCCAGGTGACCTGCTGCAGCCAAGAAGAGACCAGGAAGGAGGGATAAAGATGCCATGTAGCTGACTCCATCTTGGTAATCAGCTCAGCACTTCATCCCAGAGGCAGCAGTGCAGGGATCGAAGAGCTGGAAAGAACTGAGAACCCGTTTTAACCTAGGATGTACAAGGACTTCCAAGCCAGCAGCTATAACTTCTCTGCTAGTGCCTGCATCGAGAGCTGGGAGATGCAATGCATGTAGCGTATGATACTTTAGCACCCTTACTCTCATGCTTTTCTTTCTGTTAGCAATGAATCTTTAGATGTCAGATGCTAAAGGATTGGCTCAGTGTGATTTGTGGTAAGGTCCAGACGGTAAATTGACCAGGGATCTGTGGCTGGTTTCTTGGAACCGGACAGAACTTGTTTGGGGTAGGTTAAATTGGGTTCTAAGACCCCTCACCTGAATATAATGCCCAGTGCCATCTGGGGCACGGATATTGCTGGGATGTTGGAGGGGTTTTGCTCGTGAGGCTTCAGGCAAGCAGCTGAAGCGCTCTGTGGTACTGATTTGCAGCCTGTTTGGGAAGGTCTCCAGTCTGGGGTCTGTAAGGAGCCCCAAAGTTGAGGAATTTGCCCTGAGTGGACACCTTCAACTGTGCCCAGGCCGGTCCAGTATGTCACACCCCGCTTCCCGAGACATCTGTCCGTTTTCAAGCTCCCGCTGCACCTGAATTCCCTCCCAGAGTTTACATCTCTCATCCCTTCCCACACCCAAATCCCCCATTCCCACCTCAGAGCCCGCACCTCCTGTCTCAACCCAGGGAGAGTGCGTAAGTGCCGGGGACAGCAAGTGATGGAGAGGAGGGGAATGGACAGGATTGGGCCTCAGGGAAGGGATGGGTGTTTGGGGATGGTGGTGGGTGCTTGGAGTAGATCTTGGCTTGCCCTGACATTGAAGAAGGGATCTTTGGTGTAAAAAGGTTGGAGAGAACTGATAACGAAACTGAGAGGCTCATTGAATCCCTTGACTCTGGGAGCTGGGGCTGAAAAGCAAACGACAAAGTTCACAGGATGCATGAGAAAAAGATGACAAATGGCCACACAGTGTGCAGGGGGCCAATGCGAGAAGTAAATGCTCCGGTTCCAGTCACAGGGCTCAGGAGGCAGAAGGTGATTTCAACAACACCTAGAATAGCTGAAATTCAAAGCTGGTTCCGGGAAGAATTTCATGTTGAAAAAAGGCCGTTTTTTTCCCAGCTGGGTCTCCTCCTGCCCGCCCCAGGAAAGCCAAGTTCAGACACTGGGGCGATGTGTTTAGTAGCTGAGAAGCTGTTTAACGGGCTGTGATGCTTCAGGTGCAGGAGCAGTGATCTACTGACCCCCCCAACTCCTCAGCCAGTTTTCATCTCTGTCCGTGTCAGGTGGTGGGTGCCAGGTAAATGCTGCGGCTGCTTTGTCCAGTGCCAATGGGATTATTTCACTCGGACATCATCAGTGGTGCCAGGGGAGGAGAATCACTTACACAGGGCTAGAGCTGTGTCCACACTGAGGGGTTTCCACTGCCCCAGCAACACTTCCTGGTGCGGACCAGGCTCAGGGTGCTGCCTTGGCCCCCACCACCATAGTGATCACCTCCTGGGCATCGCTGTACTGATCCTCTCACCTGCCTGTGAGGCAGGGCAGGGCTATTAGCCCCGTGCTACAGGTGGGGGGAACCGAAGCACGACACGACTATGGGATTCACAGAGCTGTGTAGGTGCCTGACACTGACTGACCTTAAGGGGAGTTGGGTTGGGAATCCCAGCCCAGTGACTTACCCCGAGTGTCCCAGGAACCAGGCCAGAGCAGGGAGCTGAACCCAGCTCAGTTCTCTAACCACTGAACCAGCCTTCCTCTGTCACCTGTGTCATGAATCATGGGTAGTGTGAATGGTTAGCACGAGTGCATGAGTGAATCAACAGTAAGTGAGCTGAAGAGAGGCCATGCTGAGGTCCAGGCAAGCACCCCAGAGAATTATGGACTTGTTTGTTCTGGACAAAGCCCCTGGAGGATTATGGACGTGTTTACAACTTTAAGAAGAAGGACCATGGGAAATAAAAGAACTCTGTGTATGTGGCTGAGGCAACGTTTCCAGCATTGCCAGATAAGAAAAAGGAACAAGAGAAGAGTCTAACCAAGGACAGATCGTGGTTTCTCACTAGTGGTGAGGCAAGTGGTGCAAAAACCGGATATTTCTGGATCGGTCGTGGACACACCAGTAAGAAGAAGGGGGTGTCACTAACGGACATCACCCCACCTGGACTGTGTGCAGCCAGTCGATGGCATCCCACTGGCCTGGCCCCTGCCGAGGGGATATATACCAAACCATTTCCCCCCACAAGTTGGAGTCCATCGATTCGGCATATTGGGGTGATGTGCACATTGGACTTCCACCTCAACCAAATTAACCAACATTCCCTGGGGTCTGGCCAGCCCCAGAGGGTGAGTGTGTGTGAGTGTGTTAAATTGAATTAAGAATTAAGCTGCTAAATTGGGTTAAGGAGTAGATGTAGATTGTTATTCCATTTAAATATTGCTTTTAATGCCTTTTAATGCTTGTGATGCCTTGTAATGTTGTTTTAATTGCTTAGTACTAAATATACATGTAGCGCCCCTCTCCACCTGGTTACCTTCTTTAAGGCCAATCTGCTTACAGGTTTTGATGGAGAGGTCTGGGTTCTTCTGGATCCCGCCACCCACTCAACTTTATTTTTTCCGATGGATTTATTTGGCGGTGCCTCCACCCCCCTCACTCCTTCCTGGCAGGGTCACCAGGGCAGCTTGGGAGAAAAATTCTAACCCAGGGGAATCCCCATGTATTTGCCAGATAGTTGGAGACTCCCAGAAAATAACACAAACACATAGGCTGTGTCTACACTGGGCCACTTATTCCGGAAAATCAGCTGCTTTTCCGGAATAAGCTGCGAGCTGCCTACACCGGCCCCTTGAATTTCCGGAAAAGCAATGACGATCTACTGTAAGAAATAAGCTGATTTTCCGGAAAAACTATGCTGCTCCCGCTCGGGCAAAAGTCCTTTTTCCGGAAAACTGTTCTGGAAAAGGGCCAGTGTAGAGAGCACAGTAGTCTTTTCTGCAAAAAAGCCCCGATCGGGAAATTGTCGATCAGGGCTTTTTTCCGGAAAAGCGCGTCTACATTGGCCACGGACGCTTTTCCGGAAAAAGGGCTTTTCCAGAAAAGCATCCTGCCAATGTAGATGCTCTTTTTCCGGAAATACTTATAATGGAAAACTGTTCCGTTTTAAGCATTTCCGGAAAATCATGCAAGTGTAGACGTAGCCATACACTATAATAAACACAGTTATATTAAACAGGAGACAAATATAACAGAACAGGGTAAAACACTATTTTTAAGTTCACCGGTGCCCAACAACTGTAAGGTTAGTGTCCCGTTGGTACGTGCACTTTGTTGGGGCCCTTGATGACTTTTGACCACAAAATTCTTCTCTGCAGTGGTTTAGCAGTAGGGCTGACTGGGTCCAGTACAGCCTAAAGGACTCACAAGCGGGAGAAGGTGGTAAATCCCCCACAGGTTTAATATGCAGCAGGTAATAAAATCCCCAAGCAAATTCCCTGACTTACTAACTAAGGGTACGTCTACACTACAGCGCTAGTTCATAGAATCATAGAATAATAGGACTGGAAGGGACCTCGAGAGGTCATCGAGTCCAGCCCCCCGCCCTCAAGGCAGGATCAAGCTCCGTCTACACCATCCCTGACAGATGTCTATCTAACCTGTTCTTAAATATCTCCAGAGAGGGAGATTCCACCACCTCCCTTGGCAATTTATTCCAATATTTGACCACCCTGACAGTTAGGAATTTTTTCCTAATGTCCAATCTAAACCTCCCCTGCTGCACTTTAAGCCCATTACTCCTTGTCCTGTCCTCAGAAACCAAGAGGAACAAATTTTCGCCTTCCTCCTTGTGACACCCTTTTAGATATTTGAAAACCGCTATCATGTCCCCCCTTAATCTTCTTTTTTCCAAACTAAACAAGCCCAGTTCATGAAGCCTGGCTTCATAGGTCATGTTCTCTAGACCTTTAATCATTCTTGTCGCTCTTCTCTGTACCCTTTCCAATTTCTCCACATCTTTCTTGAAATGTGGCGCCCAGAACTGGACACAGTACTCCAGCTGAGGCCTAACTAGTGCAGAATAGAGCGGCAGAATGACTTCACGAGTTTTGCTTACAACACACCTGTTGATACAACCTAGAATCATATTTGCTTTTTTTGCAACAGCATCACACTGTTGACTCATATTCAACTTGTGGTCCACTATGACCCCTAGATCCCTTTCCGCCATGCTCCTTCCTAGACAGTCGCTTCCCATCTTGTATGTATGGAACTGATTGTTCCTTCCTAAGTGGAGCACTTTGCATTTCTCTTTATTAAACCTCATCCTGTTTACCTCTGACCATTTCTCTAACTTGCTAAGGTCATTTTGAATTATGTCCCTATCCTCCAAAGAAGTCGCAACCCCACCCAGTTTGGTATCATCTGCAAACTTAATAAGAGTACTCTCTATCCCAATATCTACATCATTGATGAAGATATTGAACAGTACGGGTCCCAAAACAGACCCTTGAGGAAATCCACTTGTTATCCCTTTCCAGCAGGATTTAGAACCGTTAACAACAACTCTCTGACTACGGTTATCCAGCCAATTATGCACCCACCTTATCGTGGCCCTATCTAAGTTATATTTGCCTAGTTTATCAATAAGAATATCATGCGAGACCATATCAAATGCCTTACTAAAGTCTAGGTATATGACATCCACCGCTTCTCCCTTATCCACAAGGCTCGTTATCTTATCAAAGAAAGCTATCAGATTAGTTTGGCATGACTTGTTCTTCACAAACCCATGCTGGCTATTCCCTATCACTTTATTACTTTCCAAGTGTTTGCATACGATTTCCTTAATTACCTGCTCCATTATCTTCCCTGGGACAGACGTTAAACTGACCGGTCTATAATTTCCTGGGTTGTTCTTATTCCCCTTTTTATAGATGGGCACAATATTTGCCCTTTTCCAGTCTTCTGGAATCTCCCCTGTCTGCCATGATTTTTCAAAGATCATAGCTAAAGGCTCAGATACCTCCTCTATCAGCTCCTTGAGTATCCTGGGATGCATTTCATCAGGACCTGGTGACTTGCTGACATCTAACTTTCCTAAGTGATTTTTAACTTGTTCTTTGTGTATCCTATCTTCTAAACTTACCCTCTCTCTGCTTGTATTCACTACGTTAGGCACACCTCCAGACTTCTCGGTGAAGACCGAAACAAAGAAGTCATTGAGCATCTCCGCCATTTCCAAGTTCCCTGTTACTGCTTCTCCCTCCTCGCTAAGCAGTGGGCCTACCCTGTCCTTGGTCTTCCTCTTGCTTTTAATGTATTTATAAAAGGTCTTCTTGTTTCCCTTTATGCCTGTAGCTAGTTTGATCTCATTTTGTGCCTTTGCCTTTCTAATCTTGCCCCTGCATTCCCGTGTTGCTTGCCTATATTCATCCTTTGTTAGTTGTCCTAGTTTCCATTTTTTATATGACTCCTTTTTTATTTTGAGATCATGCAAGATCTCCTTGTTAAGCCAAGCTGGTCTTTTGCCATATTTTCTATCTTTCCTACACAGCGGAATTGTTTGCTTTTGGGCCCTTAACAACGTCCCTTTGAAATACTTCCAACTCTCCTCAGTTGTTTTTCCCTTCAGTCTTGCTTCCCATGGGACCTTACCTACAAGTTCTCTGAGCTTATCAAAATCTGCCTTCCTGAAATCCATAACCTCAATTGTGCTGGTCTCCCTTCTACCTTTCCTTAAGATCATGAACTCTATTATTTCGTGATCACTGTCCCCTATACTGTCTTCCACTTTCAAGTTCTCAACTAGTTCCTCCCTATTTGTTAAAACCAAATCCAGAACAGCTTCTCCTCTGGTAGCTTTTTCAACCTTCTGAAACAGAAAGTTGTCTCCAATGCAGTCCAGAAACTTATTGGATAGCCTGTGCCTCGCTGTGTTAGTTTCCCAACATATGTCTGGATAGTTGAAGTCCCCCATCACCACCAAATCTTGGGCTTTGGATAGTTTTGTTAATTGTTTAAAAAAGGCCTCATCCATCTCTTCCACCTGGCTAGGTGGCCTGTAGTAGACTCCTAGCATGATATCACCCTCGTTTTTTACCCCTTTTAGCTTAACCCAGAGACTCTCTACACAGCTATCTCCTACGTTCATCTCCACTTCAGTCCAAGTGTGTACATTTTTAATATACAAGGCAACCCCTCCTCCCTTTTTTCCCTGTCTGTCCTTCCTGAGCAAGCCGTACCCTTCCATACCAACATTCCAATCGTGCGTCCCATCCCACCAGGTTTCTGTAATACCAATGATATCATAGTTGTATTTATTGGTTAGCAATTCCAGTTCTTCCTGCTTATTACCCATACTTCTCGCATTTGTATATAGGCATCTAAGATACTGATTTGATCTTGCCTCCCTGTTGTGCCCTGACCCTCCTTTCTCCTTGCCATTATAGGCCGTAGTCCCCCCCATTTCCAACCCATCTCCCAGTCCCGCACATTCAGCACTTACCTGTGGGCTTTGCTCACCTGCCCCCGACAAACCTAGTTTAAAGCCCTCCTCACAAGGTTAGCCAGTCTGTGTCCAAACAAGGCCTTCCCGCTCCTGGAAAGGTGAACTCCATCTCCTCCAAGCAGTCCTTCCTGGAAGAGCACCCCGTGATCAAGGAAGCCGAATCCCTCCTGGCGACACCATCGTCGCAGCCAGGCATTCACCTCCAGGATGCACCTCTCTCTGCCCGGGCCCCTACCTTTGACAGGAAGGATAGAAGAGAATACCACCTGCGCTCCAAACTCCTTCACCCGTACTCCCAAAGCCCTGTAGTCACACTTGATCCGCTCAGTGTCACACCTGGCAGTATCATTTGTGCCCACGTGGATGAGTAGCATGGGGTAGTAGTCAGAGGGCCGGATAATCCTCGACAATGCCTCCGTAACATCTCGGATACAGGCCCCTGGCAGACAGCATACCTCTCGAGATGAGCTGTCAGGGCGACAGATGGGTGCCTCCGTTCCCCTCAGAAGAGAGTCTCCAACCACCACTACTCTACGTTTCCTCCTCGCAGTGGTGGCAGGAGACTGCTCAACCTTGGTGGTGCAAGGCCTGGTCTCCTCCACCGTGGGGAGTGACTCCTTGTCTCCTGCTGAAAGTAAAGTGTAACGGTTATGTAACAACACAGTGGGAGGGTTAGGAGCAGGGGTGGAACACTGCCTGCTGCCGGAAGTAACCAGCTGCCAGTGCTCACCCTGCACCACTGCCTCCTCCATAAGTGGCTGGTCAACAGTCCCACATCCTAGGACAGTGACCTCCGTGGACTCCACAGGAATACTGTCCAGGAATTCCTCATGGCTTCGAATGCTCCTCAGCCTGGCCACCTCCTCCTGTAGCTCTCCCACCTGCTGCCTGAGAGATTCCACCAGCAGGCACCTTTCACAACGGTTGTCTCCCCCAGCCTGGAGATCACTCCGTGGGAATTGCAAGCCACAAATACAGCAAGACCACACCAGGACCTGGGTAGAGGCATCCATGCTCAGGTTCTCTGTCTGGATACAGGCACAGGTGGAGGAGACAGGAGAAGTACTGGCACAAGCGCTACGGGTCTTCATCACCATCAGTCACTCCCTCTGCCCAACTCCCTCTTCAACTCCCCTGTCTGCAGTCCCCTGTCCGCTTCGAACTAGCGCATCTAGAACTAAAAACTAGTTCGAACTAGAGTTTTGCTAGTTCGAACTAGTAAGTCCACATTGAGTGGACTCTGAACAGGGCTTAAGGATGGCCGGAAGCAGTGCCGGCAGGGCATAAAAGGAGGACTTAGAGCATGGAGATGCTGTCTCAGGCTAGCCGAGGGCTGCGCTTAAAGGGTCCCGACCCCCACCCCGGACACACAGTTCTAAGGGGTGCCCCGCTTGCAAAGAAGTTCTGGCTTGGAGTGCCCTGAGTGCCCACACTGGGCACATCACACCACTCGGCCATCAGCCCGGCTGCACTTGCCGCAGGCTGCCATCTGGGGAGAGGGAGTAATTGGGGGGCTGCAGGAGAGCTTCCACCCCCAGAAGCCCGCAGAGCCAGCCCAGTCCTCCCCATCGGGGGCTCGTACCCCATTCCTCCCTCTCCTCCTTCCACTTACCCTTCCCTAGCCCCCCTTCTTATTGATGTACAAAATAAAGATAACGTTTCTTCCAACATTGACTCTGTCTTTATTGAAAAAAACTGGGGGAGACTGGGAAAAGGAGGTGGGAGAGGGGAAGAGAGAGGCTGGGGGAGGGGAGGGCAACTAACATGATCAGGGGTTGGGAACAGGTCCCAGATGAAGAAAGGCTACAGAGACTGGGACTGTTCAACTTAGAAAAGAGGAGACGGAGAGGGGACAGGATAGAGGTCTCTAAAAGCAGGGGTTGGGTGGAGAGGGTGCATTCAGAAAAGTTCTTCCTGAGTTCCCATAAAGAAGGACTAGAGGACACCAAAGGAAAGGAATGGGTAGCAGGCTTGAAACTAGTAAGAGAAAGTTGTTCTTCTTGACAAAGCAAATAGTTAACCTGTGGAACTCCTTGCTGCAGGAGGCTGTGAAGGCTACAACTAGAACAGAGTTTAAAGGGAAGTGAGATCAAGTCATGGAGGTTGGGTCCATGGAGTCCTATTAGCCAGAGGGTAGGAGTGGTGTCCCTGCCCAAAGTTTGTGGAAGGCTGGAGAGGGATGGCACGAGACAAATGGCTTGGTCACTGTCTTCGGTCCATCCCCTCCAGGGTCCCTAGGGTTGGCCGCTGTCGGCAGACAGGCTACTGGGCTAGATGGACCTTTGGTCTGACCCAGGACGGCCATTGTAAGCTCAGGGCTCAGTGTCGGGGGTCTCAGTGGACCCCCTTGATTTTCATGCACACCTGGTCCTGGGTGGCCAGGCTGGCAGCTCTCCTGCCCTAGCCGGCCACTTTCCTGTGCCTAGTGCGGAGATCGTGGACGAGGTCCACGATGTCCGCACTAGCCCAGGAAGGTGCCCGCCTCTTGCGGTCCAGGGCAAGCTCCCGGGAGCCGCCAGCCTGGTCCCGGCAAGAGGGGGTGGGCTGGGGGGCATCGGGTGGGTGGCTCTGTGCCGTGCCAGGTGCAGGGTCTGCTAGCTGGGTGCTGGCAGGCTTGCACCTGGCACGGGCACCGTACCCAGCCCGTGCCCCTTTAAGGGGTCCGGGGCTGGGAGGGGGGCATAGAGTTTCCCTGGTGTTGGCCAGAGTGGCCACCAGGGAAACCTGGGGAGGGCTAGCCTCCCACTAGTTCGAACTAAAGGGCTACACAGCCCTTAGTTCGAACTAGCTAGTTCGAACTAGGCGTTAGTCCTCGTAAAATGAGGTTTACCTAGTTCGAACTAAGCGCTCCGCTAGTTCGATTCAAATTCGAACTAGCGGAGCGCTAGTGTAGCACCTATGAAAGTTAGTTCGAACTAACGTCCGTTAGTTCGAACTAACTTTGTAGTGTAGACATACCCTAAGGGTATGTCTACACGACAAAGTTTGTTCGAACTAACGGACGTTAGTTCGAACTAACTTTCATAGGCGCTACACTAGCGCTCCGTTAGTTCAAATTTAATTCGAACTAACGGAGCACTTAGTTCGAACTAGGTAATATTCATTCCATGAGGATTAAGCCTACTTCTAACTTACTAGTTCGAATTAAGGGCTGTGTAGACCCTTAATTCGAACTAGTGGGAGGCTAGCCCTCCCTAGCTTTCCCTGGTGGCCACGCTGGCCAACACCAGGGAAACTCGTCTGCCCCCCTCCCGGCCCCGGATCCCTTAAAGGGGCACGGGCTGGCAACGGTGCCCGTGCCAGGTGCAAGCCTGCCAGCACCCAGCCTGCAGACCCTGCACCTGGCACGGATCGAGCCACCCACCCAATGACCCTCAGCCCTCCCCCTCTTCCCGGGACCAGGCTGGCGGCTCCTGGGAGCTTGCCCGGGACCGCAAGAGGCGGGCACCCTCCTGGGCTAGTGCGGATATCGTGGACCTTGTCCACGACCTCCGCACTAGGCACAGGAAGGTGGCCGTCTAGGGCAGGAGAGCTGCCAGCCTGGCCACCTAGGAGCAGGTGTGCATGAAAATCAAGGGGGACCAGTGAGACCCCCGACCCTGAGCTTACTGCCGACAGTGGCCAACCCTAGGGACCCTGGAGGGGATGGACCGAAGACAGTGACCAAGCCATTTGTCTCGTGCCATTCCTCTCCAGCCTTCCACAAATCTTGGGCAGGGACACCACTCCTACCCCCTGGCTAATACCACTCCATAGACCCAACCTCCATGACTTGATCTCACTTCCCTTTAAACTCTGTTCTAGTTCTAGCCTTCACAGCCTCCTGCAGCAAGGAGTTCCACAGGTTGACTCTTTGCTTTGTGAAGAACAACTTTCTCTTACTAGTTTGAAGCCTGCTACCCATTCCTTTCCTTTGGTGTCCTCTAGTCCTTCTTTATGGGAACTAATGAAGAACTTTTCTGGATGCACCCTCTCCACCCAACTCCTGCTTTTAGAGACCTCTATCCTGTCCCCCCTCCGTCTCCTCTTTTTTAAGCTGAGAAGTCCCAGTCTCTTTAGCCTTTCTTCATATGGGACCTGTTCCCAACCCCTGATCACTGTAGTTGCCCTCCCCTCTCCCAGCCTCTCTCTTCCCCTCTCCCACCTCCTTTTCCCAGTCTCCCCCAATTTTGTTCAATAAAGACAGATTCTATTTTTGAACACAATTGTCCTTTATTTTGTACATCAGGAAGGGGGGCTAGGGAAGGGTAAGTGGAAGGAAGTGAGGGAGGAATGGGGTACAAGCCCCCGATGGGGAGGACTGGGCTGGCTCTGCGGGCTTCTGGGGGTGGAAGCTCTCCTGCAGCCCTCCAATTGCCTCCTCTCCCCAGATGGCAGCCTGCGGCAAGTGCAGCCGGGCTGATGGCCGAGTGCTGTGATGTGCCCAGTGTGGGCACTCAGGGCACTCCAAGCCAGGACTGCTTTGCAAGCGGGGCACCCCTGAGAACTGTCTGTCCGGGGTGGGGGTCGGGACCCTTTAAGCGCAGCCCTCGGCTAGCCTGAGACAGCATCTCCACGCTCTAAGTCCTGATCTGATGCCCTGCCGGCTCTGCTTCCGGCCATCCTTAAGCCTGGTTCAGGGTCCACTCTGTGTGGACATGCTAGTTCGAATTAGCAAAATGCTAATTCGAACTAGTTTTTTAGTCTAGATCTGTTAGTTCGAATTAGCTTAGTTCAAATTAACTAATTCGAACTAAGTTAGTTCGAATTAACGTTGTAGTGTAGACGTACCCTAAAAGATGGTGCACTCACACACTCCATGGAAGAGGCTCTGGTTCAGAGATGACTCCGTCACTGCAGAGGGGCTGCTCTCTTCTGGCAGGGATCCTCTTCAGGCAGGAATCAGGCTGCTTCAATCCCGGAATTTCCCCTCACCACAAAGGGGTGCTGGGCTCAAGGTGCAGGCCACACAACTGCACCAAAATTCAAACTATAATCTCCTAGCCCAGCATTCAGACACACACACAGCAGGCAGCAGCCCCGAACCAGCAGACAGGGCAGAGCTGACCATGGTGGCTGGTCTCACCCAGGGAGCGGAAGAGCCAGCTCTGCCTCGCTGGGGAAGCCTCCCAGCTAACTCCACAAACTGGGAATCAACAGTGGAGACATAAAACCCAGCTGAGGGATCCTGCCTTCCCGTCCCTAGAGGCTAGTTCTCAGGGGGAACCCTGCATGCAGGCCTGGGGTTCACTAGCTCTCACACAGCCAGCTTCCCCTTCCTTGGCTGGCTCCAGACTCTCCAACCAATGGCTCCTCCTTCCCCTCCTGAACTCCCTGGGAGGGGCATCTCACTCCCTATGGGTTGCCGGGCAGACTCTGTCCCTGGTAGGGATGGGGAGCCAAGGCAAACTCCATGCGCCTGTCCCTGAGCTGCCAGCAGACAGAGCCCCAGGAATCCAGGTCATCTCCTTGGGCTTACAGACACATACATAGAGAGCTTTTCAAACTGCTCTTGAACTGAGTGCAGTAAAACTCGTTACAGGGATGTCTGAGATACTGAGGAAGACTCTTTTGCTCTGGGAATAATGAACCAAATGCCTTGTGTGACATGGCTTGATCAACCGGAGCACAGCGCCCTCGAGTGACACCTGTTGGCTGCTCTGCACTGGCAGCTGGAGGCTGCGCCATGACACCGCTGCACCAAACATGGACACAACCCCTGCTGTGCCAGGGGGACGTGGTGGCTGGCGTCCCAGTCTCTCCCCCTGGTGCCCATTGGGGATACACCTACCCAGCCCTCACCTCTGCCTGTCCCCAGTCCCGCTGTTCGTTCTGTCCCTGCCCAGCCCTCACCTCTGCCTTTGAGGGCCTGTCTGCTCCCTGGGGCTGAAGTAGGTTCCTTCCACCTCCCTTGTCCGGATCTGTGAGGGGAGGGAGGAGGTTTCAGGGTAATAGAGAGGAGGAGCCAAGGGCTGGGTACAGGGGAGTCCTCCAGGGTCACAGAGACTGGGGGTGTGAGGCCAGAGGCTGGTGTCAGGGGGACAGTTGGAGCTCGGTTCCCCCCAACACCCAGATCAATGGTCAGATTCTCTCCCCAGGGAGGGAGCCCGGCGGGAAAGTGAAGATCAGGACCTCGGTAGCAGCATCGATAAATGTCACCTGCCCCCGGTCACAGTCCAGACAAACCCGGATCCTGCTGGGGGGTTTCAGGGGCAGGGGGGTGCGAGGGTCAGTGAGAGCCTGGAATTGATCCTGCCACCACCGCACAGCCCAGACAAGTGTCAAATCTCTCCGGGGTGTCAGCCACTGGCTGCCATGTGTCTGCCCATCTCACACGTTTCCCATCCTCAGACAGGACGAGCTGGCGATGCGCCATGTCTGGATCCAGAGTCACGTTGGCTGGGGGGGGGGGGAGAATCAGAGCATGAGGGGCAGAGCTCGGCCCTGGGGGGGGGGAGTCGATGGCATCAGGGACAGAATCTGCCCCAGCTGGGCAGTGACTCAGGACTCTCTCCTGCCTCCAGGGGCGCCCGGCTCTGAGTGGGGAGCAGCCCTGAGGTCTCGGCCTTCGCTCCTGAGGTTCATCCCACCGGCCAGTGACAGAGCGAAGAGATTTACTGCCCCCGATCTGAGACTCTTCCCGTCAGGCACCATCTGTCCCTGGGTGGGGATTAGTGGCCAGGGGCAGACTGGCAATCAAAATAGGCCCAGGAAATAGGCCCAGGGGAGGAGAAGAGAGGGTGGAGGTTGGGGGCGGGGGCACACAGGTGGGGGGGACAGCCAGGCAAGGGGGGGGGGGTTCACAGGCAGGGTCGTTGCAGGGGAGAGAACACAGGCGGGGGTGGCTGGCCGCGGGAGGGGGGGCCACGGACGGGGAAAGGGAGAGTTGCGGGGGATCACACGGGAGGGGTTGTGGCCGGCTGGAGGGGGCACACGGGCAGGGTGTAGTAAAAACTAAGTGTGCTTCTTCCCCTCCATTGCTTAAGCTCGAAACAGCACGTATCATTTAGCTGATTGCACATGTCTTAGATGCTGCTAAACTTTCTGCCAGGGAACTGAGTAAACTTGCAGTGACCAATCACGTTGCGACACGCTGACCAGAAGGAATGTGAAATCTATACAAGTTTCAGCTCAGGCGATGCTCAAGGTCGACCTTGCTTTGAGCACTGAGCTCCTCGGCCAAACTTGTTTGCAAACAATAAAATAGAGTTGGACCCAGCCTGAAAGTGAGACTCTCTTCTTGAAGCAAATTGAACTAGCCCCCAGGGGACGAAACTAGCAATTTATGCAACAGGTGTCCCCTTTGGGCCCCGCTCCCAGGTAGAGTCGGCAGCCACAAGGGCTGGGTCAGTGTCTGGGGGTTCCCCTGCTGCTGGGCCCCAGGACAGGCCTCCCTTCCCAGCCACAGCAGGGCCGGTCCCAGGCTAGGTTGGGCCAGGGGAAGGGACACACCACAGGTGTGAGAAGACCGACCATGGCTGGGTTCAAGCCAGGTAGAGGGGTCTGCCCGGGTAGGTCTGGGCCTGGGGGCTCGGGCTGGGAAGTGGTGACCGGGCCATGGATGATCCCAGATACAGCAGGATTGGGTCCAGGGGGTGAGGGAAGTGGCATGTCCAGGCACCCACAGGTCCAGGTGTATTGGCTGCAGCTGGGTTCGGGCTGGGAGCCCCCGAGCCCTTCCTCTCTCCTCTCGCTCTGCCCAGCCAGGGGAGGGAAGAGACGCTCCCCTTGGAGCCAGAGTCCAGCCAGCCACCGACAGTCACTAGCTGAGCACCCGCTACAGCCCTCGCTCTGCCGGCCGGGCTATGGAAGGGCCTGCGGGGGCTGCCATTGAGCAGACAGCTCAGGTTTAAGCCTCAAGCCCCAGCACAAACCCTGCAGCCGGGCACCTTCACTTACCTCCGCAGAAGCTCAAAGGGGAGGGAGGGAGCCCTGTTAACTCTGGCTGGGGAAAGGAGACAGGAGGCCCCGTCTCTCCCATCCTGGCTCTTTGCTTCTGTCACGGGCTGTGGGGGAGTCACCGGCCTGCACCCCCATCCGCAGCCAGACACGACTCTCACCGGCAAGTCGAACTGAAGGTTTATCGGTTCACAGGACACAACGCAGTGCGGGATCTTTGTTAACACAGGGACCAGGAGCAGGCAGGACCATTCCTCTCTGGGAAAAGGGCTCTGGGCCCGGCTCCCCCCTTCCTGCTCAATCCCCCTCCCTCATCCTAACCCAACTAAGACTGACCCTTCCCCCCAGGCCCTTGTCACCATCCTGGAGTCAGCCCCGCCCGCCCCTTTGTTCCCCTTCCTGGTTGAAGGTCTTGTCTGCGGCCCCCTGGTCCTCAGGACACGAGACTCAGGACAGGAGAGACACATTCACCTCCACAGTGAGTCATGTCCAGCCTTCCCCTTCCTCGGCCAAGCCGTGTTGCAGTGCCCTGGGAAACTGAGGCATGCACACACACAGAGATATTACAGAACAGCACAGGACAGTAGACTCACATACAGCACCACCAGGCAAACAGAGTGAACACAGACCCCGCGACGTCACAACTTCCCTGCAGGCATCACCGGTAGACATGGTAAGAATCCGCACTTAGAGCCCAAGGCTGGGAACCACATTCCCTGGAGGGAGGGGGATCTAGAAAGTTCTCAGGAGTGCAGGGGGGTAAACAGGCCGACACTGTGACATGTCAGGATGGGCTAAATCATCCTGCATCGGGAGGAGCAGGGACAGGGGTATCCAGAGGCCCCCAGACTGTGGATGGAGGCAGGAAAACCCACAAAAGTCTCTGCCTCACCGTATATTTTGCAAAGACAAGAAGAGGCAGCGAACAGCCTGGCAGAGGAGGGGAGGCAGGAACTCAGGCTGGGGGGGAGAAGGGACTGAACACTGAGAGGGGAGGGAGAGATGATTTCTGGGTTCCCGCTGTGTGTGTGTCTGCGGGGGCAGGGCTGAGGTTTCCATGCCCGTGATCAGGACAGCAGAGATTTCTCCCTGCCCGCTCCTCTTGGGAATGTCGGGGGAGATTTCACTGGGGGTCGAGGTTCCGGGAATTCCCCAGCCCCCCTAAGTGCGGCAGCTCCCCACGACCACGGCCCCCGACTCCACTTACCGTCCATGTTCTCCTGGGTGCTTCAGAGAGCGTCTGACCCCCCGGCTCAGCTCCGGCTCAGGGTGGGAGGACTCCAGCCGGGTGTGGCTCCCCCTCTGCCTGCGGCTGGACAGGACACAGCAGGGAGCGGTGACCCCGTCGCCCGTCACAGCCTGGCCCTGGGAGCCGGATCTGATGTGGGAGGGTGCAGGGGGAGCCTCTCACCAACCCTGGAGAGAAGCCAGGGGGGAGGGCAAATTAGCCATGAGCCTTGTACACCCTGTACCACCGGGTCTGGCAGGGGGGGCTCTGTCTGTGGGGCACAAACTTACAGATAGTCAGGGACATAGGGCAGAGGCTGGCAGAGAGGTGCTGTTTGTGGGGACAGACTGGCAGTTAGTTAAGGACATGGGGGAAGGGCTGGCAGAGGGGGGCTCTGTCTGTGGGGCTCAGACTGGCAGGTAGTCAGGGATGTGGGGCAGTGGCTGGCAGAGGGGGCTGTGTGTGTGGGGCACAGACTGGCAGTTTTTCAGGTACATTGGGGGTTGGTGACTGATAATAGGAGACTAGCTGGTCTCATGGGGGTGTCTGGGTGGGGAAGTTTCTAGGCTGCGGGAGACGGGGGGGTGGGGTTTGGACGGGGGGCACAGGCAGTGCTGGGCTGTGTGTGCACTGGTGATACAGGATGCAGAGTTAACGGGTAGAAAATCTTCACCCCTGGCCTGTGTTTCGGGGGCAGCTGGACCAGCCGACGTGGTTTCTGGTGCTTCCTTTGAGCACCCCCCCAGGAGCAGGTCGGGGCTGTTGTGTTCACTAGTCTGATGATGATGATGGAGGAAATGTTGCCGTTCAGCTGAGTGTGAGCAAAAGCAACACACACGCCCAGGAGAAACCACGTCCTAGTTCCAGTGCCCAGTGCACCCCTCACATCCCTCTTCTAGCCTCTAGGCCTGGTGCTCCTGGGAACCTCTCCTGGGACCCCCCTCTCTGCCCCTGTGCAGAGTCCTAGAATCACTGGGCTGGAGGGGCCCTGAGGAGTCAGCTCGTCCTGTTCCTGCTCAGAGCAGGGCCCAGCCCAACTCACTCACCCCAGCCAGGGCTTTGTCAGGTCTGGCCTTAAAATCCTCTCAGGACAGAGATTCCCCCCCTTCCCCAGGCCTCCCGCTCCAGCGTTTCCCCAGCCTCAGTGAAATCGTTTCCCCTAATACCCACCCCAGAGCTCCCCAGCTGCAACTCGAGACAGTCGCTCCTTGGGATCCCCTCTCTGGCCATGGAGAGACCCTCTTAGGCCTCTGCCTGGCCTGCATCCTCTGCCTCACCCACCCCCAGCACAACCGGCTGTGAGCCCCAGGCTGGACCTTCCTCCTCAGCCCTCGCTCTGGTCACACAACAAATGGCCTGGTAGCACTTTACAGACCAATAAAACATGTCGCTGGGATCATGAGCTTTGGCAGGCTCAGCCCCCTGCTTCAGATGACCGGGGGCTGGGGGGCATCAACCCTGCCCTGCGAATCAGCCCCCCCAGTCCTGCTGGGCCTGCCCCCCGAGGGAGCGGAGTAGAAAAGCCTCTGGAGCCGCTCAGGCCGGGCCGACTGCAGGAGGAGGAGGATGCGCAGGGAGCTCCGGGCCCAGGGGAGCCGAGGGGGCAGGAGCCTCCAGCAGCAGCCACGGCCAGGGAGGCCCTCGGACGGGCCATGCCCACAGGCCGTGTGAGGGGAGAGACGCCAGGGCTGCTAGGAAGGGGCCCGGGGCGGGGATTGTTCCTGGGGGCTCAGCGTGTGGCGGTCGGAGTCCCTGCTCCTCGGCCAGCAGGGCCCAGGGCTTGGGCCCAGGGACACGGGGGCTCAGGTGACTGGGCGGGAATGGGAGCGTTTGTGCTGCCAGCTCCCATCGGCGGCCCTTGGACTGACATGGGTGGGAGGAATTGGACCGGCTGCCCCGCGCTCCGCAGAGGGAAATGTGGGCTCCCCAGTGCTGAGCTGCTCCAGACAATTCTTTCCCCGCCGTGTGGCTGGGGGCTCCGGCCAGAACACGCCTGCTCCGACTGACCCCGTGTTGGGGGGGGAAGGGCTTGTCAAGGGGTCAGACGGGCAGAGCCTGTGGGGGTTGGGTGGATGCGGCTGCCCCCCTCTGCAGAGACCAAGTCGTGCAATGGGGGATTCTCCATCCCTTGCCATCACTGAGCCGTGACGTGAGGGCATCAGTAACAGCCAGGGCAAGTGGGGCTGGGGGGCAAGTGGAGCTGGGGCCGGAGGGGTGGGGGAGGTTTTGAGGCCTGCAAGGTGCAGGGGGTCAGACCAGATGCTCATGATGGTTCCTTTGGCCGTTCAAGTCTGAGCCTATGAGACCGGCCTCTGGGCTGCTCTGGGACTCCTGACACCAGCTATGACCCACAGCCCCTGCTCTGACTCCTAGGCATGACTGCTCCAGCCAGGAGTCTGGGAGGGCTTTGCCTGGGGAGGGGGCTGTGCCTGTGGGCTGCATCCCAGTGAGGGGCTCTGCTGGCACCGCTCTGTCCCCACAGGCCCTGGGGGGTAGCCGCCCCCTCGGCTGTCATGGGAAAAATGTTTCAAGTCCTTCGGTTTGCAGGGAATGGCTGAGACCCACCCGCGCGTGTGCTTAAGGCCCAGAAATCAAAGCTCATACAATCCATTATTGGTTGATTTCTCTTCAATCTCTTTATTTTAAATCAATCTCACAATTGTTTACTTGGCTCCTGCTGTTGCTACCCCTGAGGTGGGTGGAGATTTTGGCGTTGAAGGAGCATCTCTCGGACACCACGAATCACTTCTCCTCTTCCCGGCAATGCAGGAGAAGGCAGCAGGGACTCCAGAGTCAGCGGGAGGCTGGATACATCTGGGCTGGCCCCAGTGGCCGGCAGACACAGAGTTTTGGGCCTGGCTGAGCAGCAGGTTTCTTTACGCACCCATCTGTTCCCAGGAGTCTCTGGCCACTCCCTGCCGTGGGTGCTGCTGTGTGAGCCCTGCCCTGGCCCTGGGCGATCCTGGCCAGGCCCTCCCTTTGCTCCTCCACTCTCCATCCAGGCAGATCTCTGAGTTGGGGAAACCTCCCCTGAGAACCTGCCGCCTCCTCCGTGGAAGTGGTGGGAAAGGGGCTGCCGGGAACTCCTGGCCGTGGTGGCCCTCGGGGTCGTAGAGGAATCCCCTAGTGCAGCGTTTCTCCCCCTGGGGGTCCCTGCCCAGAAGGGGGCGGCAAGGCGAGGGCAGGAGGGTCGCTCACGGGGGCACCGGACGTTTGGGCTTTCCCAGCCGTGGCCTCGTGTTCAGTCCCCAGGTCCCCATCCCGGCGGAGTTTGGAAATAAGAAGAAATGTCCCTGATCTCTCCTGGCCTCCCCAGCTGGACGGCTGGAGGGGCAGCTGCTCTCTGCCCCCAACCTGGCCAGCAGCGGCACAGACGGAAGGGTGGCAACAGCATCGCTGCCTCCACTTCCTCCTGCGGTGCTGCTGCTGCTGGCACTGACCCCACAGCTGGGATCCCGCTCGCTCTGGCCACCCAGCTTGGAAGGGAGCGATGCCCCCAGCAGGGGGCAGAGGGAAGGATGCAATGGCAGCCACACCCCCTTCCTTCTGCGCTGCTGCTGGGAGCGGAGCTGCCCTCCGAGCTGGGCACCTCCCCTGTGGCCCCTGCTCTGTGGTCCCCAGCGGAGAAGGCAGCCCTGCCAGCAGCAGTGCGGAAGGAACGGTGGCAACAACATGCCAGGCCACCCTGCCTCTGCGCTGCTGCTGGGGCGGCGTTGACTTCTGAGCTGGGGGACCCGTCAGTGACCACCCCTCACTCGCTGCTCAGTGGGGCCCCCTCCGATCTGGGCCCCACAACAGCAGCCGCTGCTCTGCTGCCGCCCAGGTCCAAAGGCAGCGCCACCGCCTGCAGCGGCACAGAAGGAAGGGCTGAGATACCAGACCAGGCCTCCCCTCCTCCTGTGCTGCTGCTGGCGCTGACTTTGCAGCTGGGTGTCCTGCCAGCATGGGCCACTCTCAGTCTACTCCGTGTGGCAGGCCAGGCTGCCCCCAGCAGCGGCACAGGAGGGAGGGCGGCGGTCGCAGACCTTCTGTGCTCTGCTGGGTCAGGCGGCCTTGTGCACATGGTGCCTGCGCTCTCTAGCTGCCCAGCTGAGAAGTGAGGGGCACGGCCAGCAGCGGCACAGCAGGGAGGGTGGCGATACCAGACCAGCTCCCCTTCCTCCTGCGTTGCTGCTGGCGGTGGGGTTGCCATCCAGGTTGGGCACCTGGCCCCTTGTAACTGCCCCCAGCCTCCTCATTAGTAGGCAGAGCCACTACCCGCAGCAGTGCAGAGGGAAGGGAGGCACCAACACACCAGGCTGCCCTCCCTTCTGTGCTGCTGCTGCTGCTGCTGGTGCTGGCGCTGCCTTCTCAGGTAGGCACCTGGCCAGTGGCCCGTCTCTGGCCACACACCCAGCTGCAGCACAGGAGGGAAAGTGACAACAACAGATCTCACCTCCTGCCTTCTGCGCTGCTGCTGGCAGCCGTGTGGCCTTCCGAGCTGGGTGTCCTGCCAGCAGCCACCGCTCTCCAGCCCCTGGCGCGGAACGTCGGGCTGCCCCCAGCCGTGGCAATGAAGGAGGGCGGCAGTCACAGAGCATGCCACGTTCCTTCTGTGCTGCTGCTGGAGCCGGAGTTGCTGCCCTGGCCACGTGCCCGACCCATTGCATTGTTTCCCAGCCGCCCTCCCCTTAAAATGCAGCGCCCCCACCAGCAGGGGTGCACAAGGAAGGGAGGCAAAACCACGCCAGGCCTCCCTCCCTGTGCACTGCTGCTGGGGGTGGTGCTGCCTTTCCACCCGCCCACATGGGCAGAGGGAGCTGCCACCAGCGGGCGCAGAAGTCAGGGCAGCGACGCCATCGAATGCCGCCCTGTGTTCTGCGCTGCTGCTGGTGACCCTGCTGCCTTCCGAGCCAGGTGCCTGGCCAGGGGCTGCCGCCCTGCAGTGAGAGTGTTAAGGACTAGCTGACTAGCTGACAAGCAAATGCTTATTGGATAGTCACGTCGACTCGGCAGTTCCCCCCTTACTGCCTCTATCAGGTAGAGGTGGCAAAGGGGAGGGAACAGACGGGACTTCAAAGCGGCAGCGCCACATGGAACCCGGAGTCAGCTGGGGGATCCCAAGCAGACCCCAGACTCCGAGTGGGGCTGCTGCTTGGAAATGCCAAGCGGTGAGTGGGATTAGCAGTCCCCAGCTGACCTTGTTTCCATGCAGCATTACCCCGGAACCCGTCATCAGCTGGGGGCTCCCCCACTGATCCCGGGCTCCAGCGCCTGGGGGCAGCTGGAGGGTCCCCAGCTTATCCTGGGTTCTGGGGAAGTGCTGTGCGGAGCCGCTGACCCCGGGCTCTGCCTGGCATTTGGAAAACTTCAGTGCCGCATGGAGCGCGGGGTCTATGGGGGACTCTGATCCCCCGCGGACCCCAGGCTCCATGAAGGCTCTTCTGTTTGAAACGCAGAAGAGCCTCCGGATGTCCCTGGCTGTGCATGTTCCAACCCCCCTGGGGCCCTTGTACATTTCAAAGTGCCCATCAATTAGTCGCGTTGTCGCACCAGGCTCACCCTCCCCTCTGCGCGGCTACCAGCCACGGCGCTGACTGTCCGGCTGCCCGGCGGGAGAGGTGGCGCCGTCGCCAGCCGTGGCAGAGAAGTACGAGGAGTAGCACCGTCCAGGGCCGCCCTCCCTTCTCCACTAGGGATGTCAGACAGGGAGTCATTGAATAATCGGGGCACTGCATCAAGCCGTAGCAATTCCATGGTTATTCGACAGTTGCCTGGCCAGTGCGCTTCTGCCCCAATCCCGGGGAGGCCCTGGCCACCCCATGCCGCTGCCTCTGATAACGAGGCAGCAGTGCGGGGTGGAAGCAGCCCCTGTCCACAGGGCATCCGAGCTCCCTGCAGACGGAGGCTGCACCTGCATCCCACGCAGCAGCCTCTGTGTGCCGAGAGCTTGGGACAGTCCCGGACAGAGGCTGCTCTGCAGCGTGAGGGGCAGGAGCAGGCGGCTTTAAAGAGCTGGTGCTCATGGGGAACCAACTCTTAAGCCAGCTACCCCGGAGCCCCAGCTCCTGCCTGTGCCCATCCCCCCCTTGCCTCTGTGGGAGGCAGCAAGGGGGAAAAGGGGGCTTCTGCAGAGGTGGCATGGGTGGAGAACCTGCTTAAAAGGTGGCTCCCCGCACATACCAGCTCCTGTCTGCCCCCGCCACATACTGCTACCTCTGATAGCGAGGCAGCAGTGGGATGGGGGGCGCCGAGAAGTGGCTCCATGGGAATTGATACACATGGGGAGCTGTCTTAAAAGCCGCTTCCCGCGTGCACCAGCTCCCACCAGCCCCCCTCACCCTCCGTGTTGCTGCACCTCGATCAGCAGCCGCACAGGGGTAGGAGGCCAGGCAGCTCTGTGGCATCTGGTGCTTATGGGGAGGCAGCTTAAAATCCGATAATGAGGCAGCCGGGGGAGGGGTGCGTGGAGTCGACAGGATTAACAACTAAGCCCAGGCGTATCGGTTAATCGTGTAGCCGACGACACACGTTGACATCCCTAGTTAGTGCAGCTGCTGGCGCCGGTGCTGCCCTCTGAGGTAGCCCCTGGCCAGTGGCACCTGCTCTCTGGTCACCCCGTTTGGGAGGCAGGGCTGACACCCGCCGCGGTGCTGAAGGAAGTGCTGCAATCCCGCCCCTCCTGCACTTCCTGCTGCACCGCTCTTGGGGCAGCACTGACGGCCGAGCGGGTGACCAGAGAGTCGTGGCTGCTCCTGGGGCGCCCAGCTCGGAAGACAGGGCCACCGCCAGCAGTGGTGCAGAAGTAGGAGTGACACACCACACGGAGCCACCCTGCTTCTGTGCTGCTGCTGGCAGGGACGCCGTCCTCTGATCTGGGCCCCTGGCCAGCAGTCACCACTCCCTGGCCACCCAGCTCAAAAGCCAGCCCCACATCCTGCAGAAGGGGATGAGCCAAGACTGTATCTGGGCTGCGGCTGGGCGTGGCGCTGATTTCTGAGCTGGGTGACCTGCCAGGGGCCACCGCTCTGCTGCCACCCAGATCGAAAGGCAGCCCCACCGCCAGCAGCGGTGCAGAAGGAAGGTGGCAACAACAGACCAGGCCTCCCTTCCCCCTGTGCTGCTGCTGGCAGTGGCCCTGCCATCCGAACCGGGTACCCAGACAGCGGCTGCTGCTCTCCAGCCACTCAGCTGGGAAAGCCGGGAGAAATCCGACAGTTTTTAATATTTCCAAACATCTGCCCAGAGGAAGATTTGCGGCCCGAAGACGAGGTCATGGCTGGGAAAACCCAGGCGGCCAGTGACCCTGCTCGCGAGCCCCCTCCCCTGGCCCTGGGACCCCCTTGTGGGTGGGGAGCCCCAGCTGGAGAAAGGCTGCACTAGGGGATTCCCCAATGACCCTGGAGACCAACAGGGCCAGGAGTTTCTGGCAGACCCTTTCCCACAACTTCCAGGGAATACGCCGGAACTAGGGCCCCATCGCGTCCCCCTGCAACCTCGCCCATTTCACAGCCAGACCGTGTCCACACTGCTCCCTGGCACACTCCCGGGGGCTTCCCTGGGAAATTTCCCGGCTCTCTGACCGGCCGGGTCCTGGCCCAAACTAGGATTGTGTGCAATGGGGGTGGGGGCGTCCCAAGAGAGCCAATTTCACTTCCCAGCAGCCTGCGGGGCAGGGCTAGAGCCGTTCCACCCTCACTTCTCCCTGCCCCTCAGGGTGGCTCTCATCTGCCCCCTCCGAGAGTGCCCGTGTTGGGGCAGGACAACTCCTGTCCCATCCCGGCCGAGTCAGGCGAGCAGCTGACGCCCCAGACCTCTCGCCACGTGGGGAGCTCAGACTCCCCTCGCCATTCCTCCATCCCCTCCTCTCCCCCCGTTGCACGTCTCCTGGCTGTGAAATGGGTGGGGCCCTAGTCAGGTTCCCAGGGACCTTTACCCCCCGCAGAGCAGGGGTGGGGAACCTTTGCTGGGTCGGGGCCACTGACCCACAGAGAAATCCATGGGGGGCTGCACACAAGTGAGAAATAGCCCCCCTCCCCTCCCCAGCGTGGGCCCCCAACGCAGGGTGGAGCCCCGACCTTCAGGGGCCGGATCCCCGCCAGCCGGGGCTGCATCCAGCCCCCGCGCCTGAGGTTCCCCACCCCCGCCGTAGGGAACTGCACTGGATGGGAGTCTCCCTGGGAAGGGCCTGGCCAGGCCTCCGACGCCCAGGGCAGGGCTGCGAGGCGCAGGGTTCGCGGTGGCTTCTCTGCCCGGCGTCCTGGCTGAAGGGCACCGAGCTCGTCTTCTGGGAGAAGCGGCGCAACGGGGAGGCCCCTTCATCTGATCCAGGCTTCAGCAGGTCCCAAGGTGCAGCCCCTGTCTGGCCTCTCTCCCCTGGCCGATCGGTTTCCTCCTCCGCTGCCCTGGTCCCGTGTGTGACCTCGCCTGATCCTGGCCTCTGGGCTGGTTCTTCAGCCTTCAGTCTGTGCCACGACACGCCCCGTCCCTGGGCTGGAATCGTCACCATCCGGCCCCTGGGTCCAACTTGCGCCTGGTGCCAAGGGGACGGCAGCTTCTCTGGCCACAAAGCCTGCAGGCTCCCAGCTTCCCTCTGGCAGAGCCCGGCATAGGGCAGGGCAGCCTAGTGGGTGGAGTCTGTAACCGCAGTGTGGCCCGATGGCCAGTCAGTACCTTGCCCCTTTCCTCTGGGCAGTGTGGCCCAATGGCCAGTCAGTACCTTGCCCCTTTCCTCTGGGCAGTGTGGCCCAATGGCCAGTGTTTTGCCCCTTTAGTCAGGCAGTTCAGCCTAGCGGCTGTAGTCCGTAAGCTGGCCTTGACTCACGAGGCTGTGCAGGTCCCTGTCCAGAGACAGGAGATGGGTGGATGGTTCTATCCCCAGCGGCGGGGGGGGGAAGCCCCTCCCTCTCCCCGGTGCCCGGCCGCGGCTGCGGCTCCACTCCCAGCGTGAGCAGGAAAAGCGAGGTGCTGATATCGCAGGCGGCTCCCTCCCCAGCTGTCGTCACCTGCCCTGGGGCAGCCCCTGCCGAGCTGCAGGCACCTGGGGCCAGGGTCAGACCAGGGGAGCTGGCGTGTCCCCGTGGCCGGGCTCCTCCTGGCCCAAGAGAGCAAGGGCCTGTCAGACGCGGTGCCTGGGAACCAGGGGGCAGGGGGAGCTGGGCCCTGGGATGGGCGTAGCACCTCTCTAGTGCCCCCCAGGGCCAGACCCCTCCGGGGCTATCAGTGCAGGAGCTGGTGATGCCCCTCTCCCCCGAGCTGTTCCCCTGCAGCGTCCAGCTGCCCTAGGGCCCTGGCTGGGGCTGGGTTCCCAGCGGGCTGCATCCCTGGCCTCACAAAGAGCAGGTGCCTTGGGGCCTGGGGAGGGGCTGGTCCTACATGGAGTGTGGGGGAGGGGAGAGAGACAGACTCACCCTCCCGTGGGGCTGGTCCCAGAGGGTCTGGTGCGTAGCAACCAGGCTCCCATTCCCGGGGGGGGGGGGCGGGATCGGGGGGCGACATTTCAGCAGGGCCCCCGGCCTGGCGTCTGTTGGTGTCAGCGCTTGGGGGCCCGTTGCCCAGCGGGGTCCCTCACCTCTGGTGCAGCAGCAGTGGGCACAGGGGTCAGGCCCCTCCCTGGCCGGCCGGCCGGTGTCCTCGGCTGGGCCCCTGAGGGACAGTCCCAGCTGGGCCCCAAGCTCCCTAGTGGGGGCTGTGCTGAGCTGGGATGGAAGGGAGGAGACGGGCCCCATCAGTGTCCTGCAGCCGGCTAGGGATGGCAGGGGTCCAGTTTTCTACTGGAGAGTCTGGTTTTTGGCAGTCCTGCTGCCAGCTCCCAACCCCCCTGGGCCAGGCGCCTCCCTCCCCACATCCCTCCGCTGAAGCCACTGGGGAGAGGAGCTAACGAGACCCCCAGCTCCTGGGGCAAAGAGCGGTGGGCAAGGCCCTCCAGGGGGACTTGCACCCCAGATGCTCCAGGGGGACAAGGAGGGACCCAGGTCGGGGCAGGAGTCTGGCTGGAACATGGGCCCTTAACGTCCTAGGGTGTCCCCTGAACTGGGCCTAAGTCTGGCTCAGGCCTGGGGTTGCCAGATGGTTTCAACACAACTACTGGACACACTTGACATGACATCACAATCGACATTCCATCTCCCTTGGGAAATCCCGGCCATTCCCATTGTCTCATTTCTATTGTCTCCATTTCTTTCCCACACAGAAACCTCAGATTCTGGCCTGTCCGGTTCCAAACCGGACACTGGCCACCTTGCTCAGGCCCGGCTCAGATTTGGCCCTCCCCAGGGGTTGCTGCCATCCCGCAGCCCTACCGCTGCCGGCCCTGCGGCCTGTGGGAGCCGCCTACCCACCCCAGGGTCCGGGGTCAGCTCAGAGGTCACTCACCTCCCATGCGGAAATGGGGGGGGGGGGTTTACAACCAGCTCTGTTGTTCCCTGGGCCTTGGCTCTCCCCTAGGACACTGTGGGCGTGATGCAGGAGATGACGTGCTGCGGGGGAGAGAGGTAGAGCCGGGTCAATAGACCAGTGCCCAGGCTGTGCCAACAACCCGCCCCCCCCCCGCCAGGTGTATGGGATTTGAGGGTTCCTATCCCAAAGCCAGCCAGGCCCTGACTTCAATTTCCATCACCTTCCCCTGTCCCGGATGGAGAAAAGGCCCAACACAGCCCTGTCCTGCCGGCCCTGCCCCAGGGTCCCCATGGCCCCCCCCCCCCCAGCGCTATGGGAAAATTGCTCTCCCCTCCCCCCCGGCCCCACTCATGCTCACCTACCGGCTCTCCTGGCACCTGTGTGGGGCTGTGCCCGCAGGTCCCCCTCCGGGGCCAGCTGGAGGCCTGGACCCCGGCCGTGCAGAGCCTGCAAAGGAAGGGTGGGGGGGTCACACCCGGGAAACCTCCTCCCTGTCCGTGGCCCCCGGCTCAGCCAATCAGAAGCGAGATTGGGAGAGGGGGGCGGGCAAGAGGTCTCCGGGGACGTCCCAAGTCACCCCTTGCAGGGTCGGTCTCAGAGCGATTCCAGCCCCGCCTCTTTGGGGGGCTCCTCACACAGCCAGAAAGGGCTGGGGGGTGTCTCTGAGGCTGTCCTGCCGTGCAGCTGTCAGGGGATCTCCATGAGCTCAGCCCTTCCCTAGCCCCTCCCCTCCATAGGCCTTTGTGGTGTCATTGCTCCCCCAACCCCAGTCAGGCTGATGTCCTGCCCCCAAGCACCCCCTTAGGACACACAGAGGCCTTCCAACCGGCCACAGCCCAGCCACCACTAATGGGCACCAGCCATCAGGGATCATTGGGTCCAGCCCCCTACCCTTCCGGCAGGACCAAGCACCGTTAGAGCATCCCTGACAGGTGTCTGCTCTGAAATATCTCCTGAGTGTAACCCCCCTCACAGGAAGTTTTTCCTCATGTCCAGCCTAAACCTCCCTTGCTGCAGTTAAGCCCATTGCTTCTTGTCCTCTCCTCGGAGGCCAAGGAGAGCAATTTATCTCCTCCTCCCTATAACCCCATTTTAGGCACTTGAAAACTGCTCTCGTGTCCCCTCTCAGGCCTGGTATATACTGCTGTATCACAGAAACACGCCCCCCCCCACACACACACCTGCCCATCCCCACCCCCGCTACATCCAGGGAACACGTTTGCTCAGCTGGAAGTGGAAACCTACTCTTTTGGAAGCCCAGTCTTCCTCCTCCCATCAGGAAGAAGGGAGCTTCCGAAAGAGGGCTTTTTGGGACATTTGGCCCCAGAAATGCCTCTTCAAAAAACAAAACAAAAACAAAACCCTGCCCCGGAAGAAAGGTATCAAATTACAGTTCACAATTTCCTTTTTTTTCCCCGGAAGTAGAACACACTCTCTTGAAATGCAGTGCCCAGAACTGCACACAAAACTCCAACAGAGGCCTAATCAGCAGCGAGACTCCAACTGAGGACTAATCAGCGCACAGTAGAGCAGAAGAATGACTTCTCGAATCTTGCTCACGACATGCCTGTTAATGCATCCCAGAATCATGTTTGCTTTTCTTGCAACAGTGTCACACTGTTGACTCCTGTTTCGCTTGTGGTCCACTATAACCCCTAGAACCCTTCCTGCAGGACTCCTTCCTAGCCAGTCGCTTCCCATTCAGCATGTGTGAAATGGGTGGTTCCTTTCTAAGTGGAGCGCTTTGCATTTCTCCTCATTAAACTTCATCCTGTTTACCTCAGCCCATGTCCTCCAAAGCACTTGTCACCCCTCCCAGCTTGGGGTCATCTACAAACTTAATAAGCGCCCTCTGTATGCCCTTAGCTAAATGGCTGATGAAGATTGGGAAGAGTCCCAAAACAGACCCCTGTGGAACCCCAGGTGTTAGGAACTTCCCGCATGGCTGGGAACTGTTAATAATGACTCCCCGAGATCGGTTTGAAAGAGAACAAAAGGCCGCAAGTGTCCTCCGTCAGTAACCACCCGCTTGGCCATTCGGGAGCGAGACTCTGGGAGCTAGGAGGTGGGGGGTGGGTCTCAGCACACGTCCAAATGGAGGGCCCAGGTCACCTGCTCCGAGAACTCTGCCAGCTTGAGTTCTGTGTGAGGCTTCCCACTGTCCCAACTCCCCAACACCTCCTCCTGCTTGGTGGGGCAGGGAAAGGGGAAAAGACGCAGGAGAAGGCGAGACAGAGAGAGGGAAGGGGGCAAAGGGGAACCAGACTCCAAACCTTTCCGAGGCTCCTACCTTGTCACCGGGGCCGACAGGACCAGCCGCAGGGAAGGAGAAAATGTCGACGAGGCTCCTGCCCCCGCCCCTCAGTCCCACTTCTCCATCCGGCCCCTGCAGAGACCCTGAGAAGGGGCCATGCTGCTGCCAAGCTGCAGGAAACTCGGCGTTTGCCCCGGCCGTGCACCTCTGTCCTGAGTGCTTGTTGCCAGAGACTCTTTGTGAGGTCATCACTGTCCCCCAATAGGCTGTGGTCATACAATAGGCCCTTTGTGATGTCACTGCCACCCCCCCCCCTCCACCCATCCTCTGCTAAGCTGGTGTCCTGGCCCTGGCCAGCACCTCTGGATGTTTCAGGGGTTCCCCTGGAGCCCCACTGAATGGCAGCTGGGTCTGGAGCCGAGTGGGCTGGGCAGTGACGCCCCAGAGGCTGCTCCCCATCCAGCTTCTCAGTCGTTAGCAAAGTGTAAAGACGGGGGGGCCCATTAGAGCATCAGATCTGCCCCCTGCACATCCTAGCCCCCTGTATCTCCTCACAGTTGCTATGTTCTGACCCCCGCACACACGAGAAAGGCAGCTCCTCTGCATTGGAGACACCAAACAAGGGGGCATCCCTCGCTGGATTTGGCTGTTTGTGCCAATGGTGCATCAGCCTCCCCGGGAAATATTTGGGCCTCCTTTCTCCCATGGGCTTGCCTGTTTGCCCCTTCCAGCCACCAGCCTTGTTCTGCCTTTTCTGCAACATCAACCAGGCCTTTCATCCATGATAGTTTTGCTCCCGGAAACATTTGGCCACGTCCGTGAAGTCCCCTCTCAGCGTCCTTTGGCAGACACTAAACAGGTGTTTTTCTTCAGCCCTCAGAACATGGGGCTCTTTGCTGCCCCAGCTTCTATTTTCCAACATCTGTTTCCTGGAGGCAGCCACAGCCTCCAATCTCCATCTCCCAGATGCTGTGTCCCTTCCCAACCCTGCTTACCCCTTTGCCTATGTGCCTAATGACGGCTAAAGCTGCATTCCCCACAGCAGCGTCCTGTGGCTGCCCGTTGAGCATCTTGTCCTACGTGTCCCCGAAATCGTTCTCACGGTTCCTGCCTGTCAGGGACAGCACCTCACTCTAGGGGTGGGGCCTGCCTGCTCTGGGATGGGACAGGGCCTTGCCTTTGGCTCTGGGAAAACCTGGTTTGCTGGCCAGGGTCCAGCTTCCCAAGGGATCCAGATGGCTCCATAGCACTGCCCAGGACTCCGCCTGATTTGACCCTACTCGGTTTTGGTCCCTGCCCATGTTGGCGGGACTGGTTGGCCCTGAGGGACTCATCCGACGTCACACAATGAGGGTACGTCTACACTACAACGTTAATTCGAACTAACTTAGTTCGAATTAGTTAATTCGAACTAAGCTAATTTGAACTAATGGATCTAGACTAAAAAACTAGTTCGAATTAGCATTTTGCTAATTCGAACTAGCATGTCCACACATAGTGGACCCTGAACTGGGCTTAAGGATGGCCGGAAGCAGTGCCGGCAGGGCATCAGAGGAGGACTTAGAGCGTGGAGATGCTGCCTCAGGCTAGCCGAGGGCTGCGCTTAAAGGGACCCGACCCCCACCCTGGACAGATAGTTCTCAGGGGTGCCCCGCTTGCAAAGCAGTCCTGGCTTGGAGTGCACGGACTACCCACACTGGGCACATCACACCACTCGGCCATCAGCCCGGCTGCACGTGCCGCAGGCTGCCATCTGGGGAGAGGGGGCAATTGGGGGTCTGCAGGAGAGCTTCCACCCCCAGAAGCCCGCAGAGCCAGCCCAGTCCTCCCCATCGGGGGCTCGTGCCCCAGTCTTCCCTCTCCTCCTTCCACTTACCCTTCCCTAGCCCCTCTTCTTGATGTACAAAATAAAGGACACGTGTGTTCAAAAATAGAAACTCTGTTTATTTAACAAAACTCGGGGAAACTGGGAAAAGGAGGTGGGAGAGGGGAAGAGAGAGGGTGGGAGAGGGGAGGGGGAAAACTGGGAGGAGGGAGCTGAAAGGGGGAAGCAAGGGAAAGGAGGGGGTGGGGAAACTGAAGGATCAGGGGTGGGGGTCTCGCCGGGCCAACCGCCTCCCAGCACAGCGAGGGAGGGGGCCTCGGCGTCCCCGGGGGGATGGGGTGGAGGGTGCGGAGGTTGAGGTGGGGGGTGTGGACATTGAGGAAGAGGTTGTGGGGGTTGAGGAGGGAGAGGTGGGAGGGGGAGCAGGAGTGGGAGGAGGGACAGCAGTTGGGGGGGCAGCAGGTGCAGGACCAGCACGGGGCACCATGCTCTGCAGCAGGAGCTGCAGGTTGGTGCTCAGCCCTCGGAGCTCAGCCAGCAGCTCGTGGCGGACCTGCAGGTCTTCCCTCATCCAGGCCTGTAGTGTGCAGTGCACGGCTCGCAGGGCCCCCAGGTGCTGGTCCCAGTACTCCTGCTCCGTGCTGGCGGTCCGGAGCAGGCCGCAGGTGCGGGAGCATGTCCCGGGCGGGGTGGTGCGCCCTGCACGAGCAGCTGGTGCAGCTGTAGAGAAAGAAGAGAAGGGGTCAGTTCTCCCTGGGGACGCAGAGGATGACGCCCAGCCCCCTCCCCAACTCTGCAACGTGAGGGTGACCATGTCCTGCACCGTCACAGCCGCTGTGCTTGTACAGAGGCCATGGTCAGGATGTCTGGCTCTTCCCAGGACTGGGAGCTGCCCCAAGACCGCACCCATGTCCCTGTGCCATGTATAGTGTGGCCGGGGCGGTGGGGGGGAAGGGGAGATGTCCCCTGCCTCCGTGTAGAGGGGACATGTGAAGGGAAATCATCCTGCTGGGTCCTGCCCCGGGGTCGGGAGCATGTCACGTCTCTTTGCACAAGCATGTGCCTCTTGGGCAATGGCCCCTGGGTGTCACGCAGCTGGAGCCACCTGCCCAAGGGTGGCATGGCACGTGCTCGCACGTGCACAGGTGTCTGCGTGATCTGTGGAAGGCATGGCCCACGCGTGCAGTCTCTGGTCTCCCTCCCACCTCCCCCCCCCCCCGAACTACTTAATTCAAACTACTTACCCGGTACGGTCTCCCTGGACGAACCTGCTGGAACTGCTGGCGGTGGCCCTTCTGGTGCGCCCAGGTCAGGGCCCTCTGGTCCCGGCTCAATGTCCGCTGGGCTGGCACGGACCGCCCTGTCCCCCAATAGTTGGTGGAGGGCAGCGAAGTAGGGGCAGGCGGCAGCCCCTGCACCGGCGCCGCCCCTTGTGGCCCTGGCGTACCCCTGCCGCAGCTGTTTCACCTTAATGCACACCTGCTCCTGGGTGCGCCTGTGTCCCCTGCTGGCCATGGCGGCTGCTATGCGGCCATAGACGGCCGCATTCCTCCTCCTAGTGCGGAGATCATGGACGTTGGGGGCCTGCCCCCAAATCTCAATGAGGTCCATGACCTCCGCACTAGACCAGGAGGCTGCGCGCCATCTACGGCCCCTGGCTGGCCCCTGGGTGCTCGGGGACTGGGCAGGGGACGGCTCACTGCCACAGGCTACCTGGCTCATGATGGGGCCACTGGCTCAGGGGTAGACACTGCTGGCAGGGCTGTCTGATTCTAGTGCCATCTGGCCAGAGTCTACCCCTTTAAGGGCCTGGGGCTGGGGGAGAGGAGAAGAGTTTTCCTGGTTGTGCCCAGAGAGGCCACCAGGGAAAGCTGGGGAGGGCTAGCCTCCCACTAGTTCGAATTAAGGGTCTACACAGCCCTTAATTCGAACTAGTAAGTTCGAAGTAGGCTTAATCCTCGTAAAATGAGGTTTTCCTAGTTCGAATTAAGCGCTCCGCTAGTTCAAATTAAGTTCGAACTAGCGGAGCGCTAGTGTAGACATACCCAGAGAGACTGGCTGGAGAGGCCAGAGCTCCGAAGTAGAGGAGGGGAAGGGAGGGTGGTGGAGCACCCATGGGGATGCTCATCTCAAAGAATGCCAGTTACTGCACAAGTGAGTAACATCTTCCTCTTCAAGGGAGATGTCCCCATGGGCACGTCACATGAGGGGACTACAAACCTATCTGGGTTTTAAGGAGGCAGGGACTCGCGATCTGGCATGAAAGCAATGGAAAGGACTGGCTTAGGCAATCTGAGTTCTCATAAGGTTCCCTGAGTAAGCAGGTAGTGCTTTGCCAACCTGTGGTCCAACGTCCATGTAGCAGCCTACAGATGTTTGTTATGGGAACCTTGTGCAGAAAGGTTATTGAGGTAGACATGGCTCTAGTACAGAGGTAGTCAACTTGTTTCAGATGAAGACAGCATGAAGACCGGGGGCAAAGTTGTTGAGTGAAAAAAAAACAAAAAACACTAAAAACAAAAACACCCGCATTAGGGGAAAAAAAGATGCAAACTCTGGGAGGGAATTTGGGTGCAGGAGGAAGTACAGAAGAGGATGCTGGTTAAGGGAGGGGGCTCAAGGCTGGAGAGTATTGGGGTCAGGTGGAGGGTTGGGGTGCTGAGCAAGCCGCAGGCTTGTGGCTATGAGGGTTCAGGAGTTTGGGCTGGGGTGCATGAGGGGCTCAAGACAGAGAGGTAGGGAGTATGATGGCAGGACACACATTTGCAGTGTGTGGATAGTGCAGGAGTGTTGTGGCAGAAGACTGAGAATGTAGGGAAGCAGGAGTTTGGGGAAGTGAGAAGCTCAGGACGGGGGCTCCACTGTATGATAGGCTCAGGTTTGAGGATGGGGGGGTGCAGGAGTGTTATGATGCTGCGGCCAGATGGCGGCTTAGCCCCAGTTGGGGACTTGTTGGCCAGGATTCATTTTTAAATAAAATACTGTGTCAAACACAAAAAGTTTCTGCATTGTCTTTGTTTATGGGAGGGGAAGAGAACCTGTTTTGTGTCAGGGGTCACTGACCCACAGAAAAGTCAGCTGGGGCCACACAAGTGAGATGCAAAAAACCAGCTCTTGTTGGTGCTGGTGGGGGCAGGGGACATGGTACTGGGGCAGGGTACTCATGAGGGGTGGGGCGGGGCAGGATCTGGCCAGAGGGAGGGGGCAGAGACAGTTGGGGCCAGTACCTGGGGATCCCGGGTCTCAGGAAGTGCATGGGCTGCTCTTTCCCTCTCTAAACAGCTGGTGTGCACTTCCTGAAGTGCCCGGTCTGTCGCTCCACCAGGGACTTCCTTCCCCTCTGCTGCCTGCCTGCGCAGGGCGTGAGTGTGTAGGAGTCACAGGGCTGCATGCCAGCTCCAACTTCTCAGGAAGCATGTGCTTTTCCTCTGCTCCCCACAACAGCTGCGAGCTTCCTGAGAAGTTGGAGCCTGCATACAGTCCCAGGATTCCTACTCCCTCCCCTCCCCTCCGGGGGGGAAAGTCTCCAGTGGTGCGACAGACCCAGCATTTCAGGAAGTGCACCAGCTGTTTAGGGGAGGGGAAGAGCAGCCTGCTCTAACCCAGTCCCCCTCCCCTTCCCCAAAGCCAGACACACACTCTCTCCCCAACCCAATCCCCCTCTCTTCCCCTTCCCCAGAGCCAGGCACACTCCCCCCCAACCCAATCCCCTCCCCCAACCTAATTCTCAGGTCCCAGAGCCACCACTGCTGCTACAGCCGTGCATCTCCCTCCAGGCACAGGGGCACATGCGCTGAGCAGCTGGCTTTGAGCATGAGCTGGCCGGGATGCCATGCGCAACCCAATCCCCCTTCCTTTCCCCAGAGCTAGACACTTCCCCTCCCTGCTGTAACCCAATCTACCTCCTCCTCAACCTTATACTCAGGTCCCAGAACAAGAGCCACTGCGCCGCATTGGGGATGCCATGCACACCCCCCCCATCCCGATCCTCCTCCCCTTCTCCAGAGCCAGGCATCTCTCCCCCCCAACCTTATGCCTGGGTCCCAAAGCTGCTGCCAAAGCCACTACCTGCGCTCAGTGGCCAGCTGCTAGCCCAAGCAGGCTGGGACAGTGTGTGTGACCCGGCCTGCATGTTCAGGATATGACATAGCATGCTGGAGGCCGTGAGTGGAATGGCACAGGCCGTGAGAGTGGCTGACCCGAGCGGTTCTGAGTTCCATCCCGGTTCCGTCAGGAGCTGCAATTTTTTTCTTCATGAGTTGCATGCGGCTCGTAAGGCTCGGGTTGGCCACCCCTGCTCTAGCAGAGTGTGCTCGTATGGTCGTTGGAGGTTCAACGTCAGATAGAGCATAACAGAGTCTGATACAGTCTGATATCCTGTGCGAAAGCCTTTGAGATGAGATGGACTGTCCCTTGTTATGGCTTGCTACGGAACTGAATAATCTCAGAGAGGATCTAAAGTGCTTAATACAATGGACAGGACTCAACAAATCAGTGTATCTACTCGCCCGTGGCAAGCAGATTTCAGCTGGTCGCCCCGTTCACTGGTGGTGCACTCATGCGCAGTGCCGGTCTGGCACATGCGTGGTGCAGAGCTGGTGAGTGGATTTCACTGCAGTTTGTCAAGCCCTGACGATGGAGGTAGAAGGAAAGTGCCCCACATAGGTTATGGGGGTGCATTTTTTACTCAAAGGAGTTAGCATGAGGTTCAGGGAAAAACGTGGCTAGGTGACTCGTTTGGTGAGGAAGGATCCATTTATGGAAGTATGATCGTATCTTAGGGAGGAATCTGAGGCGCATGTGTAACATCACTTTGTCCTTGAAAAAGGTTGCGTAAGGAGGGTCTGCCATGAATGCAGCAATTGAACATATTTATCTGGCTGAGGTGATGGCTATGAGAGAGGCTGTTTTCATAGACAAATGCAATAATGAACTGGTAGCTATTGGTTTGAAAGGAGGCTGTGAAAGTGTGTAAGACCAGGTGCAGGTCCCAAGGCTGCACAGGTGGAACAACCTCTGGGTAGAGCGCTTGTAAACCTTTCAAGAATCTCTCAGTGAGGGGATGTGAAAATATCAAGGAGTCATCGATCTTGAGATGAAAGGTTGCTATAGCGGCAAGATGGACCGTGATGGAACCGATTACAAGGCATGGGAGGGAAAACACAGAGGAGGTGGGATGATCAACTGATTAGGAAGGCATTGCCCATTGCACCTTTCCACATATCCGCTCTGGAGCAAAAGAGATGGCACTCAGCTCCTATTACATTGCAATTGGAGAACTGCAGAAGGGCCTCTTATCAACTAATAGATTAGACAATTATCCACTTCTTAACATCTTAACCCTCCCCCCTCCTTTGTCCAGCTTCCTGGGCAAAAAGGTGTCAGCTGGTTGCACCTCCCCTGCCCAGGCTCAGGTTACTCATTCTCCCTCAGTGAGTCACACCCAGACTTCCCCTCTTCATTTTGATAGTGGTGCAGTGCCCAGGGAAAGAGGCACACACAGGGTTACTACAGGACAGTGGAAATCATATGCAACATGAAGCAAACAGAGTGTCTGCAATGGGCAGATGAGAGTTTTGTGGCCCAGTGCAGCAAATTACGCAGTGCTCCCTTTGGAGAAAAAATAGAAAAAAGGTGTCCCCCTTGAGCCCACTCCTCCAGTAGCCCCACTCTGATCATGAGAGCTACCCCTCCTCATCCCTTCTCCTAACACCTCCCTCTACACACCTGCCCTGCCTCTCTCCTCTGGTGCTAGTCCCTCCCCTTCAGGTGTCTGCCCTTCTGCTTCACCCCCAGAATCCCCTGGCACCTGCATCTTCCCTTACCCCTGCACCCTCCTGGTGCCTCCCCCTGCATTGGAAGGAAAGGAAATATGGCAAAAGACCGCCTTAGCTTAATCACGAGATCTTGCATGATCTAAAAATAAAAAAGGAATCATATAAAAAATGGAAAGTAGGACAAATTACAAAAGATGAATATAGGCAAACAACACAGGAATGCAAGGGAAAGATTAGAAAGGCAAAGGCACAAAATGAGCTCAAACTAGGTACGGAAATAAAGGGAAACAAGAAGACTTTTTATAAATATATTAGAAGCAAGAGGAAGACCAAGGAGAGGGTAGGCCCACTGGTCAGTGAGGAGGGAGAAACAGTAACAGCAAACTTGGAAATGGCAGAGATGCTAAATGACTTCTCTGTTTCAGTCTTCACCAAGCAGTCTGAAGGGATGCCAAACATAGCGACTGCTAGTGGGAGGGGGGTAGGTTTAGAAGATCAAATAAAAAAAGAACAAGTTAAAAATCACTTAGAAAAGTTAGATGCCTGCAAGTCACCAGGTCCTGATGAAATGCATCCTAGAATACTCAAGGAGCTGATAGAGGAGGTATCTGAGCCTTTAGCTATCATCTTTGGAAAATCATGGAAGAGAGGAGAGATTCCAGAAGACTGGAAAAAGGCAAATCTAGTGCCCATTTATAAAACGGGAAATAACAACCCAGGAAACTACAGACCAGTTAGTTTAACTTCTGTGCCAGGGAAGATAATGGAGCAAGTAATTAAGGAAATCATCTGTAAACACTTGGAAGGTGGCGAGGTGATAGCGAACAGCCAGCATGGATTTGTACAGAACAAATCATGACAAACCAATCTGATAGCTTTCTTTGATAGGATAATGAGTCTTGTGGATAAGGGAGAAGCGGTGAACATGGTATACCTAGACTTTAGTAAGGCATTTGATATGGTCTCACATGATATTCTTATCAATAAACTAGGTAAATACAACTTAGATGGGGCTACTATAAGGTGGGTGCATAACTGGTTGGATAACCGTACTCGGAGAGTTGTTATTAATGGTTCACAATCCTGCTGGAAATGTATAACAGGTGGAGTTCCACAGGGGTCTGTTTTGGGACCGGCTCTGTTTAATATCTTCATCAACGATTTAGATATTGGCATAAAAAGTACACTTATTAAGTTCGCAGATGATACCAAGCTGGGAGGAGTTGCGACTGCTCTGGAGGATAGGGTCATCATTCAAAATGATCTGGAGAAATGGTCTGAGGTAAACAGGATTGAGTTTAATAAAGACAAATGCAAAGTGCTCCACTTAGGAAGGAACAATCAGTTTCACACATGCAGAATGGGAAGCAACTATCTAGGAAGGAGTACGGTAGAAAGGGATCTAGGGGTCATAGTGGACCATAAGCTGAATATGAGTCAGCAGTGTGATGCTGTTGCAAAAAAAGCAAATATGATTCTGGGCTGCATTAACAGGTATGTTGTGAGCAAGTAGGGTTGCCAGATGGTTGAAACAAAAATACGGAACACCTCCTCCTGCCCCCCCCCCCAAAAAAAAACAGGGAAAAAATTCTGTCGAAGAGAAAAAAAAGGGGGGGGAGACAAAGGTTGTTGAGTTAAAAAAAAAAAAAGGGACTGGACTCCAAGACAAGCAAAAAAAAATGTTTTTTAAATAGAACAGCATTAAAACAGCATATCCCCTTTAAGAGGCAGAGATAGGGAAGAGGGGAGCGGTTGAGCACTAAGACCTGGGGAGGCAATGCTCACTCCTGATTTCCAAAGCTCTGGCTTGCCATTGATCTTTTTTTTCCCCAGCGGCCATTTTGTGCCGGAAGCCATGCGGAACCAGGTAAGCATGAGGGGTGGGGTCCGGGTGTTGGGGGCCAGAGGAGGGTTTGGAGTGGAGGAGAGGGAGGCCGGGCACCGAGCGTGTTTAGGGTTGCCAGGTGCCTGGCATCTTTGCCTCCTGGCCAGGGGGCAAAAAAATCAGACTACCTGACAGCTCAGGTGTCCGGTATTCTCTGATTTTTTTTACCGGACAGGAGGCGAAAATACTGGACTGTCTGGGTGAATACCGGACACCTGGCAATCCTATGAGCAAGACACGAGAAGTCATTCTTCCGCTCTACTCTGCACTAGTTAGGCCTCAGTTGGAGTCTTGTGTCCAGTTCTGGGCACCGCATTTCATGAAAGATGTGGAGAAATTGGAGAGGGTCCAGAGAAGAGAAACAAGAATGATGAAAGGGCTAGAGATCATGAGCTATGAAGGAAGGCTGAAAGAATTGGCAGACAGGGGCAGAGAGGCAGGTCTGGGACCTAGGCAGACAGGGGCAGGGAGGCAGGTCTGGGACCTAGGCAGATGGGGGCAGAGAGGCAGGGCTGGGACCTAGGCAGACAGGGGCAGAGAGGCAGGTCTGGGACCTAGGCAGATGGGGGCAGAGAGGCAGGTCTGGGACCTAGGCAGATGGGGGCAGAGAGGCAGGGCTGGGACCTAGGCAGATGGGGGCAGAGAGGCAGGGCTGGGACCTAGGCAGATGGGGGCAGAGAGGAAGGGCTGGGACCTAGGCAGACAGGGGCAGAGAGGCAGGGCTGGGACCTAGGCAGACAGGGGCAGAGAGGCAGGGCTGGGACCTAGGCAGATGGGGGCAGAGAGGCAGGGCTGGGACCTAGGCAGACGGGGGCAGAGAGTCAGGGCTGGGACCTAGGCAGACAGGGGCAGAGAGGCAGGGCTGGGACCTAGGCAGATGGGGGCAGAGGCAGGTCTGGGACCTAGGCAGATGGGGGCAGAGAGGCAGGGCTGGGACCTAGGCAGACAGGGGCAGAGAGGAAGGGCTGGGACCTAGGCAGACAGGGGCAGAGAGGCAGGTCTGGGACCTAGGCAGACGGGGGCAGAGAGGCAGGGCTGGGACCTAGGCAGACGGGGGCAGAGAGGCAGGGCTGGGACCTAGGCAGACAGGGGCAGAGAGGCAGGGCTGGGACCTAGGCAGACAGGGGCAGGGAGGCAGGGCTGGGACCTAGGCAGACAGGGGCAGAGAGGCAGGTCTGGGACCTAGGCAGACAGGGGCAGAGAGGCAGGGCTGGGACCTAGGCAGACAGGGGCAGGGAGGCAGGGCTGGGACCTAGGTGGGCAGCAGGGCAGACAAGGCCCTTCCAGGAGGCCCAGCTGCGCTCTCCATGGAGGAGCCAACCAAGGGCTCAGCCCCAGGGACAGAGGCGTCTGCCCAAGCCCAGGACTGGACCAGGGACCTTTCGACCTCCAGCCTCGCGCTCTCCCAACTCCGCTACCTCAGCGGCTGCCCCCTGGCCCCAGGGCCTGCGCGTCTCTCCCAGGGCGGTTTCCTCAGCAGCAGCGCACGAGAGAGAAGCTGTTGGCAGGGCCCCTGCAAGGCAGGAGGAACTTTGCCCAGCCCCCCTCAGCCTGACTCGCTACTTGGCCCCTTTCCTGCCTCCCTGCCCGGGCTGTGCCGGTGGCTGACAGGGGCTGCGGCTGCGGGGGGCGGGAAAGAGGAGGGGCAGTGAGAACCTGGTGGGAAGAGGGTCCAGCTGCCTCTTTGCTGATTTTTCTCCCCACAGCTGGATTCCAGGGCTGGTCCAAGGGGGCTGCTCCCCAGACTCTCCCAGGCCCCCTCTGACTGGCCCCAGAGCCCCCTGCAGCCAGGCTGGGCGAGTGGCCTGAGACTGTGGGACCTCTGGTTAGCCCCTGACCCCCCCCCCCACACCACTGGAGACCAGCGCCAGCTCCCTCCCCTCTCCCCCCCCCCCCCCCCCGCCCACTGCCACGAGAGCTGGGGAGACTACACTGAAAAGACGCAGTTGTCACTGCGGCAAAGCACAAGGGTGAGAGCTGGTCTCTGGGCCAGCAGCCCCAGGATGGAACCAGGACCCCCCCCCCCCCTCACAGCACAGGCGAGCTTCCCACCCTCGGTGCTCAGTCTTCACCCCTTGAGAACAGCATCAGCTACACCCCCCTGCAGTGGGTTACACGGGCACCAGAGGGTACGTCTAGACTACATGGCTCCGTAGATTAAGCCATGTAGATTTGTTGTTTTGGCAAAGGCAAATGAAGCCGCGATTTAAATGATTTAAATAATCGCAGCTTCATTTAAATTTACATTGCTGCCGCACTGAGCCGACAAACAGCTGATCAGCTGTTTGTCGGCTCAGCACGCTAGTCTGGACGCTCCCCTGCCGACATCAAAGCCCTTTGTCGGCAGCCCAGGTAAACCTCGTCCCATGATGACAGAGGCATGTAGTCTAGACACAGCCAGAGAGACCTGGGGCTTAAGGAGCCTAAACGCCAGGTGGGGAGAGGCAATTAGTCAGTAGCTGTGACCATTGCCCTCCTTCCCTGGCTGTTCTATCACACCCCCATGTCGGGCAGTGAACCTCTCAGTTGCTTGTTACCCCTTTCTCACTCAGGGTGCATCTGCCCTGCCCCGTTATTCCGAAAGAACAATGCGAGTGTCCACACAGCAATTCCGCTATTGGGAAATAAAGTCGAAAGCATCATTCCAGCTTCTGTAACCCTCATTCCACAATAACTAACGCCTCTTCCGAAAGATCCATTTCCAAATGCTGGTCATGTGGACGCTCCACTGCTGCTATTAAGAAATAGCTCCCCCCCCCCCCCCGGGTCATTCAAAGCTATTACTGCCCAGTGCTTCCTGGGGCTCTACATCGAGGTAGCACATCCCCATTAGGGGAGCCTGCCTCAGACTCATTTTGAGGCTTCTCTCTAGTGTGGATGCTCTTATTTCAGAATGTATCTTCCAGAACAGCTTAGTCCGAAATAACGGTGCAGTGTAGATGCACCCTGAGCGCCTAGGCCCAAGTTTGGGGCCTGGCAGATGTTTTGGAGGAGTCACTGTCAGTCTGGACTCATCACACTTCATGTAAAGGCTGGTAGAATCTGTAAAGGGAAAGAGCAGGAGAACACGCCCAGAAAGGAAGCACTGACTGATTCATAGTGCAACCCGCCCATTTCCCAGCAAACGAAAGTGACACTAAACTCTCTGGTCTCTGCAGGAGAAGCCATGGCTGCTGCGAATACAGTAAAGAAGCTCCAGGATGAAGTGACCTGTTCCATTTGCCTGGAGTATTTCAACGATCCAGTGGCTCTCGACTGTGATCACAGCTTCTGCCGAGCCTGCATCACCCAGAGCTGGGGGGGACTCACCACAGACGTCTCCTGCCCCCAGTGCAGACGGACCTTTGCCCAGGGGAACCTCAGGCCGAACAGGCAGCTGAGGAGTTTCGTGGACATGGCCAGAGAACTCCAGTCACAGGCAGGGAGGGAACCAGCCTCAGGAAGACTGTGTGAGAAACATCAGGAGCCTCTCAAGCTCTTCTGCAGAGAGGATGAAATCCCCATCTGTGTGGTGTGCGACAGATCCAAGGGGCACCGAGGTCACACCGTGATTCCTGCCGAGGAAGCTGTCGAAGAATTCCAGGTAGGGAAATGCCGACTGTGATCCCTGCCCTCATGGGACGGAGGGGAGCACTGGGGAGCAGCTCCCGCCCTGGGAATATAGCCAATAGGATCGGGGGTGGGACTGCAGGAAGCAGGGACGGCCTGGTGATAGGGCACCACAGCAGGGTCCTTGCCTTCTGAGTGCCCCTTGTGGCATGGGCTAGCCCTGCCTCAGTTTTCCAAAAAACACCCACAGTGGCATTTTTTGAAGCCAGTAAGAGCCCTGCTCTCCCAGCAGGGACTTTCAGGATTTTGAGTCTGGAGTTTGACCTTATCATCCTGAGCAAGATCCAGGGTTTCCTCTGCCTGCTCTAGGGGCCTCCTCCCTCTGGCTTTCCCTGGGACACTGTTTGACCTACCCCAGGCCAGATTGGATCCCAGGGCCCCTCATCCAGCCCTTCATTGTCTCTGCCTGGGGAGGAGAATTGACTATGTCTCAGGCGGGGCTGACAACCAATGTGCCTTCTAAAATAGTCCGTCTGGGTGTGGAATAAATTTTATTCAGTGCGCCAAGGCATGTGTCACTGTGCACCACCCATAGAAACACCTGCTGCCAGCTGTGGGTGACTGGGCGTGCTGCTAATCAGCTGGGTAGCACTGGAATCTCTCCTAGCTGACGGCCCAAACGCCCGGCTGACAGGAACCCTGCTGAGAGCTACTCCCTTGAAAGGGCCAGCCAGACTGTGCCCAGCCTTGTCCCCACCCTCTCTGAGACGCAGAGAGAGTTCCAGTCCTGCAGATTCCTCTTTGGGATTTCTCTCTGCAGATTCGGGGGGGGGGAAACTTGTGCCCCCCACGTGTCCATGCTGACGTTCATGGCAATGGCAATAATTGGTAGTGAGTAGAATGCATTGGTGTCTATAGCACTTGCCTCTCCGGGCCCCAGGGAGTGATTGGGGCCCCTTGGGGCCAGGCACCCTACAGACAAGCCAGCCAGAGAGAGCTCCTAGCCCCAGCCACAGCCTCATGCACACGGCCCACAGTAGGTGGGTAAAGAAAGAACCAGGGTGGGAATGGGGGAGGGGCACTGAGGGGTGTTTGCAAACACCTGCAATCGCCAGAGCTAGGTCAGTGCGGGTGGTTGCCAGGCCAGATTTCCACCCTGCACCTGCCTGGCTGTGTCCCTCCTCTCTGCTCCTCCCCCACCCCTCCACGCGCCCCGGCCTCTCTGGAGGTCCCCGACGCTCGCAGTGTCCCTCTTCTCCTCCAGCTCCCTCTCCTGCCATCTCCCCTTGCCCCTGCGCATGCAGCCTCTAAATATGTGACCCCAGCTCCCTACTGTAACAAGGGCCAAGAATTTCAAACACTCTGAAAACACTCCCAGGGTATGTCTACACTCATGGCTTCTTGAGTGAGTAATATGCAAATGAAGCCAAGCCTCATTTGCATACCTAATGAGCCACCATATTTTTAGAAGAGACTCTTGCGCAAGAAGGAGCTGTCTACACTGCCCCTTCTTGCATGAGAAAAACCCTCTTGCGCAACGCCGTTCTTCCTGAAAAGTAATAGGTGTAACGGCATTGCGCAAGAGGGTTTTTCTTGCACAAGAAGGGGCAGTGTAGACGCTCCTTCTTGCGCAAGTGCCTCTTCTTAAAAAAATTGTGGCTCATTAGGTATGCAAATGAAGCTCAGTGATATTCCACGCTTAGCCTCATTTGCATATTACTCGCGCAAGAAGCCGCGAGTGTAGACATAGCCCCAGTGTCTATTACTGTGATTCTGTGTCTCTAATCCCATAAACCTGCCAGGCCCTGCAGTGGCGAGTACAGTGTGTGGTTGCGCAGAGCCAGCTCCCCTCCCACTAATTCTAAAACTAACAATAAGAGAAACAAAACTAAAAAACTAAACATCTTCCCTGGCAGGACATTACAGAAATGGGTTGAACCAAAAATGATCTATTTTAAAATTATTAGCAAATCTCACATTTGATTTTTTGCTTAGTCACATGAAATGTTTCTGCGTCTCCAGGAAAAGCTCCAGGCCCAGCTGAAGACTCTGAGAGCTGAGAGAGAAAAGCTGCTGGGACTGAAAGTGAGCAGGGAGGAGACCAGCCAGAAGTATCTGGTAGGTGCCCGGTGTTATTACCCTGCCATTGTAGAGAGCCGCAGGGAGTTGATCCCGAATCTGACATTAAAGAGCGGCCCTAGACTGGATTACTGTTTCTCTTCATCAGCCAGAGAATGAGCACCCAGAAACCACAATTCATTGTTTTAGCAAAATCCCTCCTTAGGGTTGTGCCCTAAACCAGCCGCTTCTACCCTCTGTACATTTGTGGACCCCTTTAGAAATGGCAGAGGGAAGTTCTGACCCCTTTGAAAATCAAATCTCTGTGTGAGCAGCTGAATTCTGTCCAGTCTAAGTCTTTTGCTCACATGGTCCATGGCCCTGGGGGCACAAAGACCACAGGGTGGAAACCACTGCCACGTGCTCTGTGAACTGCTATTCTCATCTACAGTCTTTTAGTTACAATTATCTTAATTACACTCGCTTCACAAACAACAATTTATATTAACAAACACCAAATTGGGAATTAGGAAATGCCGAGCCTGAGACCAAAGCCCAGTGAAACACGTTCGTTTGTCAGTTCCCAGCCTCTCTCAGCCCAGAGTTTGCAGGACGTTTAGTTATGTCCGGAGGAGTCCCCTTGTGCAATCTCTGTTTGCTGTTCAGAGTTCCAGCTTCAATCACTAAATAAAGCCCCGTGTCTCCAGCTGTCATGCGGTGAGTTCCCTCCCTCCGCTCCTTCCTGGCTTAGTCCCTTTGGGTACCTCGACATTGCACGCTTATATCAGAATAAGCTGTTCCAGAAAATATATCCTGACATAGCTTATTTCAAAATAGCGCGTCCACACTGCAGGGGAGCCTCAAAATCAGTCTGAGGCAGGCTCCCCTAATGTGGATGCGCTACCTCGATGTAGAGCCCCAGGAAACCTTGGGGAGAAATTACTCTGAACGGCCCTGGGGAGGGGCTATTTCAAAGTAGCAGTAGTGGGGCGTCCCACACAACCTCTATTTCGAAATAGCAATTTCAGAAGAAGCCTTATTCCTTGTCAAATGAGGCTTACAGAGTTGGAATAAGCTGCCCGTTATTTTGAATTTATTCAGAAATAACAGAATTGCTGTGTGGACGCTCACATTGTTATTTTGGAATAACGGCCACTATTCTGTAATAGTGCTGCTGTGTAAACGCCCTGACAGTTTCTCCATTCTTGTCATTCACCTTGGGTTCCTGCTTTTTCTCTCACAGGTTCATTTGTTTTTTTCTTCCCACCTGTCTCAGTGAGCGTGGCTCTGAGTAGAACTGGGCAAACACCAGATCTCTGCAGGCAGGGTATTAACAAAGTGGGTTGAACAAAAAAAATCCATTTTTGAAATTATTATCAAATCACAAATTTGATTTTTTGCTTTGTCAAATTAATTTTTTTTGCAGAAATCAAAATGTTTTGTTTCAACTTGACCATTTCCTTAAAAATAATTTTAGAAAACACAAGGAACACCATCTACTGGAAGGCATAGGATGCGTAATCCTAGGGATGGGGGTTCCACGGCTACCACCCCCAAAAGAAAACGACGGGTGGTGGTGGTCGGGGACTCTCTCCTAAGAGGGACTGAGCCATCCCTCTGCCGTCCGGACATGGAATCTCGAGAGGTGTGCTGCTTACTGGGAGCTCGCATTCAGGATGTCACTGAGAGGCTTACCAAGATGATCAAACCTTCGGATCGCTACCCCTTCCTGCTTCTCCACGTGGGAACTAATGATACGGCCAAGAATGACCTTGAGCGGGTTACTGCGGATTACGTAGTGCTGGGAAAAAGGATCCAAGTGTAAGCGGGGTCAGGGTAAACTCTATCCTGACATCTGGTGGCCACTGTGGGATCCCCAGTCTCTCTGTTATTGAGGCAGGGGGGATAAAAGTGTTGTTACCCTGATTATGTGAATCCAGGACAATGGAATGGTGGAACTGTTTATGACAGAGGGATTCGCCATAAACTAAGTAGCACTCGCTAGACAAGGGGCATGGGTTCCAAACCCAGTCAAATTGAGAGAGGCTGGGGACAGGTCTTTGTACCTGGTGGTGGGGTCCTGTCTAAGGGCCTAAACAACACCGATTGCACCCCCTCCTCTCTCCACTGTGGAATATCAGAGTTAATTTGGATTCCATTAGGAGTCTAGTTGTGAGCTGTGGAGTTAACTTCACTGTGGGCCAGTGGAGTGCTAGCGCTCAGACTCCTCTGTTATGAGCTGAAATCACTGGTGTTGTGGGGAGCCTGGCGCTGTGCTGCGGACGAGAGCTGAAATCACTGTTGCTGAGGGGAGCCTGGTGCTAAGCTGCTGGGCTACTAGCAGAGCAGCTTGCAAGGGACAACCAGCAAGCACAGGCGGACAGCAGAGATGTTTGCCGGGATGACCGGTGAGTGCGGGCAGACAGCAGAGCGGCTGACGGGGACGACCTGCAGCTGGTAGGAGCGGCAGCAGACAGCCAGCGGCGCAGCAGCAGGAGCAACCAGCTGGCAGCCAAGGGCGTGGACCGAGATGGCTGGCGGAGTGTGGCGGAGTGACTCGCGTCAACGGCGGAGGCAGAACCCCACGGAGAGACGGAGCCATCGGTGGACCCACCAGCGGACCACGTAAGGTGCATCGATCCCTGCCCCTCCAGGTTGGGATGGTGAAACCCTGCCGGGTGAACTTTTGAACCCTGGGGCGGCACAAACCCGGGGCAGAGACTTTTGGGGTGTTGGACTTTTGGGACTTTGGGGGGATTTGTGGCTGGGGGGAGGCCCTTTGCTCATGTTTGGTCTGTAAATCCGAGTTCTGGTGTTTCCCCAATTTAATGCTGATGTCGGTTACCTCATGTTATTAAAGGTTTGCTACTATACTGAGGCTCTGTGCTTGCGAGAGGGGAAGAATCGCTTCTTTTGAGGCACCCAGAGGTGTATGTAAGATTTCCCAGGTCACTGGGTGGGGGCTCAAGCCAGTGTTGTATTACCTTGTTGGGAGGAGACCCCTAGATACTGAACCCGACCCTTGCTGCTATTTTCTCGGCCTGGCAGAAGGGCTACACAAGAATTCAGAGCGCAAGTGGTGTTCTCGTCCATCCTCCCTGTTGAAGGGAAAGGACTGGGCAGGGATCGTCGAATTGAGGACGTAAATGCGTGGTTGCGCAGATGGTGTCGCAGAGAGGGCTTTGGTTTCTTCGACCATGGGACTCTGTTCCGGGCGCAAGGATTGTTAGGAAGAGATGGGCTCCACCTAACAAAGAGGGGAAGGAGCATCTTCGCGGGCAGGCTTGCAAACCTGGTGAGGAGGGCTTTAAACTAGGTTCGTCGGGGGACGGTGACCAAAACCCTGAGGGGAGTGGGAAAGTCGGATACTGGGAAGAAATGCAGAGAGGAAGGAGCAAGAAAGGAGGACCCCTGATTTGAATGGAGAAGATAGGACGATCAACTGGTTACCTGAGGTGTTTGTACACTAATGCGAGACGCCTGGGCAACGAACAGGAAGAATTGGAGGCCCTGGTCCAGACCAAGAAATATAATTTACTTGGGATAACAGAGACTTGGTGGGATGACTCGCATGACTGGAGCGCTGTCATGGAAGTGTATAGACTGTTCAGGAAGAACAGGCAGGGGAGAAAAGGAAGAGGAGTTCTACTATATGTAAGAGAGCACTACGATTGCTCTGAACTCCAGTATAAAGAGGGAGAAAAACCTGTTGAAAGTCTATGGGTTAGGTTTAAAGGAGCAAACAGCAATGATGTTGTGGTTGGTGTCTGCTACAGGCCACCGAATCAGGTGGATAAGGTAGATGAGGCTTTCTTCAGACAACTGAGAGAAGCTTCCAGATCGCAGGCCCTGGTTCTCGTGGGGGACTTTAATCACCCTGACATCTGTTGGGAATCCAATACGGCAGTACACAGGCAATCCAGGAAGTTTTTGGAGAATGTTGGGGATAACTTCTTGACACAAGTGCTGAAGGATCCGACCAGGGGCCGTGCGCAGCTTGACCTTCTGCTCACAAACAGGGAGGAACTAATAGGGGAAGTGGAGGTGGGTGACAACCTGGGAAGCAGTGATCATGACATCGTAGATTTCAGGATCCTGACCAAAGGAAGGAAAGAGAGTAGTAAAATACACACCTTGGACTTCAAAAAAGCAGACTTTGACTCCCTCAGAGATCTGATGGGCAGAATCCCCTGGGATGTTAACATGAAGGGGAAAGGAGTCCAGGACAGCTGGCAGTATTTTAAAGAAGCCTTACTGAAGGCACAGAAAGAAACCATCCCGACGTGTAGCAACATAAGAACATAAGAACGGCCGTACTGGGTCAGACCCAAGGTCCTTCTAGCCCAGTATCCTGTCTACCAACAGTGGCCAGCACCAGGTGCCCCAGAGAGGGTGGACCGAAGACAATGATCAAGCAACCCGTCTCCTGCCATCTCTCTCCAGCCCCTGACAAACAGAGGCCAAGGACACCATTTTATCCCCTGGCTAATAGCCTTTTATGGACCTAACCTCCATGAAATTATCTAGCTTCTTTTTAAACTCTATTATAGTCCTAACCTTCACAGCCTCCTCTGGCAAGGAGTTCCACAGGTTGACTACACGCTGTGTGAAGAAGAACTTTCTTTTATAAGTTTTAAACCTACTACCCATTAATTTCATTTGGTGTCCTCTAGTTCTTCTATTTAGGGAACTAATAAATAACTTTTCTTTATTTGCCCTGTCCACACCACTCATGATTTTATAAACCTCTATCATATCCCCCCTCAGTCTCCTCTTTTCTAAACAGAAAAGTCCAAGTCGCTTTAACCTCTCCTCATATGGGACCCGTTCCAAACCCCTAATCATTTTAGTTGCCCTTTTCTGAACACTTTCCCAGGCCAAAATATCTTTTTTGAGGTGAGGAGACCACATCTGTACACAGTATTCAAGATGTGGGCGTACCATAGTTTTATACAGGGGCAGTAAGGGTACGTCTACACTACAACGTTAATTCGAACTAACTTAGTTCGAATTAGTTAATTCGAACTAAGCTAATTCGAACTAACGTGTCTAGAACTAAAAACTAGTTCGAATTAGCGTTTTGCTAATTCGAACTAGCAAGTCCACATTGAGTGGACTCTCAACAGGGCTTAAGGATGGCCGGAAGCAGTGCCGGCAGGGCATCAGAGGAGGACTTAGAGCATGGAGATGCTGTCTCAGGCTAGCCGAGGGCTGCGCTTAAAGGGTCCCGACCCCCACCCCGGACAGACAGTTCTAAGGGGTGCCCCGCTTGCAAAGCAGTCCTGGCTTGGAGTGCCCGGAGTACCCACACTGGGCACATCACAGCACTCGGCCATCAGCCCGGCTGCAATTGCTGCAGGCTGCCATCTGAGGAGAGGGGGTAATCGGGGGACTGCAGGAGAGCTTCCACCCCCAGAAGCCCGCAGAGCCAGCCCAGTCCTCCCCATCGGGGGCTTGTACCCCATTCCTCCCTCACCTCCTTCCACTTACCCTTCCCTAGCCCCCCTTCTTATTGATGTACAAAATAAAGATAACGTTTCTTCCAACATTGACTCTGTCTTTATTGAACAAAACTGGGGGAGACTGGGAAAAGGAGGTGGGAGAGGGGAAGAGAAAGGCTGGGAGAGGGGAGGGCAACTAACATGATCAGGGGTTGGGAACAGGTCCCAGATGAAGAGAGGCTACAGAGACTGGGACTGTTCAGCTTAGAAAAGAGGAGACGGAGGGGGGACAGGATAGAGGTCTCTAAAAGCAGGGGTTGGGTGGAGAGGGTGCATTCAGGAAAGTTCTTCATGAGTTCCCATAAAGAAGGATTAGAGGACACCAAAGGAAAGGAATGGGTAGCAGGCTTGAAACTAGTAAGAGAAAGTTGTTCTTCTTGACAAAGCAAATAGTTAACCTGCGGAACTCCTTGCTGCAGGAGGCTGTGAAGGCTACAACTAGAACAGAGTTTAAAGGGAAGTGAGATCAAGTCATGGAGGTTGGGTCCATGGAGTAGTCTTAGCCAGGGGGTAGGAGTGGTGTCCCTGCCCAAAGTTTGTGGAAGGCTGGAGAGGTATGGCACGAGACAAATGGCTTGGTCACTGTCTTCGGTCCATCCCCTCCAGGATTCCTAGGGTTGGCCGCTGTTGGCAGACAGGCTACTGGGCTAGATGGACCTTTGGTCTGACCCAGGACGGCCATTGTAAGCTCAGGGCTCAGGGTCGGGGGTCTCAGTGGACCCCCTTGATTTTCATGCACACCTGTTCCTGGGTGGCCAGGCTGGCAGCTATCCTGCCCTAGACGGCCACTTTCCTGTGCCTAGTGCGGAGATCGTGGACGAGGTCCACGATGTCCGCACTAGCCCAGGAAGGTGCCCGCCTCTTGCGGTCCAGGGCAAGCTCCCTGGAGCCGCCAGCCTGGTCCCGGGAAGAGGGGGTGGGCTGGGGGACATCGGGTGGGTGGCTCTGTGCTGTGCCAGGTGCAGGGTCTGCTGGCTGGGTGCTGGCAGGCTTGCACCTGGCACGGGCACCGTAGCCAGCCCGTGCCCCTTTAAGGGGTCCGGGGCCGGGAGGAGGGCAATAGAGTTTCCCTGGTGTTGGCCAGAGTGGCCACCAGGGAAACCTGGGGAGGGCTAGCCTCCCACTAGTTTGAATTAAGGGGCTACACACCCCTTAATTCGAACTAGTAAGTTCGAACTAGGCTTAATCCTCGTAAAATGAGGTTTTCCTAGTTTGAACTAAGCGCTCCGCTAGTTCGATTCAAATTCGAACTAGCGGAGCGCTAGTGTAGCGGCTATGAATGTTAGTTCGAACTAACGTCCGTTAGTTCGAACTAACATTGTAGTGTAAACATACACTAAGATATTCTGAGTCTTATTTTCTATCCCTTTCCTAATAATTCCTAGCATCCTATTTGCCTTTTTGACCGCCGCTGCACACTGCGTGGAAGTTTTCAGAGAACTGTCCACGATAAGTCCAAGATCCCTTTCCTGATTTGTCGTAGCCAAATTAGCCCCCATCATACTATATGTATAGTTGGGGTTATTTTTCCCAATGTGCATTACTTTACACTTATCCACATTAAATTTCATTTGCCATTTTGCTGCCCAATCACTCAGTTTGGTGAGATATTCTTGGAGTCCCTCACAGTCTGCTTCTGTCTTGACTATCCTAAACAGTTTGGTATCATCCGCAAACTTTACTACTTCACTGCTTACCCCTTTCTCCAGATCATTTATGAATAAGTTGAAAAGGATTGGTCCCAGGACTCACCCTTGGGGAACACCACTAGTTACCCCTCTCCAATCTGAAAATTTACCATTTATTCCTACCCTTTGTTTCCTGTCTTTTAACCAGTTCTCAATCCAAGAAAGGACCTTCCCTCTTATCCCATGGCCATGTAATTTACACAAGAGCCTTTGGTGAGGGACCTTGTCAAAGGCTTTCTGAAAATCCAAGTATACTATATCTACTGGATCCCCCTTATCCACATGCTTGTTAACCCCTTCAAAGAACTCTAATAGAACTCTAAAAGAATAGTAAGACAGGGAGGCAAACATGGTAGGAGACTGGACTGGCTTACAGGGGAAATTCTTGGTGAACTTAAGCACAAAAAGGAAGCTTACAGAAAGTGGAAACTCGGACAAATGACCAAGGAGGAGTTTAAAGGTATAGCTCAAGAATGCCGGGGGGTTATCAGGAAGGCGAAAGCGCAGATGGAATTGCGACTGGCTAAGGATGTGAAGGATAACAAGAAAGGGTTCTACAGGCATGTTAACAAGAAGAAGGTGATCAGAGAGGGTGTGCAGCCCTTAATGGATGAAGGAGGTAACCTACTGACAGATGATGTGGGGAAAGCTGAAGTACTCAATACTTTCTTTGCCTCTGTATTCACGGACAAGTTCAGCTCCTGGACTTCTACGCTACGTGACGCAAGATGGGAAGAAGATGGACAGCCCTTGGTGGGTAAAGAAAAGGTTAGGAACTATTTAGAAAAGCTAAATGTACACAAATCCATGGGTCTGGACTTAATGCACCCGAAGGTACTGAGGGAGTTGGCAGATGTCATTGAGGAGCCTTTGGCTATTATCTTTGAAAAGTCGTGGAGATTGGGAGAAATCCCAGATGGTTGGAAAAAGGCAAATGTAGTGCCCATCTTCAAAAAAGGGAAGACGGACGATCCAGGGAACTATAGGCCGGTCAGTTTTACCTCGGTTCCTGGAAAAATCATGGAAGGGATCCTTAAGGAATCCATTTTGAGGCACTTGGATAAGAGGAAAGTGATCAGGAATAGTCAACATGGATTCACCCAGGGCAAGTCGTGCCTGACCAATCTGATTAGCTTCTATGATGAGGTAACTGGCTTGGTGGACATTGGAAAGTCAGTGGATGTGATATACCTTGACTTTAGCAAGGCTTTTGATACTGTCTCCCACAATATTCTTGCCAGCAAGTTTAGGGAATGTGGATTGGATAAATGGACGGTAAGATGGATAGAAAGCTGGCTAGAAGGCCGGGCCCAGCGAGTAGTGATCAACGGTTCGATGTCAGGATGGCGGTCGGTTTCTAGCGGAGTGCCCCAAGGTTCAGTTCTAGGGCCAGTTTTGTTCAATATCTGTACTAATGACCTGAATGAGGGGTTGGATTGCACCCTCAGCAAGTTTGCGGATGACACTAAGCTGGGGGGAGAGGTAGATACGCTTAAGGGTAGAGATAGGGTCCAGAGTGACTTAGACAAATTGGAGGATTGGGCCACTAAAAATCTGATGAGGTTCAACAAGGACAAGTGCAGAGTCCTGCACTTGGGACGGAAGAATCCCAAGCATAGTTACAAGCTGGGGACCAACCAGTTAAGTAGTAGTTCTGCAGAAAAGGACCTGGGGGTTACAGTGGATGAGAAGCTGGATGAGAGTCAACAGTGTGCCCTTGTAGCCAAGAAGGCTAATGGCATATTAGGTTGCATTAAAAGGAGCATTGCCAGCAGATCCAGAGATGTCATTATTCCCTTTTATTCGGCTTTGGTGAGGCCACATCTGGAGTATTGTGTCCAGTTCTGGGCCCCCCACTACAAAAAGGATGTGGACACATTGGAGAGGGTCCAGCGGAGGGCAACCAAAATGATTAGGGGGTTGGAGCATATGACCTACGAGGAGAGGCTGAGGGACATGGGTCAGTTTAGTCTGCAGAAGCGAAGAGTGAGGGGGGATTTGATAGCAGCCTTCAACTTCCTGAAGGGAGGTTCCAAAGAGGATGGAGAGAGGCTGTTCTCAGTGGTGACAGATGGCAGAACAAAGAGCAATGGTCTCAAGTTGTGGTGGGAGAGGTCCAGGTTGGATATTAGGAAAAACTATTTTACTAGGAGCGTGGTGAAGCACTGGAATGAGTTCCCTAGGGAAGTAGTGGAGACTCCATCCCTAGAGGTATTTAAGTCTCGGCTTGACAAAGCCCTGGCCAGGTTGATTTAGATGGGATTGGTCCTGCCTAGAACGGGGGGCTGGACTTGACGACCTTCTGGGGTCTCTTCCAGTTCTATGATTCTATGATAAGGGGATGGTTTGATGAAATAACATGATCTTGGTAACTAATTGACCATTCATTTTCAGTGGGAAATAGGTCAATGGAGGGATGATAGGAGTTACTATAGAGAACTTTCTGGGTGTCTGGCTGGTGAGTCTTGCCCACATGCTCAGGGTTTAGCTGATCGCCATATTTGGGGTCGGGAAGGAATTTTCCTCCAGGGTAGATTGGCAGAGGCCCTGGAGGTTTTTTGCCTACCTCTGTAGCATGGGGTACAGATCACAGCTGGAGGATTCTCTGCATCTTGGGGCCTTCAAAGTATTTGTAGGCTTTGATAGCTGAGATATAGGGGAGAGGATTATTCTAAGAGGGGTGGGTGAGATTCTGTGGCCTGCATTGTGCAGGGGGTCAGACTAGATGATCACAATGGTCCCTTCTGACCTTAAAGTCTATGAGTCTATGAGACAGTTTCAAAAATAAGTTTTGATTTTTCATGTATTTCTTTCTGCAGCACAATAACCGGTGACGTTGCCAGTGATTCATGAACTGTTTCTTTGGTGACAAATCTGCATTTTCCCAGGAAAAAAACCATAATGTGGAAAATGTCACCAAGGGCTAGTGCGAAGTCCTGTTCCCTGCTGCTTTGGATCAGCATCGCTGGGGCCATGAGCCACTCACGATCCAAAGCACGTCAGACGTGGAAACATCCTTCATGAGATTCTGGGGCCAAACAGGAAGACATGAAAAAATTCTCTCTCTAGTAACCACAGGAGACTGTTCACTGTCCAGTGACTTAGAATTTGCAAAGAGATTCTCCCCTTGCACACTCAGCGCTCTCTGAAGGGCCCCAGGCTCCACCCACGTGCCCCTAGCGTTGGTGCTGATGTTCTTCCTTTGGTTCTTCTTCTTCCAGAAACGGACACAAGTTGAGCGGCAGAAGATTGTGGCCGAGTTTCAGCAGCTGCGGCAGTTCCTGGAGAAACAAGAGCGATTCCTGCTGGCCCAGCTGCAGAAGCTGGACAAGGAGCTTGTGAGGCTCCAGACTGACACTGTCACCAAACTCTCGGAGCAGATTTCACGTCTCAGCAAGCGGATCCGGGAGCTGGAGGGGAAGTGTCAGAAGCCAGCGAGTGAATTCCTGCAGGTGAGACTGAGGGGAAATTCCCCGGATCCCGCCACAGAGACAGAACAGCCCCTAGCAGGTGGGCACAGGAGTCAGAGGTCACAGGGCACCTTCCTGGCATGTGAACTGTTGTTTTGTGCAGACCCACAGGCACAGAGAGACTAGAGATGGCAAAGCCCCATTCGCTCAGGGGATCCATGGCCCTGGGGCCAGGCAAAGCCTAGTTCCCCTTCGCTAGCCAAATCCCTCCCTTGGAATTCACAGTGTGTGTCAGGTGGGACTGAAACTCTCTCTCTCTCTCTCTCTCTCTCTCTCTCTCTCTCTCTCCCCAGGACGTCAGAAGCACCTTGAGCAGGTCAGTGGCTCTCACACCTCACAGTGCTGGGGAAACACTGGGCAGTGAAGTTGTCGCTGCCTCTCCCCAGGGCTCCACAGCAGAACGTGCGGGAAGGTCACATTTGGGATTCAAATCTCTGACCCATGTAACCCTGAGGCCCTCGCCCTTTTAGAGATGACTCTGCAACTCCCCAGGGAAAGGCGCAGACTGGCCTGTGGTACATTCTACCCATGTCACCTCCCTGGGGACTGGCTGCCCCAAGCCTGAGGGGTGGGACGTGGGCCTGTCCCTGCTGGGCGCTGGGCACCATTCAGCACAGGGCAGCAGGGACCCAGGGTCTTTCCTGCCCGAGGGCTGTTTGGAGACCTGTGTGGGATGAGCTGGGGAGGGGGAGCTGGTGTCTCAATCTAGTCCCTAGTGGGCAGATTCCTACAGCCCTTCCCCTGGGAACCTCCTGTCCCTCAGCACCTTGAGGTCCAGGGAGGAGTTGGTCATGGAGACTCAAATACCCGCTAACCAGAAGTTAAGAACTGAGTCACTCAAGGCAGGATCACAGCGGCTCCCAACCTGTGGGCCACAGACCCCTGTAGGGTTGTCAGGTGTCCGGTATTGGCCCGGACAGTCCGGTATTTGCGGCCTCTGTCCGGTAAATGACCGGTATTTTCTGTTTCTCACAGTCGGAAGGGCGCTTGGGCCATTTTTTTCTGCCCCGTCTGGTGGGGGCGCGGAGAGCAGGGACCCTGGGGATTTAAAGGCGCAGTGACACTTTTTTTTGGTTGTGGTTGTGGGGTTGTTTTGCACCCACCATGTGAGGGGAGGTATTTTTTGTGAAAGTATCTGGCAACCCTCGACCCTTGGTGATCTGTGACAGGACTGCAGGGGATCTGTGGAGAGTTCAAAAGCAAGGACTGGGCCCGTGGCGGTTGATCCAATCCTTCTTTTTCTTTTTCTTTTTTTCTTTTTCTTTTTCTTTTTCTTTTCCTTTTCTTTTTTTGTCCCCAGGAAGGGGAGGAGGTCCATGAAATTTTCATAAATTGAAAAGTGCCCAAAGGCTGGGAACCACTGCAGGGTCACCATGGGACGTTGTTTCTCCCCAGGTGTGAGGAGGGGCAGGCCCAGCAGCCAGAGGAGATGGCTCCTCAACTGGAAGAACAAGTCCGTGGTTTCTCCCAGAAAGTGATTGTGCTGTCGGAGACGCTGAGGGAGTTCAAAGGTACCTAGGGGGGATGGAGGAGGGCAAAGTGAGACCATGGAAGGAGAATGATGCTGGTCAATTGGTTCATAATTAGATGATGCTTCCATGTAATTCGGGGTAAATGGCCCAGACTTGGGTTCCAAGACACTCAGGTTGATTAATTCAAACCCTTATTTGTTCAGAAGCAGCCTTTGCAATGACAGTGAGTGTGAGAGTGAGAAACGCCAGGGAGAGAAACACGCCCAGTTCCCTTCTCCTAGGGCACACGCCGGTCATGGTGCATTTCTCCTGCGACAGTAGGACCACCCCTTACAGTATCTGACCTGTTAGAACCATCCACATTATACCCGGATGAGTTCTGTTCCAATCCCCTTTGTGTTAGGGACAGTAAGTACCTTGTGTGATTTGTACACGGCTCACACAGGAACTTTGAATTGCTGGAGGGTTTTTCCTGCTCAAGCGATTTTCAAGTTCCTCTCTTTTGTGATGTGCATGGGTCACTTCTCCACAGGGGGTTTTGGACATGGCTCCCTGGCCTGGGCAGGTCACTCTGGGTGTCTGTATGCAAGCACCTTGTGTGGACAACACATCTGTGTCCTGCAGAGCAACTCAGGAACACGGCACTTTAAGAGAAAGGTCCCTGTAGGAAACATTTCCCTTGTGACAAGCACATGGCTCGTCAGGCCCAATCCAAGCCAATCAGCATCAATCGGGCTGGGGGGGCAATAATTCTTGGTAGGGGCCAGTCCAAGATTTTAGAAAGTGGCCAAGAGCCACACTTTGCTGTAGTGGGAGCGCAGGGTCTAGGTTGGAGGTTGGGTACAGAAGGGCTCATGGGGTAAGGGACTGAAGTGCAGGAGATGGTGTTGGGTCAGACAGGAGTTTGGGGTAGTGACCTGGGTCAGGGAATGCGGGTTAGGGTCAGGGAGGAGGTCTGGGTGCTGGAATGGATTCTGGCCTGGGGGAGAAGTGTAGGAAGGCGGCATAGGCTCTGGGAGGGAGCTGTGACCTGGGAGAAGGGGAAAAGGGGGGTCCAGACTGCAGAGGGTTTGGGCAGTGACCTTGGTCAGGGAATTGCGGTTCATAGTCAGGGGGCGGGGTGCAGGGGAGAATTCTGGCCTGGGGGAGGGACGTAAGAGGGGGTCCAGGGTCTGGGAGGGAGCTGTGACCTGGGGCAGGGGGTACAGAGGGCTTGGAGGGTGACCTAGGGAATTGAGTTGGGATGCAGGAGGGGCTGGGGTGCCAGAGGCAGGCTGTGGCTGGGAGGCACTTACCTAAGTATCTCCCAGCCAGCAGCCCTGCAGCACCCCCAAGGCAGGCTGGGTTCCCTGCCTGCTGCAGCCCCAGATCACTAAAATTGCAGGCTGCTCTCTCCATGTGGCTCTCAGCTCCGGGAGGGGGAAGAGGCTTGTGCTGCTCCCCGCCCCCAGGCCAATCTCTCAGTTCCTATTGACTGGTTGTTTCCAGCCAATTGGAGCTGAGGATTGTGCTGGGGGTGGGGAGAGCACATGAAGCCCCCCCCCTCACTGCAGAGCCCAGAGCCGATGGGACTGAGCTTTAAACCACGGCAGCTGCATGTGCCTGAGGGTCCGGCAGGGGGGTCCACAGGCCGGATTGGGTGGCCGGATTCGGGGGGGGGGGGACAAAGGGGTATGTTCAGTGTGACACTGGGCCCCTGGCTCTCTGCGCCCTGCCCCAGGCACACGGGGCCATTGCAACCGGGATGTGACTCCCCCAAGCCTGAGCCAAGCCCGGCCCCGGCCCCTGCAGCCACTGAGCAGCGGGTCACAAGTGGCCTCCCTGCTCTGCTCTGCCAGCACAGGGTGAATCTTTCTCATGGAGCCCACTGCCTCCTGCCTCAGTTTCCCCAGGGATAAACAGCTCCCAGCGAGAGCCAGGATCTCACACTCTCTGAACCTCCCATTAGCGCCAAGGGCCCAAAGTGTCGAAAGCTGCTTTGATGCCAAAGGCTCTGCAGGGCCTGGGCCTAGGCACCGACAAAAGGCTGGATGTGAACGAGGCCTGAGTGTGTCTGTCACACGATAACCCGGCTCTGGGCTCCCCCTGCAATCCTGAATCTCCCCCTCTCCTCCCCCAGACACTCTGCCGGTTGCTCTGGAGAAAGCCCTAACAGCGCACAGACCAGGTGAGCTGCCTTGGGCCTCATGCCCCCCTCAGAACCCCACAAACGGCCCCTCCCCAGCCTCCTCCAGACAAGGGACCACCTCCTGCCCCCAAACTTCTCCTCCTGAGACCCCCCGAAGCCAACAGCCCCAGCCCAGAGCCCAACTCCCTGCCTCAGCTTGTACCCCTCCCCCAGTATCCAAAGCCCTCAGCCTCACCCCTCCCTGCCTCCTCTTGGCCTTGGGCTCCCCTTGTTCTCTGCCGGGGAGATCCAAGAGGGGCGTTTCCCTCCCCCCCATTGACTGAGGGGCTGAGCCCAGCATGGACTCTGGGGCACTCGGGGACGTTGCTCTTTCTCCTGCCCCCGAAGGGAGGAGAAGATGGATCAGACCCCAGAGCACCAGGGCATGCGGCATAGATAGGGGCAGCCCTGGGCCCATTGCAGGAAGCTGGGGGGGCTACTGAGATCAAAGCTCTGGTCCTGTTCCCCTTTTCCTCTCTCCCTCCACGTGAGCTCAGCTTCTCTCAGCCCCTCTTCCATCTGTCACCCCTGAGTCAGCCTCCTGCCATGGCTGGGACAGAGACACCCCCGTTCCCTCCGCACGGCGCCTGGGCACCCCCAGTGCAGGACTCGCCTTGTTCAGCCTCTTCCCGCCCAGCCCAGCTGGGGCCGGTCCCTGCCCCTCCCTGCTGGCTCTGTGGGGTCTGGGCACTGGGCCGGAGACTGAGCAGCCTGGTGTGGAGCAGGTCGGAGCTCGGCCCAGAGCCCCAGTGCGGCGGGAAAGGAGCCGAGCCCAGACGTGCCGTGCGGGGGAATCACAAACCCTGCCCAGAGGCAGCTGGGACCCGGGGACATTTCAATGGGGAGGGGCCTAGCCGAGGGCAGGGCCTGGATTCAGCCAGCCCTGACCAGGCAGTTTCCATCTGGGGTCCCCGGCCCAGAGACGCTTGTACCCAGCCCAGGGAGAGGGGGCAGATTCCCAGTGTCAGGGCCCCTCTGACCCCTTCTCTCTGCCACGGCCCCTCCCTGCCGGGGAGTGAGCTGCCCCTTGGGCTGGGCCGAGACCTCAGAGCTGCTCCCCACTCAGAGCCGGACGCCCCTGGAAGCAGGAGAGTCCCTGAGTCACTGCCCAGCTGGGGCAGATTCTGTCCCTGACGCCATCGACCCCCCCAGGGCCGAGCTCTGCCCCTCACGCTCTGATTCTCCCCCAGCCAACGTGATTCTGGATCCAGACACGGCGCATCCCCAGCTCGTCCTGTCGGAGGATGGGAAACGTGTGAGACTGGGAAACACACGGCAGCCCCTGCCCGACATCCGGGAGAGATTTGACAGTGTGTCCTGTGTACTCGGCCGTGAGGGCTTCACCTCGGGGAGACATTACTGGGAGGTGGAGGTGGGGGATGGGCAATACTGGGCTGTGGGGGTGGCCAGAGAGTCTGTGAAGAGGAAGGGAGGGATCAGCCTGAGCCCCAAAGAGGGGATCTGGGCTGTGGGGTGGTGGGGGGGTCAGTTCCGGGCTCTCACTGACCCTCGCACCCCCCTGCCCCTGAGCCCCCCCAGCAGGATCCGGGTTTATCTGGACTGTGACTGGGGGCTGGTGACATTTATCGATGCTGCTGCCAAGGCCTCGATCTTCACTTTCCCGCCGGGCTCCCTCCCCGGGGAGAGAATCCGACCCTGGATCCGGATGAGGGGCACAGACACCGAGCTCCGCCTGTGTCCATGACAACAGCCCCTCTGGCCTCACATGCCCCAGACTCTGTGACCCTGGAGGACTCCCCGGTACCCAGCCCCTGGCTCCTCCTCTCTACGGTTCCTTCTCCACCTCCCTGGAGCAGCAGGAGGAGCAGAGTTGGGGATTGGGCAGGGGCAGAATTAACAACTGGGCTGGGGACAGGTGGAGGTGGGGGCTGGGCAAGGGACAGGCGGAGCTGGGGGTGGGCGGAGCTGGGGGTGGCAGGACACAGAGTTAATCCATCAGGCTTGGGGAGAAGCTGGAAGCTCTGCAGCAGCAGGAGGTGATTTGCAGAGATCTGGGTCCATTGGCAGAGCCAGAGGGGAAGGGATAAAATCAGGACAAACAATGGGACCAAATCAGAGGCCCATCCCCTGCCCCAGGGTCCCCGGGCACATTCTTGGGGGGAGGCTCTCTAGGCCCTGCCTGAGATGTCACCCCCTGCCTAGCCCCTTGGAGCCGAGCTGACCCTTCAGAGTCCCACATGCTGAGACCCCCCAGTCTCCCAGAGCTCCAGGCCAAGGTGATCTCTGTCTGGAGACACACACAGGCCCAGAGACTCTGCACACAAGTCCCATCCCACAGTGCTCAGTCTCTTCGCCAGACAAAGCACAAGACAGTTAAGAGCAAGTTGCACAAAACGACCAACCCGACAGCTCTGCCCCTCACTCTTCCACCCCCACCCCCTGCCTTGAGGGTTCTGGGGGCCAGCTGGGCTCAGGAAAGCAGCCAGTCTTGGCTCCTGAAGCTTCTGCCTGCTGGGAACTTTGCTCTCTCCTGCAGAGCTGGAGACAAGGAGCGAGCTCCAGGCAGGGGCTGGGGTATTGCAATGCTGAACAGCGCTGCCTGGAATTGTAACTGCTCAGAAAATCCCTGGCATGACGCTGTGAGCCCCCAAGCCTGAATTACGAGGGGATGTGAGTGTCTGGGAATGGGACAAGCCACCAGGCCAGGCAGAGAGCTGCCTAAACTAGCCAGTGGGAGGCGCTCATCAGAGGGGAATTGTATGAGGAATCCAGGCCCCTCTCATATCTCAGTCTTGGGTAATGCTGGTTACTGATACTGTGTATCTTGCAAACTGTTTAAATTGATACTAGCAACTTCCCATAACTGAGGCATGACCACAGATGTACGGAGCCTTCCTTTGTCAGCTGTGCACCCAGAACCTTCTTTGAAATATTCCTTTTAATAAATGTTCTAATAGTGATGTCACTGTGGGTGCACCACTGAGAAGTCGGGTCATCCCAGCATCTCAGATGGGAGTTTTCATTAGCAGTAATCGGCCGGACTGTACAGTGGGCGCCTCGTGTCGTTTGTGCCCTTTTCCTCACGCTCACGGTCTGCCTCCTGCCAGGTCCTTCTTCACCGCCCTCGGTCTCAGACACAGCGAGTTCTTCTCCTCAGGGGCTTTTTCTAGTGAGAGATAGGAATTTAGCTGTTAGTTTCTACATAAATAGTTTTTCTAGCTGTGTCAGATAAATAGTTATAGTAGTAGTAGAGTGTGGGACTTGTGCTGTTTGAAAAAAAAAAAGCTGCCTGTTTTCAGCTGTTTGTGCACTGTAGTTAAGAAAGACAGAAAAGTTAAGAAGACAAAGAGAAGACTCATCACAATGCCAGGCTCCCCGGACACCTGTCACGAGCCCATGACAGACACTCTGCCTGGATATGGTGGTAGAAAAAGTACCCCAAAAGGTTACTTGAGTAAAAATACTGCTAATTTGAAAAAAAAATAAAAGTCAAAGTATCCTTGTGGAAAACTACCTGAGTAAAAGTACAAAAGTATCGCATCTTAATTGTACTCAAGTATCCAGAAGTAAAAAGTAGCCGTCCTATGGAAATCTATGGTTAACCACCTGAGTTATCATAGGGCACCAGTATTTTTCACACATACACATTTATACATATGCATGTATACCTCTGCGTGTGTGTGAAACAACAGCTGTTGATGAAGAAGATGCTTCTTCTGGAAAACTCTAGAGATGTGTCTAGACTGGCCAGTTTTTCCGGAAAATCAGCCACTTTTCCAGAAAAACTTGCCAGCTGTCTACACTGGCCGCTTGAATTTCCGCAAAAGCACTGACGATCTCATGTAAGATTGTCAGTGTTCTTGCGGAAATACTATGCTGCTCCCGTTCGGGCAAAAGTCCTTTTGCGCAAAACTTTTGTGCAAAAGGGCCAGTGTAGACAGCTCAGATTTGTTTTCTGCAAAAAAGCCCTGATCGCGAAAATGGCGATCAGGGCTTTTTTGCGGAAAAGCGCGTCTAGATTGGCACGGACACTTTTCCACAAAAAGTGCTTTTGCAGAAAAGCATCTGTGCCAATCTAGACGCTCTGTTCCGAAAATGCTTTTAACGGAAAACTTTCCGTTAAAAGCATTTCTGGAAAATCATGCCAGTCTAGACGTAGCCTAGGGTGGTTTGGTTTTATGTTTTGCAAATTGCTTATATCGGGGCAGGGAAACTTTTTTGGGTCGAGAGCCACTGACCTACAGAAAAATCAGTTGCAGGCCATATGAGAGGCAACCCCCCCAAAAAAATCAAACCATCTAAAACCCCATGACTGATTTGGCCCTGAAATCTGGCCAGTGGAGCGGCGGGGAAACTCGCCCACGAGCAGTCTCCAGCACCACATATCCCCAGCACCGTGCTTCTTTCCCTCCCCCCTTTTTTCTGGCATTTGGCCTCGCCTACATGGGACCAAATTTTGGAAAAGAACCTATTTCAAAAGACCCTATAAACCTTATTTTATGAGGAATAAGGGGTCTTTCGAAATAAGGGGTCTTTAGAAAAAAACAACAGAAGAATTATGCAAATGCGGAGCACTATTTGCATACTCCTCCCAAAACAAAAAAGCAGTGTAGCCGTATGTCACATTACCGAATTGGAGGGAAGCAGCCAGATCGCTGCTGTACCCCTAGGTGGGGGTGTTGGCCCCAGAAATCTGTATGAAAGGGAGCCATGTGGGGTATTGAATGGGAGCTTGTTGTTTTCTGATCCTGTGTACACTGTTTATGTGAGTATATAATGTCTCTGTGTGTAGATCTGTAATCTGTGTGGAAACTGAAGATTTCCCTGCATGTGGTTAAGCATTGGGCAGGGCCGAGCCTGTGGAGCCTGTGGACATGCTAATTACCTGTGGGACAATGGTTCTCAATGGGCCAAAGACACACCCAAAGAATGGGGGCTGTCCTGAGAGCAGCCAGCAGGGAACACAGAGAGGCTGAGGACCAGGTGACCTGCTACATACTAGAAGAGGCCAGGAAGGAGTATAAAGAGGCCATGTGGTCGATGCCATTTTGTTCTCAGCTCAGCACTTCATCCCAGAGGCAGCACTGCAGGGATTGAAGAGCCCGGAAGACCTGGGAACCCATCCTGATCGTAGGATGTGCAATAAGGACTTTTAACCAGCAGCTGCAACATCTCTGCTAGAGCCTGCATCGAGAACTGGGAGATTCGGTGCATGTAACGTACTGTACTTTAATAACCTTACTCTCAAGCTTTTCTTTCTTGTGTTAATAAACCTTTAGGTTTAGATTCTAAAGGATTGGCCCAGCGTGATTTGTGGGTAAGATCCAGAGGGTAAATTGACCAGGGATCTGTGGCTGGTTTCTTGGAACCGGACAGGACTTGTTCGGGGTAGGTGGGATTGGGTGCTAGGACCCCCCACCTGTGTACAGGCCCGGGGCCATCTGGGGCACGGATATTGCTGGGGTGTCGGAGGGGTTTTGCTCGGGAGGCTTCAGGCAAGCTGCTGAAGCGCTCTGTGAGACTGGTTTGTGGCCTGTGTGGAGAGGTCGCCAGTCGGGGGCTGTAAGGAACCCCGGATTTGAGCAATTCGCCCTGAGTGGATGCCCGCAGCTGTGCCCAGACACGGCCCGGTCCGTCACAGTGGCGTAGTCGGCAGGATCCACAGATCTTGGTCAATTGAGCTTTGGGATCAGGACCCCACGCTGTCTAAATTTGATTTTTGGTGTTGAGAGTTTGGTTGATTAAAGAGCCGCTGCAATGAACCCGGAATTATATGAGAGTCTGAGCAAAAGTGCTCTGAAGGATTTGTGCTTGGGGAGAGGCATTGCCTTTAGGAAAAGGGCCTCTAAACTAGATCTGGTAGTGTTGTTATTAACCAGAGATGTGGATGAAAGGGATCAGAAGCAAGCCAAGGAAGCTGCTGAAAGAAGGCAGAAGGCAGATGAAGAAATTGCTAAGAGACAGAAGGAGCTGGATCAGGAACTTGAGATGAGAAAAGCAGAACTTGAGGAGAAAAAGGCAGAATATGCTGAGAGACAGCGGAGGGAAGAGGTAGAGCATGTGAAGAAGATGGCCCTAGCCAAGGAGGGACATGCTAGACTTGACCTCCAGCTTAAGAGACTAAAAGAACAAGAGAGACTGTATTCTCCTGAAGGTTCAATGTATAACTCTGTGGGTATGCGGTGTGCTTATGATATGGCAGACGTATTTTGCCCAGTTGATGTGATGACCCAACCCCAAAGCATGTGTGAATGCAAACCTTTTGTGTTACCTGTAGCTAACAGGGAGGTTTGGGAAGGGGGTGCATGTGGGTATGAAAAGTTTCCTGGAGCTGGTCAGTCTCCCTGTAACCAAGGGGAAAGTGTCTCTACATGTGTGCCTGTGGCAGATGGCTGTGTGTCTGTGCAGGGGGGCAGTGAGCCTGTGGGTGAGGGCCCGTCTGATGCCTCAGAGGTGAGGCTGGAATCAGAACCAGGGCAGGAAGAGCCCAGAAGTCAGGGAAATGTTTCTCTGGGGCAGCCTGGAGTGGCTGGTGAGGTTTGTGGAATTGAACCTGCACAAGCTGAAAGTGATTTGTGTGAAGAAGCACAGTGTGTGCAAGCTGGCGACTTGGCTGGTGGAAGTAGCAGTGGGGCAGTAAAGGAAGCTGTCCCAGTGGCTAGCTGTATGCCTGAGATTAGCCAGGGGTGTTGGGACAAGGGAGAAGCTGTCTCTGGTTGTCTGGCTGGGTGTGGGGAAGAGTTTCTTCCTGTGTCTGAGGAAGGGGCCCCACAGCCTGTGAAGGCTGAGAGCAGTGTGGTTGTCCCAGAGTTGGGTCTGGATATGGCTAAGGCCCAGGAAGGGGGTGGCCCAAAGTTTGTGTCTGCTGGGGAGAGGGATGAGGTGACTCAGGTAGAGTCAGTCAGTGTTTTACCAGAACCCCAGAGACCGGACAGTGGTGACCCTGATATTGTGCCTGATGCTGCTGTGTTGCTGGAAGAGGGGGGAGCTGCTCGGTGGGAGCAGGGAGACCCCTTAGCCCAGGCACAAGGAGAGAATGAGGGTGTGTTAACTCTGGTGCCTAATGATGGTTTGGCCGTTTACAGCCATCTAGAGAGCTGCACAGGGAGTGAAGATGCCTCTGACCCTGTCTCTTGTGAGTCTATCTATGTGCCTGAAAGGGGATTATCTGTGAATCCACCTGAGGGGCCAGAGATGACTCAGGGAGTAAGGGAATTGCAGGAGGAATTGGTTGGGGCTCAGCAGGGCAATGCTACTGCAGAGCCAGGGAAGGGTGAACTGCCGCTTAAGGAAGCTCATAGGGAGGAGAGTCCTGGCAGTGCTTGTAGCAAGCAGTTTGCTGTAACTGAGGGAGGTGACAGGGCCTTGCTGGGAGAAGGCATTCAGGAGAAAGCTCTGCCTGTAAAAGGCAGCAGCTTCTTGTGTGAGGCACTTGTTTTGGTGCCTGACAGACAGGACTTGTCTGTTAGCAGTGACTCCACTGACTTGGGTTTAGGGAAACCCAGTGTGGATGGTGGTGGAGAGGTCTCGGAGGGACTGAGGGTTGTTCCAGAGGAGGCAGGAACAGCCAGAGAACTGGAGCAGGCTGCTAACCCAGTAACTGTGGGTGACCAGCTTGCTGGGAAGTCAGTGTGTGTGGGACAGGATTGTTCCCAGGTGAATGAGGAGAGTGGGAACTTAGTGTCTCAGATTCAGGAGAAGGGCTGGGTAGCTAAGTATGCAGAGCAGAACAGCTGTGTGGTCACTCACCCTAGGATGCAGGAGATGGTAGTTACGCTCCCATCTCTGGACACAGTGGACACTCATACTCAATCAGGGAGGTTGATATCTGGTTCCATGTGGAAACAGAGGTTGGAGGTGGACAGAGGAGAGACTTGGGAGTCTACAGCTTACTGCTGTTACCCCACTGAGTGGGGGAAGGGGGAGAATTCCAGGGCCGTTGTGAGCCAGGGAGTCACACCCAGCCAGCCCATTGTCTTGGTCTGGCCAGAGGTTTCAGGCCTGGAGCCCACAGGACAGGGAGGAAGGGTAGAACTTGCTTTGGCCAAGAAGATTTGCAGTTTAATCCTGAAGGGCCAAAACTGCAATGGTGTGGGGCCAGAGAAGGGGCCTGATGGAGAATTTCAGTATACACCTGGTATAGGATTGTTCTTGTTACTGATGTTAATTCCTGTAACCAATGTATTATTGTTGCAGAGAATTGTAACGGTATACAATGTGCATGAGCTTATGAAAATACCATGTAATCTGTCTGGAGATGTACCAAACGACAGACGGTATGTAAGGGGACATTGTGATGTTGCTATCTCATGGTTAACACTTGTAACTGGTCTTGGAACTTTTTACAGGACAAAAGGGGTTCCAGCCAGAAGGTCCTGTGTGAGAAGGGAAACTGAGGCACGCCACCATTTTGGTTGGGGGAGGCCTGTGATGCCCTCAGTGATGTTACTGGAATCACTTCCTGCATCAATTTTGCGTTGGGGGTGTCACATTACCGAATTGGAGGGAAGCAGCCAGATCGCTGCTGTACCCCTAGGTGGGGGTGTTGGCCCCAGAAATCTGTATGAAAGGGAGCCATGTGGGGTATTGAATGGGAGCTTGTTGTTTTCTGATCCTGTGTACACTGTTTATGTGAGTATATAATGTCTCTGTGTGTAGATCTGTAATCTGTGTGGAAACTGAAGATTTCCCTGCATGTGGTTAAGCATTGGGCAGGGCCGAGCCTGTGGAGCCTGTGGACATGCTAATTACCTGTGGGACAATGGTTCTCAATGGGCCAAAGACACACCCAAAGAATGGGGGCTGTCCTGAGAGCAGCCAGCAGGGAACACAGAGAGGCTGAGGACCAGGTGACCTGCTACATACTAGAAGAGGCCAGGAAGGAGTATAAAGAGGCCATGTGGTCGATGCCATTTTGTTCTCAGCTCAGCACTTCATCCCAGAGGCAGCACTGCAGGGATTGAAGAGCCCGGAAGACCTGGGAACCCATCCTGATCGTAGGATGTGCAATAAGGACTTTTAACCAGCAGCTGCAACATCTCTGCTAGAGCCTGCATCGAGAACTGGGAGATTCGGTGCATGTAACGTACTGTACTTTAATAACCTTACTCTCAAGCTTTTCTTTCTTGTGTTAATAAACCTTTAGGTTTAGATTCTAAAGGATTGGCCCAGCGTGATTTGTGGGTAAGATCCAGAGGGTAAATTGACCAGGGATCTGTGGCTGGTTTCTTGGAACCGGACAGGACTTGTTCGGGGTAGGTGGGATTGGGTGCTAGGACCCCCCACCTGTGTACAGGCCCGGGGCCATCTGGGGCACGGATATTGCTGGGGTGTCGGAGGGGTTTTGCTCGGGAGGCTTCAGGCAAGCTGCTGAAGCGCTCTGTGAGACTGGTTTGTGGCCTGTGTGGAGAGGTCGCCAGTCGGGGGCTGTAAGGAACCCCGGATTTGAGCAATTCGCCCTGAGTGGATGCCCGCAGCTGTGCCCAGACACGGCCCGGTCCGTCACACCGTACCCTTAGACATTAGCTGATTTCCCAGGACACAAAAATCCTGAACTATTTCCATTGGTAATAATTACATTATTTACAGCTAGGGAAAGCAAGAAAAATGCTGCTCGAGAACTTGTTAGAGTTAAAATTCAATTATATCAATTTCTGAACTGGGCTTGTTACAAATGGAGGAGTGAGTGAATAGTTAAGTCAACAAATCATGTCTGGTATTAGGATATTTATTTTGCATATCTTGACATGAGATATAGTGGGTTTTGCTGTTTTGTTGTAGTCATATCGGTGCCTAGATGAGAGCCACAAGGGGAGTGAAGTATTATCTTTAATTGGATAAAAAATGTTTGGTGACAGAGACAAACTTTAGAATTCCTTTGAGCTCTTCTCTAGGTCTGTGAAGCTCAAAAGAGCTAATGTCTCACCAACCAAAGCTGTTCCAAAAAAGCTATTACCTCACTCACTTTATCTCTTTATTTGTGTTTTAACAGCTTTAAATCTTGAACTCTTTGCATCTCCACTTCGTCTGACATTAAAAAATGATCAGGCTTCCCCCCATAATTTCCCAATAACAGTGAAAATTATGAAAAGACTAAAAGCTTAGAACATATATTACACAAAGTTATAAAACATACAAAGTGCCTTCCACCAAGCCTTTTTATAAGCCAGAGCAGCAGAGATGAAGCATTGCAGAGGGGATGGGGCAGAGCCTGTATTCCCAACTGCAAGTCACGACAATCGCACCTTATCTTCAGATTCTCACACTAGGAACTGCAGAGACTTCTAGAGCAGGAAGGTTTGCAGGTTAAGATGGGAGCAAAGCAAATGTCCTTATTCTTAATCTTGATGCCAGAAGAACACTGCTCAAAAACAACTTTAACAAGGACCCCTGACCTGAGAAATTTCAGCTGTGCTGATAAACACAACTTGTAGGCTAGGTCTAGACTGCGTCTTTCAAAAGAGGCTTTTTCGAAAAATACTTTTGAAAAAGCCTCTTTTGAAAAAGAGCATCTGGGCTACAACCAGTACTTTAGAAAAAGCAAGCCGCTTTTTCGAAAGAGAGCACCCAGGCAGTCTGGATGCTCTCTTTCAAAAAAGCACAGCTTGCATTACATAGCACCTTTTTTCAAAAGAGCACTTTTGAAAAAAGGCGTTCTTCCTTGTAAAACGAGGTTTTCCATGGTCAAAAAAACTGTCAACAAAATTATTTTGATTTACTTTTAAAAGAATGTGGCAGCAGTCTAGACTCAGGGGAAGTTTTTTCGAAGGGTACTTTTTTCCAAAAAAACTTGTAGTCTAGACACACCCGTAGAGAGAACATAAACAGAACCTGACGGTGTGGATAGATCATTAAGAATTGAATGGAAAGTAAATGTCAGGGCCGTGTAATATCAAAAGTTCCTACCTTATAGGAATGTGCTAAGGTAGCACTTTCTTATTGGCACAATTGTAAGGAAGTGCTACTGCAGGAAACAGCTGCTAGCAGCAGCACAATTCTATAGGGAGCAATTTTTGACACACAAAAGTTGGGAACTGCTGCATGTAGGATTGTGCTCCTCAGGGCAGTTTCTGATTTTCAGAAATTAGAAATTGCTACTATAAGAAACTCCTCCTGGTGTATCAATTTCATCTTTGCTGAAAGTGTTCAGCAAACACCAAACAACCACAGTAGTTTACAAATGGTTACTCTAAACCTTGTTTCTACAGTTTTCAGACGCACATTTTTTTCTACAATTCCAAAACATTTGGGCTGTGTCTAGACTGCATCCCTTTTCCATAAAAGGGATGCAAATTAGACACATCGCAATTGCAAATGAAGCGGGGATTAAATCCCCCCCCCGCTTCATTTGCATAAAAATGGCTGCTGCTTTTTTCCAGCTCGGAGCTTTGCCGGAAAAAAGTGCCAGTCTAGACGTGGATCTTTCGGAAAATAAAACCTTTTCCGAAAGATCCCTTAAATAAAAAAGCGCCAGTCTAGACGCGGATCTTTCGGAAAATAAAGCCTTTTACGAAAGATCCCTTATTTAAGGGATCTTTCGGAAAAGGCTTTATTTTCCGAAAGATCCGCGTCTAGACTGGCGCTTTTTTCTGGCAAAGTTCTGAGCCGGAAAGAAGCGGCAGCCATGTTTATGCAAATGAAGCAGGGGGGATTTAAATCCCCGCTTCATTTGCAATTGCAATGTGTCTAATTTGCATCCCTTTTACGGAAAAGGGATGCAGTCTAGACACAGCCTTGGTAAACATCTTAATCATAGCTGGTCAGGAGATGACATTATTTCATGTAAAAATGACAAAAATGATAAAATGCTGTAAAATTGAAAACACAAATTCAAGTTCTCAAAATTTCAGTTGTGCTGAAATCCTCCACCTCTCCTCCCCCGATGTGTTTCAAGTACCCCAAGGGAACTCTTACCACTGTTTGAGACACACTGCTCTAAACAAATAAGACAAGTGCACTTACGAATGCTTTCAGAGACAGGTAAAGGCTGTGTAAAAGTCCTCCCAAAGAGCAAATGTCATTGTTGGTATCAACTCCAAGAATTTGCTACAACTGAATCGGTCTGAGGCTTTGAAGAGGTAGCAGTTTCTTGCACTGCAGACTAAATAACTGTTCCCCATAGGAATGTCCTGCCTCCACTAGGACTTTCTCCCACCAGCAGCAGTGAATGGAAATTTGTTAGGTCCGGTTCAGACTGAGGCTTCAAAGAGGTATTTTCTTCTCCCTTCTGTAAATATATTTTTAAATGTGGGTGTTCTCTCTCAGCACACTACTTATAAGATTGCTCTCCAACCTTTGCAACCACAAGATCACTTTCCCAATGTATGTGCAATGTCAGCTGTTTCTGAAACTGAAATACCCATGACCCTCTTCATTCCAGCTCTTCTTGGAGGCCTTGTCCCTCCTCTGCCCTTTCTCTGAGGCCTCACCATGCTCACTGCAGCCCTCTGTCATGTTTCTGGTGCTTCACCAGTGGTGTTAAGGAAGTCTTACTTCTTCCCGGGCCCGGCACCACTCTTCAAATCAGATGTCCTGTAGAGCCATGGCACCAGGTGCTGCCCCTACTCGACAAGCAGTGAGCCACGACCTGCACTGGCCACATTTCCCCATTAGTGATCAATGACAGTTGCAGGAGTGGTGTTTTCAGGCAATCACAGTTTTTGGAGACCCCCCTCAGTAGTTTTCACAGTGGCTGAAAGGACATTCTGTAGCCTATCAAGTTACTTTCCTATGATGTTAATAATATGTGTTAATGGCGATTAATTTGGTAATATTCAAAAGCTGTAATTCAAGAAATCTTGTAAAAACTGTTCTCAGCATTCCCATCGGTGCTTTGTGTTAGCTTGACTGATGTCTGGATTCAGGTGTAATACACAAGGCCTTATGTCTGCCCAAGTTTGTGAAGGCTGCTAATACTAACACGATAGCAATCATTCTTTGGGGGCGGGGTAAGGCGTTAACCCACCTTGATACAAATCCATGCCCTCTCTGAGATATGGACATCTTGATATATAGGAGTCTGTGTGCATTTGTTGCTTGCCTCCCCTAACCCCCCTAGCCAAACACAACCCTGTTGTTGCCATGCACTGACTGTGCTGCCTGGCATTCCAGATGCCATCAGGTGTAGGAGCAGCATGGGTGCAGTTCAGCCCAGCCCTAGGCTGGGTGGTGCGGTCAAGTTCCCCTGCAGTGCAGTGGATCCTGATATACAGTATAACAAGATGGTACAGCCTCTGTCCCACAGGACGTATGCAACATCTGCAGAACCAGAGGTTAGCAGACATCTGTGGTTGAGACATGGTCTTACCTACATGGTTTCCCATGACTGAATCAGGGGAACTTAGATCTGGACTTTTCACCCTAATAGGATAGTAGGGAAAATGCCCCCAGATGCAGCAGATGTATTTGTAAATATAAGTCAAAACTAATTGGTTCAAGATGAGTTGAATAATCCGGACACATGTTGCAATAGAGACACACAAAGACCCTTGTTAAGCAATTGACATATATGATAATAAGTTAAGAGCAATTATACAATGACAGTAGGAAAATAACAGTTCATCATTAGAATCATCTCCTACTGAATATGCATAAAACATGTTCTCGACATTGGCACTTAGTATGAAAGTCGGACCCCAGCCCAGGTGCAATAGTGAGGAGAATAGGTAGTCCTTGTAAGGACCATAACGATGGCCCCTTGTGATGGGGAAGGTTAAGATAATGAGTGAGACGTTTGGCTAACACCTACTATAGACATAATATACGTATATGGTAAGGAAATATGGATGTGGATTCCCTGTCTTCTGAAATTTAAGTGGTGGTGACTGTGCTAACCCAAGAGTTTCTATATTGTGCATGTTGCAACCATGTGCACATCAGTTTCCCAATATGAGTCTCTCTGAATACTGTGCCGATCCTGATCAACTCTAAAGGTGGTTAATTAGAATGTACACAATTTTATATCAGGCCACAATGCCAGCTACTTCCTGGAGCACCAATTACCAAGGAGTGCCAGCGACTGTCATTCCTAATCTCCCCCCATCCACTTCTCGCTGTGTGGTGCTAGGGAAAAGTAGTGTGTTGAGGAGGGACACCCTGACAAGCAGCTCCAACCCCTTTTACCTCCCAGACCTGGCACAGCAACCAGCAGGCTCCCATTGGTGCATCTCCAAGGCAGAGACCTGGAGCAGTAGGCATCTTGGCGATTCCCATATTTAGCAGAGCATAAGTTTTACTGAGCAAAGATCCAGTTTGACAGATGATCATAAGTTGGTGTTTTGAAACGAAAGATCAGGCTCCAATAAATCTGTGATTCTGCAAGTGTCACAGGACTTGTATTTCATGCAGATTGAGAACAAGATGGCCACACCTCTGATAGAATTTCCAGGAACGACATGGTAAGAGGACTTCTCGGAGAGAGGGGAAATGTATATTAAACCTTTGGACAATCATACAAAAACCATAGTTTGGCATAGAATGATGCTTCAGCACCTCGCAGGTGACTGATATCTCTCTCTCAAAATGCCTGTTAGAAGGATTTGTCAATGACCGCCTTCGTCAAATAGTTGTTTTTGAGTAGCCGGTTGTTGACATGGATGGGACAGGGGTTTGATTAAATGGGACCTCTTCCACAAGTATGCCAATGGACACAGATTAGAGATGTGAGCAGAGTTTAAACTGTAACAATGCAAAACTGATTATACACGTAGACTCTTCAAAACCTGTGCAACTTCATACTGAAGAGCCCGCTGCACATCGAATTGGCCTGTAGCAGGGTTCATGAAATGGAAGATGCTGAATGCTAGCAGTGCTCTAGAAGTGCAGACTGGCTCATCCATGTGGTGACTGCGATGGCTGCAGGCTATGCAGTGTGAACTGTATGACACGGAGCACACAGTGCAGGAGCGATGGAGCGGAGGGGGTGCTCGGGGCAGGACCACATGCCTGCCCGTACGACAAAGAGCTCCACAACATCCTTGGTGGGGCACACAGCACAGAGCCATGCAGCTGCTCTCACTTGGTAGCCCAGCGAACCACAGCTGTGTGTGCAGACCCCAGGGAGGGGAAGGCTGCTCACGGCTCCTTTGCCACCGAAGAGGGGATCCACTGTGGCCGTTCACTTCTGGCTGTGGTGTGTGGCTGTGGTGTCCTCTGGCCTCCTCGTGGGCCCTGAGACACAGGGCATGCTGGGCCGGCCACACATGGCCTTGCACTTGGGACATCCCCCTCCTGCGGGCTGTGTACTGCTGTGGTCACTATTCAGAGAGGAGGGCACAGCCACAGGGAATGTGTGTGCAGTGTGGGGAGTACTAAACGCCCCTCTGTCTGGTGTATTGTCCACAGCCAAACCAGCTGGGATGGAAGGTCAAGCCAAACCGCTACAGCCACCAGCCCAAGTCCGGGGGAAGCCGCACATGAGCCAGGCCTAGGGCTGTGTGGAGGCAGGGAAAAGGGAATTTGTGTGCAGCCATCTTCGTCTTGTTAACAAGAGAGCAAGAGTCAGGCTAAGTCTATGGCCTGACAACGCAAGATCTGTAATTAGACGCTGCCTTTGCCTCTCGCCTCCATACGGAGATAAGGATAGAATGCTGACTCTGGCAGGGACCTTGAGATAAGGAGCATCTGGGTGGAACTAAATAACTGTTAGCCATTGGTGTTTGTAATGGGAAGGAGACTAATTGTTTAATATCAGAGGGGTAGCCGTGTTAAGTCTAAATCTGCAAAAGCGGTGAGGAGTCCTGTGGCACCTTATAGACTAACTGAAGTGTAGGAGCATAAGCTTTCGTGGGCAAAGTCCCACTTTGTCAGATGCATGCATGCAAGCTTATGCTCCTACACTTCAGTTAGTCTATAAGGTGCCACAGGACTCCTCGCCGCTAATTGTTTAATGTTATTATATTTAATGGACAGTATATATTGTATTCGACGATCTGCCTAGCAGCAGCTTCTTCCCTTGCAATATTGCTCGAATAAACTCTCTCTGACTACTTGCTGCTCACAAACGCAGAGTGAAGGCCTGTTTTCTTCCACAGTTGCCAGGTGTCCGGTATTCAACCGGACAGTCTTGTTTTTGGGCCTTCTGTTGGGTAAAAAAAATTCAGAAACTACCGGACATGTGCAATGTCAGTATTTTCTGGCGATCGGCGCTGGGAGCCTCTGGTTGCATCTGATGTAGGAGTGATGCCTCGGGGAGGAGGAGAAGCCCTGTCCATGCTCCTGAGTGCAGTTCAAGCGCGTTGTGGAGCTGTAGCCAGACTCGCTTGTGCTCCGCCAGCCCATGCACTGGAAGGGCAGTGCCCTAGGATCTGCATGTGCCTGGGTCAGTCCCGCTCCCCACTGGCCATTCCCCCCCACTTGGCCAGTCCCGCTCCTCCTAACCCCCTACCAGCCAGCCCTGCTGCTCCAGACACCCACCCCCTATCTCCCCTGGCCAGCCCTGCAGCCCCCAACACCTCCCCATCTCCTCCAACCATCCCCGCTGCCTCCTCCCCCTCTCCCGCCACCAGCCCTGTTTCCTGCCCCCCCTCTTCCCGGCCAGTCCCGCTCCCCTCCTGGCTGGTCCTTTCATACCCCCCCACCCCTGATCAAGTGTGTCTGGTATTTTCTCTGAAGCTACTGGTAACCCTAGCCAGGCCTGGAGAGCAGCTGATGCACCAGCACTCGGGGTGATGCAGGACATCCACACCACCCTGTTGCACCACCTGGATGCCAAACTGGAGTGGCGGCAGCAGGCCTGGGGTGACCTCATGTTGGGCTGCGACACCCTCTGTAGCATCCTGTCTTGCACAGGGAACAGGTGCCAGCTGCCACTGCTACCACCTTACACCCCCATGACTACCCTCCTATACTGATGGCACATCCATCTGACCACCCAGCCATGCCTTTCCTCCCTCACCCGGCCAGGCCTCGGCTTCTTCCCTTCCACATGGCCATGGCTGATCCCCTAGTCATGACTATGGGACATCCTATGGCCCCTCCTCCTGCCACCCCCGGCACTGTTCCAGCTGCACATCATGCCCACCCCAATGGGGTCCCCAGAGCAGACCAACCCTGACTATGACCCTGCCCCTGACGGGGCTCAGCAAGCCAGGCCAGCACTCCTCACCGTTATGATCCCCCCGTCACCGGCCAACCTTCATGTCCGTTAAAAAAAAAGGCATTTGATTTGAAAATCAAGCAGGTGTATTTACTGGGAGGTCGGGGAGGGGAAAAGGGAGGGAGCGAGAGGGGGAATAGAGAGAGAAGGAAGAGTGGAGGCCCTGGGGAGATTTACAATGGTTCCTTCGAGAACATCTCCCTCAGGGCTTTCTGCGTGTGCACCCCCGGCCTGTGGGGACTGTTGTGTCACAGCTGTCAAGGGATGCTCCGAGCCAAGGCCATCGCAGGCTGCCTCTGCCACCCACCCCAGGAGGAATGTCTCCCCCTTGTACTTTACCAGGTTGGGGAGTACACAGCTGGCTCCCACCACATCCGGGATATTCTGCTCCTCAATGTCCATGTGTGTGAGGAGAGGGCAGAACCGCCCTTTCGGACACCCAAAGGCGCTCTCCACTTGCAGGCGAGCTCTGTTCAGGCGACCATTGAAAATGTTCTTGGTGTGATCCAGCTGGGCAGTGTAAGGCACAATAGCCAGGGCATTAGTGGGTGTGCAGCGTTCCCAGCTATGCACACTGGCATACTCTGGTTGACCACCGGAAATTCCCATCAGAGGAAAAAGGAGCCGGGTTCCAACTGGGTACACAGGCTGGAGTTCGGAAACACTCGGGCGTCATGATGCCTGCAAGACCATGCCACATAAATGTCGATGAAATGGCCCCAGTGGTCCACCAGGGACTGCAGGATTATCGAGAAGTAGCCCTTTCCGTTGACAAACGGCCGCACAATGTTCCGGTGCATGGATGGGCATGGAGTACCATCAATGGCTCATGTGCAGTTGAGGAACCCCAGCTCAGAAAAGCCTCCCATGGTGGCATCTAGGATCTTGAGCTGGATGACTCTGTGCAGCAGCAGGGAGCTGATGGCCTGGACAACCTGTAGAAGGAGAGAAAGAAACACAAAAAACAGAGAATGAGAGCGGGCTTATGTTCTACCACCGGGACGTGGCCACCACCCACTACGGGCCCCTCCACTCTGCAAGAACAGCCACTGTTAGTCCATGACTGCCTCCACCGACCAGGCACAAGTGAGGGCGAAAGGGCAACAGCAACCTGGGCCAGGCCTTTCCACGCACCAAAAAAGCAAAGGGCAAACACCGCAGGCACTGCTGACTCTTTGATTTGCCAAAGAGGCTAGCAAGCAGGCAGCAGAAACAGAGAAGCAGCTGTCTGGAGGGGATGGGGGGGGGCCCTTTAAGCATGTCCCTGGAGGGCTTTATATGCAGGACGGCGTGCAATAGTGTGGATGCTCTCTTGCGCTATAGCGATGTGCTTTGAGGTGTGGATCTGTTTTTCAGGAAGACGTTTTTGAGGACTAAGCCTAATGCAATGGATGCTGCCTAAATTAGATCACAATATTTCAGAACTGCAAAGAGAAAAAGATGCCCTCTTGAGGATACTGCTAGATGGACTCCAGTGTGCCAGTCAGAAGTGTTTAGGTGAAATATTTGAGAACATGGAGCTGATAGCAGCTGACCTTGATGACAAATGTTAGGACCAAGTGGAACAAGCATGAAACTGGGATGAGAAAAGGGAAGAGACTGTGTCATCTTAGACAAATGAAACTGTAAAGAAACTTGATGGGTGTTTGGCCTGTTCAGGAGAGAACATGGATCTGATGCAGCCTTTTCCTAAATTACGGAGCTGTGTATCCGGACCAACAGACCTCTGCTGGCATCAGCTCACTGGGGGGTACATCTAGACAATAGGCTTTTGTCAACAGAAACTTTGTCGACAGATACTGTCAACAAAGTTTGTCGACAAAGAGCATCTAGACGACATCCAGTTCTGTCGACAAAGAGTGATGACATGAGAGTGTAGACGCAAAGGACAGTGTAGATGCAATAACGCCTTCTGAGTAGCCCCGCGCTCTCGTCCCTTCATTACACGGCGACTAGCCCCGCACGCTCGTCCCTTCGTTAACACAGAGACTAGCCCTGCACTCTCGTCCCTTCGTTAACACAGCGACTAGCCCCGCGCTCTCGACTCTTCGTTACACGGCGACCAGCCCCGCACTCTCGTCCCTTCGTTAAACAGCGACTAGCCCCACACTCTCGTCCCTTCGGTAACACGGCAAGTAGCCCCGCGCGCTCGTCCCTTCGTTACACAGCGACTAGCCTCGCACTCTCGTCCCCTCGTTACACCGTGACTAGCCCCGCACTCTCGTCCCTTCGTTAACATGGCAACTAGCCCCGGACTCTCGTCCCTTCGTTAACACGGCGACTAGCCCCGCGCTCTCGTCCCTTCGGAAATACGGCGACAAGCCCCGCACTGTCGTTCCTTCATTACATGGCGACTAGCCCGCACACGTCCTTCTCGCAGCCGAGAGCGCCTTCACACAGATTTGAAAATCCGAGGCTCGTGAGTGAGGCTGCGGAGGCCGTTTAATCAGGCTGCCTCCTAGCAGAGCCACTTCTGTTCGTGGCCCAAGCCAGGGCGGAGCCGTGCCCCAGGAGGTATAAAGGCAGGCGCAGGAGGAGCTGCTGCTGGAGTTGCTGCATAGCCCTGTCATGACTTTACGGGTAGTCACCGTGGAAGCGGCTCCGCTCTGGAACCAAGGAATAGACGACATCCCGCTCATGCTCTCAGCCCGCCCGGAGAGGCCCCCATCCAACGCTCTGTGTTTCTGCGCTCTGGCTGCTCCACTTCTGCAGGGGGTGCTGAGTCTCCCACAGCGCACGGAGTGGGAAGAATCTCCCCCTGTCTGCACAGCGCCACCAGAGGGGCATCCTAGTGGCAGGAAAGCCACCAGCTGTTCCCTTGAATGGCGCCTGGTTCTTTCCGGGCCCCACCTGAGCGGGCAGCTCAGCCCCACATGCCCAGTGTGCTCGCAACTGCCTCGCCCTGACAGCAGCGCTGTGGAAAAGATGGACGTGGAGATGGGCGAATGGGAAGAGGAGCCGATGGAGGTGGACAAGATGGGCGAAGGGCAGCATGAGGGGCAACACTTAGCAAGCAACGTCCGGGGCCAGGTGGGCAAGCAGCCCGGGCCCACAGCTGCAAAATGCCCAAGGCGGGAATTCCTCTCACTGAGCCAGAGGCTCTGACTTGTCGCTCTTCAGCAGCGAGGCCTCCCCAGGGCATGGAAGAGGCCGCCGAGAGCACGAGGCCCGTCCCCCGGTGAACGCCAGAGTCACCAACAAGCGCTGGCAGCCAATAGGTGCAGAGTGTCCGCCTGAAGAGTCTGCGCCAGGCGACAGAGACAATTTTTCCTATGGAAGCTTTGGCCAGGGACACGGCCTTTTGCTTCCTGTATTGACAGCAGCAGGCCTGTTTCCTCCAGTTCTGTGTTTGCTGATGAACATTTGTTGGAAATAAACTGGGACTGTCCATGCAGCGTTTGCATCACGCTCTGGGCTCGCGGAGGGAGGGCAGCTTACGCACCTTCCAGCTGCTGGGACAGGATGAGACCTCTCCTCCTCCCCTGCTTGCCCCAGGCTGCTGTGCGCTGGAATGACCCGCTGGGGCGCCACCGGGCCCTGCAGCCAGGTGTGCCTCTGCCAGCCAGTAGAATAGAGATGGTTTATTACTGCTCCAAGATACTGCGCATCATAGGACGGATGCAGGCATAAGAGTATAGGTCGACAGCCCTAGTTCCCTGGGGGGGAATGGGTTACCTGAACCCCCCGACACTGGATAATTTGTGTCGCCCCTGCCTCCCCATCCTCTGACTGCCCCCTCTCCAAGCCACACCCTTCCTTTGCTCAAACCCCTTCCCTGGTCAGGTGAGAACTGGTTGGGTGAGAACCATGGTCTACCTGACATGAGGGCCCACAGGGCGACCCCCGCTGGGCAGTGCTCACAGACACAGGCCAGTAGGGGTCACCCACAGCCCAAGCACAGCGACCAGTGTATGTCCGACTAGTGGACAGCCCCAGCCCTGTTTCATCACAACCTCCCTGGCTCCTTTTGCCCGCCAGGGACCCGCCCCTCTGCTTGCCACCTCCCAACACGGCAGGGCCCCGCTCCCAGAGGTCCTACAACACCGGGCCCATGCGCCCAGTGGGTGGGGCAAGCGCCCTGTCCCAGCCCATCGCACAAAAAAACCTTTTCACACCCGTTCGCACAGGGAGAACCCACCAGCAGGTACACGGGTCAGAACAGACACTCGATCTTAGCCCTCCAAAGGCCACAATCACACGAGAGAGCTCAGCGTAACACAGCGACTAGCCCCGCACTCGCAGCCTGTAGCACAGGGAATAGCCCCGCACTCGCCCCTTTGGAAACACAGCAAATAGCCCCATACTCGCCCCTTTCGTAGCACAGGGAATAGCCCCGCGCTCTCGTCCCTTTGGTAACACGGCAACTAGCACCACGGTGAGTAGCCCTGCACACTCGTCCCCTCGGTAACACAGCGACTAGCCCCGCATTCTCGTGCCTCCGTTACACCGTGACTAGCTACACACTCTCGTCCCCTCGTTACACCGTGACTAGCCCCGCACTCTTGACCCTTCGGTAACACGGAAACTAGCCCCGCACTCTCGTCCCTTCGTTACGCGGCGACCAGCCTCGCACTCTCATCCCTCCGTTACGCAGCGACTAGCCTCGCACTCTCATCCCTTCATTACACGGAGACTAACCCTGCACTCTTGTCCCTTCGTTACACGGCGACTAGCCGCGCGCTCTCGTCCCTTCGGTAACATGGCGACTAGCCCCGCGCTCTCGTCGCTTCGTTACACCGTGACTAGCCCTGCACTCTCGTCCTTTCGGTAACACGGCGACTAGCCCCGCACTCTTGCCGCTTCGTTACACCGTGACTAGCCCCGCGCTCTCGCCCCTTTGTTACACGGCGACTAGCCCCCGCGCTCTCGTCCCCTCGTTACACCGTAACTAGCCCCACGCTCTCGTCCCTTCGTTATCACTGCGACTAGCCCCGCGCTCTCGTCCCTTCGGTAATACAGCGACTAGCTCCGCACTCTTGTCCCTTCGTTACACCGTGACTAGCCCCGCACTCTCGTCCCCTCGTTACACCGTGACTAGCCCCGCGCTCTCGTCCCTTTGGTAACAAGGCGACTAGCCCCGGACTCTTGTCCCTTCGTTACACCGTGACTAGCCCCGCACTCTTGTTCCTTCATTACACCATGACTAGTCCCGCACTCTCGTCCCTTCGGTAATATGGCGACTAGCCCCGCGCTCTCGTCCCTTCGTTACACGGCGACTGGCCCCGCACTGTCGTTCCTTTGTTACACCGTGACTAGCCCTGCGCTCTCGTCCCCTTGTTACACCGTGACTAACTCCGCGCTCCCGTCCCATCGTTACACCGTGACTAGCCCCGCGCTCTCGTCCCCTCGTTACACCGTAACTAGCCCCACGCTCTCGTCCGTTCGTTATCACTGCGACTAGCCCCGCGCTCTCGTCCCTTCGGTAATACAGCGACTAGCTCCGCACTCTCGTCCCTTCGTTACACCGTGACTAGCCCCGCACTCTCGTCCCCTCGTTACACCGTGACTAGCCCCGCGCTCTCGTCCCCTCGTTACACCGTGACTAGCCTTGTGCTCTCGTCCCCTCGTTACACCGTGATTAGCCCCGCGCTCTCATCCCCTCGTTACACTGTGACTAGCCCCGCGCTCTCGTCCCTTCGTTAACATGGCGACTAGCCCCGGACTCTCGTCCCTTCGTTAACACGGCGACTAGCCCCGCGCTCTCGTCCCTTCGGTAATACGGCGACAAGCCCCGCACTGTCGTTCCTTCGTTACACCGTGACTAGCCCCGCGCTCTCGTCACCTCGTTACACCATGACTAGCCCCGCGCTCTCGTCCCCTTGTTACACCGTGACTAGCCCCGCGCTCTTGTCCTTTCGGTAATAGGGCGACAAGCCCCGCACTGTCGTTCCTTCGTTACACCGTGACTAGCCCCGCGCTCCCGTCCCTCGTTACACCGTGACTAGCCCCGCGCTCCTGTCCCCTTGTTACACCGTGACTAGCCCCACGCTCCCGTCCCCTCGTTACACCGTGACTAGTCCTGCGCTCTCGTCCCTTTGTCAACACGGCGACTAGCCCCGCGCTCTCGTCCTTTCGGTAATAGGGCGACAAGCCCCGCACTGTCGTTCCTTCGTTACACCGTGACTAGCCCCGTGCTCTCGTCCCCTCGTTACACCGTGACTAGCCTTGTGCTCTCGTCCCCTCGTTACACCGTGACTAGCCCCGCGTTCTCGTCCCTTCGTTAACACGTCGACTAGCCCCGCGCTCTCGTCCCTTCTGTAATACGGCGACTAGCCCCGCACTGTCATTCCTTCTTTACACCGTGACTAGCCCCGTGCTCTCGTCCCTTCGTTAACATGGCAACTAGCCCCGGACTCTCGTCCCTTCATTAACACGGTGACTAGCCCCGCGCTCTCATCCCTTCGGTAATACGGCGACAAGCCCCGCACTGTCGTTCCTTCGTTACACCGTAACTAGCCCCGTTCTCTCGTCCCCTTGTTACACCGTGACTAGCCCCGCGCTCTCGTCCCCTCGTTACACCGTGACTAGCCCCGCGCTCTCTTCCCCTCGTTACACCGTGACTAGCCCCGTGCTCTCGTCCCTTCGTTAACATGGCGACTAGCCCCGCTCTCTCGTCCCTTCGGTAATACGGCGACAAGCCCCGCACTGTCGTTCCTTCGTTACACCGTAACTAGCCCCGTGCTCTCGTCCCCTTGTTACACCGTGACTAGCCCCGCGCTCTCGTCCCCTTGTTACACCGTGACTAGCCCCGCGCTCTCATCACCTCATTACACCGTGACTATCCCCGCGCTCTCGTCCCCTCGTTACACCGTGACTAGCCCTGCGCTCTCGTCCCTTTGTTAACACGGCGACTAGCCCCACGCTCTCGTCCTTTCGGTAATATGGCGACTAGCCCCGTGCTCTCGTCCCCTCTTTACACCGTGACTAGCCCCGCGCTCTCGTCCTCTCGTTACACCGTTACTAGCCCCGCGCTCCCGTCCCCTCGTTACACCGTGACTAGCCCCGCGCTCTCGTCCCCTCGTTACACCGTGACTAGCCCCGCGCTCTCGTCCCCTCGTTGCACCGTGACTAGCCTCGCGCTCTCATCGCTTCGTTACACCGTGACTAGCCCCGCGCTCTAGCCCCTTCGTTACACCGTGACTAGCCCCACAGTCTCGTCGCTTCGTTACACCGTGACTAGCCCCGCACTCTCGCCCGTTCGTTACACCGTGACTAGCCTCGCACTCTCGTCACTTCGTTACACTGTGACTAGCCCCGCGCTCTCACCCGTTCGTTACACCGTGACTAGCCTCGCACTCTCGTCACTTCGTTACACTGTGACTAGCCCCGCGCTCTCACCCGTTCGTTACACCGTGACTAGCCCCGCACTCTCGCCCGTTCGTTACACCGTGACTAGCCTCGCACTCTCGTCACTTCGTTACACCGTGACTAGCCCCGCGCTCTCACCCGTTCGTTACACCGTGACTAGCCCCGCACTCTCGTCCCTTCGGTAATACAGCGCTCACGTGGGATGGTCCGAGGTTCCCGGGCAAGGCTGCGGGGGGCCGGTGAGTCATCTCCCAGCATAGCCGGTTCTGTGCGCCTGCCCCGCCCCTCCAAATGGAGTTGTGTGAGCGCCTCAGCCCTGGGCCAGGCTCCAGCCCTGTCGCGGGGGGGCGGGGCGCGCATTTTGCTTTTGGCCCCCGGCGCAGGAGAATCTCGCTACTCTTCTGCTCCCGGAGCCGGTGCCGAGGACGGACACACGAGGGGGGGGGCGCAGCGCAGCCGGGGGACGTGGCGCGCTCTGGTTCGCAGCGTGGGAGCGAGCGAGGCAGGGGCCGAGTCCACGGAGGCGGAGCCGCGGCTGGAGACACGGAGAGGCCGGGGCGCAGCTGAGTCCGGACCCGCATTGGTGCGCCCCGAGCGGACGCGCCTTCTGCGGGACCGTAACTGCGCGGATCGTGGAAACGGCTCCCCCCCCCCTTTTTTTTTGGTGTAGAATTTTTTAATCTTTTTAAAAGTTTTTTTCTTGTACGTTGTATTCTTCGCATTTTTAATTGTTAATTTTTTACTTTTCTAATTTTTCTTTGTTACTTTCTGCTTTTTCAGTTGTTCAGTTTTATTTCCCCCCTTTATTTACATTTCAACGTCTACTCTTCTACTGTGTATTTTTAGAATATCACTTTTTTCTTATTACCTTTACTTTTGCATGTTAATGTTTCTCTAGATACTTTTTTCTAATTTTCTTGTTTAAAATGTTTAATTTCATTTATGACATTTTGCTACATTTTACTTTTTATTCTTTAACTTTCTCACTTTTTTACTTTTCTTTTTAGTTTTTTATCTTTTAGATTTTTAGCGTTTAGATTTTAATTTCATACTTCTTTTTTACTTTTCATTTTCATTTTTTCTATTTTATTTTTTCCCTTCATAGATTCATTTATAACTGTTTACTTTTTCCTTTTTTTAATTTTTTGCTTCATTCTTTACTATTTTCCTCTTTTCCTTTTTTTCCTTTTCTACTTTTGCGTTTAGGACCGGGTTTTCCTGCTCCATTTGCAGGTCAGGGAATGAGGCGGCGCTGGACAGCACAGTGGAAACTAAAAACAAAAGAAAACAAAACCAGACAATATTCCTCTCCCTCCCCGTAACACAGTGACTAGCCCCTCACGTAGTTTCGGTCACAGTCCAGATCATAGCTTTCGGTAACCGTGACTGTTTTTTTAAAGGATTTGAAACTATAGACAGAGGAATACTTCTTTTTAGGGTCAAACAAATATTTTTTTATTTTTTCTATTTCTATTTATTCTTCTATTCATAATTAATTTTCTATTTAAATCAATTCACTATTTTTGATTCTTTTAAGACAATATAATATACAAAGAAAAAGTAGAAAAACAGTACAGATAAAAAACCCAAGAAATAATAACTTCTACAGATATACCCTCCTGATTTACTTTTAAACAATTTATGGAGTTAACAAATATATAATACTCACGTTAAGAAAGATAGAAGCATTGCTTAGATTCAAGGGAGATTCTTTTCTTTATGTTTTTCTTTTCTTTTGATTTTTCGTTGCAACTTACGACTGGTGTTCGTTCCCCTTTCGGAGCTTATTTGTTCCCCTTTCAGAGCTTATGTGCGTCAGCGAGATTTAGCGCCGGGGAGGGAGCCCTGGTTGATCAGACCTAGCTTTTTGGATTCGCAACCGATCCACTCTTGGTCTGTTTCAGCCAACCTTATATACCCTGTTTCAGTATTTTGGTACTTCTCCACTCGCCTGACAATTGCTGACGTTAGATTTTTGTTGTCTCATTCTGCTTTTACAAAAACTTTCGTCTGCTCCATTTGGGGTAATCGGCACTTTGTTGCATACTGCACTTTGTTGCTGTCTGAGTTACTTACTTCCTTAAAAGCGGGGTTATTGTTGGTCATCCAATCAAATTTTGTTTTTATTTTTATCTCCTGTATCTCACAATGCTGCTTTTCCTTTACACTTACAATTAAACTGGTGCTCATTTGACATATTCTGGGTAGGCTTCAATACCTTCCTTTCACAATAGCGACTAGCAGCGCACCACGAACATCGGGCGCTTTGTAAAGCCAGAGTGCCCTGGGAGAGCCTGTGCAGTGACGGAAAGTGAAACTCTCTGTTTTTTGCGACCGTTGCGGTTTCTGTCATGCATACATGGAATTCAGTGAAACAAAATACAGGACTATGTAGCACTTTAAAGACTAACAAGATGGTTTATTAGATGATGAGCTTTCGTGGGCCAGATCCACTTCCTCAGATCAAATAGGAAGTGGGTCTGGCCCACGAAAGCTCATCATCTAATAAACCTGGGTATTGTGGTCCAAAACACTCACAATTTGCTCCCTCCTTGACAATGACTCAGGGGATAACGGACTCAGGGGATGCTGGTGTTTTGCCTTGGGACGGGGCCTTTTGCTCCTGGTTCATGGGTTGCAAATCATGAGGCTCAGTTCAGGTGCGCATGATCAGTGCACCCAAAGTCACAAATTTGGAGAAGTTTGTGTTTCTGTCGTTACACCGGCCTAACCTTGAACTCAATGAACGTTTCTTGGAAAGAAGATAGGCGCCTCCGCCCCCAGGCTGACCATCCTCCATCTTTGACAGCGGGATAGTGCGTGCGCCCCCCTCCAAAGTCGCGTGTGTGCGGAAGACATAGTAGAAGCTCCTCCAGGGTCAGGCTCAGCAGTGGGCCAGGTGGGGGGCACTGTCACCAGGGAGCGGGGCACAAATTTTGCTTTTGCCCCCCAGTGCATAACAACCTCGCTATGCCTCTGGTCCAAGAAAGCCATGCCTGGGATGGACACACCTGGGCGGGGCCGAGCCAGGGAGACGTGGAGCGGTCTGGCTCACAGAGGGTTGCAGCGTGAGAGGGGGTGAGACATTTGACAAGAGTCCAAGAAGGTTGCAAGGGAGGGATGGAGCTGGAGAGACTCGGAGCGGTCCGGTTAGCAGAGGATTGCGTCGTGGGAGGGGTAAGACTGTGAGAGAGTGGTTGTGCTGGGCACTCTGCTTGGGCATTCACCATTTGCTATGCTTGGGCTATAGGTGACCCCTACTGGCCTGTGTCTGTGAGCACTGCTCAGCAGGGGTACCCAGAGGTCTCTCATGTCACCCAGACCATGGCCCATCTGGTTCTTGCCTGACCAGGGAAGGGGTTTGAACAAATGAAGGGTGTGGCTTGGAGAAGGGGCAATCTTATCTGGGAAAACATGAAGAGAAGGGACCGAGTCAAGTGCTGGGGGTTCCGGGGCCCACGTCCCGTTGCCCCAAGGGGTCTGAAGCTTCCTGGCCCTGACTCCTATATCCACATTGCACCTGTGCTGTGCTGTATCCTGGAGAAGCAATAAACCCTCTACTCTGCTGGCTGGTGGAGTCTCATCCTACTGCAGACAGGGTGCAGGGTCGGGGGGTACCCAATGCACCGTCACCCCCAGAAGCAGTGCAAAGCTGAGGAACAGGGAAGTAACTGCTGGAAAGGTGCCTGGGTGTGAATGTGGAGTGTTGTTGGGTATGGATGGGAAAAGCATGAAACAGGTTTTTTGCGGGTAGAGAGGGACTGTTAGGGAGCATCCCCCATCCAGACCCTAGCTAAGCCTCAGCCTCTCCCATTCATCAGGTACATCTGCCCCGGCCCCATGTGTCCCTGCACTCCCCGTGGCAATGTTGACACAGCAGCATCCAAAGTAACATAGCCCATGTCTACACTATAAGCAGTTATTGCAACATTGAAATAATGTCGAGCTGGAGGACTGCTTACTCCAACTCCTGTAACCATCCGTTGATAAGTCAGAGGAAGAGTGCTCTATTTTTGACTTCCTGATGCTCAGACAGTTCCAAAAGCCGAAATAATCTATTTCGATTTAAGCTACACAATTGTCGTAGCTCAAGTTGTGTAGCTTATTTCGGCTTTAGCCCTGCTGTGTAGACGTGCCCCATGTGTCCTTGCTCCTTCTGTCCACATGTTCCCCTACTCAGATACCCATTTCCCCCACTCCATGTGGTTCTGTACACCCTCCCCTTCTGACTACGCTTATCTGTGCCCTCACCCAGTCACTCCTCCGTCCCTATGTAATACTGCACCCCGCCCCCGGCCCTGCGCCGCCCACCCATTCAACCCCTGCTCTAGTCTTCCCTCCTCCACTAGCCCTTATGCATCCATGTAACTCCAGCAGCCTCACTCTGTCTGTCTCCCCATCACCCCTGTCTCCTAGCCTGGCCTGACAGGCGCTGTGAACAAGACTCGACAGGCTTTTTCTCTTCCCTTGCTGGTCAGGGGCTGCTGGTCTATTGCCACACGGCTTCTGGTGGTGGACAAAAGGTGGAACTGCAGAAGTTATTTTCTGCTGGGAAGTGCTGCTGTTCTTGTGTCACCTCACTCCGGTGCTCCAAAAGTGGAACAGCAGCAACATTTCAGCAAAAGCATTTGTTCTGCCCAAAAAACCTTTAAACTATGCACAGCTCATTAATTACGTTCATGTGCAGTAGCTCAGAATTTCCCCAGGGGTCATACGAGTTAGTAAAAGAGCAATTCTGTTTGTTAGACTCAGAGCAAAGCATTTGTGTATTTAATATGTCACAGCTACTATGAGCTTCCAGAGAGAGTTAAACTGTAGGGCTACGTCTAGACTACAAGCCTCTTTCGAAAGAGAGTGTCTAGATTGCAACCACTTCTTTCGAAAAAGAGAGCCGCTTTTTTGAAAGACCGCACTCAGGCAATGTAAATGCTTTCTTTCGAAAAAGCTCTGTTTGCAATCAAGAAAGCCTTTTTTCAAAAGATCACTTTTGAAAAAAAGTGTTCTTCCTCATAAAATGAGGTTTTCCCTGGTCAGAAAAACTGCTGCATTCTTTTGAATTAATTTCAAAAGAACTTGGCTGCAGTCTAGACGCAGGTGAAGTTTTTTCAAAAAAGGCCACTTTTTTTCTAAAAAAATCCTGTAGTGTAGACACTGAAGTGGGTGTCAGATTAGGTCTGTGCCCTGACAACATGTCTTGGGACCCCCAAGATCGGTGCAGTGGCTGAACTTTGTTCAGGATCAAGAGGCTCAAATACTTAGGGTATGTCTACACTAGCCCCCTAGTTCGATCTAGGGACGCTAATGAGGGTGACTGAAATTGTAAATGAAGCACGGGATTTAAATATCCCACGCTTCATTAGCATGTTCCGGGCCGGTCGCCATTTTAGAAATTGACTAGCCCGAAGCATGCCCGTGTCTACACACCGCAGCAAAACGGGATTCCAAATAAAAGCCCTAAATCTAATTAGCTGTTATTCCTCCTGGAATGAGGTTTAATAGCTAATTTGATTTAGGGTTTTAATTCGGAATCCCGTTTTACTGCCACATGTAGACGCGGGCATACTTTGGGATAGTCAATTTCTAAAATGGCAACTGGACAGGAACATGCTCTCTCTCTCTCTCTCTCTCTCTCTCTCTCTCCAGGACGTCAGAAGCACCCTGAGCAGGTAGGTCGCTCTCACCCCCTCACACCTCACAGCGCTGGGGAAACACTGGGCAGTGAAGTTGTCGCTGCCTCTCCCCAGGACTCCACAGCAGAACGTGTGGGAAGGTCACATTTGGGATTCAAATCTCTGACCCATTTAACCCTGAGGCCCTCGCCCTTTTAGAGACAACTCTGCAGTTACCCAGGGAAAGGTGCAGACTAGCCTGTGGTATATTCTACCCATGTCACCTTCCTGGGGACTGGCTGCCCCAGGACTGAGGGGTGGGACATGGGCCTGTCCCTGCTGGGCGCTGGGCACCATTCAGCCCAGGGCAGCAGGGATCCAGGGTCTTTCCCGCCCAAGGGCTGTTTGGAGACCTTTGTGTGTTGTGCTTAAAAGAAGTACTCGGGATCTTTTTCAGGGAGATAAGGCACCACACCACATTTACTGAACTTACATAGTTCAATCAACACTTTATCATATGCATATGATATGTTACACTCACACACTCACACACACAGACACAACCACACTCCATCTTGTTGTTACCAATAGTTGCTCCCCCTAACTGCACTAGCCAGGTGAGTTAGATGGGGGAGGGGTGGAGCCAGGCTTCTGCCTATCCGGATCAATGCTCCTATGTTGACAAGACGAAAATCCGGGGTCCCCCTGCAAGATGCCTCCTATTTATCCCGCTCATGGATCCAGTTAGTCATCACCTTACCTTTATAATGCTTCTAAGAAAGTTCTTCCAAGGGCAGGCACTTGCTTCTGGACTCCCAAGGAGTCTGTATGTCCAGTCTTCTTAATGAGCTCACTTCACTGGTATTGTCTTGGGTCTGGCTCCCAGCCCCTCTCCACCTTTGCAACTGCTGCTGGAGGTGCTCCCCTTTCATTCTCCATTCACACCTCATTCATTTCAACAGGGCAATCAAGGAAAGGGGAGAGTTCAAAAGACATTTTTTCTTTACCTTATACAAAGTTTCTTAATACCAGGGATTCTATAAGAAGGCCTACAAGATCTATATATATAAAAAGGAAAGTTTCTCTTAATACAAAGTTATATGAGAAATGTTACAGAGATTCTATAAGAACACTTAAAGATATGTCTAAAAGGATAAGATCTTAATACAAAGTTATATGAGAATGATAATATTACAGGGATTTAGCCACATGGGTGGGATGAGCTGGGGAGAGGGGAGCTGGTCTGTCAATCTAGTTCAGTGGTCATCAATCTTTTGAAGCAGGAGATTACTTTTTTAATTAAAGTGCAATCCTAGATCTACCTCAAACCCAAATAAATTTGCCCCATCTCCTTTATACCCCTTCTCCAAGACCCCACCCTTGCTCACTCCATTCTCCCTCCCTCCCCCATCCTCCCTCCCTTTCACCAGGCTGGGGCAGAGGGTTGGGGGGCAGGCTCTGGTCGTGGATTAAGGGATTTGGAGTGTGAGAGGGGCTCTGAGCTGAGCTTGGGGCAGACGGTTGGGATGTAGGCGGGGGGTCTAGGTGCAAGCTCTGGGAAGGTGTTTGGATGCAGGGGTGCTTGGGGCGGGAGTCTGGGATGCAAGAGGGGGTTCATGACTGGTGTAGGGTTTCAGGATGTGGGCTCCAACTGGGCACTACTCACCTCAGGAGGCTGCTGGGGGGTGGTGCAGTGAGGCTAGGGCAGGCTCCATGTCCTGGCCCTGCACCACTCCCCACAGCAGCCAGCAAATTCCATCCCAAGTACTGTTGTGCCCCCTCTCTGCTCTGTGGAGATAGGATACAGGATGAGAGAGCAGGTATCTTGACATCAGCACCCCCTCTTCTCCCTGCCCTGCCCAGAAAGCAGGAGGCTTCTAGGGGTGGGGAAGGCAGCTCCAAGGCAAAGATAAGGAGACGCAAGGCAGGGGGGGAGGGGCAGCTAAAATGCCAGCGCTTGACAGCCTCTTGGCCAAACCAGTCAGGATCACCTGTCAGAGGCTCCAAGATCTACTGCTTGGTGACCACTGGTCTAGTTCTTTGTGGGCAGATTTCTACAGCCCTTCCCCTGGGAACCTCCCTTCCCTCAGTGCCTGGAGGCCCAGGAGGGAGTTGGCTGTGGAGACTCAAATACCCACTAACCAGAACTTAAGAACTGAGTCACTCAAGGCAGGATCACAGCGGGTCCCAACCTGTGGGCCACAGACCCCTGTAGGGTTGTCAGGTGTCGGGTATTGGCCCAGACAGTCCAGTTGCAGCCTCTGTCCGGTAAAATGTCTGGTATTTTCTATTTCTCTCGGTTGGAAGGCTGCTTGGGACATTTCCCACCATGTCAGGTGGGGATGTGGAGAGCAGGGAGCCTGGGGATTTAAAGGTGCAGTGACTTTTTTGTGCGCTTTTTTTTCTTAACCAAATTTTTTCCTGCCATGTGAAGGGGAGGTGTTTTTTGTGAAAGTGTCTGGCAACCCTAGACTCTTGATGGTCCGTGAAGGTACTGCAGGGGATCTGTGGAAAGTCCAAAAGTAAGGATTGAGCCCATGGCGGTGGACATTGAAATGCTGAGGGAGATTAGAGAGGCTACCAAAATAGAGAACTCTGTAATAATGGGGGATTTTAATTATCCCCATATTGACTGGATACATGTCACCTCAGGAAGAGAAGCAGAGAAAATTTCTCAATGGCTTAAATGACTGCTTCTTGGAGCACCTGGTACAGGAACCCACAAGGGGAGAGGCAATTCTCGATTTAGTCCTTAGTAGAGCGCAGGATCAGGCCCAGGAGATAACCATTACAGGACCGCTTGGGAATAGTGACCATAATATAATAACATTTAACATTCCTGTGGTGGGAAGAACACCTCAGCAGTCCAGAACTCTGGCATTTAATTGCAAAAAGGGGAATTACACAACATTGAGGAGGTTAGTTAAACAGAAATTAAAAGGCACAGTGACTAGAGGCAAATCCCTGCAAGCTGCATGGAAACTTTTTAAAGACACCATAATAGAGGCCCAACTTAAATGTATACCCCAAATTAGAAAACATAGCAAGAGACCTAAAAAAGAGTCACCGTGGCTTAACCACCATGTAAAAGAAGCAGTGAGGGACAAAAAGGCATCTTTTAAGAAGTGGAAGTCCAATCCTAGTGCGGTAAATAGAAAGGAACATAAACACTGTCAAATCAAGTGTAAAAATGTAATAAGAAAAGGAAAAAAAGATTTTGAGGAACAGCTAGCCAAAAATTCAAAAAGAAATAACAAAATGTTTTTAAAGTACATTAGAAGCAGGAAGCTTGCTAAAAAACCTGTGGGTCCCCTAGACGATCGAGATATAAAAGAAGCAATCAAGGACGATAAAGCCATTGCGGAGAAGCTAAATGATTTCTTTGCATCAATCTTCACAGTTGAGGACGCTAAGGAGATTCCCAAATCTGCACCGTCCTTTATGGGTGATGAATCTGAGGAACGGTTCCATGTTGAAGTGTCATTAGAGGAGGTTTTGGAACAAATAGAAAAACTTAATGTCAACAAATCTCCGGGACCGGATGGCATTCATCCAAGGGTTCTAAAAGAACTCAAATGGGAAATTGCTGAACTATTATCTGTGGTTTGTAACCTATCTCTTAAATCAGCTTCTGTACCTAATGACTGGAAGGTAGCTAACATGACACCAATATTTAAAAAGGGCTCTAGACAAATTCTTTTATTAAAACTAATAAAAGAAAGTTTTTCTTCACACAGCATGTAGCCAAACTGTGGAACTCCTTGCCAGAGGAGGCTGTGAAGGCTAGGACTATAACAGAGTTTAAAGAGAAGCTAGATAATTTCATGGAGGTTAGGCCCATAAAAGGCTATTAGCCAGGGGATAGAAATGGTGTCCCTCGCCTCTGTTTGTCAGAGGCTGGAGAAGGATGGCAGGAGACTAATCACTTGATCATTGTCTTCGGTCCACCTTCTCTCTGGGGCGCCTGGTGCTGGCCACTGTCGGCAGACAAGCCACTGGGCTAGATGGACCTTTGGTCTGATACAGTACGGCCGTTCTTATGTTCTTTTTCTTTTCCTTTTCTTTGTTTCTCCCCCAGGGAGGGGAGGGGGTCCGTGAAATGTTCATGGATTGAAAAGAGGTCCATATGCTTGAAAAGGCTGGGAACCACTGCATTGTCACCATGGGATGTTGCTTCTCCCCAGGTGTGAGAAAGGACAGGCCCAGCAGCCAGAGGAGATGGCTCCTGAACTGGAGAAGCGAGTCCATGGTTTCTCCCGGAAAGTTATTGCGCTGTCGGAGACGCTGAGGGAGTTCAAAGGTACCTTGGGGGGATGGAGGAGGGGAAAGTGGGACCCTGGAAGGAGAATGGCGCAGGTCAATTGGTTCATAATTAGATGATGCTCCCATATAATTGCAGGGTGAATGGCACAGACTTGGGTTCCAAGACACTCAGGCTGATTAATTCAAACCCTTGTTTGTTCAGAAGCAGCCTTTGCAATTTCAGTGAGTGTGAGAGTGAGAAACGCCAGAGAGAGAGAAACACGCCCAGTTCCCTTCTCCTGGGGCATAGGCGAGTCATGGTGCATTTCTCCTGTGATAGCAGGATGACCCCTGACAGTATCTGACCTGTTAGAACCATCCAGATTATACCCGGATGAGTTCTGTTCCAATCTCCTTTGTGTTGGGGACAGTCAGTACCTTGTGTGACTTGTACACGGCTCACACAGGAACTTTCAATTGCTGGAGGGTTTTTGCTGCCCAAGCAATTTTCAAGTTACTCTCTTTTCTGATGTGCACGAATCACTTCTCCACAGGGGGGTTCTGGACGTTGCTCCCTGGCCTGGGCAGGTCACGCTGGGTGTCTGGGCAAACACCTTATGTGAGCAACACATCTGGGTCCTGCGGAGCAACTCAGGAACACGGCACTTTAAGAGCAAGGTCACTGTAGAAAACTTTTCCCTTATGGCAAGCACACGGCTCACCAGGCCCAAGCAGAGCCAATCAGCATCAATGCTGGGGGGAAATAATTCTTGGTGGGGGCCACTACAAGATTTTGGAAAGTGGCCAAGGCCCACACTTTGCTATGGTGGGGGTACAGGGTTTAGGGTGGGTGTTGCATACAGAAGGCCATACAGGGTAAGGGACTGGGGTGCAGGAGATGGTGTGGGGTCTGAGAGGGAGTTTGGGGTGGTGACCTGGGTTGCAGATTGGGGTGTAGGGTCAGGGAGGGGGTCTGGATGCAGGTGAGGATTCTGGCCTGGGGGAGAAGTGTAGGAGGGGGGTACAGGTTCGGGGAGGGAGCTGTGACCTGGGAGAAGGGGAAAAGGGGGGTGCAGACTGCAGAGGGTGTGGGTGGTGATCTGGGGCAGGGGAATGGGAGGAGGTGTGGATGTAGGAGAGGATTCTGGCCTGGGGGAGGGGTGCAGGAGGGGCTACAGGGTCTGGGAGGGAGTTATCACCTGGGACAGAGGGTACAGAGTGGGGGTGCAGGAGAGGCTGGGGTGCCAAAGGCAGCTCTGCAGCACCCCCAAGGCAGGCTGAGCTCCCTGCCTGCTGCAGCCCCAGATCACTTTAAACTGCAGACTGCTCCCTCCATGTGGCTCTAAGGCTTGTGCTACCCCCACCCCCAGGCCAATCTCTCAGTTCCTATTGGCCGGTTGTTTCCAGCCAATCGGAGCTGAGGGTTGGGCTGGGGGTGGGGAGATCACATGAAGCCCCCCCCCTCGCTGCAGAGCCCAGAGCCGTATGAACTGAGCTTTAAACCACAGCAGCTGCGTGTGCCTGAGAGTCCCGGGATTGGGGTCCCCAGGCCGGATTTGGGGGCTTGGTGGGCCAGATCTGGCCCCTGGGCCGTATATTGTCCAGCATAAATACCCAGGTTCAGTCTCCAATCGTGTAGAGAGCAACGACTCTGGCCCCAGTTCTCAGCACTTCCCCTACTAGCCAAGCCGAGGGAGAGAAGGAGACTCATGGATGGTCACAACCTTCTGGCCCAAATTCAGCAAAATCCCTTCGTTTTGGCCCCTGCGTCTCTCCCAGCCAGAGGGCTGCAGGGCGGGTGTCCCAGGGCCGGGACAGAGTGGCCCGGCGAGATACCGGGAATTTCCCCGTTGGCCGAAGGGCCGAATGGCGGCTGCTGAAGGAGGAGGGGGAAACCCGGCAAGCGGCTCCTGGAAGCAGCTGCCGGAGTTGTGACTCTGCCCGGCCCTTTCTCCCCCATCCCCTCCCCACTCCAGAGGTATGGCGAAGGAGGGGCGGCGGGACAGTTACCTCTGCCCCCTAGTGCCGTGCTAAGGGGTGGGCCCCGGGCTGGGGTGAGTCCAGGAGCTGCCCTCTGGCTACATGCTGCTGCGCCTGAGCCGGTTCTCTTCAAACTGCAGCTGAAGCAGCCAGCTGGGTGGGAGGAGCAGTAGTTTTCAATCAAGGCTGCCCCCCCCCCCACCCTGATCTCCCCCAGCCAGCCCCGCTGTCCCCGACCCTTCCTGTCCCCTCCAGCTCTGCTTTCTTCCAGGTGCCCATCCCCCAATCTCCCCCGGCCAACCCCGCTGCCCCTGAGCCCCCTCCGCCAGCTCTGCTTCCCGCCAGCTGCCCCCCCCCCCGATCTTTCCCAGCCAGCCCCGCTGCACCCGAAGCCCCCCTCCCACCAACTCTGCTTCCCCCCCCTCCTCCCAGCCAGCCCTGCTCCCCTCCTGGATGGTCCCTTCCCTCCACCCCCATCAAGTGTGTCCAGTATTATTTTTAGACTACCTGGTAACCCTAATCAAGGGGCCAAAGTGCCGAAAGCAGCTTTGATGCCAAAGTCTCTGCAGGGCCTGGGCCTAGGCACCGACAAAAGGCGGGAAGTGAACAAGGCCTGAGTGTGTCTGTGACGTGACAACCCGGATCTGGGCTCCCCGTGCAAACCTGAATCTCCCCCTCCCCCCCCCAGACACTCTGCCGGATGCACTGGAGGGACCCCTCAGCCTGTATAGACCAGGTGAGCTGCCTCAGGCCTCGTGCCCCCCTCAGAGCCAGGCCTGCTGTCAGGCGCAGTGCGGTGCCAAAGGACAGGCACCGGGCAGGCTGTTTAGCACCTCTGGCCAGGCCCCAGCCATGGGAACAGAGCCACAAACTGCCCCTCCCCCAGCTTTCACCGGCACAGGGGCCTCCTCCTGCCCCCAAACGCCTCCTCCTGAGCCAGCCCAGAGCCCCAGCCCAGAGTCCAACCCCCCAGCCCAGAGCCCTTTATCTCCAGGGCTCCCCCAGAGCCCTCAGCCCCTCCAGCACCTGAACTCCCTGCCTCAGCTTGTACCCCCCCCGGTATCCAAAACCCTCAGCCCCCCCCAGCCTGGACCCCCCAGCTTGGAGACCTCCTACATCCAAAACTCCTCTCGGCCTTGGGCTCCCCTTGTTCTCTGGCGCGGGAGAGGTGGGGGGGTCCAAGAGGGGAGTTTTTCTCCCCCCCAGTGACTGAGGGGCTGTGCCCAGCATGGACTCTGGGGCACTCGGGGACGTTGCTCTTTCTCCTGCCCCCGGCAGAGGACCCAAGAGTCCATGGGAGGGTCCCTGCTCTGCCGGGGGAAGGGATGGATCAGACCCCAGAGCACCAGGGCACGGGGCACAGACAGGGGCAGCCCTGGGCCCATGGCAGGCACCTGGGGAGCTGCTGAGAGCAGAGCTCTGGTCCTGTTCCCCTTTTCCTCTCCCCCCGTGTGAGCTCAGCTTCTCTCTCCCTCCGCCCAGCCCCCGCTGGGACCCCCCTCAGCTCCCTGGGGCCTCTCTTCCTTCTGTCACCCCTGAGTCAGCCTCCTGCCATGGCTGGGACAGAGACACCCCCGTTCCCTCCGCACGGCGCGTGGGCACCCCCAGTGCAGGACTCGCCTTGTTCAGCCTCTTCCCGCCCAGCCCAGCTGGGGCCGGTCCCTGCCCCTCCCTGCTGGCTCTGTGGGGTCTGGGCACTGGGCCGGAGACTGAGCAGCCTGGTGTGGGGCAGGTCGGAGCTCGGCCCAGAGCCCCAGTGCGGCGGGAAAGGAGCCGAGCCCAGACGTGCCGTGCGGGGGAGACGTGTCACAGGGGGAATCACAAACCCTGCCCAGAGGCAGCTGGGACCCAGGGACATTTCAATGGGGAGGGGCCCAGCCGAGGGCAGGGCCTGGATTCAGCCAGCCCTGACCAGGCAGTTTCCATCTGGGGTCCCCGGCCCAGAGACGCTTGTCCCCGGCCCAGGGAGAGGGGGCAGATTCCCAGTGTCAGGGCCCCTCTGACCCCTTCTCTCTGCCACGGCCCCTCCCTGCCGGGGAGTGAGCTGCCCCTTGGGCTGGGCCGAGTCCTCAGGGCTGCTCCCCACTCAGAGCCGGGCGCCCCTGGAGGCAGGAGAGTCCCTGAGTCACTGCCCAGCTGGGGCAGATTCTGTCCCTGACACCATCAACCCCCCAGGGCCGAGCTCTGCCCCTCATGCTCTGATTCTCCCCCAGCCAACGTGACTCTGGATCCAGACACGGCGCATCCCCAGCTCGTCCTGTCGGAGGATGGGAAACGTGTGAGACTGGGAAACACACAGCAGCCCCTGCCCGACATCCGGGAGAGATTTGACAGTGTGTCCTGTGTACTCGGCCGTGAGGGCTTCACCTCGGGGAGACATTACTGGGAGGTGGAGGTGGGGGATGGGCAATACTGGGCTGTGGGGGTGGCCAGAGAGTCTGTGAAGAGGAAGGGAGAGATCATTCCACCCCCCAAGGAAGGGATCTGGTCTCTGGGGGTGGCCAGACAGTCTGTGAGCAGAAAGGGAGGGATCAGCCTGAGCCCCAAAGAGGGGATCTGGGCTGTGGGGTGGTGGGGGGGTCAGTTCCGGGCTCTCACTGACCCTGCAACCCCCCTGCCCCTGAGCCCCCCCAGCAGGATCCGGGTTTGTCTGGACTGTGACTGGGGGCTGGTGACATTTATCGATGCTGCTGCCAAAGCCCCGATCTTCACTTTCCCGCCGGGCTCCCTCCCTGGGCAGAGCGTCCGACCCTGGATCTGGGTGGGGTGGGGCACAAACACCGAGCTCCGCCTGTCTCCCTGACAGCAGCCCCTCTGGCCTCACACACCCCAGTCTGTGTGACCCTGGAGGACTCCCCTGTACCCAGCCCCTGGCTCCTCACCTCTATGACCCCTGGAAGCTCCTTCCCCTCCCCTCCCTGCAGCTCCACTTAAGGGAGGTAGAAGAAACCTACTGCAGCCCTAGGGAGCAGACAGGCCCTGAAGGGCAGAGATGGGGCTGGACAGGGACAGAGCTAACAGCCGGGCTGGGGACAGGCAGACTTCAGATCAGGTCACACAAATCGACCAACCCAATGGCTCTGCCCCTCACTAGTCCCCTCCCGCCTCCCCCACCTTGGGGCTCTGGGGGCCATCTGAGCCCAGGAAAGCAGCCGGCCCCAGCTCCTGAAGCTGCTGCCTGCTCGGAACGTTGCTCTCCCCTGCAGAGCTGGAGACAAGGAGCGAGCTCCAGGCAGGGGCTGGGCTATTGCAACGCTGAACGGCGCTGCCTGGAATTGTAGCTGCCCAGAAAATCCCTGGCACGACGCTGCGAGCCCCCAGCCCGAGTGACGGGGGATGGGAGTGTCTGGGACAAGCCAGCAGGCCCAGCAGGGAGCTGCCTGAGCTAGTCTATGGGGGGCGCTCACCAGGGAACATCAGAGCAGCCAGACTGGGTCAGACCAGAGGCCCATCCAGCTCCGTGTCCTATCGGCCCCCAGTGGCCAGTGCCAGGTGCCCCAGAGGGAGGGAACAGAACAGGGAACATCCAGTGACCCCTCCCCTGTCACCCATTCCCAGCCCCTGGCAAACAGAGTCTAGGTTCACCATCCTGGCTAATAAGTACTGAAGGATCTAACCCCCATGAATTTATCCAGCTCTTTGTTGAACCCTGTTAGGATGCGTCTCCACAGCAGGACTTATCTCAAAATAAACTACACAAAGTGAGCTACATCAGTTTCATATCTTATTTCAAAATTGGGAGTGTCTCCACAGCACCTATTTTGAAACAGAGCTCTCTTCCTCCACCTTCCCTTATTCCTCGTACAATGAGGGTTACAGCAGTCAGAGTAAGAAGTCCTCCAGCATAACGGTATTTTGACACTTTCAAAATACCTGCAGTGTAGACGTGGACTAAGTTATTTGGGAATAAAGTGGCCGTGTAGACACAGGGTGACTGTGCGCTGTGTCAAGAAAAACTTCCTTTGTTTGTCTTAACCTGCTACCTATTAATTTAATTTGGTGACTCCTTGTTCTTTGGTTATGGGAATAAATAAATAACTTTTCCTTATTCACTTTTTCTGCACTAGGCATGATTTTACAGACCTCTATCCTACCCCTCCTTTGTCTCCTCTTTTCTATTCTGAAAACTCCCAGTCTTTTTCATCTCTCTTCTTATGGGACCTGTTTCAAATCCCAAATCATTTTTGTTGCCCTTTTCGGAGCTGGGACATTTGCTCACCCCCCTGTATTCATTCTGGGGTAGATCTGTCCCTGCCATCACACCCATCCCTTTGCATCTGATGAGAAACAGTCACATTCCACATACCCATTGTCCTGGCACCAGGGCCGGCCTTAGGCCGATTCGGTCGATTTCGGCCCGTGCACCTAAGGGGGCCCTGCGCCCCTGAACCCGGAAGTGCCGGCAAGTAACTATTCAGAGCCGGGGGCCCTGCTCCACCAATATGTGGAGCTGGGTCTCTCCCCTGGCTCTGCCTGGAGTGGGCCCGGCCCCCCCTGCCGGCCCCCCCTGCCGGCCCCCCTGCGCATTCTCCCACCCTGCCCCCAGAGCATCCCCCTCAGCCCCAGACCGTCCCTAACGTGCGCGGCTCCCCCTCGCCGCCTGCTGCTGCCATGCGCAGCGTTGCAGGTGGGCGGGGCCCCGTCGTGATGTGACGTCACATCCCGGGAGTTTAAAACTCCTCGGAGGAATGTTGCGTGGCTGCCTCTGGGTTCGGACTCCGGGGCCTGAGTGCTAGGGTTGCCAGGTAGACCCCGCTTAAAAACTGGACACGCTTGTCCGGGGGGGTGGGAAGGATGTTCTCATGTCCTCGGCAGGCCTCTGCCTTCTGCGCCCGACGTGCCAATTCAGGAACAGCCTGGGCAGTGCGGAGCCGGCACGGCTTTTCCGTTGGCCGGTGGGAAGGGGCGAGTGAGTCACTCTGCTAGGGGCTGTGGGCGGGAGGGAGAGGCAGAGGATAGGTAGGGGCGGAGTAAAGCAACCCCTTGCCTCGTCCTTCTGACTGCTCCAGCACAGGGCCATGTGAATGGGGACCCCGGTTAGCCAAAGGATTCGGGGGGAGTGTCCTCCACCCAAGAGCTGAGTTCAGTCTCTCAGGTCCAGCTCAGCCACTCCCATGGCTCGCCCAGGTAAATGTCCCCCCTTCTGCCCCAGGATTTTACATTCCTCTCTGCAGCTGCTCCCCTGGCAAAAGGCTGCAGGTCTGGTTTCTGCCTCTGGGCGGGGCCTGCGGAGGGAGGGGCCGCAGCTGTTTCTGCGGAGCCAGAGAGGAGGGAGACCCTGGAGAGTGGGTGGGAAACGCAGCCCAGCCCCCCCCCCCCGGTAAAGCCCCTCTCGGCAGCCCTGCTCACGGGGACAGAGCAGTGTCACACGGGCGCTGGAGGTGAGATGGCCCCAAACCACCCCCCCCCCCCCCGCAGCATGGACTGGAGTGAGGGGGCTTTGCCTGCCCCGGGGGAAGGGGCCTCGTGCTGCAGGGTGGAGCCGCCGGGCTGGGTAAATCCCAGGCTGCTCGCAGAGGGGACACGGGGAGGCCAGTGGCACTGGAACCGGGGGAGGGTCGGACAGGCTGGGTCTGGTCACTTTGGCTCCCACCCCCTCCCCTTCCAGACCCGAGCGGCCGTGCGAGGTGTCTGCACACGGGCTGGTTTGCAAGTGCCGTGTCTGTAGGTTTGTGCCCCCTTTGCACTGGGAGCTGTGGGGCTGCGGGTGTCTCTGAACGTCGCCCTGGCGCTGTGCAGCAGGGTCACACCCCACACAGAGCGGCATCAGCCCGGCCTCCCCGCTCGGGGCTCCAGCCAGGGACATGAGCTGTGCCCCAGCCCCAGGGACAGACCAGGGACGGCAGCGCTGGGCCAGCAAACCAGGCAGGGCCTGTGCGGTGAAGCTTGTTTGGGACACAGGAAGTACCAGCCTCTGCCACAGAATGGAAAAGGCCCCGGCAGCCCCTCGGCTTGGTCCTCGCTCCTGCACCTCCCTCAGGAGCAACCTGGCTACAAACCTGCCTCTGAGGGGGCAATGGAGGAGAGGGGGGATTTGGGCTCCTGTGGGGGAGGGGACCGGAACAGGGGCAATGGGCCACCCAGGCCCAGCACTGGCAGGGGAGCCTTTCCCGTGTTTGGGGACCAGCAGCCTCCAGAGCCCTGCCCCAGCCGGCCACTGTCTGACGGGTGCACGGCCCCGGGCACGACGGCCGGTGTCCCCTTTGGGCCCCGCTCCCAGGCAGAGTCGGCAGCCACAAGGGCTGGGTCAGTGTCTGGGGCTCCCCTGCTCATGGGCCCCAGGACAGGCCTCCCTCCCCAGCCACAGCAGGGCCGGTCCTGGACTGGGTTGGGCCAGAGCAGGGGAGACACAACAGGTGTGAGAAGACCGACCATGGCTGGGTTCACACCAGGTAGGGGAGTCTGCCCGGGCAGGTCTGGGTCTGGGGATTCGGGCTAGGAAGGGGTGACCGGCCCATGGAAGATCCCAGCTACAGCAGGATTGGGACCAAGGGTGAGGGAAGGGACATGTCCAGGCACCCACAGGTCCCGGTGTATTGGCTGCAGCTGGGTTCGGGCTGGGAGCCCCCAAGCCCTTCCTCCCTTCTCTCGCTCTGCCCAGCCAGGGGAGGGAAGAGACGCTCCCCTTGGAGCCAGAGTCCAGCCAGCCCCCGAGGGTCACTAGCTGAGCGCCCGCTACAGCCCTCGCTCTGCCGGCCGGGCTATGGAAGGGTCTGTGGGGGCCGCCACTGAGCAGGCAGCTCAGGTTTAATCCTCAAGCACGAGCACAAACCCTGCAGCCAGGCCCTGTCACTTGCCTCCGCACAAGCTCAAAGGGGAGGGGGAAGCCCTGTTAACTCAGGGTGGGGGGAGGAGACAGGAGGCCCCATCTCGCACATCCTGGCTCTTTGTTTCTGTCACGGGCTGTGGGGGGGGGTCACCGGCCTGCACCCCCATCCACAGCCAGACGTGACTCTCAATTGGAAGTCGAACTGAAGGTTTATTTGAAACAAAATACAGGACTATGTAGCACTTTAAAGACTAACAAGATGGTTTATTAGGTGAGGAGCTTTCGTTGGGCCAGACCCACTTCCTCAGATCAAATAGTGGAAGAAAATTGTCACAACCATATATACCAAAGGATACAATTAAAAAAATGAACACATATGAAAAGGACATGTAGCGCCCCCTCTCCACCTGGTTACCTTCTTTTAAAGCCAATCTCCTTTCAGGTTCGGATGGATAGGTCTGGGTTCTTCTGGATCCCGCCACCCACTCAATTTTATCCTTTCTGATTGATGTAGTTGGCGGTGCCTCCACCCCCCTCACTCCTTCCTAGCAGGGTCACCAGGGCAGCTTGGGAGGAAAATTCTAGCCCAGGATAATCCCCACATATTTGCCAGATAGTTGGAGACTCCCAGAAAATAACACAAACACATACACTATAATAAACACAATTATATTAAACAGGAGACAATTATAACAGAACAGGGTAAAACACTATTTTTAGGGTCACCGGTGCCCAGCAACTGTAAGGTCAGTGTCCTGTTGGTACATGTACTTTGTTGGGGCCCTTGATGACTGTTGACCACACAATCCTTCTCTGCAGTGGTTTAGCAGTGGGGCTGTCTAGGTCCAGTACAGCCCAAAGGACTCACACATGGGAGAAGGCAGTAAATCCCTCCACAGTTTAATATGCTGCAGGTAATAAAATCCCCAAACAAATTCCCTGACTTACTAACTAACAATTGGTGCACTCACACACTCCATGGATGAGCCTCAGGTTGAGAGATGACTCAGTCTCTGCAAAGGGCTGCTCTCTTCTCACAGGGGTCCTCTTCAAGCAGGAACCAGGCTGCTTCGGTCCCAGAATTTCCCCTCACCGTGAAGGGGTGCAGGGCTCAAGATGCAGACCACACAACTGCACCAAAATTCAAACTACAGCCTCCCAGCCCAGCCTCCAGACCCACACAGCAGGCAGCAGCCCTGAACTTGCTGCTAGAGCTGAGCTGACCATGCAGTGACTCTCTCACCCAGGGAGCTGGAGCCAACTCAGCCTGGCCGGGGAAGCCTCCCAGCAAACTCCACAACTGGGAATCACCAGTGGAGACATAAACCCAGCTGAGGGATCCTGCCTTCAGGTCCCTAGAGGCTAGTTCTCAGGGGGAACCCTGCATGCAGATCTGGGGTTCACTAGCTCCCACACAGCCAGTCCTCCCCTTTCCCTGGCTGGCTCCAGACTCCCCTCAACAATGGTCTCTCCTTCCCCCTGGAAGGGGCATCTCACTCCCTATGGGTTGCCGGGCAGACTCTGGCCCTGGTAGGGAGGGGGAGCCAAGGCAAACTCAGAGCCTCTCCCTGAGCTGCCAGCAGACAAGGCCCCAGGAATCCAAGTAATCTCCTTGGGGGTTACACTAATCAAATTTCAGAACAGAAAGGGGATGGGGGGAGGTAAATGTCTGTGAGCTAATGATATTAGAGGTGATAATTGGGGAAGCTATCTTTGTAATGGGTACGGTAATTAGAGTCTTTATTTAAACTTAAGTGTAAAGTGTTGAATTTGAGCATGAATGACAGTTCAGAGGATTCTCTTTCAAGTGCAGTCTTAAAAGGCCTTTGAAGCAGGATGCAGGTGATCAAGTCGTTGAGACAGTGTCCTTTCTGGTTGAAATGGCAAGAAACTGTTTTTTCTTTGTGATCCTGTCTAATATCTGTTTTGTGGGCATTGATCCTTTGGCAAAGTGTCTGAGACGTTTGTCCAATGTCCATAGCAGACAGACACTTTCGGCACATGATAGCATAGATTATATTTCTGGATGCGCAGGAATATGTGTTCTTGATCTTATAACTCGCTTGGTTAGGTCCAATAATGGTATCAGCAGAGTGACTATGTGGACAAAGCTGGCAACGGGGTTTATTGCAAGGGAAGGTACCAGGGTTGGTATTAGTGTGGTATTTCCTGTGGTTGTTGGTAAGAATCATCTTGAGGTTAGGTGGTTGTCTATAGGAGACTATGGGTCTGTCTCCCAGAGCCTCTCGGAGTTTAGTATCCTGTTCCAGGATAGGCTGTAGTTTATAGATAATGTGTTGGACAGGTTTAAGTTGGGGGCTGTAGGTGATGACAAGTGGTGTTCTATTGCTGGTTTTTTTGGGTCTGTCTGAAGTTGATGGTTTCTAGGTATTTGTCTGGCTCTTTCAATTTGCTTTTTTATTTCTCCGGGTGGGTAGTTGAGATTTATAAATTTCTCCCTGCCCGCTCCTCTTGGGAATGTCGGGGGAGATTTCGCTGGGGGCCAAGGAACCGAGAATTCTCTAGCTCCGCATGACCATGGCCCCTGACCCCACTTACCATCCACATTCTCCTGGGCGCTGGGTGCTGCAGGGAGTGTCTGACCCCCCGGATCAGCTCTGGCTCAGGGCGGGAGGATTCCAGCCGGGTGCGGCTCCCCCTCGGCCTGTGGCTGGACAGGACACAGAAGGGAGCAGTGACCCTGTCGCCCATTGCAGCCTGGCCCTGAGAGCTGGGCCCAATGTGGGAGGGTGCAAGGGGAGCCCCTCAGCAGCCATGGAGAGAAGCCAGGCGGGAGGGCAAATTGACCCTGAGCCTCGTACACCCTGCATCACCGGGTCTGGTGGGAGGGAGGGGGGCTCTGTGTGTGGGGCACAGAATGGCAGTCAGCAACATGGGATAGGTGCTGGAACGATGGGCTCTCTAAGGCACAGACTGGCAGGTAGTCAGGGATGTGGGGCAGTGGCTGGCAGAGGGGGCTGTGAGTGTGGGGCACAGACTGGCAGTTTTTCAGGTACATGGGGGGTTGGTGACTGATAATATGAGACTAGCTGGTCTCGTGAGGGTGTCTGGGTGGGGAAGTTACTAGGCTGCGGGAGATGGGGGGTGGGGTTTGGACGGGGGGCACAGGCAGTGCTGGGCTGTGTCTGCACTGATGACACAGGATGCAGAGTTAACGGCCTGTGTTTCGGGGGAAGCTGGACCAGCCGACGTGGTTTCTGGTGCTTCCTTTGAGCATCCCCCCGGGAGCAGGTCGGGGCTGTTGTGTTCACTAGTCTGATGATGACGATGATGATGGAGGAAATGTTGCCGTTCAGCTGAGTGTGAGCAAAAGCAACACACACGCCCAGGAGAAACCACGTCCTAGTTCCAGTGCCCAGTGCACCCCTCACATCCCTCTTCTAGCCTCCAGGCCTCCCGCTCCAGCGTTTCACCAGCCTCAGTGAAATCGTTTCCCCTAATTCCCACCCCAGAGCTCCCCAGCTGCAACTCGAGACAGTCGCTCCTTGGGATCCCCTCTCTGGCCATGGACAGACCCTCTTAGGCCTCTGCCTGGCCTGCATCCTCTGCCTCACACACCCCCAGCACAACCGGCTGTGAGCCCCAGGCCGGACCTTCCTCCTCAGCCCTCGCTCTGGTCACACAACAAATCCCCTGGGAGCACTTTACAGACCAATAAAACATGTCGCTGGGATCATGAGCTTTGGCGGGCTCAGCTCCCTGCTTCAGATGACCGGGGGCTGGGGGGCATCAACCCTGCCCTGCGAATCAGCCCCCCAGTCCTGCTGGGACTGCCCCCCGAGGGAGCGGAGTAGAAAAGCCTCTGGAGCCGCTCAGGCCAGGCCGACTGCAGGAGGAGGAGGATGCGCAGGGAGCTCCGGGCCCAGGGGAGCCGAGGGGGCAGGAGCCTCCAGCAGCAGCCACGGCCAGGGAGGCCCTCGGACGGGCCATGCCCACAGGCCGCGTGAGGGGAGAGACGCCAGGGCTGCTAGGAAGGGGCCCAGGGCGGGGATTGTTCCTGGGGGCTCAGCGTGTGGCTGTCGGAGTCCCTGCTCCTCGGCCAGCAGGGCCCAGGGCTTGGGCCCAGGGACACGGGGGCTCAGGCGACGGGGCGGGAATGGGAGCGTTTGTGCTGCCAGCTCCCATCGGCGGCCCTTGGACTGACATGGGTGGGAGGAATTGGACCGGCTGCCCCGCGCTCCGCAGAGGGAAACGTGGGCTCCCCGGTGCTGAGCTGCTCCAGACAATTCTTTCCCCGCCGTGTGGCTGGGGGCTCCGGCCAGAACACGCCTGCTCCGACTGACCCCGTGTTGGGGGGGGGAAGGGCTTGTCAAGGGGTCAGACGGGAAGAGCCTGTGGGGGTTGGGTGGATGCGGCTGCCCCCCTCTGCAGAGTCCAAGTCGTGCGATGGGGGATTCTCCATCCCTTGCCATTGCTGAGCCGAGACGTGAGGGCCTCAGTAACAGCCAGGGCAAGTGGGGCTGGGACCGGAGGGGTGGGGAAGGTTCTAGGGTCTGCAAGGTGCAGGAGCTCAGATCAGATGAGCATTATGATTCCTTTGGCCCTTCAAATCTGAGCCCATCAGACCGGCCTCTGGGCTGCTCTGGGACTCCTGACCCCAGCTGTGACCCACAGCCCCTGCTCTGACTGCTAGTCATGACTGCTCCAGCCAGGAGTCTGGAAGGGCTTTTCCTGGGGAGAGACTGTTGTCATGGCAACAGAAACTCCCCTTCTGTGCCTGTGGGCTGCATGCACCGCTCTGTCCCCACAGGCCCTGGGGTGTAGCCTCCCCCTCAGCTGTCACAAGAAAAGTTTTTCAAGTCCTCTGGTTTGCAGAGAATGGCTGAGACCAACCCGAGCATGTGCTTAAGGGCAAGAAAGCAAAGCTCGTACAATCAATGATCGGTTTATTTCTCTTCAATCTCTTTATTTTAAACCAGTCTCACATTCTTTTACTAGCCTCCTGAGGTGGGTGGAGATTTTGGCATCGAGGGAGCATCTCTCGGACACCACGAATCACTTCTCCTCTTCCCGGCAATGCAGGAGAAGGTAGCAGGGACTCCAGAGTCAGTGGGAGGCTGGATACATCTGGGCTGGCCCCAGTGGCCGGCAGACACAGAGTTTTGGGCCTGGCTGAGCAGCAGGTTTCTTTTCACACCCGTCAGTTCCCAGGAGTCTCTGGCCACTCCCTGCCGTGGGTGCTGCCGTGTGAGCCCTGCCCTGGCCGTTCCTGGCCAGGCCCTCCCTTTGCTCCTCCACTCTCCATCCAGGCAGATCTCCGAGTTGGGGAAACCTCCCCTGAGAACCTGCCGCCTCCTCCGTGGAAGTGGTGGGAAAGGGGCTGCCGGGAACTCCTGGCCGTGGTGGCCCTCGGGGTCGTAGAGGAATCCCCTAGTGCAGCGTTTCTCCCCCTGGGGGTCCCTGCCCAGAAGGGGGCGGCAAGGCAAGGGCAGGAGGGTCGCTCACGGGGGTACCGGACGTTTGGGCTTTCCCAGCCGTGGCCTCGTGTTCAGTCCCCAGGTCCCCATCCCGGCGGAGTTTGGAAATAAGAAGAAATGTCCCTGATCTCTCCTGGCCTCCCCAGCTGGACGGCTGGAGGGGCAGCTGCTCTCTGCCCCCAACCTGGCCAGCAGCGGCGCAGACGGAAGGGTGGCAACGGCATCGCTGCCTCCACTTCTCCTGCGCTGCTGCTGCTGCTGGCACTGACCCCACAGCTGGGATCCCGCTCGCTCTGGCCACCCAGCTTGGAAGGGAGCGATGCCCCCAGCAGGGGGCAGAGGGAAGGATGCAATGGCAGCCACACCCCCTTCCTTCTGCGCTGCTGCTGGGAGCGGAGCTGCCCTCCGAGCTGGGCACCTCCCCTGTGGCCCCTGCTCTGTGGTCCCCAGCGGAGAAGGCAGCCCTGCCACCAGCAGTGCGGAAGGAACGGTGGCAACAACATGCCAGGCCACCCTGCCTCTGCGCTGCTGCTGGGGCGGCGTTGACTTCTGAGCTGGGGGACCCGTCAGTGACCACCCCTCACTCGCTGCTCAGTGGGGCCCCCTCCGAACTGGGCCCACAACAGCAGCCGCTGCTCTGCTGCCGCCCAGGTCCAAAGGCAGCGCCACCGCCTGCAGCGGCACAGAAGGAAGGGCTGAGATACCAGACCAGGCCTCCCTTCCTCCTGTGCTGCTGCTGGCGCTGACTTTGCAGCTGGGTGTCCTGCCAGCGTGGCCCACTCGCAGGTCACTCAGGGTGGCTGTGTCTACACTGGGCCACTTATTCCGGAAAAGCAATGACGATCTAATGTAAAATCGTCATTGTGTTTCCGGAAAAACTATGCTGCTCCCACTCGGGCAAAAGTCCTTTTTCTGGAAAAACTGTTCCGGAAAAGGGCCAGAGTAGACAGCACAGTAGTCTTTTCCGCAAAAAAGCCCTGATCGAAAAAATGACGATCAGGGCTTTTTTCCGGAAAAGCGCATCTACATTGGCCACGGACACTTTTCCGGAAAAAGGGCTTTTCCGGAAAAGCATCCTGCCAATGTAGACGCTCTTTTTCCGGAAATACTTATAATGGAAAACTGTTCCGTTTTAAGCATTTCCGGAAAAGGGTGCCAATGTAGACGTAGCCGGTGTGTCTAGACTACAGGGTTTTGTCAACAAAAGTGGACTTCATCTACACTGCCGCTGAATTCTGTCGAAACAACGTTGACAGAACTCAGCAGTTTTGTCGAGGGCTGTAAACCTCATTCTACGAGGAATAACGCCTTTTGTCGAGAGAGTTCTGTCACCAGAAGGCGCTATTGCATCTCCACTGCCCTTTGCGTCCACACTGTCATGTTAACAAAGCGGCTTGCTTTGTCGACAGAACTAGATTTAGTCTAGACACTCTTTGTCGACAGAAGCTTTCTCGACAGTATGGCTGTGTCTAGACTACATGGCTCCGTCGATGGAGGCATGTAGATTAGACAGATCAGCAAAGGGAAATGAAGCCGCGATTTAAATAATCGCGGCTTCATTTAAATTTACATGGCTGCCGCGCTGAGCTGACAAACAACTGATCAGCTGTTTGTCGGCTCAGCGCGCTAGTCTGGACGCTCCCCTGCCGACATCAAAGCCCTTTGTCGGCAGCCCTGTTTTTCCTTGTGGGATGAGGACAGAAGCCTGTAGTCTAGACGTACCCTCAGTGTGGCAGGCAGGGCTGCCCCCAGCAGTGGCACGGAAGGGAGGGCAGCAGCCACAGACCTTATGTGCGTTGGCTGGGGGCAGGCGGCCTTGTGCACATGGTGCCTGCGCTCTCTAGCTGCCCAGCTGAGAAGTGAGAGGCACGGCCAGCAGCGGCACAGCAGGGAGGGTGGCGATATCAGACCAGCTTCCCTCCCTCCTGCACTGCTGCTGGCAGTGGGGTTGCCATCCAGGTTGGGCACCTGACCCCTTATAACTTCCTCAGCCTCCCCATTAGTAGGCAGAGCCTCTACCCGCAGCAGTGCAGAGGGAAGGGAGGCACCAGCACACCAGGCCGCCCTCCCTTCTGCACTGCTGGTGGTGCTGGCGCTGCCTACTCATGGGAAAAAGGTTGAAAAGGGGGTTCTCCAAAGGAGCAGCGCCGCATGGACTTTCGGGTTCCCAGTGGTCTCAGTTCCCCACTGACTCCAGGCTCCATGCAGGTGCTTCCACTCAGAAATGCACAAGAGCCTCCAGGATCCTGAGCCTTTCAAAGCGGAAGGACCCTCGTAAAGCCGAGTCAGTGGAACTTCCTGCTGGCACCGGGCTGCACACGGAGTTCCCGTTTTGAAGTGCACAGGAGGCCCTGCTGGGGCCCTTGTCCAGTTCAAAGTGCAGAAAGTGCCCATCGACTAGTCGAGTAGCCAATGGAAATTCCATCGACTCCTCAACTTGTCCATGAATCGTTATTTAACATCCTTACCCAGCAGCAGCGGCGCAGAAGGCAGGGAGGCAAAGCTGCAGCAGCCCACCTGCCTTCTGCACTGTTACCAGAGACAGCGCGGATTGTCCAGCTGCCCTGAGTGAGAGGTGGCGCCGGCGATGGCAGAGGACGAGGGGAGCACTGTCCAGGGCCACCCTCCCTTTTTGCTAGGGATGTCAGACAGGGAGTCACTGAACAATCATGTCACTACATCAAACTGTAGCAATTCCACGATTATTTGATAGTCCCTGGGGCCTGAGTCAGCAATGAGGGGCTGCACCGGCATCCCACACAGCAGACAGAGGCTGCACCGGCATCCCACACAGCAGCCTCTGTGCGACGAGAGCTTGTGCCAGCCCCGGACAGAGGTTGCTCTGCAGCAGCCTCCTCTGGAGTATGAGAGGCAGGAGCAGGCAGCTCCTCAGAACTGGTGCTCACGGAGAACTAGATTTTAAGTCAGCTCCCCTCGAGCAACTCCCCATCCCCCTCGCCTCTATGTGAGACAGCGAAGGAGGAAAGGGGGCTCCATGGAGCTGGCCTGTGTGGAGAGCCGGCTTAGAAGATAGTTCCCCGAACATCTCATCTCATGTCTGCCCTGCCCCCACGCTGATAGGGAGGCAGCAGTGGAGGGGGATGGGTGAGATGTGGTTCCATAGGAGCTGATACACATGGGGAGCTGTCTTAAAAGCTGCTTCCCGTGTGCATCAGCTCCCGCCTGCCCCCCTCACCTCTATGTTGCTTCATCTCTGTGAGAGGCTGCAGCACGTGGTGGGGGCCAGGCAGCTCCATGGGATCTGGTGCTCACGGGGAGGCAGCTTAATAGCTGGATCCCCACATACACCAGCTCCCACCTTCCCCCCCTCTTGCTGCTTCTGTTCCTGAGGCAGCTGGGGGAGGGGTGTGTGGAGGCGACAGGATTAACCAATAAGCCCAGACGTATCGGTTAATCGTGTAGCCAGCTACACACGTTGACACCCTTAGTTTGTGCTGCTGCTGGTATCGGCGCTGCCCTCTGAGGTAGCCCCTGGCCAGTGGCACCCACTCTCTGGTCACCTGGTTTGGGAGGCAGGGCTGACACCCGCCGCGGTGCTGAAGGAAGTGCTGCAATCCCGCCCCTCCTGCACTTCCTGCTGCACCGCTCTTGGGCAGCACTGACGGCTGAGCGGGTGACCAGAGAGTCGTGGCTGCTACTGGGGCGCCCAGCTCGGAGGACAGGGCCCCCGCCAGCAGTGGTGCAGAAGTAGGAGTGACACAACATGGAGCCACCCTGCTTCTGTGCTGCTGCTGGCAGGGACGCCGTCGTCTAAGCTGGGCCCCTGGCCAGCAGCCACTGCTCTCCAGCCACCCAGCTCAGAAGGCAGCCCCACACCCTGCAGCACTGCCCCCTTCCCTCTGCGCTGCAGCTGGTGGTGGCGCTGACTTTTGAGCTGGGTGACCTGCCAGGGGCCGCTGCTCTGCAGCCACCCAGATGGAAAGGCAGCCCCCCCGCCAGCAGCAGTGCAGAAGAAAGGGTGGCAACACCGGACCAGGCCTCCCTTCCTCCTGTGCTGCTGCTGTCAATGGGGCTGCCCCCAAACCGGATGGCCAGACAGTAGCCGCTGCTCTCCAGCCACTCAGCTGGGAAAGCCGGGAGAAATCCGACAGTTTTTAATATTTCCAGACATCTGCCCAGAGGAAGATTTGAGGCCCAAAGACGAGGTCATGGCTGGGAAAACCCAGGCGGCCAGTGACCCTGCTCGCGAGCCCCTTCCCCTGGCCCTGGGACCCCCTTGTGGGTGGGGAGCCCCAGCTGGAGAAAGGCTGCACTAGGGGATTCCCCAATGACCCTGAAGACCAACAGGGCCAGGAGTTTCTGGCAGACCCTTTCCCACAACTTCCAGGGAATACGTCGGAACTAGGGCCCCATCGCGTCCCCCTGCAACCTCGCCCATTTCACAGCCAGACCGTGTCCACACTGCTCCCTGGCACACTCCCGGGGGCTTCCCTGGGAAATTTCCCGGCTCTCTGACCGGCTGGGTCCTGGCCCAAACTAGGATTGTGTGCAGTGGGGGTGGGGGCATCCCAAGAGTGCCAATTTCACTTCCCAGTAGCCTGTGGGGCAGAGCTAGAGCCGTTCCACCCTCACTTCTCCCTGCCCCTCAGGCTGGCTCTGATCTGCCCCCTCCGTGAGTGCCCGTGTTGGGGCAGGACAACTCCTGTCCCATCCCAGCCAGGTCAGGGAGCAGCTGACGCCCCAGGCCCCTCGCCACGTGGGGAGCTCAGACTCCCCTCGCCACCCCCCCTCCTCCCCGCCCGTTGCACGTCTCCTGGCTGTGAAATGGGTGGGGCCCTAGTCAGGTTCCCAGGGACCTTTACCCCCCACAGAGCAGGGGTGGGGAACCTTTGTTGGGTCGGGGCCACTGACCCACAGAAAAATCTATGGGGGGCTGCACACAAGTGAGAAACAGCCCCCCTCCCCTCCCCAGCGTGGGCCCCCAGTGCAGGGGGGAGCCCCGACCTTCAGGGGCCGGATCCCCGCCAGCCGGGGCTGCATCCGGCCCCCGCGCCTGAGGTTCCCCACCCCCGCCGTAGGGATCTGCACTGGATGGGAGTCTCCCTGGGAAGGGCCTGGCCATGCCTCCGACGCCCAGGGCAGGGCTGCGAGGCACCGGGTTCGCGGTGGCTTCTGTGCCCGGCGTCCTGGCTGAAGGGCACCGGCAGCCCGAGCTCGGGTCTGGGGGAAGCGGCGCGACGGGGAGGCCCCTTCGTCTGTTCCAGCTTCAGCAGGTCCCCGAGGTTCAGCAGGTCCCTCTCTGTCCTGGCCGGCCGGTTTCCTCCTCCGCTGCCCTGGTCCCGTCTGTGACCTCGCCTGGTCCTGGCTGCTTGGTGGGTTGTTTAGTCTTCAGTCTGCGCCGTGACACTCCCCGTCCCTGGGCTGGAATCGTCTCCATCGGGTCGCTGGGTGCAGCCCACACCTGATTCCGAGGTGACGGCAGCTTCTCCCTCCACAAAGCCTGCAGGCTCCCAGCTTCCCTCTGGCAGAGCTTGGCTTAGGGCAGAGCGGCCTAGTGGGTAGAGTCTGTACTGGCCCCTTTTCTCAGGTCAGTTTGGCCCAATGGCCAGAATCAGAACTTTGCCCCTTTTCTAAAGGCAGTGTGGCCCAATGGCCAGAGTCAGTAATTGCCCCTTTTCTAAGGTCAGTGTGGCCCAATGGCCAGAGTCAGTAATTGCCCCTTTTCTAAGGGCAGTGTGGCCCAATGGCCAGAGTCAGTAATTGCCCCTTTTCTAAGGGCAGTGTGGCCCAATGGCCAGAGTCAGTAATTGCCCCTTTTCTAAGGGCAGGGTGGCCCAATGGCCAGTGTCAGTAATTGCCCCTTTTCTAAGGGCAGTTTGGCCCAATGGCCAGTGTCAGTAATTGCCCCTTTTCTCAGGGCAGTGTGGCCCAATGGCCAGTGTCAGTAATTGCCCCTTTTCTAAGGGCAGTGTGGCCCAATGGCCAGTGTCAGTAATTGCCCCTTTTCTAAGGGCAGTGTGGCCCAATGGCCAGTGTCAGTAATTGCCCCTTTTCTAAGGGCAATGTGACCCAATGGCTAGTGTCAGTAATTGCCCCTTTTCTAAGGGCAGTATGGCCCAATGGCCAGAGTCAGTAATTGCCCCTTTTCTAAGGGCAGTGTGGCCCAATGGCCAGAGTCAGTAATTGCCCCTTTTCTAAGGGCAGTATGGCCCAATGGCCAGAGTCAGTAATTGCCCCTTTTCTAAGGGCAGTATGGCCCAATGGCCAGAGTCAGTAATTGCCCCTTTTCTAAGGGCAGTGTGGCCCAATGGCCAGAGTCAGTACATTGCCCCTTTCCTAAGGGCAGTGTGGCCCAATGGCCAGTGTCGGTACCTTGCCCCTTTAGTCAGGGCTGTGCAGCCCAATGGCTACAGTCCATAAGCTGGTCCTGACTCACTGGGCTGTGCAGGTCCCTGTCCAGGGACAGGAGATGGGGGAGGGGAGGTTCTATCCCCTGCAGGGGGGAGGGGCAGCTCCTCCTTCTCCCCTGGTGCCCGGTCCAGGGCCGGGTCAGGTCCGTGGCTCCAGTCCCGGCGTGAGCAGGAAAAGCTCCGACTGATGCTCCGACTCCCTCTGGCAGCTCCTTCCCTGCAGGCAACACCGGCCCTGGAGCCAAGCTGGGGGTGGGGGAGCTGGTGCATCCCCGTGGCCGGGCTCCTCCTGTCCCAAGACAGCAAGGGCCTGTCATATGCGGGGCCCAGGACCCAGGGGGCAGTGGGGGCTTGGCCCTGGGCGGTGCCTCTCTAGGGTCCCCAGGGCCAGACCCCTCTGGCCTATCACTGCAGGAGCTGCTACCGCCTCCCCCCCCCCCCCCATGCCAGCTGTTCCCCCACAGCATCCGGCTGCCCCAGGGCTCCCATTCAGGGTCTCAGGTGTCCAGTGTTCGACCAGACAGTCCAGTTTTTGTGCCCTCTGCCCGGTGAGAAGAGTCAGAACTCACCGGGCATGAGCAATGTCGGGACTTTCTGGTTTTCCGGCTGGGCGCCCGACGGAAGCCTGGTGGGGGGGAGGGGCTGGGAGGGGGGCGCGATCGGCGCTGGGAGCCTCTGGTTGGAGTGACGCCTTGGGGGGAGGGGAAGCCCCGTCTGTGCTCCTGAGCGCTGGGCAAGCGCCTTGTGCAGCCGCAGCAGAACTCACTGGCGCTGCGCCAGGACCGTGTGCGGAACAGGCAGCGCCCTGGGATCTGCACATGCCCGGCTACGTCCCGCTCCCCGCCGGCCGATTCGCTCCCCCAACCCTCCCGGCAGGCTGTTCTCCCCACTTCTCCTCCTGATCTTTCCCGGCCAGTCCCGCTGCACCTGCCAGCCTTGCTTCCGGCGGCCAGTTCTCCCCCCCTCCCCCCGATGTTCTCCGGCCAGCCCCGCTGCACCTAACCCACCCAGCCCTGATTCCCGTCGACTGGTTCCCCCCCATCTCCCCTGGCCAGCCCCGCTGCACCTAACCCACCCAGCCCTGATTCCCATCGACTGGTTCCCCCCCATCTCCCCCGTCCAGTCCCGCTGCCTCCGACCTGTTCCCCCCCCCCCCCCGTCAGGCCTGCTTCCCACTGGCCGCCCCAACCCCCCTCCCTCCCCCGGCCAGCCCTGCCTCCCTCCCGGCCCGGCCCCCCACCCTCATCTGAGATCAAGTGTGTCCGATATTTTTTTACTCACCTGGTAACCCTACTCCCATTGCAGGTGGGAGCCTGGGCGGGTCATTTCCACAGGGCCCCCGGCCTGGCATCTGCCGGTGTCTGCTCTAGCAGCCCATTGCCCAGCGGGGTCCCTCACCTCTGGCCCAGCAGCAGTGGGCAGAGGGGTCAGCCCCCTCCCTGGCCGGCCGGCTGATGTCCTTGGCTGGGCCCCGGAGGGACCGTCCCAGCTGGGTCCCGAGCTCCCTACTGGGGGTGTGCTGAGCTGGGATGGAAGGGAGGAGACGGGGCCCATCAGAGTCCTGCTCCCAACCCCCCTGGGCCAGGCGCCTCCCTCCTCACGACCCATGCCCAGGCTGTGCCAACGAGCCCCCATCTCCATCCCCGGGGCTGGGCCCTGGTGCTCAGGGGAGCGAGTCGGATCCATGGGGCCTGGCTCTTGGGAAGGGCCTTGTCTCTCCAGACTAGGGCAATGTGGATGGATCCCATAGTGGGGGGGGGGGGGGAGTTGTGAGGGGGAGGGGATGGGATATGAGGTTCCCAGAACCAGCCAGGCCCTGAGATCAACTTCCACTCCCAGCCCTGACCCTGGAGGGGGAAGGGCCCAACACAGCCCTGACCAAGGGTCCCTGTCTCCCCTTTCCCACCCCCACCCCCCAGTGCTAAAGGAAAACAGCCTCCCCCTGCTCGCCCATGCTCACCTCCCCGCTGTCTGAGCGCCCGTGTGGGGCTCTGCCCGCAGGTCCCCCCGCAGGGCCGGCCCGAGGCCAGACCCCGCCGTGCGGAGCCTGCAAAGGAAGAGGAGCCGGGGTCACCGCTGGGAAACCTCCTCCCTCTCCATGGCCCCCTGCTCAGCCAATCAGTAGTGAGACTGGGAGAGGGGGCTGCCGAGAGGTCTCAGGGGACGTCCTAAGGGTTGGCCCAGGTCAACCACTGCTCATGGGCACCGCCAGCAAGTGTGTGAGCAGCCCTGGCCCTTAGAGAGACTCGGGAACTGCCCAGAGATAGGTACGGTAGAGAAACAGCTTGATCACTCCCCCTCCTGCCGACACACACACACCTCCCCCGCAAGCCCTGCTGGTCTGGGACTGATCCATCTGGTCTGTGAATCACAGAACAGTAGAATGGGAAGGGACATTGAGAAGCCATCAAGTCCAGTTCCCTGCCCTCACGGCAGGACCCAGCTCCGTCTAGATCATCCCTGACAGGTGTCTGTGCAACCTGCTCTGAAATATCCCCAGTGATGGAGATTCCGCAACCTCCCCAGGCAATTTGTTCCAGTGTTTCACAACACTGACAGGAAGTTTTCCCAACAGGCAGAAACATTTTCCAAATGTCCAACCTAAACCTCCCTTGCTGCAGTTTCAGCCCATTGCTCCTTGTCCCGTCCTCAGAGGCCAAGGAGAACAGTTTGTCTCCCTCCTCCTTGTGACACCCTTTTGGGTACGTGAAAACCGCTCTCATGTCCTCTCTCAGTCTTCTCCTTTCCAGACTAAACAAGCCCAGTTCTTTCACTCTCATGTTTTCTAAACTGTTCCACATTTTTGTTGCTCTTCTCCAGGCCTTCTCCAATTTCTCCAATTCATTCCTGAAACATGGTGCCCAGAATTGGAGACAAGACTCCAAGTGAGGCCTAATCAGTGCAGAGCAGAGCGGAAGAACGACTTCTCCTGTCTTGCTCACCACACTCCTGTTAGTGCCTCCCAGAATCATGGTGGCTTTTTTTTTGCAAGTGTCACACTTTTTCTCCTATTTAGCTTGTGGTCCACTCTGGCCCCTAGATCCCTTTCTGCAGGACTCCTTCCTAGAGAGTCACTTCCCGTTCTGTGTGTGTGACGTGGATTGTCCCTTCCGAAGTGGAGCACTTTGCATTTGTCTTTATTAAACTTCATCCTATTTACCTCAGACCATTTTTCCAGTTTGTCCAGATCACTTTGAATTCTGACCCTTCCTCCAAAGCACTTGCCACCCCGCCCAGTTTTATATCATCTGCAAACTTAATAATCGCCCTCTCCATGCCAATATCTAAATCACTGATGAAGATTGAACAGAATCGTCCCAGAACAGACTCCTGCAGAGCCCCACGTGTTAGGCCCTTCCAGCATGGCTGGGAACCATTAATAACGACTCACTGAGAACAGTTTTAAAGAGAACAAGAGGTCTCCCTTGTCAGTAACGACCCACTCGGCCAATCCGCAGCGAGACTGGGAGCTCGGAGGCAGCGGGGGGTGGGGAGAGGGCTCAACAAATGTCCAAAAATATGCTCCCAGTGCTCTGCCAGCTCAGCTCTGAGTGAGGCCTCCGACTGCCCCAATCTCCCAACACCCACCCACCCTAATTGCGTGTGGAGCAGGAAAAGGGGGGAAGATGCAGAGAAGGCGAGGCAGAGGGAGGGGAGGGGGCAAAGGGGAACCAAACTGAGCAGGCTCCAAACCTCTCTGAGGCTCCGACTGTCTCACCGGGTCCGACACTGCCGGCTGCAGGGAAGTAGAAAACGCCGATGAGGCTCCTCCTGCCCCCGCCCCTCGGTCCCAATTCTCCATCTGGTCCCCGCAGAGACCCTGGGAAGGGGCCGCGCTGCTGCCAAACCGCGGGAATCTGAGCTTGCCCCGGCCTTGCGCCTCTGTCCTGATTGGCTGTTGTCAGAGTCTCTCTGTGAGGTCATCCCTGTCCCCCAATAGGCTGAGGTTCTGCCACAGGCCTTTGTGATGTCACTGCCACAGCCACTCCTCCCCTGCAAGGCTGGTGTCCTGGCCCTGGCCGGCCCCTCTGCATGTTTGAGGGGTTCCCCTGGGCCCCACTGAATGGCAGCTGGGTCTGGGGCCGAGCGGGCTGGGCAGTAAAGCCCCTGGGGCTGCTCCTTCGGCCCCACCCAGCTTGTCGGTCCTCAGCAGAGTGTCAGGCCAGACAAGACTATTCATGGATCAATAAAAGTTGCCCCTCCCCTAACACCTGAGACATTAGACCACTGCAAAAAGGTGTGTGTGGGGGGGGGGGAGGAGGGATTGTTAACAGAACTGGTCTAAGCCCTGGCATGGACACTGTAAAGGACCCTTCTCTTCCTAGACTGTAATGTAGGCCCTGAGCTGGAATCAGCTCCTGCTAGAAACTCTTTCACACAGGTGGGACCGACTTCCTGGTAGTTTTTTCCTTCCCCCACATTAGCGACAGTTGATACATTGGCGAGAGAAGTGGGATTGACCTGTTCCCACAATACAAACCAACAGCACAGAGGGAGCGGGTGTTTAAGCGGATAAAGTTAGTTTCTGCAGATCTGTTTTTGTACTAGGATAGTTTCTTAAACTATGTTCCATGGCAGGCGAAATTTTCTTTCTCAATCACTTTCCCCCAACTTTTTTTTTTTTTTTTTTTTTTTTGCTCAAAACATAATCCTAGGTGTTGCTGATTAAAAAAAAATTATTGTTTGGTGTTTCTCGGTCTTAAAAAGTTTAAGAAACACTGATCTAGACCTACGGCAGCAAACGTGTTCTTACAAAAAAGCACGTCCACATGGCCAAAGCGCATTGAAACAGCCAGCTGCTTTTTTGAGAGAGAGCTTCCACACTGATTGGACACTCTCTCGCATTTCAGTTGGGATTACTGTGGATGGGGTGGCCACCAAGGCACCTGTGCTTTTTCCTGAAGGCCTCTTCTTTCGAAAAAACTCCCTCTTCCTTGTCCACACACGTCTTTTTCTGAAAAAGGCGTTTCCCCTGTAGAATGAGGTTTACTGCTGTCAGAGAAACCCCTCCGGTCTTTCGCCTTCCTGTCCCAAGAATGCAATTGCAATATGGATGTAAGTGTTGTTTTTCCAGAAAAACCCTGCCATGTAGACGCACCCTGGGGCTGCTGGAATTGGAGGTCTGAGGGGGAGAGGGGCGGATGGGTCAGGTTGTTACTTTCCCTTCTGTCTCTGAAGTTTCACAAAGTTTAAACCTAAAAATGTTCCTTCCAGTGCTGAGCTGGGTGTGTTGAAAGGGGGGGGCTGGTTCCTTGGACTGCAAAGTCCCACAGCTGGCCTGCCCATGAAAACACCCTGCCACTCATGGGTTCTTGCTGATTGAGGGGCTGCTGCCATTTCCAGGCCTCATCACCAGCTGCCTATGACCTTAACCCAGGGAGCCTGTGGAGCCCAACTGGTCCCAGGCAGGTGGTTAGAAATGCATCAAGACACAGCCAAGCCGAGGCTCTTCTGCACACCCTGGCTACATCTAGACTGGCATGATTTTGCGGAAATACTTTTAACGGAAAAGTTTTTCCATTAAAAGTATTTCCGTAAAAGCACGTCTAGATTGGCATGGATGCTTTTGCACAAAAGCATCCATGGCCAGTCTAGACACGATTTTGTGCAAGAAAGCCCCGATCACCGTTTTAGCCATCAGGGCTTTTTTGCGCAAAACAGTTCTTCACTGTCTACACTGGCCCTCTTGCGCAAGTACTCTTGCACAAGAGGGCTTATGCCTGAGCGGGAGCGTGAAAGTATTTGCGCAAGAAGTACTGATTTTGTACATTACAAAGTCAGTGTTCTTGCGCAAATTCAATCAGCCAGTGTAGACAGCTGGCAAGTTTTTTCGCAAAAGCGGCTGCTTTTGTGCAAAATCTTGCCAGTCTAGATGCAGCCCCTGTGTTACTGAAGGAACTCAAGGGGGTTTGTTCCCATCTGTTGTCTCCGTGCAAATCCTCGTGTGGCTGTAAGCCACAAGGGTTGGCTTACTGTGGCTACAGGCTTCTCCTGCTCCCTCTCCCTGCAGCTCTGGGCAGGAGCCGGGTACAGGCCAGGCAAAGGGTGCTTCAGCAGATCTGGTTGTGGGCTGGGGAGGGGGGTACCTCAGTGACAGGAGAGGGGGCAGCATGGCAGGTCTGGCAAGATTGTCCGTGGCTGGGTTCAAAGTGGATGGGGTGCCCCAGCCCAGGCAGGTCTAGTCCTGGGCTAGGTTCAGGTCAGGGAGAGGTGCCCTGGCTGCAATTGGTCTGAGCCACAGTAGGACGGAGACCAGGGGTGGAGGCCTGTGGCACCTCCAGCCACTCCCCTCCTCAGGTCTAGGCACTCCAGCTGGGTTTGGGCTGGGGTACCCCACCTGCAGCAGAGTTGTAGCTGGGGGAGGGGCACCCCAGTCATGGCTGTGTTTGAGCCGCAGCAAAATTGGGGTGAGGGTGGGGGCCTTCTGGCCACAAGAGACTGGGGCTGGGTTTGGACCCCTCCTGTGGCCATGGCAGGTTGGAGCCCAGCATGGAACACCCCAGCCACAGCGGGGCCTGAGTGGGTTCCCATAGCACCTGTGAGGTGCTCAGTAGCCTGCTCTGTCCAAACTGTGGACTCTTAGGGTGTGTCTAGACTACATGCCTCCATCGATGGAGGCATGTAGATTTGTTGTTTTGGCAAAGGCAAATGAAGCCGTGATTTAAATGATCGCGGCTTCATTTACATTTACATGGCTGCCGCGCTGAGCCGACAAACAGCTGATCAGCTGTTTGTCGGCTCAGCGCGCTAGTCTGGACGTTCCCCTGCTGACATCAAAGCCCTTTGTTGGCAGCTCCGGTAAACCTCATTCCACGAGGAATAATGGGGCTGCCAACAAAGGGCTTTGATGTCGGCAGGGGAATGTCCAGACTAGCGCGCGAGCCGACAAACAGCTGATCAGCTGTTTGTCGGCTCAGCGCGGCAGCCATGTAAATGTAAATGAAGCCGCGATCATTTAAATCGCGGCTTCATTTGCCTTTGCCTATGTGTCTAATCTACATGCCTCTGACGACAAAGGCATGTAGTCTAGACACAGCCTAAGGGTGTGTCTAGACTACAGGGTTTTGTCGACAAAAGTCCACTTTTGACGACAAAACTAAACCTGCGTCTACACTACCGCTGAGTTCTGTCGACATAACGTCGACAGAACTCAGCAGTTTTGTCGACGCTGGTAAACCTCATTTTACGAGGCATAACACCTTCTGTCGACAGAGTTCTGTCGACAGAAGGTGTTATTGCATGTAAACTGTCCTTTACGTCTACACTACCATGTCGACAAAGCAGCTTGCTTTGTCGACAGAACTGAATGTAGTCTAGACCCACCAGGCCCCTTTTTGATGCCTTCAACCACACGCAGCCCCACCTCTTTGCCCCAGACCCCACCACTTTGCAAAGGTGAAGCCGACCCATTTCCATGTACCATCATAAGGCAACAGTGAAGTGAGGTCTTGTGGGGCTTGAGTAGTGTGTGTGTGTGGGGGGGGGGGGTTGGCTGGTCTCCCCCCTTTCCCCAATCTAGCCACTGGAGGGGGAGGAGAGAAGGGGGACAGGAGGGCAGTGGGGGGGGGAGGGAGGAAGTATGTCAGGGTAATGGGGGGCAGGGGAACATGAGGGTAGTTGGGGGAAGGTGAGACGGGGAGGGGAGCAGGGAGGAGAAATGGGAACAAGAGGATGGTGGGGGTTGAGGGATGCCAAGGGAAGGAGACGGGGGGAGGTTGGGGGAGGAGAATAGGAGGAGAGTGGGAAGAGGGGAGGCAGGGAAACAAGAGGGGGCAGTGGGGGCAGGGCAGGCAGTGCGTGGGAGGGGCAGCAGGGCGGAGGGAGGGAACAGAAGGACAGTGAAGATTGCAAGATGACAGGGAACAGGGACAGCAGGGAGGTTGGGGGCAGGGGAACAGGAGGGGACAGTGGGGGTGTAGTGAGCAAAACACTAACTTCTCTGAATTTGCTACTTTGGGTGCACTGAGCATGCGCACCCGAACTGAGCAAACTCAGTGTCCCTCGCTGTAGCCGCTGCCCTCTCTCTGCCCTCACTGCCTCCTCAGATTTGCTTCCTCCTCTTCGGAGGTGTTTAAAATGATGAAGGGGGGCAAATTGCAGGGGGGGTAGTGTCTGGTTCTGAGCATGGAGCAGAAATTTACCGGCTGGAGGCATCAATCTTCTTTTTTTAGCTGCAGAAGAGGGGCGAAATTTGAAAAATCAGGGGGGTGGGGGGTGGTAGCCTTGGTTAAGCCGGGGCTGGGGGACACTGCCAGACCCTGTGCACGGAGAAAACCCCCGTTTAGGGAGGGGGAGAGGTGGGAACAGTCACCCAGCAGGACAAGCCACCTGATGTCCTTGAAAATATCAGTTTTCCAGGGGCAAAGTCTTTTTTTTCTTTATTTTCCCTGGACGCTGCCTGTCAGCCCCCGAGCAGGGGGCGGGCTCCTGGGCTTGAGTTCTCAAAGGCACAGGCCTCCCAATTCCTAGACGGTCAATGCTTAGACACCACCGTTCCTCTGTATATGTACAAGTGTGAAATATTCTACATACAGTTCCTGTCTCAAACTCTGCCTCTCACTTTTTTAGTATTTAATAGTTTTCTCTTTGTTTCTCTATCAGAAGTCACTGCATCTCCTTTCTCTTGTGTACTGTGCTGATATGCTAAAGTCCCTCCCATCCACACCCTCACCTGTACTGCAATCCCCTGACCCATGGCAGATCCCACACCTGTCCCCCAAACCTCCCCTAGCAAGCACCCCTCATGCACCCAAACTCCGTCCCAGATCCTCATCACCAAACATGGGCAAGTATCGGAGGGGTAGCCGTGTTAGTCTGAATATGAAGAATCGTTGAGTCCTGTGGCACTATCTTCAGTTCGTCTATAAGGTGCCACAGGACTCCTCGCCAACATGGCCAAGTGAAATTTTAGTGATTCCTCCCGTAGTCAATGGGGACATGGGTCAGAGAACTCAGAGCAGGGGGCTCCAACGTTTTGAAAGTGCAATCCAATATGTACCTTATATATAAATACCCTTTTCCCGCTTCCTTCTTACCCCTTCTCCAAGTCCCAGATCCTGCACCCTCTATCCTCCCTCTCTTGCCCATCCTCAGTCTCTTTCATCAGCCTGGGACAGACGGTTGGGTGCACATGCTCTGGTCTTTGCTTAAGGGATCTGGAGTGTGAGAAGGGCTCTGATCAGCTCTTGGAGCATGCATTTACTGTGGTGTTCTAGGTGCAAGCTTTGGCAGGGTATTTGGATGCATGGGTGCTCAGAGCAATGATAAGGGCTTGGATACAGGACTGGGTTCATGCCAGGGGTAGGAGTTAGTGATGTATGCTCCATTTTGTCACTGCTGGTGACTCCTAGATGGTGGTGGAGTGTGCCTAAGGCAGGCTCACCCATGGCCTTGCCCTGTAACACTACCTATAGCTGCAAGAAAACTCCATCCCTGGTCCTGTGTTGAAAGGATACAGAATGGTATATGTTGAACCCTGACATCAGCACCCCTCTTTTTCCTCCCCTGCCGTGCACACAAAGCAGCAGACTCCCAGGCGTGGTATCAGCTGCAAGGCAAAGTGCAGGACATCCACAGCAGTGGGGGGAGGGGCATTTAAGTGCTGGCACTTGATATCCTCTTGCCCACACCAGTCAGGATCACCTGACAGAGGATACAAGATCTACCAGTATATCCCTATCTATTGGTTGGTGACCACTGCCTCATAGCGACTGTCTGTCCAGGGTCAATGTGTCATATCATAAGAACATAAGAACGGCCGTACTGGGTCAGACCAAAGGTCCATCTAGCCCAGTATCCTGTCTACCGACTGGCCAGCACCAGGTGCCCCAGAGAGGGTGGACCGAAGACAATGATCAAGCGATTTGTCTCCTGCCATCCCTCTCCAGCCTCTGACAAACAGAGGCCAAGGACACCATTTTATCCCCTGGCTAATAGCCTTTTATGGACCTAACCTCCATGAATTTATCCAGCTTCTCTTTAAACTCTATTATAGTCCTAGTCTTCACAGCCTCCTCTGGCAAGGAGTTCCACAGGTTGACAACACGCTGTGTGAAGAAGAACTTCCTTTTATTAGTTTTAAACCTGCTACCCATTAATTTCATTTGGTGTCCTCTAGTTGTTCTATTATGGGAACTAATAAATAACTTTTCTTTATCAGCCCTCTCCACACCACTCATGATTTTATAGACCTCTATCATATCCCCCCTCAGTCTCCTCTTTTTCTAAACTGAAAAGTCCCAGTCTCTTTAGCCTCCCCTCATATGGGACTCGTTCCAAACCCCTAATCATTTTAGTTGCCCTTTTCTGAACCCTTTCCAAGGCCAAAATATCTTTTTTTAGGTGAGGAGACCACATCTGTACACAGTATTCAAGATGTGGGCGTACCATAGTTTTATACAGGGGCAGTAAGATATTCTGGGTCTTATTTTCTATCCCTTTCCTAATAATTTCTAGCATCCTATTTGCCTTTTTGACCGCCGCTGCACTATCTGTGGAAGTTGTAAGAGAACTGTCCACGATAACTCCAAGATCTCTTTCCTGATTTGTCGTAGCCAAATTAGCCCCCGTCATACTGTACGTATAGTTGGGATTATTTTTCCCGATGTGCATTACTTTACACTTATCCACATTAAATTTCATTTGCCATTTTGTTGCCCAATCACTCAGTTTGGTGAGATCTTCTTGGAGTCCCTCACAGTCTGCTTCTGACTTGACTATCCTAAACAGTTTGGTATCATCTGCAAACTTTACTACCTCACTGCTTACCCCTTTCTCCAGATCATTTATGAATAAATTGAAAAGGATTGGTCCCAGGACTGACCCTTGGGATACACCACTAGTTACCCCTCTCCAATCTGAAAATTTACCATTTATTCCTACCTGTCTTTGTTTCCTGTCTTTTAACCAGTTCTCAATCCAAGAAAGGACCTTCCCTCTTATCCCATGGCCATGTAATTTACACAAGTATACTATAATCCAAGTATACTATATCTACTGGATCCCCTTGTCCGCGTGTTTGTTAACCCCTTCAAAGAACTCTAATAGATTAGTAAGACAGGATTTCCCTTTACAGAAACCATGTTGACTTTTGTCCAACAAATTATGTTCTTCTACATGCTTCACAATTTTATTCTTTACTATTGTTTCGACTAGTTAGCCTGGTACTGAAGTTAGACTTACCGGTCTGTAATTGCCAGGATTGCCTCTAGAGCCCTTTTTAAATATTGGTGTCACGTTGGCTACCTTCCAGTCATTAGGTACGGAAGCCGATTTAAAGGATAGGTTACAAACCACAGATCATAGCTCAGCAATTTCCAATTTAAGTTCTTTTAGAACCCTTGGATGAATGCCATCCGGTCCCGGAGATTTGTTAACATTAAGTTTTTCTATTTGTTCCAAAACCTCCTCTAATAACACTTCAATCCGGGACAGTTCCTCAGATTCATCACCCACAAAGGACGGTGCAGATTCAGGAATCTCCCCAATGTCCTCAGCCGTGAAGACTGAAGCAAAGAAATCATTTAGTTTCTCCGCAATGGCTTTATCATCCTTGATTGCTCCTTTTATAGCTTGATCATTTAGGGGACCCACAGGATTTTTAGCAGGCTTCCTGCTTCTAATGTACTTAAAAAACATTTTGTTATTTCTTTTTGAGTTTTTGGCTAGCTGTTCCTCAAAATCTTTTTTTGCTTTTCTTATTACATGTTTACACTTGATTTGACAGTGTTTCTGTTCCTTTCTATTTATCTCACTGGGATTGGACTGCCACTTCTTAAAAGATACATTTTTGTCCCTCACTGCTTCTTTTACATGGTGGTTAAGCCACGGTGACTCTTTTTTAGGTCTCTTACTATGTTTTTTAATTTGGGGTAGACATTTAAGTTGAGCCTCTATTATGGTGTCTTTAAAAAGTTTCCATGCAGCTTTCAGGGATTTGGCTCTAGTCACTGTGCCTTTTAATTTCTGTTTAACTATCCTCCTCATTTTTGCATAATTCCCCTTTAATTCCGCTTATTCGAACTAGATAAACCTCATTCTACAAGGACTAACGCCTAGTTCGAATTAATTAGTTCGAATTAATGGTTGTGTAGAATTGATAGAATTGCTAAGCTCACCCCAGTACTATATCTGTAACAGGGACCAATTTTGTGCAGAACCTCACATCCATTACAGTGATATACAATTTTCTCTATAATCTAGTTACAATATATTATTTTTGACAATTAACATTTTTGTTAACTGATTCTTTAAATGCAGTATTGAGTATCAAGTCATACTCATATGTATGGGTATGTCTAGACTACAGGGTTTTGTCAACAGAATTTTTTTCGACAGATACTGTCGACAAAGCTTCTGTCGACAAAGAGCGTCTAGACTACATCCAGTTCTGTCAACAAAGCAAGCCGCTTTGTCGACATAACAGTGTGGACGCAAAGGACAGTGTAGATGTAATAATGCCTTCTATCGACAGAACTCTGTCGAAAAAAGACATTATTCCTCATAAAATGGGGTTTACATATGTCGACATAACTCAAAGGCAGTGTGGACGCAGGTATAGTTTTGTTGACAAAAGTCCACTTTTGTCGACAAAACCCTGTAGTCTAGACACACCCCAAGTGTTCTACTTATTTCTTTTAATTCACATCCATAATACTTTTTCTACAGTATCTGTTCCACATATATTTTCAACACGCAAAAACTTTCCTGTACTACACACATCATTATGGAAGGTACGTTTACTTGTCCAATATTCATACAGAACTGTTTTATTGTTCATTCATCTGCTTTATGAACTATGAGTTTTAGGGGTTAGGAGGCAGCATTTTATAGGGTAGCTTCTGGAGCAAATGGGAGGAGACATGGAAAAATAGGGCAGAAAGTTGAAGATTATAATGCATGCATTGATAACAGTGAGCATATTTTATTACTAATGTATTTGCAAATACTGTTCTTATTATTACTCGGAATTTATTAGCTTTAAGTACATTTTTTTTCTTGTGGTGGCCAGTCCCTTTTCTGTCTGTCAAGTCATGTTTTCTCTTATTTCTCAAGCAATGACTATAACCAAGGTTCTAGGTAATAGCACTCTCAAAAAACATTAGATCATCATTGATGGGATACATCCTTTTTTGGTCACACATCAATTCTGGAGAATTGTGCATGGTCCTTAACTTAATGTATGTCTGTATTGTCAGTGGCTTGACAATCAGGCCATGTTAATATTGTTTGACCTTGCTTATACGTATGCAATATTCATCTCATATTTTCTAATTGAACTGACTGTTATATGGATTGATTTTCCTATTTTCAAATTCACTAACTATTTCCTGTTTTGAACAATTCTCAGGGAAATGTTTTGAGGGAAATGTTTTGAGGACCAAAAACCCCAGTTCCTCTGAATTTGTGACCCACGGACCAGGAGCAAAAGGCCCCCCCCCCCCCCCCCCCCCCCCCCCCGCCCAAGGCAAAACACCAGCATCCCCTGAGTCCGTTAGCAAGGAGGTAGCAAATTGAGAGATTTTTCTACCAAAAAACACAGTTCCTCTGAATTTGCAACCAGCCAGCAAAGGTAGCAATTCCTGAGCAGTTATACCGAATGTCATGTTTGTTTGACAGAAACTGTGACCGTCACAAAAACGGAGCGGTTTCACTTTTTGCCTATACACCGGCTCCCCTGGAGCAGGGTCGGGAGCTGGGAGGCTGGTGCGCGCTGCGAGCCCCTGAAAAGCGCAACCGGCTCCTAAGCGCGGGACCCGCCCGCACCCCGGGCGCTCTGCGGGCTCTGCGGTCCGAGCTTTACGCTGCACAACCCGCAGCCCGGGACCCGGCCACTGAGCTCACAGCCCCGCCCCGCCCCGCAGCGCAAGACGCACCGGGGCTCCGGCCAGGCGGGGCCGAGGGGCGACAAGGCTCGGAGCCCCCCCCGCACGGCGGAGCAGCAAGGCCGAGTCCCCTCGTTGCGGGGCGAGGGGGATGTGGGCGGGGCAGGCGAGGGGCCGGTAGCAGCTGGAGCGGGGGCTTCCCGCCAGGCAGCGCTGCCCGGCTCTCTGGTCCCAGCTCTCAGCGCAGCTCTTGGCTTGGACTTTCTCTCCGCTCCGTTCTGTGCAGGGATGGAGCGATGCGCAGGAAGCCGGGGAGCTGGGGGGTGGGGGCTCGGTGCGTCTCCCCCCGGCCGCCCGCAGGCTCTGGCTGCAGCAGGCGCTGGGAGCGGAGCAGCGGGAAGGGGGCTCACTAGCCCGCGCGGCTGGGTATTACTGGGTGCTCCGCCCGCGAGAACGCGGCGCTGGGAGCGGCCAGGGGAAGGGAGCCAGCGCCAGGGGGGCAGAGAGACTCGCCAGCAGCCGCCCTGCTCCTGCCCTCGGCGCTTCGGCGCGGTAGCCACGAAACAGCAGCAGCAGGGCAGGGGCGGGCGCGGCCCGGACTCGTGCGAGGACCAGAGGGCGCAGCGGGGAGGGGGCGCAAGGTCCGAGCCCAGCGCGGGCCGGGGGCGGGAGGGCGAATCAGCGACTCAGCGGCAGCGGAGAAGCCAAAGCCGGGCCCTGCCGTGAAGCCCCGTGTCCGCCCCTTCGCCCCCGTTTGCACCTGTAGCCCGGCCCGGGGAAGGGGGCGGCAGCAACGCCCCGTGGCGCGGGCAGAGGCTGCAGCGGGGCTGCCGAGCGCGCTCGGGGCGTCTCGTGGGGCGTGTCCCGGCCCCCGCTCTCCCCAGCCGGGGCTGCACCGGCCTCCTGCAGCCGCTTCGCTCCCCGGGCCACTGTCACCCCCCCGCGTGCAGCGCCCGGGACACGCGCTCGGCAGCAACTCGCCCTGAGCCGCGCGAGGAGACCCCCGGGCCCTCCCCAGTCCCCCGCCCGGCTTCGGCCGCGGCTCCCTCACCGCGCAGGCGCGAGACACGCGCCACCCGCCGAAAAGGGCGGGGCGAGGTAATTGGAAGCACGTGTTTCCCTCCCCCCCGCACTTCGCGGCAAGATGGTATCGCCCAGCGCTGAGCGTATAAAAGGCCCGCTCCGGGGCGTGTCCTTTCACTCGTGGCCGCGCGGGCGGCCTGGCGAGGTGCGGGAGGGGGACGAGGCGTCTCGCTGGCCCGGGAGCAGGTTTGTCCCTCGGTCTCGCCCTGTCCGTGCGGCCTGGGCTCTGGCAGCGGCGGGGCCTTTCCAGAAACGGCTTCGTGCCTCCTGCTCGCGGGCGGGCTCAGCGCGTCTCTGCCGCCGGCCGGGTCTGGCCGCGAGCCCGGAGCTCCGGCCCCGGGAACCGAGGCGCTCGGGGCGGGAGCGCTGCCGGAGCGGGCTGGGCTCCGGGGAGGACTTTGAGCTGGGTCGTCTTGCGAAGCCAGGAGCTTCCAATCAAAGGCTGCCAGAGAGGAGCTTGAGGGCCTCGCCCAGAGGAGAGCTTGCCTGGGAAATCTCCACCGGCTGGTGAGTGGGGCTTTTAAGGGGCCCTGCTACCGGCTGGCTGGCCTAAGGATCCACTTGCTTCGCTGCTGCCGGTGGTTGGGAATGTTTGCCGAGGGTAACCTGGGAGTGCTTTCTTGCAGGTGTTCTCCAGGGCTCACTGGACTGGAGGCGAGGGTTTAGCCGGGCCTCCTTGGAGCTGGCAGCCCGAGGCAACCGAGTATGCAGCCAACCGTGGAACTTGGCTCGGGGCAGCGCCAATTGGAGCTCGGTAAGTGTGGCTTTTGGGGGGGTCTCTTCTGTGAGCTAGTTGGGCGAAGTGTCCAAATGTCTGTCCACATCTCTCACTGGTGCTGGTTGCTGGGAGCCTTTGCTAGGGTGCCTTGGGAGTGCTTCTTTGCAGGCGGTCCAACAGGAGTCATTGGATTGGAAGCAAAGTTCTGAGAAGAGCTTGGGTAAGTGCCTTTTTCAGTGGCCATGCTCCCAGGTGGTTGGGCTAATATCTAACTATCTGTCCACCTTGTTCACTGCTATTGATTGCAGGGAGTGTTGGAAGAAGGAAAAGTGAGGGTGTTCTGTTGCAGTTGAAGCTGCAGAGGTCATTGGACTGGAGTTGAGGCTTTGAGCCGGGTGTCATTCTTGCGTCTGGCACCCTTACCCGAAAGGACAACAGAGCAAATAGCCAGCTTGCCTGCGAAAGGTCCAAGATGAGCTTGGTAAGTGTGGGTTTTCGGGGGCCACTACTGTGAGCTGGTTGGGCTCAGAAGGTGTTGGAGTGTCTGGTCACATCCTCCACTGGTGCTGGTTGCCGGGAACCTTTGATAGGGTGCCTTGGGAGTGTTTTCTTGCAGGTGGTCCTACAGGGCTCGTTGGATTGGAGCTGGCAGCCAGAGGGAAGGGTGTAAGAAGCCAAGAGAGGCATCCATCCGCCTGGGAAAGGTTCAGTAGGAGCTCAGTAAGTGGCTTTTGGGCAGCTGTGCTGTGGGCTGGTTGAGCTAAGTATCCAAGTTTCGGTCTATATGCTTCACTGGTGCTGGTGGTCGGGAGTGTTTCGTTGCAGGTTGTTGTCTAGGGGGATAGATAGGAGGCAGGCTTTGAGCCGGGCGTACTCCTTGCATCTGGCACCCTTACACGAAAGGCAGCTAAAGGACATTGGAGTGAAGAACCAACAGGGGAGTTTGCTGGAAATGTCTGAGAGGATCTGGGGTAAGCGTGCCTTTGGGGGGCCTGTACTGTGAGCTGGTTGGGCTAAGTACTGCATCTCCTTGTCTGTACATGTTTCTTACTGCTCTGTTCTAGGTTGTCACACTGGGTCCTTGGGCTGAACTTTGGTTTCAGCTGGGCATCCTTTTGGAAGCTAGCAGCTGCAGGCCACAGGGGGAGCTGGTCTGGGAAAGGCCCGAGAGGAGCTTGGTACGTATTAGTTGGGCTGTGAGATGGTTGGGCTACCTATCCAGGTGTGTTGGCACATGCTTCACTGGTGCTGGTTGCACTTGAATAGGGTGATCTGGGAGTGCTTTGTTGCAGGTCATCCTGCAGGGATTCCGGCAGTCCCACAGGGGTTCATTGGATTCGTGGCAAGGCTTATAGCCCGGCCACCCTTAGACGAAAGGCAGCTTAAGGACAACTGCCTGAATAGTCAACAGCAGCCTTTGGTGTCGGCAAGGTCCAATAGGAGCTCGGTAAGTGTGGCTTTTGGGGGCGTACATATAAAATGTTTGTGCGCATCCATGACTGGCGCTGGTGGCTGGGAGCGTTTGGAGAGGGTGAATTGGACGTGCTTTGTTGCAGGTGCTCCTACAAGGGCTCGTTGGATTGGCCGCAAGACTTTGAGCGGTACGAGTCGAGCCGGGTTTCGTTCTTCAGTCTGGCACCTTACACCAACGGCTGCCAGAGAGCGGTTTCCTAACAAATGTCCAAGAGGAGCTTGGTAAGTGTTGGGGGTAGGGAGGAGTGGAAAGGGCTGGGCTACATACCTAAGGGTCTGTTCACATGCTTTGCTCTGCTGGGACTGTTTGAATAGGGTAAATTGTGAGTGCTCTGTTGCAGGTGGTCTTACAGGGGTTCCTTGCGTTGGCGGCAAGCCTTGGAGATGAGCCTCAGTTCAGGAGCTGGGAGCCACGGGCAACAGCAAGCAGACGGAGGCAAGGTTGCCTGGGAAATGTCCGCTAGCTCGGTAAGTGTGGTTTTGTGGGATGATGTTGTGAGCTGGTTGGGCTGAGTGTTGGAGTGTCGGTACACGTGCTTCACTGGTGCTGGTTTGTGGGAGTCTTTGGAAGGGTGAGTTGCAAGTGCTTTGTTCCAGGTCATCTTGCCTGGGTCATTGGATTGGTGGCAGGCTTTTGAGCCGGGTGTCCTTTTTGGAGCTGGCACAGAAAAGGTCCAGTAGGATGTCAGGTAAGTGTGGCTTTTGCAGGGAGGGGAGCTGTGCTGTGAGTTGGGCTAAATAGCCGAGTGTCCCCATCTGTCACTGGTTCTGGTTGCTGAGTGTTTGACTAGGGTGTAGCGAGTGCTTTTTTCACAGGTCGTCCAACAGGGGACTTTGGATTTGGAGGCAAGGATTTGAACCAGACGTTCTTCCACGAAGGGCAGCGAAAGGACCTTGGCGTGAATAGCCAACAGAGGAGCTTGGTAAGTGTGGCTTTCGGGCGGCCTCTATTGTGAGCTGGTTGAGCTAAGAAGGTATTCGAGTGTCGGTTCACATCCTTCACTGGTGCTGGTTGCTGGTAGTCTTTGAATAGGGTGTATTGGGAGTGCTTTTTTGCAGGATGTCCAACAGGAGTCATTAAATTAGCGGCGAGTCTTGGAGCCGGGCATCCTTCTCGTGTCTCTTGGCCAGAGGTAAGTAGCCAACAGGTGAGGTTGCCTAGAAAAGGACCAAGAGGAGGTGGATATGTAGTCCAACACGCTTACACCAAGTGCCCGTTGTCCCCCTTGTTCACTGGTATTGGTTGCACGGGTAGTTGGAAGAGGGTAAATGTGGAGTGCTTTGTTGCAGGTGAGGTCATTGGATCGGAGGCAAGCATTGAGCTGAGCCTTCTTGGAGCTGGCAGCCAGATGGAACGGAATAAGAAGCCAACAGGCATCTGCCTGGAAAGGTCCAATAGGAGCTCGGTAAGCGTGGCTTTTGGGGGTGTGCACGTGCATCGCTGGTGCTGGTGGCTGGGAGTGTTTGGAGAGGGTGAATCGGGCGTGCTTTGTTGCAGGTGGCCCTACCAGGGCCTGTTGGATTGGCCGCAAAACTTTGAGGGGCACGACTTGAGCCAGGTCTCGTTCTTCAATCTGGCACCTTCCCGACAAATGTCCAAGAGGAGCTTGGTAAGTGTTGGTTTTGAAGGGCACGATGGGGGGGGGGGGGGGGGGGGGGGGGCTGTTGAAAGTGTTGGGCTACATATCTAAGTGTCTGTTCCCATGCTTTGCTGTGCTGGTTTCTGGGACGGTTTGAACAGGGTCAATTGGGAGTGCTTGGTTGCAGGTGCCCTTACAGGGGTTCATTGGATTGGATTGGTGGCAAGACTTCAAGCTGGGTCTGTTTGTTGGAGCCAAAAGCCTCACCTGAAAGGCTGCCAGAAATGGACGTAATTGAATAGCCATCAGGCGAGCTTGCCTGGAAAATATCTAATAGCGAGGTAAGTGTGGCTTTGTGGGGCTCTCCCTGTGAGCTGGTTGGGTTACGTATTGGTGTGTCTGTACACATGCTTCACTGGTGCTGGTTTCTGGGCATCTGTGGGGAGGGTGAATTGCGAGTGCTTTGTTCCAGGTCATCCTGCAGGGATTCTTAGGTTGGCGGCATGGCTCTGAGCCGGGCATCCTTCTTGAATCGGTTGGCGAAAAATAACTGAGCAAGCATCCAACCGGGGAGTTTTTCTGTCCAGTCCGAGAGGAGGTGGGGTAAGTGTGGCTTTTGGGGGGGCTCTTTGTTGTTGCAGGTGGCCCTTCAGGGGCTCTCATTGGATTGGCGGGAGGACTTTGAGCTGGGTCGTCTTGTGAAGCCAGAAGCTTGCAATCAGAGGCTGCCAGAGAGGAACTTGAGTGCCTAGCCAAGAAGAGAGCTTGCCTGGGAAATCTCCACCAGCTAGGTGAGTGGGGCTTTTAAGGGGTTGTGCTACCAGCTGGTTGGCTTAAGTATCCGCTTGCTTCACTGCTGTCGGTTGTTGGGAATGTTTGACTAGGGGAAACTGGGAGTGCTTTCTTGCAGGTGGTCCTCCAGGGCTCATTGGACTGGAGGCGAGGTTTAGCCGGGCCTCCTTGGAGCTGGCAGCTAGAGGCAACCGAGTATGCAGCCAACTGTGGAACTTGCCTTGGGGAAGCACCAATTGGAGCTCGGTAAGTGTGGCTTTTGGGGGGGTCTCTTCTGTGAGCTAGTTGGGCGAAGTGTCCAAGTGTCTGTCCACATCTCTCACTGGTGCTGGTTGCTGAGTCTTTGGTAGGATGTATTGGCAGTGCTTTGTTGCAGGTGGTCCAAGAGGAGCGATTGGATGGGAAAGGAGGCTTGGAGCTGGCAGGCAGAGGGAACGGAGTAAGATGCCAACCACGGAGCTTGTCTGGAAAGGTGTGAGGATCTGGGGGGAATGTGGTTGGTGGGCCTGTACTATGAGCTGGTTGGGCTAAGTATCTGTCTGTAAGCAAGCCTCTCCGCTTTGTTCTAGGTCGCCGTACGGGATCGTTGGAAGGTTTTAGCCGGGTGCCTGTTCTGGAGCAGAGCCAGGAGGGACAGTGAGCAGCCAAGAGGGCAGTAGGAGCGCGGTCAGTATGGCTTTTGGGGTGCTGTGGTGTAAGCTGCTTGGGCTAAGTATCCAAGTAAATGTTGGGTCCGGCACCCGTAGTCGAAAGTCAGCAGAAGAATTGCCTGCATAGCCAACAGAGGAGTTGGACTGGGAAAGGTCCAATAGGAGCGTGCACGGCACTGCAAAAGCCACGCTTCCCTATGTGCTGGCTGTGGTAAGTATCAGTTTCTGTCCACATCTCTCACTGGTGCTGGTTGCTGGGAGTCTTTCACAGGGTGCATTGGGAGTGCTCTTTTGCAGGTCTCCGATCTGGAGTCATTGGAACGGAGGCAGGTTTGGAGCCAGCAGCCTTGGAACGCAGGCCGCCGGCGGGAACGGGGTGAGCAGCGAACAGAGCAGCAGCCAAGAATGGGAGTCTGCCTGGGAAAGGTGGGCGGGGAGCCTGAGTAGGCGTGGCTTTGGGCGGGGGGCACTTTGCTAACAAGACCAGGAGGGCCATAGTGGGTGAGAGCCAAGGTTCCTCTAGCCCGGTATCCTGTCTCGCGTAACAATCTGGTTTTTCTGTAGCCATGTTGGAAGGCCTGAAGCAAAGCTTTCCTCCGCAGCCAGACTGAAGTGCAGCAGCCGTTAGCTGTAAGGCCTAGAGTCCCATTCCATCTAAGGCCTAGAGTCCCATTCCATCTAAATGGTATTAATGTAGTGTCACAGCCAGATGAGAAGGGGATTTTGTGCTAATAGCTGTCCTGCTGTCACCAGATAAAGATCCGGATCTCCAGATTGGTCAAGAGAACGGAAGTAACCCCATTCTGTCCAGCAAGAAACTGCTTCTCAGTAACTGAGGTGGTGGAATCCGCAGTCTCTGGTTAAGTAGCCTCACTTTTCTGTTTGTCTGGCTTGTAACTGTTTGTCTGCTGTCTGGTTCAGTTTGTTGCTGGGTGTAAACCAATGAAGGGGGTGGGGTATGAGTGGTTAGGTAACTTTTTTGTTAGGATTGGTTAGTAAACTCTCCTAAACTAATGGGTGACAGTATAGCTAAGCAGGAGTCAGGCTTCATTCTATAAAGGGGGGGTCCCCAAAGTAATAGAAGCAAAAGGCTGGAAGAAGAGCAGAGGGAAACAAGGAAGAGCTGGTGGAAGAACTACTGGGCTCCAAGAGCAGAGCTGCCAGGCTTCTCCTGCACGACCGTGAGGTGCAACAGCTAAGATCCAGAGAGCCTGATCTTGCCTGGCCAACAGGGCAAGTCTGCCTGCCTTGATCAGGATTGGTGAGCATGACGCTATGTGCTTAGCGTGTGTATTCTGCTTGTTTGGGACTTGTCAGGAAATGGGTACTGAGATGTTTCGGTTCACACCAGAAGCGCTAGAAGTAAGTTTTACAGTACAAAGGCACATAATCTGAGTGAGGAGTCTACAAAGCAATCATGTGCCTTTGTACTATAAAACTTACTTCTAGCGCTTCTGGTGTGAACAAATGTCGGAGTACTTCTGCTGAGACTTTGTTTTCTTCAATTGTTGACGGATATGTTAAACTGTCTGAACATGCTGTACGAAGGATCCCTGAAACTCTCTCAGGGCGGCTGGTGTTCTCACTGTGGTAGCTGTCAGCCTGCCTGCATGCATAATAAAGTTTTCCTTCTAGATTTCTCTCCTGCCTCACTGCTTTGACCTCCAGCCTCGGACCCTTCTGGGGACTCTGTACCCCAGGGGAGCGAGATTTCCCTAACAATTTGGTGCCAGGAGTGGGATGGCTAGGAACTCCAGTTGGGAAGGCTGACGCCGGGGAACGGGAACGGACTACAGCGCGCATCTGAAGGGTAAGGGATCCATTTAAAATCCCCCCCGTCCGCCTCCCTGTTCTCGTCGCCAGCTGGACCGGCTGGAGGTAAGAGTCCTCTTTTGCTCCAAAACATTGTCAGAGGCTTGAGGGAGATTTAAAACGAAAACGCTGGGTATAGCCAAAGCGCATGGTTTTGAGTGAGTGAAGTCCGGAACGGGACCGCAGCCGCACCGGTGCTGTCAGTGTCACTGAACAGCTGCCGAAAGCAAGGGCGGTTCCGCCGGCACAAGGAATGAGTGAAGCTGACTGTGTGTGGACTTGCAAGCTATGCTTGGAGAGGGTAGTACTGTTGGGCTCCTGTGCTGTCCTTAGACAGGACAGTGCTAGCCTGGGTGGGATTGCGCGCTCTCTCTCTCTCTCTCTCGTATGTCTCCGACTGAGGGGAAAAGTTTCTCATAGCCTGGGACTCCCTTGTCTCAGATGATAAGAATTTACAGTCAGCTAGGGAAATTGCCGGCAGCTTTGAAACTAAGACTTAAGAAATTAATAAGCATTGGGAATGGCAATACTCAGGGGAATTCCCAGGAAAAAATGGCCACTAGAGGGTAGCTTTGACTTAGAAAAGCTTTTCGATCTTAGAGTTTTCCTCGAGGAAAAACATCCTAACCAGATGGACTATTGGTGCCTCTGGGAGGATGCCCCCCCCCCCCCCAAAAATAGAATCAGAGCATTATGGCTGGCCAAAAAGATTCTATTGAAAAGCTGCAGCAACAATTGGCTACTTTAAAGAAACAGCTCGATTCCCCAGATGTGCCATCTGCACCCCCAACCTTCTTTGGACTCTTGTCAGCTGAAGAACGTTCTTTCCTGTTATCTCCCTGTTCTCCTGTAAACCTTATGGGACGTGACTTGTTGTGTAAATTGGGTGCAAACCTTCTCTGTAGAGAGGAAGGGTTATTTGTTGACCTTTCATCCCCATCAGGCTCCAGATTTGATGGCATTACTACTCTGAGGAATCTGATGAGGCCTCGGGACATATACCCCTCCTGGACCTCTCAGATGTCCCAGAGACATTGTGGGCAGCCCACGCGAATGAAGTGGGGTTGCTAGCCTCTGCAACACCAGTGCAAACAACATAAACACAACAAGCTTTCCCGAGGGTACCCCAATATCCATTGTCTAGGGAGGCGCAAGAGGGCATTAAGCCTGTAATCCCTTCCTTTGTTGAACAAGGGATACTTGTTTATACAACTTCACCATGTAATACACCTATACTACCTGTGGAAAAAGGAGGAAAAATTTGACAGCCAGGATAAGCAAATCTATAGACTTGTGCAAGACCTAAGAGCCACGAGCAAGTTTGTAATGGCTAGATTTCCAGTAGTACCTAAGCCTGCTACTATTCTTTCCTCTATTCCACTCACTTCTAAATGGTTCTCTGCAATAAATGGACGTTCTGCCTTCTTTTCTTTTCCGGTGCATCAGAATTCGCAATTTCTCTTTGCCTTTTCCCTTCAGGGTCGTCAGTTAACCTGGACACGTTTTCCTCAAGGTTATTGTGAAAGCCTACTCTGTTTTCTAAGTTTTTAAAAGCTGACGTTAATGCCATCCTTCTTCCCTGCAGCTCTGTGTTGGTTCAGTATGTTGATAATGTGTTAATTGCTAGAAAACTGGAGAGGGTGTAAAACTGGTACCTTGCCTGTGTTAAAATGTCTTGCTGGAAAGGGTCACAAGCTTATCCCTTTAACTTTGCCTTTTAGCTTCCGGACAGTCTGTAACAACAAGATTTCCTTACTTCTTCTGGCTCCGCTTTCTCTCATGGTCCCCTTATCTCCCAACTTCTTGATGCCATTCAGCTCCCCACATCCCTCTATTACCCATTGCCTAGCCCACAGAGGTGCTACCGATCCTGTTTCTCTGGATAATGGGAGTGCTGATGAAATGGCCAGGCACGCAGCAGCACATGGACCTCCGACTCCCTTTCAGATTCTGGTCTCTCTTTCTCTCCCTGTTTCTTTGCAGGACCCGCTAGAACTACAGCAAGCTGCTCAACCTTGAGGGAGAAACCTTTGGGAGAAAGCAGGCTGCTCCTTATCCCCAGCTGGGATAATGGTTGGGCCTGATGGCTGCCCGGTGGCCCCAAGATCTCTCATGGCAGCTTGCTCAGGTGTCTCATCAGATGACACCTGAGCAAAAGGGGGGTGGCCTCACAGATCCTAAAACAATGGTACACCCCAGGCGTGCACCTAGAAGCTGCAAGGGTATCTAATTCATGTGTGATTTGTAAGCAGTTTAATGTTGCAGGAGTAGACCCACAGGCTAGCGGCCACACGGAAAGAAGAAACCTAGACATAAAACGCCTGAGGACGAGGTTCGGCGGACCGAGGTGGCACACTCAAACCAGACTGTTACCAAACAGGCCACCACCAGGACCTTCAAGGTACATCCTGAGAGGTAGGAATGCCAGCAAAGACCTACAGGTGAGCCTGGCGCCCTATAGCTCTCACAAAGGGGAATCCTTTCCAGTATTGAGTGAAATGAGACACTACAAAATCTTGAAGCGTGCCTGCAGAGGCAAGCCAAACAATACTAACTGATTAAGCTTAGTTAGAGACTGCTTTACTAGGTGCTAGCTAACTGCTATATTATCCTTTCTACTTCAGAGATGTAAGATACTATTATCGGATGAGGATTGTTTTCCTCCTTTTAGTAGTCCGTATTCTACAGGAGAGCGGGAGTGGGTAGATGCCCAGAATAACACTGTACCCAGGAGTACACAGTCATGGGGGGAGAACAGGCAGATTTGGTGTAAAAATCTGATTGCCTCAGGGATTCCCCAACTCAAGCATTACATCCATCGGGGACTATGTTTCCATTGTGTTTGGAAAGCAAAATTGGCACTGGTAAAGATCTGGGGTGGATCCCGGAAACTACCTGCTATCGTAGATTAGCGAAGCGGACAGGGGACTGCAGACAGGGGAGTTGAAGAGGGAGTTGGGCAGAGGGAGTGACTGATGGTGATGAAGACCCGTAGCGCTTGTGCCAGTACTTCTCCTGTCTCCTCCACCTGTGCCTGTATCCAGACAGAGAACCTGAGCATGGATGCCTCTACCCAGGTCCTGGTGTGGTCTTGCTGTATTTGTGGCTTGCAATTCCCACTGAGTGATCTCCAGGCTGGGGGAGACAACCGTTGTGAAAGGTGCCTGCTGGTGGAATCTCTCAGGCAGCAGGTGGGAGAGCTACAGGAGGAGGTGGCCAGGCTGAGGAGCATTCGAAGCCATGAGGAATTCCTGGACAGTATTCCTGTGGAGTCCACGGAGGTCACTGTCCTAGGATGTGGGACTGTTGACCAGCCACTTATGGAGGAGGCAGTGGTGCAGGGTGAGCACTGGCAGCTGGTTACTTCCGGCAGCAGGCAGTGTTCCACCCCTGCTCCTAACCCTCCCACTGTGTTGTTACATAACCGTTACACTTTACTTTCAGCAGGAGACAAGGAGTCACTCCCCACGGTGGAGGAGACCAGGCCTTGCACCACCAAGGTTGAGCAGTCTCCTGCCACCACTGCGAGGAGGAAACGTAGAGTAGTGGTGGTTGGAGACTCTCTTCTGAGGGGAACGGAGGCACCCATCTGTCGCCCTGACAGCTCATCTCGAGAGGTATGCTGTCTGCCAGGGGCCCGTATCCGAGATGTTACGGAGGCATTGTCGAGGATTATCCGGCCCTCTGACTACTACCCCATGCTACTCATCCACGTGGGCACAAATGATACTGCCAGGTGTGACACTGAGCGGATCAAGTGTGACTACAGGGCTTTGGGAGTACGGGTGAAGGAGTTTGGAGCGCAGGTGGTATTCTCTTCTATCCTTCCTGTCAAAGGTAGGGGCCCGGGCAGAGAGAGGTGCATCCTGGAGGTGAATGCCTGGCTGCGACGATGGTGTCGCCAGGAGGGATTCGGCTTCCTTGATCACGGGGTGCTCTTCCAGGAAGGACTGCTTGGCGGAGATGGAGTTCACCTTTCCAGGAGCGGGAAGGCCTTGTTTGGACACAGACTGGCTAACCTTGTGAGGAGGGCTTTAAACTAGGTTTGTCGGGGGCAGGTGAGCAAAGCCCACAGGTAAGTGCTGAATGTGCGGGACTGGGAGATGGGTTGGAAATGGGGGGGACTACGGCCTATAATGGCAAGGAGAAAGGAGGGTCAGGGCACAACAGGGAGGCAAGATCAAATCAGTATCTTAGATGCCTATATACAAATGCGAGAAGTATGGGTAATAAGCAGGAAGAACTGGAATTGCTAACCAATAAATACAACTATGATATCATTGGTATTACAGAAACCTGGTGGGATGGGACGCATGATTGGAATGTTGGTATGGAAGGGTACGGCTTGCTCAGGAAGGACAGACAGGGAAAAAAGGGAGGAGGGGTTGCCTTATATATTAAAAATGTACACACTTGGACTGAAGTGGAGATGAACGTAGGAGATAGCTGTGTAGAGAGTCTCTGGGTTAAGCTAAAAGGGGTAAAAAACGAGGGTGATATCATGCTAGGAGTCTACTACAGGCCACCTAGCCAGGTGGAAGAGATGGATGAGGCCTTTTTTAAACAATTAACAAAACTATCCAAAGCCCAAGATTTGGTGGTGATGGGGGACTTCAACTATCCAGACATATGTTGGGAAACTAACACAGCGAGGCACAGGCTATCCAATAAGTTTCTGGACTGCATTGGAGACAACTTTCTGTTTCAGAAGGTTGAAAAAGCTACCAGAGGAGAAGCTGTTCTGGATTTGGTTTTAACAAATAGGGAGGAACTAGTTGAGAACTTGAAAGTGGAAGACAGTATAGGGGACAGTGATCACGAAATAATAGAGTTCATGATCTTAAGGAAAGGTAGAAGGGAGACCAGCACAATTGAGGTTATGGATTTCAGGAAGGCAGATTTTGATAAGCTCAGAGAACTTGTAGGTAAGGTCCCATGGGAAGCAAGACTGAAGGGAAAAACAACTGAGGAGAGTTGGAAGTATTTCAAAGGGACGTTGTTAAGGGCCCAAAAGCAAACAATTCCGCTGTGTAGGAAAGATAGAAAATATGGCAAAAGACCAGCTTGGCTTAACAAGGAGATCTTGCATGATCTCAAAATAAAAAAGGAGTCATATAAAAAATGGAAACTAGAACAACTAACAAAGGATGAATATAGGCAAGCAACACGGGAATGCAGGGGCAAGATTAGAAAGGCAAAGGCACAAAATGAGATCAAACTAGCTACAGGCATAAAGGGAAACAAGAAGACCTTTTATAAATACATTAAAAGCAAGAGGAAGACCAAGGACAGGGTAGGCCCACTGCTTAGCGAGGAGGGAGAAGCAGTAACAGGGAACTTGGAAATGGCGGAGATGCTCAATGACTTCTTTGTTTCGGTCTTCACCGAGAAGTCTGGAGGTGTGCCTAACGTAGTGAATACAAGCAGAGAGAGGGTAAGTTTAGAAGATAGGATACACAAAGAACAAGTTAAAAATCACTTAGGAAAGTTAGATGTCAGCAAGTCACCAGGTCCTGATGAAATGCATCCCAGGATACTCAAGGAGCTGATAGAGGAGGTATCTGAGCCTTTAGCTATGATCTTTGAAAAATCATGGCAGACAGGGGAGATTCCAGAAGACTGGAAAAGGGCAAATATTGTGCCCATCTATAAAAAGGGGAATAAGAACAACCCAGGAAATTATAGACCGGTCAGTTTAACGTCTGTCCCAGGGAAGATAATGGAGCAGGTAATTAAGGAAATCGTATGCAAACACTTGGAAAGTAATAAAGTGATAGGGAATAGCCAGCATGGGTTTGTGAAGAACAAGTCATGCCAAACTAATCTGATAGCTTTCTTTGATAAGATAACGAGCCTTGTGGATAAGGGAGAAGCGGTGGATGTCATATACCTAGACTTTAGTAAGGCATTTGATACGGTCTCGCATGATATTCTTATTGATAAACTAGGCAAATATAACTTAGATAGGGCCACGATAAGGTGGGTGCATAATTGGCTGGATAACCGTAGTCAGAGAGTTGTTGTTAACTGTTCTAAATCCTGCTGGAAAGGGATAACAAGTGGAGTTCCTCAAGGGTCTGTTTTGGGACCCGTACTGTTCAATATCTTCATCAATGATGTAGATATTGGGATAGAGAGTACTCTTATTAAGTTTGCAGATGATACCAAACTGGGTGGGGTTGCGACTTCTTTGGAGGATAGGGACATAATTCAAAATGACCTTAGCAAGTTAGAGAAATGGTCAGAGGTAAACAGGATGAGGTTTAATAAAGAGAAATGCAAAGTGCTCCACTTAGGAAGGAACAATCAGTTCCATACATACAAGATGGGAAGCGACTGTCTAGGAAGGAGCATGGCGGAAAGGGATCTAGGGGTCATAGTGGACCACAAGTTGAATATGAGTCAACAGTGTGATGCTGTTGCAAAAAAAGCAAATATGATTCTAGGTTGTATCAACAGGTGTGTTGTAAGCAAAACTCGTGAAGTCATTCTGCCGCTCTACTCTGCACTAGTTAGGCCTCAGCTGGAGTACTGTGTCCAGTTCTGGGCGCCACATTTCAAGAAAGATGTGGAGAAATTGGAAAGGGTACAGAGAAGAGCGACAAGAATGATTAAAGGTCTAGAGAACATGACCTATGAAGCCAGGCTTCATGAACTGGGCTTGTTTAGTTTGGAAAAAAGAAGATTAAGGGGGGACATGATAGCGGTTTTCAAATATCTAAAAGGGTGTCACAAGGAGGAAGGCGAAAATTTGTTCCTCTTGGTTTCTGAGGACAGGACAAGGAGTAATGGGCTTAAAGTGCAGCAGGGGAGGTTTAGATTGGACATTAGGAAAAAATTCCTAACTGTCAGGGTGGTCAAATATTGGAATAAATTGCCAAGGGAGGTGGTGGAATCTCCCTCTCTGGAGATATTTAAGAACAGGTTAGATAGACATCTGTCAGGGATGGTGTAGACGGAGCTTGATCCTGCCTTGAGGGCGGGGGGCTGGACTCGATGACCTCTCGAGGTCCCTTCCAGTCCTATTATTCTATGATTCTATGATTATGGTTAAATCCAGGAAATGGGCAGTGGGTCGTTGACCTCCCTCTAAGATGAGAATTCATCCTAGCAAAAGAATACCTAAATGTCCAGAATAAACTTTGAGTAATACTCCAATAGGAGTATGGAAGGGGGGAAGATGTGGGAGGAAAAAATCAAATAACTCTACTTGTGTCTAAGGAGGGCGGGGGAGACTATGCAGGAAATCAAAACTCTCTAAAAGAAAAGTGCTTAAGGGTTAAATTTTGCAGGCCCCTCTCCCTGTAACAGAGAAATCATCTTGACTCTAATCAAGACCCTTACAATGCCTCCTATCTCAACTTCATGGAGACTCCTAGTCTGACACAATTTGTCATGTAAACTCTTCTCTTTGTCACAGTTTGCCTTGTAGACTCCTCACTCAGGTTCTGATGGGCCTTTGTACTGTAAAACTTACTTCTAGCACTAGTGGTGTGAACAGAAACATCTGAGTACTTCTGCTGAGACTTGGATATGTTAAAGACAATTAAACTGTCTGAACATAGTGTATCAAGGATCCCTGAAACGCTCTCAGGGCGCCTGCTGCTGCTGCTCTCCCTCTGGTAGCTGTCAGCCTGCCTGCATGCATGATAAAGCTTTCCTTTCAGATTTCGCTCCTGCCTCTCTGGTTTGACCTCCAGCCTCGGACCCTTTTGGGGCCGCTGTACCCCAGGGAGCGAGATTTCCCCAACACAATAAATGGGGGACTCTTTGGGTTACTAAAGATGCTGCAAAAACCCCCAGGAAGCTAGGTCCTGAGCCCTAGGGATTGGGTAAGGGTGGGTGACAGTTTTTCTGTAGCCATGTTGGAAGAAGGCCTGTGGTACTTGACTAGCCTCGCCCCTCTTTTAATCCTGTTAATTTTGACTTTCTTTTGACTGTATAAATCAAGGGCACTCGCATTGTCTGGGTTAATTTAGCAGAGCAGCTTTGCTAAGTAAACAGAGCGGTCTGAGAAATCTGTGAGTCCTGTCTGACTTTGACAATTTGGAGGTTCTACCGAGATGGCCGCGGTCTTCGCTGAGGCTGAGCATCTTGCAGGATGGCGGTGGTAGCCGTCACCTGGGCATTTGGCCCGAGCGGTCCTCTGCCAGAATGGAAAGGTGCACACCACAGCGAAGTCTACGCCATCGAACCTGTTGGTTCCCGCTCTGTTCTGGTAGGGATCCCGGGATCTAACATCAGGACTCTGGTCAGGTAATTATTTCTGTTTTGTCCGGACTGAGGACTGTCTTGTCTCTGTGTCTATCCGTCTTCCCTGTGGTGTGAGTGAGTCTGGGAGCCGTCCCTGTCCGGGGACTGGCTGACCAAGGGGCTCCTGTCCCCGCGGTCTGTGTGACTGGAATCTGCACAATCGCAGCCGCACCGCACCTCGGATAAAATCCTTGGAGCGAACGCAAGGGCGATCGAGGCAGTAGCCTGTGGGCTGCTTTTGTGTTGCACTGGGCACCGCTCTGACGAACCCGAATTTCCTCCTTGCGTGATTGGTGTATGAAGCCCTCCTGTATGGGTAACTAGAGGTCCAAGCAGGGCAGTTCCCTAAAGGGACCCCGGCTCAGTTTGTCTATTTTAGAAAGGGTCCGGACCCCCGTAAATATCTGGGGAAATGATCTAGATTGACTGTGGGGGAATCCCAAAATTCAGTGGCCACTGTTAGGATCTTGGAACAAAGACCAAGTGGACGTCTTAAAAGACAAACTTGGCCTTGCCAAAATTCAATTGGCTAGAGGAGAGGTAGATTGCTTCATGCAGTGGTGGGACGAGACAAATCTTAGATGGACTGAATCGAAGCTGGCCTCCTCCCTTAAAAATTCTAATGATAAGGAAAAAGCTTTCTTGGAAAGCTCCTCTCCCACCACCAGACCGAGCGCTTCCCTTTACCCCATCCTCCAAGAAGACTGAGAGCAATAGAAGCAAAAGGCTGGAAGAAGAGCAGAGGGAAACAAGGAAGAGCTAGTGGAAGAACTACTCGGCTCCGAGACCAGAGCTGCCAGGATTCTCCTGCAGGACCGTGACGTGCGGCAGCTAAGATCCAGAGAGGCTGATCTTGCCTGGGCAATGGGGGAAGTCTGCCTGCCTTGATCAGGATTGGTGAGCCATGAGGCTGTGTGCTTAGCACGTGTATTCTGCTTGTTTGGGACTTGTCCATAAATGGGGGGCTCTTTGGGTGGCTAAAGATGCTGCAAAACCCGCAGGAAGTTAGGTCCTGAGCCCTAGGAATTGGGTAAGGCTGGGTGTGGAAATGAACAGGGCTGCACCTTGAGCCCTAGGAAGTGGGTAAGGGGGTGTGTCCCTCCAGTGTGGAAGGGGCTAGAGAAATGTGTGCGGGTAACACTTGGGACGCCAGATGGCCCAGAGGGGAATCAAGGGATGGTTGTGCTGTCCTCCGTCTGCAGGCTGTGACAGAGGGAGGCTAGGGACACCTGCTGGCTAATAGCCGTTGAGGGGCCTAACCTAACCACGACTGTATCCAGTTTGTTTTTGGCAGCCCGTGAAGGTCCCGGTCTGGCGAGGAGGAGCTGGGCAGGTGGACTGCGCGCCGCGTGAAGGAAAAACTTGCTTTTTGTGGTGATCCTGCTCCCTCTGAATTCCCTTTGGTGACCCCTGGTTCTTGTGTGGCGGGAGCAAGCGCCTACCTTTTCCTCCGTCCTTTTCCCTCCCAGTCCTGATTGTCGAGACCTCTGTCCTATTCTCCCTTAAGGGTCTCCTCTCTCCTTGTAAGCTGAAATGTCCCTGTCGTCTTAACCTCTCTCAGTAGGGGACCCGTTCCAAGCCCCTCCTGGCTTTTGTTGCCCTTTCCTGAAGCTTTTTCCAATACCGCTGTGTCTTTTTGGCGAGGAGGCGACCACGTCTGGCCGCGTATGCGTGACAGAGAATATCTTCTGACCTCTACCTCTTGGTTAAAGGATTCCTGACGTTCTGCGTGCTTTTTGGGGTGCATGTTTTGAGAGAACTGTCCACGGTGACTCCCAAGAGCTCTCCCTTGAGTGGTCCCAGCTGCATTAGTCACCATGGTTTTGTAGCTCTAGTGGGGATTGTTTTTTCCAATGTGCAGGACTTGATAAATGTCCAGAGCAACTTTCCTTTGGCGTTGTGAGATCTCTTTGCGGCTCTTCCCAGTCTGCTTTGTTCTTAAGTCTCTTGAGCAGCATGGTGGAATCGCCTGTGAATGTGGCCACCTCGCTGCTCCCCCCCCTTCCTCCAGATTCATCCATAGGTGAAAGGGGACTGCCCCGTGGGCAGCGCTAGTTGCCCCTGTCCATGCTGACAGCTGCCCATTTATTCCTGTCTTTTAACCAGCTCTCAATCCAGGAGAGGACCTTGCCTCTTCTGCCGTGAGAACTTCCTTGACTTGAGAGCCTTTGGTGCGAGGGACCTTGTCAAAGGCTTTGTGGAAATGGGAGTCCACTCTATCCACTGGCTCCCCCTCAAAGAAGTCAAGTGAGGCGTGCCTTGCCTTTCCAGAAAGCCTGTTGACTCTTCTCCCCCCCCCCCCCACCCCCTTCCCGCCCCCAGCAAATGGTGTTCATCTCCGTGTCTGACGATTTTCTTCTGGAGTCGAGTACTGACGGCTGACTTAGCATCGGTCATTGGCAGGATAGCCTCTAGAGGCCTTCTGAAAATATTGGCGTCCCATTAGCTATCTTCCAGTCTCTAGGTCCAGCGGCTGATTGGATGGGGTAGGTTAGAAAGGCCAGTGAAGAGTTGTGCGGTTTCACGTGGGAGTCCTTTCAGAAGTCTTGGGGGAATGGCATGTGGTCCCGGTGACTTGTGACGGTTAAGCTTCTCAGATTGTTCCAAAGCCGCCTCTAGTGACAGCTCAGTGTGGGATAATTGCTGGGATTTGCCCCCTAAAAAGAATGGCTCGGGTTTGGGCATCCCCAGCATCTGATCAGCTGTTTGTCAGCTCAGCGCGGCAGCCATGTAAATGTAAATGAAGCGGCGATTATTCAAATCGCGGCTTCATTTCCCTTTGCCTATCTGTCTAATCTGCATGCCTCCGTCGATGGAGGCGTGTAGTCTAGACACAGCCTTGGAGTGCTCCTTTAGCATTTGGTTGGTCAAGTGGCCCCACTGGTGGGTTTAGCAGCCTTCCTGCTTCTGCTGGACTTCAAAGAAGCTTTGGCTCTTCCTTTTGGAGTGTTGGGCTAGCTGTTCTCCTTTGGGTTTCCTGCTGCTGCTGCTGCTTCTCTTTTGACGCCTAATTGGACAGGTTGTGCTCCTTTCTGTTTTCCTCACGAGGACTTCACCTGCGCTTTGTAAAGGATGCCTTTTTCTCTCTCGCTGCTGCTTTTCTTTGGTGGTGAAGGCACGGTGGCCCTTTTTTTGGTTCTCGTCCTGTGTTTTCAGTTGCGAGGTATCCCCCAGTTTGGGCCTCTCCTCTTCTGGTGTCTTTGAAAAGTTTCCCTGCAGCTTGCAGGGATTTTACTTTGGTGACTAGCTTTTTCTATTTGTGTTTAAGCCGGCCTCCTCCTTGTCATTTTGGTGTAGTTCCCCCTTCCTGCACTGGAATGCCGCAGTGTTTGGGCTGCTGAGGTGGTGTTTTTCCCACCACGGGGATGTAATAAAATTGACCATGCTGGTGGTCACCACTTGGCAGAGGTCTAGATGCTGTGCTCCGCTTGGGCAGTTCTTGACTTAGTGCTCTTTGCCTTGTGGGGTCCAGGAGCGGTCGCTCCAAGAAGCAGTCCTTGAAGGTAGGAAGAAATGTTCTCTGTGCATCCTGTCCTGAGGTGACGTGTACCTAGCCAAGATGGGGATAGTTGAAATCCCCCTGACCCCCGCCCCCTCTCTTGTGGAGGCTTTTATTTTGATAGCCTCGCTAATCTCCTGGTCAGGTGGTGGATAATAGATCCCTCCGGCTAGCTGCTGCAGCACGGTGGTCTTGGAGCATGGGATTACTCCCCATAGAGCTTCTGTGGAACGTTTTGGTTCCTTGAAGATTTTTGACCTCATTTGATTCTGCATTTTCTTTCTGGTATGGTGCCGCTCCCCCACCGCTACGACCCGTTGTGTCCTTCCGAAACGTACCCTGTGCGCCGTGGCATTCCACCAAGTTTCCGTGGTGCCTATTGGCTCGCTCGCCGCCTCGACCAGGAGGCGCGCTCTACCGCGGCCATCTTAGTCTTATGTAGACTTGTAGCGTTGGCGTGCAAGCCCTTGAAAAATGTCACTGTCTGCCGCTTCCAGCTGCGTTGGCCCCTTCTTTCATTTGGTTATTTCTCCTCTGCTCTGAGCCGTGCTTGACCATCCTCTCTTCCTTCCTAGAACATAGACTCTGTATGACTAGAGCCTCCCATTGTAAGAGGTGTCTGTGTGCGAGCCACGTGCTCGTCCTCGGCTTTCCGCTGGCCCTTAGTTGAAAAACAGGCCGAGACCTGTTGAATGTGAAGTGCCAGCAGCCTGGTTGCCTTTTGGTTTAGGTGGAGCCCATCCTTCCTGTATCGGCTCCGCCTTTCCCCAAAGTTTCCCCAGTTGCTAATAAATCCGAAGCCCTCCTCTCTACACCACGGTCTCCTCCCCGCCTTGAGTCTCTGAAACGGTGCCTGCCTGCTTGCCCGCGCTTGTGGAACCGGAAGCAATTGCGAGAGCTTGCCTGCCTGGAGAAGGTCCGAGAGGAGCTCGGGTAAGTGTGGCTTTTGGGAGGGTGGGGAGAGGGGTGCGGGGTGAGTCTCCCTGTGTGCGTGAGTGGGGAGGAGGCAGTTTGAAAAGTGTGAATTGGGAGTGCTTTGTTCCAGGTGGGTCTTGAGGGGCTCGGCGGCAAGGTCTTGAGCCAGCAGCCATGGAACGCCGGCCGCCAGAGGGAACGGGGTGAGCAGCGAACAGGGCGGCAGCCACGAATGGGAGTTGGCCTGGGAAAGGTGGGCGAGGAGCTCGGGTAGGCGTGGCTTTGGGCAGGGGCGCTTTGCTAAGAAGATCAGGAGGGCCATAGTGGGTCAGAGCCAAGGTCCCTCTAGCCCGGCATCCTGTCTCGCGTAACGATCTGGTTTTTCTGTAGCCATGTTGGAAGAAGGCCTGTGGTAGGCCTGAAGCAAAGCTTTCCTCCGCAGCCAGACTGAAGAGCTGCAGCCATTAGCTGTAAGGCCTAGAGTCCCATTCCATCTAAATGGTATTAAAATAGTGTCACAGCCGGTGGAGAAGGGGATTTTGTCCTAATAGCTGTCGCACTGTCACCAGATAAAGATACGGATCTCCAGATGGGTCAAGAGAACGGAAGTAACCCCATTCTGTCGGGCAAGAAACTGCTTCTCAGTAGCTGAGGCGGTGGAATCCGCACTCTCTGGTTAAGTAGCCTCACTTTTCTGTTTGTCTGTATGATCTCTGTGTGGCTTGTAACTGTTTCAGTCTGCTGTGTCTGGTTAAGTTTGTTGCTGGGTGTAAATCAATGAAATGGGGGTGGGGTATGAGTGGTTAGTTAACTCTCCTAAACTAATTGGTGAGGGTATAGCTAAGCAGCAGTCAGGTTTCATTCTAGAAAAGGGTCCCCCCCAAAGTAATAGAAGCAAAAGGCTGGAAGAAGAGCAGAGGGGAAACAAGGAAGAACTACTCGGCTCCGAGACCAGAGCTGCCAGGATTCTCCTGCACGACCGTGACGTGCGGCAGCTAAGATCCAGAGAGCCTGATCTTGCCTGGGCAACGGGGGAAGTCTGCCTGCCTTGATCAGGATTGGTGAGCATGATGCTGTGTGCTTAGTGTGAAAGTAGAAAGAATTATACTGTAAGAGAGAGATGAATTATGCTGTAATAATTGAATAAGTTGAGGGAATACTGTTTGTCTCTGAACAGGAAGAAGAAAAGTATGTGAATGTTGTTTGTAGGTATGCAGAGTGCTAGCCAGAGTTAATAGGAAAAGGAACATTAGGTGTTGGGGAGAAAGCAATTGAGAGATGGACAGGAGATTGCTGTGTGCTTGATGTGGAAATGAAGATACTTGACTAGCCTCGCCCCTCTTTTAATCCTGTTAATTTTGACTTTCTTTTGACTGTATAAATCAAGGGGTTTGAACCTTGTAGGGCACTCGCATTGTCTGGGTTAATTTAGCAGAGCAGCTTTGCTAAGTAAACAGAGGGGTCTGACAAATCTGTGAGTCCTGTCTGACTTTGACAATTTGGAGGTTCTACCGAGATGGCCGCGGTCTTCGCTGAGGCTGAGCATCTTGCAGGATGGCGGTGGTAGCCGTCACCTGGGCATTTGGCCCGAGCGGTCCTCTGCCAGAATGGAAAGGTGCACACCACAGCGAAGTCTACGCCATCGAACCTGTTGGTTCCCGCTCTGTTCTGGTAGGGATCCCGGGATCTAACATCAGGACTCTGGTCAGGTAATTATTTCTGTTTTGTCCGGACTGAGGACTGTCTTGTCTCTGTGTCTATCCGTCTTCCCTGTGGTGTGAGTGAGTCTGGGAGCCGTCCCTGTCCGGGGACTGGCTGACCAAGGGGCTCCTGTCCCCGCGGTCTGTGGGACTGGAATCTGCACAATCGCAGCCGCACCGCACCTCGGATAAAATCCTTGGAGCGAACGCAAGAGCGATTGAGGCAGTAGCCTGTGGGCTGCTTTTGTGTTGCACTGGGCACCGCTCTGACGAACCCGAATTTCCTCCTTGCGTGATTGGTGTATGAAGCCCTCCTGTATGGGTAACTAGAGGTCCAAGCAGGGCAGTTCCCTAAAGGGACCCCGGCTCAGTTTGTCTATTTTAGAAAGGGTCCGGACCCCTGTAAATATCTGGGGAAATGATCTAGATTGACGGTGGGGGAATCCCAAAATTCAGTGGCCACTGTTAGGATCTTGGAACAAAGACCAAGTGGACGTCTTAAAAGACAAACTTGGCCTTGCCAAAATTCAATTGGCTAGAGGAGAGGTAGATTGCTTCATGCAGTGGTGGGACGAGACAAATCTTAGATGGACTGAATCGAAGCTGGCCTCCTCCCTTAAAAATTCTAATGATAAGGAAAAAGCTTTCTTGGAAAGCTCCTCTCCCACCACCAGACCGAGCGCTTCCCTTTACCCCATCCTCCAAGAAGACTGAGAGCAATAGAAGCAAAAGGCTGGAAGAAGAGCAGAGGGAAACAAGGAAGAGCTGGTGGAAGAACTACTCGGCTCCGAGACCAGAGCTGCCAGGATTCTCCTGCAGGACCGTGACGTGCGGCAGCTAAGATCCAGAGAGGCTGATCTTGCCTGGGCAATGGGGGAAGTCTGCCTGCCTTGATCAGGATTGGTGAGCCATGAGGCTGTGTGCTTAGCATGTGCATTCTGCTTGTTTGGGACTTGTCCATAAATGGGGGGCTCTTTGGGTGGCTAAAGATGCTGCAAAACCCGCAGGAAGTTAGGTCCTGAGCCCTAGGAATTGGGTAAGGCTGGGTGTGGAAATGAACAGGGCTGCACCTTGAGCCCTAGGAAGTGGGTAAGGGGGTGTGTCCCTCCAGTGTGGAAGGGGCTAGAGAAATGTGTGCGGGTAACACTTGGGACGCCAGATGGCCCAGAGGGGAATCAAGGGATGGTTGTGCTGTCCTCCGTCTGCAGGCTGTGACAGAGGGAGGCTAGGGACACCTGCTGGCTAATAGCCGTTGAGGGGCCTAACCTAACCACGACTGTATCCAGTTTGTTTTTGGCAGCCCGTGAAGGTCCCGGTCTGGCGAGGAGGAGCTGGGCAGGTGGACTGCGCGCCGCGTGAAGGAAAAACTTGCTTTTTGTGGTGATCCTGCTCCCTCTGAATTCCCTTTGGTGACCCCTGGTTCTTGTGTGGCGGGAGCAAGCACCTACCTTTTCCTCCTTCACTTTTTCCTCCCCGTCCTGATTGATGGAAGAAAATGGGCAGTATTTGACCTCCAGGTAAAGGAAGACAACTTGGGTATCCTCAGGACAGATAGATGTCAGTAACTGTTTCCAGGCTCTCTGCAGGTTCCACTGTGGGGAATGGTTTGACAGTTACTTCTGAGGGAAAGGGTCATGAGGAGACCCCCATTGAGCAGAAGGTAAGGGATTAGTAATGTGGAGATGAGGTTTCTGGGATCTCCACTCCCAAGAGGAGAAGGCAGGTGGTGGTGGTCAGGATCTCTCTCCTAAGAGGCACGAAGTCCTCAGCCTGCTGTCCTCACAGGTTATCTAGAAGTGTGATGCGTACCTGGAGCTAGAATTCAGGATATGACTGAGTCTTCTGAAATTGATGAAACCTGTGGATCGCTCCCCCTTCCTACTTCACCATGTAGGAATGAACGGGGCAGCTAAGACTGACCTTTAGTGGTTCCTGGCAGATGATGTGGTGCTAGTAAGAAGGATCAAGGAGTTTGAGGTGCAAGTGGTGGTCTCTTTCCTCCTCCTGAGCAAGGAAAAGGTCCAGGCAGGGGTTGTTGAATTTTGGACATACCTGTGTGCTTGCACAGGTGGTGTTGGAGAGAGGGCCTTTGGTGTTTTGACTGTGGGATGCTGTTCCAGGCGCAAGGGTTGGCTAGGAAGAGAATGGGATCTACCTAATGAAGAGAGGGAAGAGTATATTTGCAGGCAGGTTTGCAAACCTAATGAGGAGGTCTTTAAGCTAGGCTCGTTGGGAGACGATGACCTAAGCCCTGAGGTGAGTGGGACAGTGGGAAGAAACAAGGAGGAAAGTGCAGTGGAGGAAGACCCCTGCTGGAGAATGTAGGGCAATCTGTACACCTACGCAAGAAGCCTGGGGAACAATCAGGAAGAATGATGAGTCCTGTCAGTGAAACAACTATGATTTGATTGGAACAACAGAGCCTTGGTGGGATGACTGGAGTACTGTCATGGAAGGGCCTAAACTGTTTAGGAAGGACAGGTGTGGGAGGGAAGGTGAAGGAGTTGCAGTGTATGCAAGAGCTGTATGAGTGCTTGAGTTCCAGTCTCTAGAGGGAGAAGTGCCTGTTGAATCTTTGGGTTAAGCTTAGAGGCAGGAGCCCCAGAGATGGTGATGTGGTGGGTGTCTACTGCAAACCAGCAGATCAGGTGGATGAAGTAGACAAGTCTGTCTTCAGACAACTAAGAAGCTTGGGGATCACAGGCCCTGGTTGGTTCCGGCAAGGGACTCGAGTTGCTTAACATCAGTTGGCAGACCAATAGAGCAGTATACGCAGACAGTCCTGGAAGAAGGTTGGGGATAACTTCCTGGTACAGGTGCTGAAGGACCCAAGCAGGGGCCGTGCACAGCTTGATCTGCTGCTCACAGGAGGGAGGCATTAATAGGGGAAGTGGATGTGGGTGGCAACCTGGGAAGCAGTGATCACGAGGTGGTTGCTGTCAGGATTCTGACCAAAGGAGGAAAGAAGAGCAGCGAGAGACACTCCCTGGACTTGAGAGAAGCAGACTTTGACTCCCTCCGAGAAATGAAGCTTGCAAGACGTGGAAGCTTGGACAGACGACCATAGGAGTGTAAATGTTCGGGTGTTGAATGTCGTGGTCCAGCCATGTGGGGTCTTTGTTCAGACCTTGACTCAAGGTGTTAGATTTGCAGATGAAGGCCATTTCTGCAGCTTCTTTCCAGCTGGCTTTCAAAATTCTAATAGTAGAGTGACTCTTAGATCCATTTGTGAGTGCCCGGGCCAATTAGGTGTTTCCCCAAGGGGTTTCTGTGGGTTACTGTGTGGATGGTCTGATTTGTCTCCATTAATCCTGTGTCATAAAAGATTGTCCAGCTTGGCCAATGTACATGGCAGAGGGGGTTGCTGGCCCATCTCCCATCAGTGGGTGGACAGTTGTATAAATCTCTGGGCTGGTGGCTTATGTCCTCTTGAGTGAATGAGACAGACGGTTGGGCTGCTCTGTTAAGCCGGTATGAAATGTTGGTGATGTGGTTCCTGTAACTTGAAAGTATTTACATCCCGACGCTGCTCTTCATCCCACCGTGTGGTTCCACTGCCATCAGTGGTGGTACGGGGGATGTAAGAGCGAGTGAATCTTTTGTACAAAGCCCGCTACTGCCTTGAAATTGCATTTGAATTCAGAATCGAGCTTAAGCTGGTAGAACCGCTGTCCTGAGGGGACAGGGCCGACGTTACTATTTGAGCTTCCCGTAAACGTACCTCTAAATTTGAGTGACAGCGCTGATGAATGGGTCGTGGCGACAAGCACCTTGTCGTGCCGGTCAAGCTGCTGTGATTAAAATGTGCTCCCGCGCTGCTCCTACGTTGCTGAGCAGAGGTAGCTGGATACATTGAATTTTCTCTTTTTTGCCATTGCCTTTCAGCTTTTGTGACCTCTGGATACTTTCAAATTGCTTTGTTTTCAAACTACCTATAAACTAGGTTTGCAGTTGGATTTTTCTAAAGGGAAATCAGAGGCCGTAACGTTAACTAGAGGGAATGGGGAGTAGCAAAACTGTGCCACTTCTGTCTGTATCCTCGTTGCTTGTAAGGCACCGGTCGCTCTTTTCCCTTGGCTGATTCCTAGCTGCTACTGAATGCTACAGCCCCGTCTTGTGTGAAGCGATGGCTTTCCTCGGAAGGTCCACCTTCAACCGGGCTGGCGGCGCGTCATCGTAGGAGAAACCCCATTCTTCATTGCCGATTCAGCTGCTTCTCCAGTGCCGCTGAACACCCTATCTCGATTAGACAACCAAACCAAACCTCACAGCGGTGAAAGGTATTGATTTTAAAGTCCGTCTAGTTAGTTTGTTGCAAACCCCTAATGCAGCTGGATTGAAACATTGAAATCCTGTTGTAACTGAGTGGGACAGGCACTTCAGCTCCAACCTTTTTACTTCCAAGATCACTTTTTAAATGACAGAAGAAGCCAAGATCTACCGCCCTACCCCTTCCTTGAAGCCCCACTCTGCGCTCTCTATTCTCCTCCTCTCCATCACTTGCTATCCCCAACCCTTACACTGCTGCTTTTTTCCCCCCAATTCTTCCGTAGGAAGAGGTTTTTCCAACTTTTGGCCTGTTGAAAGTAGACCAGTGTCAGAAAAACCCCTTCTGTTGGAAGCCCCCTTATTCCTCGTAGAAAGAGGACTATAGGGGTTACCGAAAAAGCATGTATGTTCTTCCACTTTCTTTAGCGGAAGAGCGAACGCATCCCTGGAGGCGGAGGAGTTTTTCTGGGATACCTCTGCAGTCCCGGAAACACTCCTGCAGTCTAGCTGTACCCTCACTGGGTTGAGACAGGATGTGTGGACTCAGGTGTGGGAAGGGGTGAGATGCAAGCTCTGGGGGGGGGGGGGGGATTTGGATGCAGGAGGAGGGGATGCTGGCTCAGGGAGGGGACTCCAGGCTGGGAAGCATTGTGGTCAGGTTGGAGGATTGGGGTGCTGAGGAAGCCACATGCTTGTGGTTGTGAGGGTGCAGGAGTTTGGGTTGGGGGATGGGAAGGGCTCAGGACACAGATTTGTGGTGTGTGGATGGTGTAGGAGTGTTGTGGCAAAAGACTGGGGATGCGGGGGTGCAGGAGGTTGGTAATGTGAGAGGCTCAGGATGGGGTTACAGCATATGATAGGCTCAAATCTAGGGCTTGGGGGGGGGGGGTGTGCAGGAGTGTTACAATGCTGTGGACAGATGGGGGATTTGTGGCCAGGCTTCATTTTTAAATAAAATATGTCAAAGACAAAAAGCGTCAACATTGGTTTTTATTTGAGAACCGGTTTTGATTCAGGGGTCACTGAAAAGTCAATGGGGGTCACAAGTGAGATGACAAAAAACCCTCTTCCTATAAAGCCTCACTAATGTGGCCCCAACTGTGCTGGTGGGAGCAGGGGCCATGGTACTGGAGCAGAGGACAGGGTCAGTGGAGGCAAGGGACAGGGTGCCAGTGGGAAGGGGGGGCAGGGAAATCCTCAGAACATGTCTCGCCCCCCACTCCCTGGAGGAGGGAAGCTCCAGCAAGAGCCTTCTCCCCTGCAAAGGAGGAAACTCCCAGGCTGTGTCTATACTGGCAAGCTTTTCCGCAAAAGCAACTATCTATCTCATGTTAGAAATCAGTGCTTCTTGCGGCAGTACTACGCTGCTCCCGTTGGGGCAAAAGGGCCGGTATAGACAGCTCAGATTTGTTTTGCGCGAAAAAGCCCTGATGGTGAAAATGGCGATTGGGGCTTCTTTGCGCAAAAGCGCGTCTAGATTGGCACGGATGCTTTTCAGCAAAAAGTGCTTTTGTGGAAAAGCATCCGTGCCAATCTAGACGCTCTATTCCGAAAATGCTTTTAACGGAAAACTTCCATTAAAAGCATTAGCAGAAAATCATGCCAGTCTGGACATAGCCTTGGTGTGTGCTGTCCCTCCCCTCTCCCCCACGGAGAGAAGGGGAGCTCTGGTGCACGCTTTCCCCTGGGACTCCTACCCCTCCCTGGTTTGCCCTTGCCCTCCCTCTCTTCCCCCACCCCCAGAAACCCCAGCATGTGCCTTCCTCCGGGACTCCTACCTCCTCCTCTAAAGAAACAATTACCCTGGAACTGGGTTATAAACCTTGGGCCTCTCAGCCTGTGCTCCAAATTGTAAATGGACTCTGTTTTTGGAGCCGCTTGGGAGAGTGTGTGTAATGGGGTAGGGAGAACCCAAACCCTCCTGGGCCCCAAATCGTTAACAGGAGAGAAGTCAGAAAGAAAAAGCCTTCAAATGATGTTTGACAAGTAATCCTAATCTGAGAAAACATTACAACCTAATTTACAACCACAGGGCATACAATGGGTTTGTAGAAATGAAAGCTGAAGTGATACTCTACATTTGCATACTAGAAAAATGTGTGATTAAAATCCTGGTTTTCCGTTCCACTGGCACAATGTAGTGCTGAAAATGGTGCTTTTTTGTGTTAGAACCCCTCAGGATGATTCAGACAGAGCTCCAAGATTGAAAGACTTCCCAAGCTAGGGCTATGTGTTCTCCCAAACATACATTAATTTTCTAACAGGTAAAACAAACATCTTAACGGTTTTATGCTTATTTTTCAGCAGTTGAGATGTTCAGGAATGCACTGAAACATGATTGTAACAAAGTATATCAGGCAATATTCTGGCTTGTGTCCAGCACAGTAGCCAATACCAGGAATGAAGAATTTTTGTAAAATTCCCTAATGTTCACATGCTATTATGTAGAATCGAAGCTTTAACGGAAGGCAAACTGTGTCAAAATGTTAACATCAGAAGGCCTAAGAAAACAGCGTGCCACACGTGTCCTTGGTGCTAGTTTACAGAGCTGCTATTGGAAGGCCTACTCCAGCAGTAGGTTGCACTGCTAATTCTAGTTCTTTATATTGCTGACTTTGGTCTGAGATCAGAGCCAGGGCTACTGTATGGCATTAGGACGTTAACCCACAATCTCTGCAGGTTCAGTGACTAATTTGGATCCATCCCGTGCTGTCCTGAACCGATCAGGAACAGGACATTTTTTCTGGGAAAGGGTAAGCCCCACCAGGGTTTGACAACCAGCTGCTCTGGTACAAACACTGATGTCAATCATGCAGCATTAATAGTACGCCAATGGCTTTCTAAGTCAGACAGGCCTGGGTTACAAAGCGACCTTCTTCATTACCCACGGGACCCCCTTTCAGTGCCACAGAAAACAAGGGCTGAGAGCGGTAGCCATGTTAGTCTGTAACTAAATAAACTTCAACCACAATGGTCCTGTGGCACCCTAGAGACTCTCAAATATATAAACACTAGCACGAGCTTGCCTGGGTACAACCCTCTTCTTTGGCTGACCACTATGTACCCAGAAACCAAGCTGCTGATTACCATAGTCCAGGGGTGGGCAAAAGCCTCGCAGAGGGGCCCCATCTAGCTAGCCCAAGCCCTTTGGCCAGCCCGTGAGGCAGTTACAGGCCCCAGCCCCTAGCGCAGGGATGGGAGATCTAAGGCAGGTGAGCCAATTTTCAGCAGCCTGGGGGAAAGAAGCTCAGCCCTCTCCCCTGTGCAGCAGCTGGAGAGGGCTCCTTCCTCCCTGCAGCAGGTTAGGCTGCGGTGGGAGGAAGCAGGGCTGGGGGCTGATGCTCCTCAGCAGGCACCAGAGGTGTCAGTGCTGGACGGGACCTGCACCTGACTCTGTGGCTGCTGGGGCAACAGGCCCTCTCTCCACGTTGGCTGGTACAGCGTGGTTGCAGCTGTTGCTACAAGGAGGAACCAAGTCAGGTAAGGCCTCCCCCTTATGCACAGATCCCTCCCCCCCCAATCCTTTCTCTCCCCCCTGAGGCCCAGCACCCCCTTCTCATGGCCAGGCACTGCACCCACCCTGGTTCCTCCTCCCAGCCTTTTGCACCCCACCTCCCTCCCAGATCCTGCACTCCAGCCCTGTCCTACTTGCTTGCAGCCCTGTCTTATGCACTGTGCCCCTCGCTGATGTCCCTACCGCAAAGCCTAAGGGGGGGGTCCATAAAAATCCACTAACTCTGGAACCCTAGAAAAGTCTGGTCTATGGGTAGCTCTGAACATCAGTTCTCCCTCCTCCCCTCTTAAGGCTGGGGCACCAGAGGGCTGAGGTGTCTCAGTCAGGGTCACATCAGTGAGCGCTGGGGTTTTTGGAGTAGTTTTGTGCTTCTCGCTTGTGTGGCCCCCGACTGATTTTTCTGTGGCTCAGTGACCGCTGGCCCAAAAAGAGTTCCCTATCCTTGCCCTAAATAAAGGAAACATTGAAATCTTTTGTGTTGGACACCATATTTTACTTATTTAAAATGAAGTTTGATTAAACTAAACAAGAGGAAGTTAAAATGCTTCATCTGTTTCATGATTTGAATTGAACCCTTCTGTCTAGCTGCAGTTCTGGTGCTCAGCACCCTGCCTGCTCAAAGCTTCGGAAGACGTCAGCCTGCTTTGTGCCGATGTTACTCGCCCTGATTCACACTTCAATGCAAGACCAGCCGTGCTAGACGGCACTGAAATCTTATACAACTGTCACGAAGCCTGAATCATCAAAGGCCCTTTGATTTTAGCAAAGAGATTTCCTGTGTATTTGCATATTCATGAGATGTGGCGTTCCTATGGGTTAGGTATGGGCTCTTCAGCTTTGGTGAACAGCTCTAGCGCTACCAATCAAAATCTCTTCTTTATTGGGGAAAAAGATTACCACCGTTTCCTCAATAAAGGTCCTCTTTTCTCTCCCCGACTGCCTCTTTCCCACAAAAGGTAATGATGTGATACTACTGTTCAGAAGCAGACACAAATCTAGTAGCGAGGGCCCTCGCGTGCTTAATGTTCACTCCCAAGTCGTTGGGTCTTTTCTTCTTCTTTTCTAATTGGACGTGTAGCTGAATCCCCAATATCCTCCAAACTGATGGCTTCCACAATTCTGTCAGGTGGTCGGGTGGGGCGCATGACACCTGTGTATTTGGAAACTCCAACATCTTCCAGAAGCTGGACGCTGGCACGTTCTTCCCCCGGTGTGACTTTGGGGTTGGGAATAGGCAGATGCCGCTGTGCATCATGGGGGATGGGGCCTACCCTCTCCCCATACGCGGGCTAACTGGACCCCATTCAATGTCCAAATCCAGGTGGAGCGCACCTTCGGGTGCCTCCACGATGTTGTGGAGAGGAAGGGGGAGGGAGGTGGATACTGGCTGCAAAGGGAGGGTCTTGGAGTAGCTGTGGACATCGGCCGGACCCATGAGTTGAGGGTGCCCATCCAGGAGGCCCAGAGGGAGAGTTTCTCTTAAGGATCCCAGTAACTTTCCCCAGGGCCTCCCTGCTAGGGGCCTGGGCCTTGCTCCACTATCCCTTCCCCCCCTTCCCTGCAGGCTCAATAAACACACCTGTTTTGAGTTGAATGAACCAAACACTGTATTTTTCTTTGAATGAAATAAACTGAGGGAGGGAGGGAGGGCTGAGAACCTGTTACTGTTAAGTTGTTCTATTTGTTCCAAAACCACCTCTAGTGACACTTCAATCCGGGACACTTCCTCAGATTCATCACTCACAAAGGACGGTGCAGGTTTGGGAATCTCCCGAACGTCCTCAGGCCTGAAGACTGAAGCAAAGAAATCATTTAGTCTCTCCGCAATGGCTTTATCGTCCTCCATAGCTCCTTTTGTATCTCGATGGCCCCACTGGTTTTTTTAGCAGGCGTCCTGCTTCTAATGTACTTTTACTTTTTAAATTTTTGGCTAGCTGTTCCTCTCTCTTTTTTGCCTTTTCTTATTACATTTTTACAGTCAAGTTGGCAATGTTCATGTTCCTTTCTATTTACCTCACTAGGATTGGACTTCCACTTTTTAAAAGATGCCTTTTTATCTCTCACTGCTTCTTTTACGTGGTTGTTAAGCCACCATTTCTCTTTTTTAGGTCTCTTACCCCAAATTTAAAAAAAATAGGATGCATTTATGTTGGGCCTCCATTCTGGTGTCTTTGAAAAGTTTCCATGCAGCTTGCAGGGATTTTACTCTAGTCACTGTACCTTTTAATTTCTGATGAACTAACCTCCTCCTTTTTGTGTAATTCCCTTTTTTTGAAATTAAATGCGAGTGTGTTGGACTGCTGCGGTGCTCTTCCCACCACAGGAACGTTAAATGTTATTCTATTATGGTCACTGTAAGGCTGTGTCTACACTGCACCAATCTTCTGGAAAAGGGATGCAGAAGAGCCAAGTCAGAATGGCAAAGGCAGCGGGGATTTAAATTTTCCCCGCTCCATTTGCATGAACATGGCTGCCGCTTTTTTCCAGCTCGGCTCTTGGCTTTGCTGGGAAAAAAGCGCCAATCTAGACGGGGATCTTTTGGAAAATAAAGCCTTTACCGAAAGGTCCCTTATTCCTGGTTTTAAGCAGAAAAAGTCAAAATTAAAAATTCAGGCAGGAAATCCGAACACGAAAGACAAATAGAGGCATTTTTCCCCCTCCACTCGTAGGATATGCACAAGTTTGGCAATTTGGATGGGTTATCTATTCCAATTTGGTTATAGGTTCCATTACCCCTGGAATGTATCAACTTGGCTTTTTTCAGTCAGAGATGAGAAGGGCACACCCACATCCGTAGGGTGGGAATATTTTCTATGCTTCAGCCCCGTGGTGAGGTGTTGGGGGTTGTAGAAGCTGTAGAAACCATTTTCATATTTAGCTAGAAGCCATCTTGTATATCAGAAACCATTTCAGCTTTTCTCTCAAGTACGTAGACCAGAGTGAACTTTCTGTCACCCCGTGAGAAGAGGCCTACAGGATGGGCTATTGGTATGTGTTAATTGGGCTGGTTGGGACAGGAGATGTACTCCCTCGTACCTGTCCGCCATCTTGTTGATAAGGCTTTGTTTTTCCAAATTTAATTAAGGATTTCTGTAATTGGATGCCCTGACGTCAGACTGTTTGGCTAAGGGTATAAAGATACTAGGATTGATTGTATTAGCAGCCTTACTGGGCCCGGCTCTGCTGTGACCACGTTTGGCTCATGCTGTGCTTTATTAATTAATAAAGCTGTTTGTTAGCTGCCTAAACACAGAGGAGCTTGTTTTTGCTTCGACAATTTGGAGGTTCCACCGAGATTCCTAACGCGCCACTTGCCCGTATGGACGGACCGGCACTCCACTTCCAAACCTCTCAGAGCGCTCAATAAAAGGTAAGGAGATACCTGTTACGAAATCTCCTAGTGAGGGCTTGGGATTTGGAGTGACGGCCGGCCATCGGGGTAAGGGGAGCTACGGAATTCAATTTTGTGGAGCGGCTAACATTTTTGTTTGTCTGTGTCTGTCTTTGTCTATTAGGCCTGTCTTATGTGTCACAGTTCCAAAAGGGCACACCGGTGTCTCTAGTGAGGCAGCCATGGCTGGACCCTCTGTGCTTGGACGCTAAAAGCTGGTGTGGTGCCATTACTCTGTCTCAGCACACGGAACTGTGGGGAAGCTTTGTTGTCTCGCTCTGTTATTTGTGGGCGTAGTACTGACCTCTGAGGCTAATCCCAGGCCATAGTGCCCCATTCCGCCAGGCTGTCTCCAGGCGCCAGGACGTGGTGTTCTGCTGGGCTGGGGCAGGTGCCGGAAACCCCTGCGAGGCAGGTGGACCTTGAGTCCAGTGCTTCGCAACAAAAAAGGGGGGGGACCAGTGCGAGCAGGTGAATTCTTGATTCGGTGACTCGCAGAGCAAGCAGGCGGATCCTGATTCGGTGACTCGCAGAGCGAGCAGGCGGATTCTGATTCGGTGACTTGCAGAATATGGTGTAAGCAGGCGGACTTTGGTTCGGTGTCTTACAGAATTAAGCGCGCGCAGAAAATGGGGGTAGGTCAGTCTACAGGAATTCCAGTGCCTTTATGATAAGTGCCTTCTGGTATAGGATCCTAATGAAGTCTGATATTAAGTGCCGGGTGTCTTAGGGCAGCGTCACTTAATAGAAACCCATGGGAACTGGACAATAAATAAAGATGCATCTAAATGTGGAAACTGAAGGAAAAATGTGAAAAAAGGAGAAAAAAAATTGTGTGTGGGAAAATGAGTATGAATGTAACGAGTGAAGAATGAATGCCGCTGCATAGGTCTGAGACTTGAGCTGATCCCAGCTGCACCAGGGCTTTCCCACGAGGGAGCTCTGAACGCAAAGGGGGGGGGCGTCAGCTGAACCTCGAGACTCAGCGGATATGTGAGGGAGTGACGACTCCCCTTATTTCATGAGCTGCTAAGGTCTGACACTCTAGACCCGGCGGACTCTTTCTTTGGAGTGTGTAAAGTTAATTTAAGTGGGGGTTAGTCTAAACACCCCCCACTCTGCCGAAAGGCACCCCTGTGTACTACATGTACGTGCATAATGGTCCAAGGACCTGTAAGCATTTAACAAATTTGAAAACAAGAAAAATTAAAGCCCTGAGGGATAAAAGTGAAGCTCAGAAAAGCAAAAATCCGCCCTGCAGTAAGATAGGTAACTTAAAAGTTGCTGCAGCACCTCTGTGCCAAAATAATACATAAAAAGTGGGGGAAAAAAAAGAAAATAAAATTCTCAGTTGGCACACCCATATCAACCAAGCTTGGGGGGAAAATCTGGCACAACATCACCCCTCTATCCCTCTTTATAACGCATACACAGATAGAGAGGAAACATGAAAAATAACTGAAAGGAATTAGCTCTTCCCTTTGAAAACACGGGCTCCTGTAACAAACTTGCCCGATCCAAAGCAAAACACAAAGTTTAAAATAAGTTTAACAGTTTAAAGAAAGTGTTCCTCCAAATCTTAAGGGAGAGGGAAAAAAACAAACAAAAAAACCCTGCTTTAAGAAATGACTCCTTGTTTCTTGCAGCCTCTTTTAATCACCTTAGCAATGAAACAATCAAGTTAAACATTTGGCTACAGACACTTTGTTAAATCTATTAAAGGGAAAGTAAGGAATTCTACTGAAACTTAATTGGTTAACGGCATAAAAGAATAGAATCTATACATTGTAAATTTGTAAAACCTGCACCCTAAGGGTTAAATGTGTCTTCCATGGAACCTAATTATTGTTTAAAAAAATCCAAGCCCAGAAACTTCACAGTGTTTCTGTTCAAGGCTGAGCTGATAGCACTTTTGGCTTGCTTTCAGATCCAAGGTTGTGTGTGTCTGCAAACTGCCTGTTTGTTCTGGAAGGGGGGGGGGAGCACTGTCCCCCATAAGTAAGTCTGTAACATTGCATGTGATTCTTTTCAGGAAAGGAAAACCTTTTTGCTTGCTGGAATAATAACTAGCAAGCACCTTGTTCTAAGAGTTTCTGTGGCAGTAAAAAAAAGCCTGGTCTGCAGTACAAGAGGGAAACTGAGGCATGCCACCTTTAACTTAATAATTAAATAATGAAGTAATTTACTCAAACCCTCTGAAGCTAGTGTTCAAAATAAAAGCATACCATTGGGTAACAGCAGGCTGATCAAAAGGTAGCAAAAAAATCTGTAAAGAAAAAGTGTTCTAAAATATAATGCACCACCCCAATGTGGGTAGAAATGTTTTCTTTGTCTTTCAGATCATCAAGAAGCGCTAATATCATATGAAAATTAACCGAAGGGAAAAAAAAACCCCATGGTTCTGTGTTCTGTCCAGATTTGTCTTGTGTGTCTTGATTGTGATATATGTATTTCAAACGTTGTGTGTACAATATTGTTGTTCTAATGAAAGAATAATTTAAGTCCCTTGAATAATCTTAACATTGTGCTTTATATAAATGGTTCTTGCCTTTATAATTCTAGTAGAGTTTTAGTAGCAGGCTATGCAGTTTGTACTGTCTGGAATGTAGCGGAATCTGCTCCTCTACCTGCTGTTTTTTCCCTTCTGTCCTACCATCGCCAGCTCCTACGCCGTCTCTTTCAGAACTGGCCCTCCTGCGAAACCAAGCCCCAGAATCAGAAAAGCAGGAGTGGAGACTGGCAGGGTGCACCTTGCGCCCAGACCACTTGTGGTGCAGCTCTGATGGCCACATTGTTGCCCCAGTGGTCTTGCTACCTCACCTTGCCCCCGTGCTCCCTGGATTGTCACACGTTAGCAAAGGGGGGGGGATGGTAGCAATCCTTAAAACAAAATTGGTTTGCTCCCAAATTCTCCCAAGCAGCCAAAGATTACTGTCTGGCTTGCCCTGTCTGCCAAGCCCACAACGTGGGTAAACCTGTAAAGACAGTTCCGGCAACCAGACTTCCGCCTTTGGGACCATTTCTGAATTTACAAATGGACTTTATTCAATTGCTTAAATGTCAGTCTTTTGAATAATGTGCTGGTTATTGTTTGCTTGTTTTTGGGATGGGTAGAAGCTTATCCCTGCAGGAAACATGATGACATCACAGTAGCTAAGAAACTTCTAAATCATTACATCCCATCATGGGGAATACACCTTGTGATCTCCAGGAATAAAGGTATCCACTTTACTAGGCAAATTGTTCAAAAAAACTGGAAAAGTACTACTCTACCAGACAAGCACTGCACTGTGCACGACACCTGGAGAGCGCAGAAGCAGTAGAAAGATTAAACAGAATTTTAAAGAACAAACTTGCTAAAATATGTGAGAACTCTGGCTTAACATAGATAGTAGCACTCCCGATTGCCCTAATGAGCATGAGAGCCACTCCTAATCGGAAAACTGGACTCAGTCCACATGAAATTGCATGTGGCCAACCTATAAGACTGTAAAGCAGCCCAGAAATTAACCTGGCTGATGCCACACTTGTTAAAGGAAGCATAGTCAAGTATTAACAGGAACTTATGAGGTGTGTACAGTCTTATCATTCACAGGTTAAGGACGCCTTCCAAGAGGCCCCGACTGAGTCGTGCCTTAAACTACAACCAGGAGACTGGGTTTGCGTGAAAGTTCACCAGCGGAAGACTGCCCTGGAACCCAGGTGAAAGTGTCCCTACCAAGTCCTTCTGACCACCCATACTGCTGGAAAGTGCGAAGGATTGCCCACCTGGATTCACGCATCCCACTGCAAACCCGTTCCGGCCCCTACAGAGGTTGGCCCCAACAATGAGCACCACAGACCTGGTACCAGAGACCCAGGTCCAGAAGTAGACGAGGATCAGCGCAGGCTTGGTACCGGCAATCCAGGCCCAGAAGCAGACGAGCCTGAGACCCCAAGGCTAAGGTACCAGCTGCGGCCCAGAAGAACCTGCCAGCGATAGGTGAAGCAAACTACGAAGTCCTGAAGAACAGCCAGCATGAGGCTGGACAAACAATTCATGTTGAGCTTATGCTTAATCTTGTTTTTAAAACTAGCAGTTATAACCTACATGGTTCAAATGTGTTTATGCTTTTAATGAACCAAGTTTCCCAAGAATTTAATTCCACAGGTTGCTAGATATGTGCTCACAGTCCGGTACATTCAGAAGGAGGCATCCCAATGATTCCAGTCCCACTAAACAACACTCAAATGAATAGCACACTGTTTAGTGAACTAAGCCAAATGATACTTGGCAGGATAAAAGGTTTAATAACCCAGGGTATATCCGCCTAGCCTTGACCCCAATTGGAAAGTACTGCTGGACATGTAATGGTTCAGGAGCCAGGGTGAGGAAAAAAAAGCCCAAACCGATGGCCCTAGACTATGTCCTAGCTAGTAAGGGCAGGGTTTGTGCCTTAGTAAGAAGAGAATACTGTGGGTATATTTCTGACACCAGCAAAGAAGTAGAGGAAGATGCCTCAGAGATTGAAAGAACTGTGGAACGCCTAAGGCAGGAGGAAGACTGGACCCTCTGGGATTAGTTGGGAGGCTAGTTTAGACATGTAGGAACTTGGATTTTGCAAAGAGTAGTTTTAGTATTGGCTATATTCTTTTGTGCTTATTGCTGTTTCTTGTTAATCAAATGCTGTATTTCTTGTATTCTGGAAAACACAAGACAGACCCTTACAAAAAAGAATGTAGAACTCATGATGTTAAAATAGGATGAGCAGAGAAAGGAACAAAAAAATGTACATAAATACTTTAATAGAAATAGAGTTGTAAAATGGTTTCAAGGTTAGCCTTTAAAAGGCTAAAAGGGGGGAGATGTAGAAGCTGTAGAAACCATTTCAGCTTTTCTCTCAAGCACATAGACCAGAGTGAACTTTCTGTCACCCCGTGAGAAGAGGCCTACAGGATGGGCTATTGGTATGTGTTAATTGGGCTGGTTGGGACAGGAGATGTACTCCCTCGTACCTGTCCGCCATCTTGTTGATAAGGCTTTGTTTTTCCAAATTTAATTAAGGATTTCTGTAATTGGATGCCCTGACGTCAGACTGTTTGGCTAAGGGTATAAAGATACTAGAATTGATTGTATTAGCAGCCTTACTGGGCCCAGCTCTGCTGTGACCACGTTTGGCTCATGCTGTGCTTTATTAATTAATAAAGCTGTTTGTTAGCTGCCTAAACACAGAGGAGCGTGTTTTTGCTTCGACAGGGTAAGGGGCTTTGGTACCAGCATGGGCTCCCCAATGCTGTGGGAGGGGGAAACCCTGAGCATTGGGGGCTGGTGGATCTAGGCAAGTGAGGGGCTGCAGCTGGACCCTGGCCCTGAGGTTACCCACCCTGCCTAAGTGCTTCCCCAAATGTCCAGATGAACTTTTCTGGGGCCCAGGGGTATTAATAGATTTTGTGGTACTCTAGGCTCTGGGGCGTGGCAAAAAATAAGGGGTTCAGTGTGCTGTAGGTTGCCATTGGGGAGCAGGCTGGAGTGGGGTCTAGGTAAGATGTAAGTGTAACTCACACACATAGGCTACGTCTAGACTGGCATGATGTTGCGGAAATACTTTTAACGGAAAAGCTTTTCCGCAAAAGAGCATCTAGATTGGCAAGGATGCTTTTGCGCAAAAGCATCCGGGGCCTGTCTAGACGCGATTTTGCACAAGAAAGCCCCTATCACCATTTTAGCCATCGGGGCTTTTTTGCGCAAAACAATTCTTCCCTGTCTACACTGGCCCTCTTGAGCAAGCATTCTTGCACAAGAGGGCTTTTTCCCTAGTGGGAGCGTGAAAGTATTTGCGCAAGAAGCACTGATTTTGAATATTACAAAGTCAGTGCTATTGCGCAAATTCAAGCGGCCAGGGTAGACAGCTGGCAAGTTGTTACACCCAAGGAGTAACATAAGAACGGCCGTACTGGGTCAGACCAAAGGTCCATCTAGCCCAGTATCCTGTCTACCGCCAGTGGCCAGCACCAGGTGCCCCGGAGAGGGTGGACCGAAGACAGCGATCAAGCGATTTGTCTCCTGCCATCCCTCTCCGGCCTCTGACAAACAGAGGCCAAGGACACCATTTTATCCCCTGGCTAATAGCCTTTTATGGACCTAACCTCCATGAATTTCTCCAGCTTCTCTTTAAACTCTATTCTAGTCCTAGCCTTCACAGCCTCCTCTGGCATAGTCCATTCAGTCATCATAGAGGCATACAATAAAGTCCTTAAAGCCTGACGCCAGCCCAGTGAAAGCAAGCCTCGTGCCCTCGGAGTAGTGATTCTCAGTCTAGATGCAGCTCTTTCTTTATTATGTGGCTGCATCCACGCTACCCTGAGGAAGTCGTACGGGTTGCAAGCAGCCCACGGCCGCTGGGATAAGAACCACTGTCTTAGGGTGCATCTACCCGGCAGCGTTATTTCGGAATACATTCAAAATAACGGTCGGCTTCTTCTGACTTCTGTAAACCTCGTTCCACAAAGAAGAGCGCCTGTTCCAAAATAGCTATTTCGGAATAGCAGTAGTGTAGATGCTCCACCGCTGCTATTTCGAAATAGCTGCACCCCAGGGCCATTCACAGTAATTACTCCCCAGTGCCACCTGGAGCTCTCAATCCAGGTAGCGCGTCCACGTTAGGGAAGCCGGCCTCGGACTCATTTTGAGGCTTCCCTGTAGCGTAGACGTGCTATTTCGAAATAAACTCTTTTGGAGTATTTCTGCCCGAATAGCTATTTTGAAAGAAGCATTCGGTGCAGATGTAGCCCTAGTGCGGTTCACTGTCCCGTGTAGTGATACTTAGACCGCTTACAGGGAACGAGAAGAAGGGATGAGCGCTGCAGCCTAAGCTGAGCAGCAGCTGGCTCTATAGCTCAACCTGGAGCAGCTCCTGCCATAAGCTCTAATGGTCCCAGGTGCCAAACTCTCCGCGGGCAGTTCTGAGTGGTGGTTCCTCTGGACACTTAGGAAGCGTCTACGGTAACAGAAGGTGTTTTTCTGTCAGTGTAATGGAATCACTCTTTAAGAGGCGGTGCTTGGTCAACAGAAGAATTCTTCTATTGACCTAACTTTGACCACAGCAGGTGTTAGATTGACCAAATACGTGGCAGAGGACATCAAATGTTTCACAGCCCTTAGCAATGTAGCTATTTTGATCTAAGACTTAGGTGTAGACTAGCCTTAAAGCTCACCTACTGCAAAATAAATGTCCACAGAGATTTGCATCCACATTTTAGAAATGTGCAAATCCAAACCATCTGGTATCGGTGTGTAGCCGGTCGGAGAGATGAGCCCACAACACATGCTCCCACAAACTGCCCGTTTTTCGTGGCTTTTTTTGACAGAACTTTTGAATCCAGAAGAGTATTTCAAAACCAGTTACATTAACGAGGAGCTGAAACAAAAAACAGGACGGTGTAGCATGTTAAAGACTAATAAGATGGTTGAATAGGTGATGAGCTTTCGTGGGCCAGACCCACTTCCTCAGATTAAACCATCTTGTCAGTCTTTAAAGTGCTACGCAGACCCTGCACCTGGCACGGCACGAGCCCGCCACCCGCTGCCACCCAGCCCTCCGCCTCTTCCCGGGACCAGGCTGGCAGCTCCCAGGAGCCTGCCCGGGGCCGCAAGAGGTGGGCGCCCGCCTGGTCTAGTGCGGAGATCGTGGACCTCATCCAGGTTTGGGGGGAGGCCTCCAACGTCCACGATCTCCGCACTAGGCACAGGAAAGTGGCCGTCTAGGGCAGGATAGCTGCCAGCCTGGCCACCAAAGGCCACATGCAATGCCAGGAGCAGGTCTGCATGAAAATCAAGGGGGTCCAGTGAGACCCCCGACCCTGAGCCCTGAGCTTAGAATGGCTGTACTGGGTCAGACCAAAGGTCCATCTAGCCCAGGAGCCTGTCTGCCGACAGCGGCCAACACTAGATACCCTGGAGAGGATGGACCGAAGACAATGACCAAGCCATTTGTCTCGTGCCATCCATCTCCAGCTTTCCACAAACAGAGGCCAGGGACACCTTTTCTACCCCCTGGCTAATGCCACTCCATGGACCCAAGCTCCATGACTTTATCTAACTTCTCTTTAAACTCTGTTCTAGTTCTAGCCTTCACAGCCTCCTGTGGCAAGGAGTTCCACAGGTTGACTATTTGCTTTGTGAAGAAGAACTTTCTTTTATTAGTTTGAAGCCTGCTACCCATTCATTTCATTTGGTGTCCTCTAGTCCTTATATTATGGGAACTAATGAAGAACTTTGCTTTATGCACCCTCTCCACACCGCTTATGATTTTATAGACCTCTATCATATCCCCTCCTCAGTCTCCTCTTTTCTAAGCTGAAAAGTCCCAGGCTCTTTAGCCTCTCTTCACATGGGACCTGTTCCAAACCCCTGATCATTTTAGTTGCCCTTTTTGGAACCCTTTCCAAGGCCAAAACATCTTTTCTGGGGTGAGATCACATCTGTACACAGTACTGAAGATATCGTGTACCATAGTTTGATACTTCCCCTCCTCCTTCTTCCCCGGCTTCCCCTTTCCAGCTCTCTCCTCCCAGGTTTCCCCCTCCCCTCTCCCACCTCGTTTTCCCATCTCCCCAGAGGCTAATCCCCCCCTCCAGTTTTGTTAAAGAGAGTTTCTATTTTTGAACACACGTGTCCTTTAGTTTGTACATCAGGAAGGGGTAAGTGGAAGGAGGTGAGGGAGGACTGGGGTACGAGCCCCCGATGGGGAGGACTGGGGTGGCTCTGCAGGCTCCTCAGGGTGGAACCTCTCCTGCAGCCCCCCGATTGACCCCCCCGGATGGCAGCCTGCGGCAAGTGCAGCCGGGCTGATGGCCGAGTGCTGTGATGTGCCAAGTGTGGGCACTCAGGGTACTCCAAGTCAGGACTGCTTTGCTGTCCCTCATCAAGGTAGACAAGCAAGCGGGGAACCCTGAGAACTGTCTGTCCGGGGTGGGGGTCGGGTCCCTTTAAGCACAGCCCTCGGCTAGCCTGAGACAGCAGCTCCACACTCTAAGTCCTAACCTGATGCCCTGCTGGCACTGCTTCCGGCCAGCCTTAACTTCGGTTCAGGGTCCACTCAATGTGGACATGCTAGTTTGAATTAGTTTTTAGGTCTAGATGCACTAGTTCGAATTAAGTTAGTTCGAGTTAGTGCTGTAGTGTAGACATACCCTTAACGAGGAGGGAGCTCTTCCCTATTCATTTGGCAGTCAGAGGCTTCCCGTCATTTGCTGGAGACTGTAAAAGATTCTGCCCTTCACGTGGGTGGCTGAGGGGAGTCTTTCTGCCCTTACTTGCCTGTCTGTGGGCCAGGCAGCATCCAGTAAGTGGTCTGAGCTCAGGCATCTTGTTTTACCTCCCCCCGGCCCAGAGACCCTATACGTAGCAGTTACCTGCTGAGTTTCAAAGTCATTAATTGCCGTCACAGCCGGCGGTGGGAAGTGCTGCGTGGAACCCGGGGTCAGCTGCGGACTCCCCAGCCGATCCCGGGTTCCGGGGAAAGGCCGTTGGGAGCCTGGGATCAGCTGGGCAACAAGAGCAAGGGGAGCGAACGTGGGTTATGCTCCCGTTCTGGCTCAGATTTTTCTTTTCCATCTCCCTCCCTAAAGTAAAAGGGAGGTCCCGCCGACGATAGGGTCGAGGGGAGTATTCTGAATCATTCCTCCTGGCCAGAGAAATAGTCTGTGTCCGTATCACGTTTGTTCTCTTGTCGTTGTGTTTTTAGCGGCGATTTTATGAAGGAAAGTGGAAAAAGCAAAATGCCCATTTGTAACCCCCACTGGGTGCATTTGAATCTAGGCCCTGAGAAGCTTAGGACAGGAGCATCTACAACTTGAGCTACAGAGCCAACCAGGGCTCAGGCTAGGCCAGGGACGGGCAAAAGCCTCTCCGGCCCGCAAGGCCTTGCAGGCCCCGCTAAGGCAGGGGTGCTGGTTTTCAGGAGCACGGGGGAGGAAGCTCAGCCCCGCCCCGCCTCTCCTGTGCAGCAGCTGGAGAGCGCTCTCTCCTCCTTGCAGCAGCTTAGACTGCGGTGGGAGGGAGCAGCGCTGGGGCTGGAGCTCCTCAGCAGTCTGGGGCTGCGTACCTATGGCAGCAGCGCCTCCGCAGCCAGCCCCGAACCGTGTGGATGCAGCAAGGGACCTCTGGCCTCTAGGGCGGGCCCCGGATCACGTGGCCGCGGCACTGGCGCCTCTGGGGCCGGTCCCGAACTGGGTGGCCATGGCAGCTCCAGCCTCCAGGGCCGGTCCCTGGACTGCCAGGGCAGCAGGACTTCCCTCTGGGGCGACTGGGACAGAGGGCACCAAGTCAGGTTAGGTCCCCCACCCGTGCACTGACCCCCTCCAGGATCCAGCACCCCCGGTTTGCTCAGATACCCTTCCTTGTTCCTGCACCCTCTCTCCTGGCCAGACACCGCAACCTCCCTTGTTCCTGCTCCCTCCATCTGGCCAGACTCCCTACTCCCAGCCTGCTTCTGCACCCCACTTCCCTCCCAGATACTGCACCCCTTCCCTATCCTACCTGCTTGGAGCCCTGTCTCGTGCACTGTCCCCCTCAGTTTTGTTCCTACCCCAGAGCCTAAGGGGGTCCATAAAATCCACTAACTGCGGGACCCCAGAGAAGTAAATCTCATCTATGGGAAGCCTTGAACCTCAGACCTCCTCTTCCCTTCCCCCCAATCCTTGAGGCTGCAGCACCAGAGGAGTGAAGTGTCGCAGTCGGGGCCACCTCTGTGAGCAGTGGGGTCCCCAACTCATTTTTCTGTGGGTCAGTGACCTCTGACACAAGAAGGGTTCCCCACCCTTGCCCTAAATAAAGGAAACATTGAAATCTTTTGTGTTGGACGTAATATTTTACTTTGCTGAAAAGGAAGTTTGCTAAACTAACAGGAGAAAGTTAAAATGCTTCATCTGTTTCATGATTTCCATTAAACCGTACCCAGCGTGCCCTGTCCCCGCTTCTTCCCCCGGCACACGGATCCGTGAATAAGCGAAATCTAAGAACCCCTCTTCTGAGAGGTTGCCGGCCCCTGCACTGAAAGGGAAGAGCTGCACCTTTCATTTATGTATTAGTGAAGCTGCTGGAAGAAGGACTGTTATTGACTTTAAAAAGTATCACCGGCCCCCTCCTCTGCTCCTGGTTCTTTTCCACTGGCCAGAAGTCAGGGGGCAGGGATTCCAGGCCAAGCAAAGTTCCCAGCAGGATAGGTCTGAACCCCGCCCCTTCCGTGCTGGCCCGCAGCCTCTTCTGAAATTTGTAACGTGGCCCCCTCCCAAAATTCGTGCCCACCCCTGGCTCAGACCACTGACCGGGGGAGAGAAGAATGACCGAGCTCTACCCCTAAGTGCCACTGCAAGCGGCAGTGAACCGCACCCACTAAGGACACTTCCCCTAGCTGAGCAAGGGCATCCTGAGTATGAGACACCCCAGAGGAGCCCCCACTTGAAACTGGACAGATTTGAAGCAGGGACCCTGGCGCTTAGAGCAGGCGCCTCTAGCACTTGGGCTAAAGCCAGCTGGGCTCACGTTAGCCTGTAGAGCTCACCTGTTCTCATCTCGGGCCCTAAGGGTCTGAGTCACCCCGTGGGCCAGGGAACCACGCGGGGCGTGTGGGATACACGAGGCCCCAGGAGCGGGCTCGGGGGGGCGGAGATTCAGGGTCCGGGTGGGACAGAGGGGACTGGAGCACGGTGAAGGGGGCAGTCTGGGCAGGAAGGGGGGCGCCAGAGGGGGCTGGAGGTGCAGGTGCAGGGCCTGGGAGGGGACGAGTCTGGGGGTCTGGCCAGGACGGGGCGGGGGCGAATGACCCGCGACGCCTCTCGGAGGTGCGGAAATGGCGCAATATTAGGGCTGGAAACGCCGGCTCCATTGTAAGCGAGTAACTGGGCAAAACCCTCCCGGCTACACAATGACACGCTCCGCAGATCGCTCCGCTTCGTCCCGCAGAGCCCGCGGCGCGTCCGGCTCCCCGGGAGCAGGGTCGGGAGCTGGGAGGCTGGTGCGCGCTGCGAGCCCCTGAAAAGCGCAACCGGCTCCAAGCGCGGGACCCGCCCGCACCCCGGGCGCTCTGCGGGCTCTGCGGTCCGAGCTTTACGCTGCACAACCCGCAGCCCGGGACCCGGCCACTGAGCTCACAGCCCCGCCCCGCCCCGCAGCGCAAGACGCACCGGGGCTCCGGCCAGGCGGGGCCGAGGGGCGACAAGGCTCGGAGCCCCCCCCGCACGGCGGAGCAGCAAGGCCGAGTCCCCTCGTTGCGGGGCGAGGGGGATGTGGGCGGGGCAGGCGAGGGGCCGGTAGCAGCTGGAGCGGGGGCTTCCCGCCAGGCAGCGCTGCCCGGCTCTCTGGTCCCAGATCTCAGCGCAGCTCTTGGCTTGGACTTTCTCTCCGCTCCGTTCTGTGCAGGGATGGAGCGATGCGCAGGAAGCCGGGGAGCTGGGGGGGGGGCTCGGTGCGTCTCCCCCCGGCCGCCCGCAGGCTCTGGCTGCAGCAGGCGCTGGGAGCGGAGCAGCGGGAAGGGGGCTCACTAGCCCGCGCGGCTGGGTATTACTGGGTGCTCCGCCCGCGAGAACGCGGCGCTGGGAGCGGCCAGGAGAAGGGAGCCAGCGCCAGGGGGGCAGAGAGACTCGCCAGCAGCCGCCCTGCTCCTGCCCTCGGCGCTTCGGCGCGGTAGCCACGAAACAGCAGCAGCAGGGCAGGGCGGGCGCGGCCCGGACTCGTGCGAGGACCAGAGGGAGCAGCGGGGAGGGGGCGCAAGGTCCGAGCCCAGCGCGGGCCGGGGGCGGGAGGGCGAATCAGCGACTCAGCGGCAGCGGAGAAGCCAAAGCCGGGCCCTGCCGTGAAGCCCCGTGTCCGCCCCTTCGCCCCCGTTTGCACCTGTAGCCCGGCCCGGGGAAGGGGGCGGCAGCAACGCCCCGTGGCGCGGGCAGAGGCTGCAGCGGGGCTGCCGAGCGCGCTCGGGGCGTCTCGTGGGGCGTGTCCCGGCCCCCGCTCTCCCCAGCCGGGGCTGCACCGGCCTCCTGCAGCCGCTTCGCTCCCCGGGCCACTGTCACCCCCCCGCGTGCAGCGCCCGGGACACGCGCTCGGCAGCAACTCGCCCTGAGCCGCGCGAGGAGACCCCCGGGCCCTCCCCAGTCCCCCGCCCGGCTTTGGCCGCGGCTCCCTCACCGCGCAGGCGCGAGACACGCCCCACCCGCCGAAAAGGGCGGGGCGAGGTAATTGGAAGCACGTGTTTCCCTCCCCCCCCCCGCACTTCGCGGCAAGATGGTATCGCCCAGCGCTGAGCGTATAAAAAGGCCCGCTCCGGGGCGTGTCCTTTCACTCATGGCCGCGCGGGCGGCCTGGCGAGGTGCGGGAGGGGCACGAGGCGTCTCGCTGGCCCGGGAGCAGGTTTGTCCCTCGGTCTCGCCCTGTCCGTGCGGCGCGGGCTCTGGCAGCGGCGGGGCCTTTCCAGAAACGACTTTGTGCCTCCTGCTCGCGGGCGGGCTCAGCGCGTCTCTGCCGCCGGCCGGGTCTGGCCGCGAGCCCGGAGCTCCGGCCCCGGGAACCGAGGCGCTCGGGGCGGGGGGCGCTGCCGGGAGTGGGCTGGGCTCCGGGGACGACTTTGAGCTGGGTCGTCTTGTGAAGCCAGGAGCTTCCAATCAAAGGCTGCCAGAGAGGAGCTTGAGGGCCTCGCCCAGAGGAGAGCTCGCCTGGGAAATCTCCACCGGCTGGTGAGTGGGGCTTTTGTGGGGCCCTGCTACCAGCTGGCTGGCCTAAGGATCCACTTGCTTCGCTGCTGCCGGTGGTTGGGAATGTTTGCCGAGGGTAACCTGGGAGTGCTTTCTTGCAGGTGTCCTCCAGGGCTCACTGGACTGGAGGCGAGGGTTTAGCCGGGCCTCCTTGGAGCTGGCAGCCCGAGGCAACCGAGTACGCAGCCAACCGTGGAACTTGGCTCGGGGCAGCGCCAATTGGAGCTCGGTAAGTGTGGCTTTTGGGGGGTCTCTTCTGTGAGCTAGTTGGGCGAAGTGTCCAAATGTCTGTCCACATCTCTCACTGGTGCTGGTTGCTGGGAGCCTTTGCTAGGGTGCCTTGGGAGTGCTTCTTTGCAGGCGGTCCAACAGGAGTCATTGGATTGGAAGCAAAGTTCTGAGAGGAGCTTGGGTAAGTGCCTTTTTCAGTGGCCATGCTCCCAGGTGGTTGGGCTAATATCTAACTATCTGTCCACCTTGTTCACTGGTATTGATTGCAGGGAGTCTTGGAAGAAGGAAAAGTGAGGGTGTTGTGTTGCAGTTGAAGCTGCAGAGGTCATTGGACTGGAGTTGAGGCTTTGAGCCGGGTGTCCGCCTTGCGTCTGGCACCCTTACCCGAAAGGACAACAGAGCAAATAGACAGCTTGCCTGCGAAAGGTCCAAGATGAGCTTGGTAAGTGTGGGTTTTCGGGGGCCACTACTGTGAGCTGGTTGGGCTCAGAAGGTGTTGGAGTGTCTGGTCACATCCTCCACTGGTGCTGGTTGCCGGGAACCTTTGATAGGGTGCCTTGGGAGTGTTTTCTTGCAGGTGGTCCTACAGGGCTCGTTGGATTGGAGCTGGCAGCCAGAGGGAACGGTGTAAGAAGCCAAGAGAGGCATCCATCCGCCTGGGAAAGGTTCAGTAGGAGCTCGGTAAGTGGCTTTTGGGCAGCTGTGCTGTTGGCTGGTTGAGCTAAGTATCCAAGTTTCGGTCTATATGCTTCACTGGTGCTGGTGGTCGGGAGTGTTTCGTTGCAGGTTGTTGTCTAGGGGGATAGATTGGAGGCAGGCTTTGAGCCGGGCGTACTCCTTGCATCTGGCACCCTTACACGAAAGGCAGTTAAAGGACATTGGAGTGAAGAACCAACAGGGGAGTTTGCTGGAAATGTCTGAGAGGATCTGGGGTAAGCGTGCCTTTGGGGGGCCTGTACTGTGAGCTGGTTGGGCTAAGTACTGCATCTCCTTGTCTGTACATGTTTCTTACTGCTCTGTTCTAGGTTGTCACACTGGGTCCTTGGGCTGAACTTTGGTTTCGGCTGGGCATTCTTTTGGAAGCTAGCAGCTGCAGGCCACAGGGGGAGCTGGTCTGGGAAAGGCCCAAGAGGAGCTTGGTACGTATTAGTTGGGCTGTGAGATGGTTGGGCTACCTATCCAGGTGTGTTGGCACATGCTTCACTGGTGCTGGTTGCACTTGAATAGGGTGATCTGGGAGTGCTTTGTTGCAGGTCATCCTGCAGGGATTCCGGCAGTCCCACAGGGGTTCATTGGATTCGTGGCAAGGCTTATAGCCCGGCCACCCTTAGACGAAAGGCAGCTTAAGGACAACTGCCTGAATAGTCAACAGCAGCCTTGGTGTCGGCAAGGTCCAATAGGAGCTCGGTAAGTGTGGCTTTTGGGGGCGTACATATAAAATGTTTGTGCGCATCCATGACTGGCGCTGGTGGCTGGGAGCGTTTGGAGAGGGTGAATTGGACGTGCTTTGTTGCAGGTGCTCCTACAAGGGCTCGTTGGATTGGCCGCAAGACTTTGAGCGGTACGAGTCGAGCCGGGTTTCGCTCTTCAGTCTGGAACCTTACACCAACGGCTGCCAGAGAGCGGTTTCCTGACAAATGTCCAAGAGGAGCTTGGTAAGTGTTGGGGGTAGGGAGGAGTGGAAAGGGCTGGGCTACATACCTAAGGGTCTGTTCACATGCTTTGCTCTGCTGGGACTGTTTGAATAGGGTAAATTGTGAGGGCTCTGTTGCAGGTGGTCTTACAGTGGTTCTTTGCATTGGGGCAAGCCTTGGAGATGAGCCTCCGTTCAGGAGCTGGGAGCCACGGGCAACAGCAAGCAGATGGAGGCAAGCTTGCCTGGGAAATGTCCGCTAACTCGGTAAGTGTGGTTTTGTGGGATGATGTTGTGAGCTGGTTGGGCTGAGTGTTGGAGTGTCGGTACACGTGCTTCACTGGTGCTGGTTTGTGGGAGTCTTTGGAAGGGTGAGTTGCAAGTGCTTTGTTCCAGGTCATCTTGCCTGGGTCATTGGATTGGTGGCAGGCTTTTGAGCCGGGTGTCCTTTTTGGAGCTGGCACAGAAAAGGTCCAGTAGGATGTCAGGTAAGTGTGGCTCTTGCGGGGAGGGGAGCTGTGCTGTGAGTTGGACTAAATAGCCGAGTGTCCCCATCTGTCACTGGTTCTGGTTGCTGAGTGTTTGACTAGGGTGCAGCGAGTGCTTTTTTCACAGGTCGTCCAACAGGGGACTTTGGATTTGGAGGCAAGGATTTGAACCAGACATTCTTCCACGAAGGGCAGCTAAAGGACATTGGCGTGAATAGCCAACAGAGGAGCTTGGTAAGTGTGGCTTTTGGGGGGCCTCTATTGTGAGCTGGTTGAGCTAAGAAGGTATTTGAGTGTCTGTTCACATCTTTCACTGGTGCTGGTTGCTGGTAGTCTTTGAATAGGGTGTATTGGGAGTGCTTTTTTGCAGGATGTCCAACAGGAGTCCTTAAATTAGCGGCAAGTCTTGGAGCCGGGCATTCTTCTCGTGTCTCTTGGCCAGAGGTAAGTAGCCAACAGGTGAGGTTGCCTAGAAAAGGACCAAGAGGAGGTGGTGTAAGCGTGTTGGACTACATATCCAAGTGCCCGTTGTCCGCCTTGTTCACTGGTATTGGTTGCACGGGTAGTTTGAAGAGGGTAAATGTGGAGTGCTTTGTTGCAGGTGAGGTCATTGGATCGGAGGCAAGCATTGAGCTGAGCCTTCTTGGAGCTGGCAGCCAGATGGAACGGAATAAGAAGCCAACAGGCATCTGCCTGGGAAAGGTCCAATAGGAGCTCGGTAAGCGTGGCTTTTGGGGGTGTGCACGTGCATCGCTGGTGCTGGTGGCTGGGAGTGTGTGGAGAGGGTGAATCAGGCGTGCTTTGTTGCAGGTGGCCCTACGAGGGCCTGTTGGATTGGCCGCAAAACTTTGAGGGGCACGACTTGAGCCAAGTCTCGTTCTTCAATCTGGCACCTTCCCGACAAATGTCCAAGAGGAGCTTGGTAAGTGTTGGTTTTGAAGGGCACCGGGGGGGGCGGGGGGGGATGTTGAAAGTGTTGGGCTACATATCTAAGTGTCTGTTCCCATGCTTTGCTGTGCTGGTTTCTGGGACGGTTTGAACAGGGTCAATTGGGAGTGCTTGGTTTCAGGTGCCCTTACAGGGGTTCATTGGATTGGATTGGTGGCAAGACTTCAAGCTGGGTCTGTTTGTTGGAGCCAAAAGCCTCACCTGAAAGGCTGCCAGAAATGGACGTAATTGAATAGCCATCAGGCGAGCTTGCCTGGAAAATATCCAATAGCGAGGTAAGTGTGGCTTTGTGGGGCTCTCCCTGTGAGCTGGTTGGGTTACGTATTGGTGTGTCTGTACACATGCTTCACTGGTGCTGGTTTCTGGGCATCTGTGGGGAGGGTGAATTGCGAGTGCTTTGTTCCAGGTCATCCTGCAGGGATTCTTAGGTTGGCGGCATGGCTCTGAGCCGGGCATCCTTCTTGAATCGGTTGGCGAAAAATAACTGAGCAAGCATCCAACCGGGGAGTTTTTCTGTCCAGTCCGAGAGGAGGTGGGGTAAGTGTGGCTTTTGGGGGGCTCTTTGTTGTTGCAGGTGGCCCTTCAGGGGCTGTCATTGGATTGGCGGGAGGACTTTGAGCTGGGTCGTCTTGTGAAGCCAGAAGCTTGCAATCAGAGGCTGCCAGAGAGGAACTTGAGTGCCTAGCCAAGAAGAGAGCTTGCCTGGGAAATCTCCACCAGCTAGGTGAGTGTGGCTTTTAAGGGGTTGTGCTACCAGCTGGTTGGCTTAAGTATCCGCTTGCTTCACTGCTGTCGGTTGTTGGGAATGTTTGACTAGGGTAACCTGGGAGTGCTTTCTTGCAGGTGGTCCTCCAGGGCTCATTGGACTGGAGGCGAGGTTTAGCCGGGCCTCATTGGAGCTGGCAGCTAGAGGCAACCGAGTATGCAGCCAACTGTGGAACTTGCCTTGGGGAAGCACCAATTGGAGCTCGGTAAGTGTGGCTTTTGGGGGGGGTCTCTTCTGTGAGCTAGTTGGGCGAAGTGTCCAAGTGTCTGTCCACATCTCTCACTGGTGCTGGTTGCTGAGTCTTTGGTAGGTTGTATTGGCAATGCTTTGTTGCAGGTGGTCCAAGAGGAGCGATTGGATGGGAAAGGAGGCTTGGAGCTGGCAGGCAGAGGGAACGGAGTAAGATGCCAACCGCGGAGCTTGTCTGGAAAGGTGTGAGGATCTGGGGGGAATGTGGTGGTTGGTGGGCCTGTACTATGTCCTGGTTGGGCTAAGTATCTGTCTGTAAGCAAGCCTCTCCGCTTTGTTCTAGGTCGCCGTACGGGATCGTTGGATCGGAGGCAAGGTTTTAGCCGGGTGCCTGTTCTGGAGCAGAGCCAGGAGGGACAGTGAGCAGCCAAGAGGGCAGTAGGAGCGCGGTCAGTATGGCTTTTGGGGTGCTGTGGTGTAAGCTGCTTGGGCTAAGTATCCAAGTAAACGTTGGGTCCGGGACCCGTAGTCGAAAGTCAGCAGCAGAATTGCCTGCATAGCCAACAGAGGAGTTGGACTGGGAAAGGTCCAATAGGAGCGTGCACGGCACTGCAAGAGCCACGCTTCCCTATGTGCTGGCTGTGGTAAGTATCAGTTTCTGTCCACATCTCTCACTGGTGCTGGTTGCTGGGAGTCTTTCACAGGGTGCATTGGGAGTGCTCTTTTGCAGGTCTCCGATCTGGAGTCATTGGAATGGAGGCAGGTTTGGAGCCAGCAGCCTTGGAACGCAGGCCGCCGGCGGGAACGGGGTGAGCAGCGAACAGGGCAGCAGCCAAGAAAGGGAGTCTGCCTGGGAAAGGTGGGCGGGGAGCCTGAGTAGGCGTGGCTTTGGGCGGGGGGCACTTTGCTAACAAGATCAGGAGGGCCATAGTGGGTGAGAGCCAAGGTTCCTCTAGCCCGGTATCCTGTCTCGCGTAACGATCTGGTTTTTCTGTAGCCATGTTGGAAGGCCTGAAGCAAAGCTTTCCTCCGCAGCCAGACTGAAGTGCAGCAGCCGTTAGCTGTAAGGCCTAGAGTCCCATTCCATCTAAATGGTATTAATGTAGTGTCACAGCCAGATGAGAAGGGGATTTTGTGCTAATAGCTGTCCTGCTGTCACCAGATAAAGATACGGATCTCCAGATGGGTCAAGAGAACCGAAGTAACCCCATTCTGTCCAGCAAGAAACTGCTTCTCAGTAACTGAGGTGGTGGAATCCGCAGTCTCTGGTTAAGTAGCCTCACTTTTCTGTTTGTCTGGCTTGTAACTGTTTGTCTGCTGTCTGGTTCAGTTTGTTGCTGGGTGTAAACCAATGAAGGGGGTGGGGTATGAGTGGTTAGGTAATTTTTTTGTTAGGATTGGTTAGTAAACTCTCCTAAACTAATGGGTGACGGTATAGCTAAGCAGGAGTCAGGCTTCATTCTAGAAAGGGGGGGTCCCCAAAGTAATAGAAGCAGAAGGCTGGAAGAAGAGCAGAGGGAAACAAGGAAGAGCTGGTGGAAGAACTACTGGGCTCCAGGACCAGAGCTGCCAGGCTTCTCCTGCACGACCGTGAGGTGCAACAGCTAAGATCCAGAGAGCCTGACCTTGCCTGGCCAACAGGGCAAGTCTGCCTGCCTTGATCAGGATTGGTGAGCATGACGCTATGTGCTTAGCATGTGTATTCTGCTTGTTTGGGACTTGTCAGGAAATGGGTACTGAGACGTTTCTGTTCACACCAGAAGCGCTAGAAGTAAGTTTTACAGTACAAAGGCACATAATCTGAGTGAGGAGTCTACAAAGCAATCATGTGCCTTTGTACTATAAAACTTACTTCTAGCGCTTCTGGTGTGAACAAATGTCGGAGTACTTCTGCTGAGACTTTGTTTTCTTTAACATATCCGTCAACAATTAAACTGTCCGAACATACTGTACGAAGGATCCCTAAAACTCTCTCAGGGCGGCTGGTGTTCTCACTGTGGTAGCTGTCAGCCTGCCTGCATGCATAATCAAGTTTTCCTTCTAGATTTCTCTCCTGCCTCACTGCTTTGACCTCCAGCCTCGGACCCTTCTGGGGACTCTGTACCCCAGGGGAGCGAGATTTCCCTAACAATTTGGTGCCAGGAGTGGGATGGCTAGGAACTCCAGTTGGGAAGGCTGACGCCGGGGAACGGGAACGGACTACAGCGCGCATCTGAAGGGTAAGGGATCCATTTAAAATCCCCCCGTCCGCCTCCCTGTTCTCGTTGCCAGCTGGACCGGCTGGAGGTAAGAGTCCTCTTTTGCTCCAAAACATTTTCAGAGGCTTGAGGGAGATTTAAAACGAAAATGCTGGGTGTAGCCAAAGAGGGGTTGGATTTTGTTGCTGACCGATTGGTGGCGAGTCCAAGCGCATGGTTTTGAGTGAGTGAAGTCCGGAACGGGACCGCAGCCGCACCGGTGCTGTCAGTGTCACTGAACAGCTGCCGAAAGCAAGGGCGGTTCCGCCGGCACAAGGAATGAGTGAAGCTGACTGTGTGTGTGGACTTGCACGCTATGCTTGGAGAGGGTAGTACTGTTGGGCTCCTGTGCTGTCCTTAGACAGGACAGTGCTAGCCTGGGTGGGATTGCTCTCTCTCGTATGTCTCCGACTGAGGGGAAAAGTTTCTCATAGCCTGGGACTCCCTTGTCTCAGATGATCAGAATTTACAGTCAGCTAGGGAAATTGCCGGCAGCTTTGAAACGAAGACTTAAGAAATTAATAAGCATTTGGAATGGCAATACTCAGGGGAATTCCCAGAAAAAATGGCCACTAGAGGGTAGCTTTGACTTAGAAAAGCTTTTCTATCTTAGAGTTTTCCTCGAGGAAAAACATCCTAACCAGATGGACTATTGGTGCCTCTGGGAGGATGCCCCCCCCCCCCCCCAAAATAGAATGAGAGCATTATGGCTAGCCAAAAAGGTTCTATTGAAAAGCTGCCTTCTTTTCTATTCCGGTGCATCAGAATTCCCAATTTCTCTTTGCCTTTTCCCTTCAGGGTCGTCAGTTAACCTGGACACATTTTCCCCAAGGTTATTGTGAAAGCCTACTCTGTTTTCTAAGTTTGTAAAAGCTGACGTTAATGCCATCCCTCTTCCCTGCAGCTCTGTGTTGGTTCAGTATGTTGATGATGTGTTAATTGCTAGAAAAACTGAGAGGGTGTAAAACTGGTACCTTGCCTGTATTAAAATGTCTTGCTGGAAAGGGTCACAAGCTTATCCCTTTAACTTTGCCTTTTAGCTTCCGGACAGTCTGCAACAACAAGATTTCCTTACTTCTTCTGGCTCCGCTTTCTCTCATGGTCCCCTTATCTCCCAACTTCTTGATGCCATTCAGCTCCCCACATCCCTCTATTACCCATTGCCTAGCCCACACAGGTGCTACCGATCCTGTTTCTCTGGGTAATGGGAGTGCTGATGAAATGGCCAGGCACGCAGCAGCACATGGACCTCCGACTCCCTTTCAGATTCTGGTCTCTCTTTCTCTCCCTGTTTCTTTGCAGGACCCGCTAGAACTACAGCAAGCTGCTCAACCTTCAGGGAGAAACCTTTGGGAGAAAGCAGGCTGCTCCTTATCCCCAGCTGGGATAATGGTTGGGCCTGATGGCTGCCCAGTTGCCCCAAGATCTCTCATGGCAGCTTGCTCAGGTGTCTCATCAGATGACACCTGAGCAAAAGGGGGGTGGCCTCACAGATCCTAAAACAATGGTACACCCCAAGCGTGCACCTAGAAGCTGCAAGGGTATCTAATTCATGTGTGATTTGTAAGCAGTTTAATGTTGCGGGAGTAGACCCACAGGCTAGCGGCCACACGGAAAGAAGAAACCTAGACATAAAACACCTGAGGACGAGGTTCGGCGGACCGAGGTGGCACTCTCAAACCAGACTGTTACCAAACAGGCCACCACCAGGAGCTTCAAGGTACATCCTGAGAGGTAGGAATGCCAGCAAAGCCCTATAGGTGAGCCTGGCGCCCTGTAGCTCTCACAAAGGGGAATCCTTTCCAGTATTGAGTGAAATGAGACACTACAAAATCTTGAAGCGTGCCTGCAGAGGCAAGCCAAACAATACTAACTGATTAAGCTTAGTTAGCTAGCACCTAGTAAAGCAGTCTCTAACTACTATATTATCCTTTCTACTTTAGAGATTGAAGATACTATTATCGGATGAGGATTGTTTTCCTCCTTTTAGTAGTCAGTATTCTACAGGAGAGCGGGAGTGGGTAGATGCCCAGAATAACACTGTACCCAGGAGTACACAGTCATGGGGGGAGAACAGGCAGATTTGGTGTAAAAATCTGATTGCCTCAGGGATTCCCCAACTCAAGCATTACATCCATCGGGGACTATGTTTCCATTGTGTTGGGAAAGCAAAATTGAAGATACTTGACTAGCCTCGCCCCTCTTTTAATCCTGTTAATTTTGACTTTCTTTTGACTGTGTAAATCAAGGGCACTCGCATTGTCTGGGTTAATTTAGCAGAGCAGCTTCGCTAAGTAAACAGAGCGGACTGACAAATCTGTGAGTCCTGTCTGACTTTGACAATGTGGAGGTTCTACCGAGATGGCTGCGGTCTTCGCTGAGGCTGACCATCTTGCAGGATGGCGGTGGTAGCCGTCACCTGGGCATTTGGCCCGAGCGGTCCTCTGCCAGAATGGAAAGGTGCACACCACAGCGAAGTCTACGCCATCGAACCTGTTGGTTCCCGCTCTGTTCTGGTAGGGATCCCGGGATCTAACATCAGGACTCTGGTCAGGTAATTATTTCTGTTTTGTCCGGACTGAGGACTGTCTTGTGTCTGTGTCTATCCGTCTTCCCTGTGGTGTGAGTGAGTCTGGGAGCCGTCCCTGTCGGGGGACTGGCTGACCAAGGGGCTCCTGTCCCCGCGGTCTGTGTGACTGGAATCTGCACAATCGCAGCCGCACCGCACCTCGGATAAAATCCTTGGAGTGAACGCAAGGGCGATTGAGGCAGTAGCCTGTGGGCTGCTTTTGTGTTGCACTGGGCACCGCTCTGACGAACCCGAATTTCCTCCTTGCGTGATTGGTGTATGAAGCCCTCCTGTATGGGTAACTAGAGGTCCAAGCAGGGCAGTTCCCTAAAGGGACCCCGGCTCAGTTTGTCTATTTTAAAAAGGGTCCGGACCCCTGTAAATATCTGGGGAAATGATCTAGATTGACTGTGGGGGAATCCCAAAATTCAGTGGCCACTGTTAGGATCTTGGAACAAAGACCAACTGGACGTCTTAAAAGACAAACTTGGCCTTCCCAAAATTCAATTGGCTAGAGGAGAGGTAGATTGCTTCATGCAGTGGTGGGGCGAGACAAATCTTAGATGGACTGAATCGAAGCTGGCCTCCTCCCTTAAAAATTCTAATGATAAGGAAAAAGCTTTATTGGAAAGCTCCTCTCCCACCACCAGACCGAGCGCTTCCCTTTAGCCCATCCTCCAAGAAGACTGAGAGCAATAGAAGCAAAAGGCTGGAAGAAGAGCAGAGGGAAACAAGGAAGAGCTGGTGGAAGAACTACTCGGCTCCGAGACCAGAGCTGCCAGGATTCTCCTGCAGGACCGTGACGTGCGGCAGCTAAGATCCAGAGAGGCTGATCTTGCCTGGGCAACGGGGGAAGTCTGCCTGCCTTGATCAGGATTGGTGAGCCATGAGGCTGTGTGCTTAGCACGTGTATTCTGCTTGTTTGGGACTTGTCCATAAATGGGGGGCCCTTTGGGTGGCTAAAGATGCTGCAAAACCCGCAGGAAGTTAGGTCCTGAGCCCTAGGAATTGGGTAAGGCTGGGTGTGGAAATGAACAGGGCTGCACCTTGAGCCCTAGGAAGTGGGTAAGGGGGTGTGTCCCTCCAGTGTGGAAGGGGCTAGAGAAATGTGTGCGGGTAACACTTGGGACGCCAGATGGCCCAGAGGGGAATCAAGGGATGGTTGTGCTGTCCTCCGTCTGCAGGCTGTGACAGAGGGAGGCTAGGGACACCTGCTGGCTAATAGCCGTTGAGGGGCCTAACCTAACCACGACTGTATCCAGTTTGTTTTTGGCAGCCCGTGAAGGTCCCGGTCTGGCGAGGAGGAGCTGGGCAGGTGGACTGCGCGCCGCGTGAAGGAAAAACTTGCTTTTTGTGGTGATCCTGCTCCCTCTTAATTCCCTTTGGTGACCCCTGGTTCTTGTGTGGCGGGAGCAAGCGCCTACCTTTTCCTCCTTCACTTTTTCCTCCCAGTCCTGATTGTCGAGACCTCTGTCCTATTCTCCCTTAAGGGTCTCTTCTCTCCTTGTAAGCTGAAATGTCCCCGTCGTCTTAACCTCTCTCAGTAGGGGACCCGTTCCAAGCCCCTCCTGGCTTTTGTTGCCCTTTCCTGAAGCTTTTTCCAATACCGCTGTGTCTTTTTGGCGAGGAGGCGACCACGTCTGGCCGCGTATGCGTGACAGAGAATATCTTCTGACCTCTACCTCTTGGTTAAAGGATTCCTGACGTTCTGCGTGCTTTTTGGGGTGCATGTTTTGAGAGAACTGTCCACGGTGACTCCCAAGAGCTCTCCCTTGAGTGGTCCCAGCTGCATTAGTCACCATGGTTTTGTAGCTCTAGTGGGGATTGTTTTTTCCAATGTGCAGGACTTGACATTTATCAAGAGCAACTTTCCTTTGGCGTTGTGAGATCTCTTTGCGGCTCTTCCCAGTCTGCTTTGTTCTTAAGTCTCTTGAGCAGCATGGTGGAATCGCCTGTGAATGTGGCCACCTCGCTGCTCCCCCCCCCCCTTCCTCCAGATTCATCCATAGGTGAAAGGGGACTGCCCCGTGGGCAGCGCTAGCTGCCCCTGTCCATGCTGACAGCTGCCCATTTATTCCTGTCTTTTAACCAGCTCTCAATCCAGGAGAGGACCTTGCCTCTTCTGCCATGAGAACTTCCTTGACTTGAGAGCCTTTGGTGCGAGGGACCTTGTCAAAGGCTTTGTGGAAATGGGAGTCCACTATCCACTGGCTCCCCCTCAAAGAAGTCAAGTGAGGCGTGCCTTGCCTTTCCAGAAAGCCTGTCGACTCTCCCCCCCCCACCTCCTTCCTGCCCCCAGCAAATGGTGTTCATCTCCGTGTCTGACGATTTTCTTCTGGAGTCGAGTTTCGAGTAATTTGCCCGGTACTGACGGCTGACTTAGCATCGGTCATTGGCAGGATAGCCTCTAGAGGCCTTCTGAAAATATTGGCGTCCCATTAGCTATCTTCCAGTCTCTAGGTCCAGCGGCTGATTGGATGGGGTAGGTTAGAAAGGCCAGTGAAGAGTTGTGCGGTTTCACGTGGGAGTCCTTTCAGAAGTCTTGGGGGAATGGCATGTGGTCCCGGTGACTTGTGACGGTTAAGCTTCTCAGATTGTTCCAAAGCCGCCTCTAGTGACAGCTCAGTGTGGGATAATTGCTGGGATTTGCCCCCTAAAAAGAATGGCTCGGGTTTGGGCATCCCCAGCATCTGATCAGCTGTTTGTCAGCTCAGCGCGGCAGCCATGTAAATTTAAATGAAGCGGCGATTATTCAAATCGCGGCTTCATTTCCCTTTGCCTATCTGTCTAATCTGCATGCCTCCGTCGATGGAGGCGTGTAGTCTAGACACAGCCTTGGAGTGCTCCTTTAGCATTTGGTTGGTCAAGTGGCCCCACTGGTGGGTTTAGCAGCCTTCCTGCTTCTGCTGGACTTGAAAGAAGCTTTGGCTCTTCCTTTTGGAGTGTTGGGCTAGCTGTTCTCCTTTTGGCTTTCCTCCTGCTGCTGCTGCTTCTCTTTTGACGCTGAATTGGACAGGTTGTGCTCCTTTCTGTTTTCCTCACGAGGACTTCACCTGCGCTTTGTAAAGGATGCCTTTTTCTCTCTCGCTGCTGCTGCTTTTCTTTGGTGGTGAAGGCACGGTGGCCCTTTTTTTGGTTCTCGTCCTGTGTTTTCAGTTGCGAGGTATCCCCCAGTTTGGGCCTCTCCTCTTCTGGTGTCTTTGAAAAGTTTCCCTGCAGCTTGCAGGGATTTTACTTTGGTGACTAGCTTTTTCTATTTGTGTTTAAGCCGGCCTCCTCCTTGTCATTTTGGTGTAGTTCCCCCTTCCTGAACTGGAATGCCGCAGTGTTTGGGCTGCTGAGGTGGTGTTTTTCCCACCCCGGGGATGTAATAAAATTGACCATGCTGGTGGTCACCACTTGGCAGAGGTCCAGATGCTGTGCTCCGCTTGGGCAGTTCTTGACTTAGTGCTCTTTGCCTTGTGGGGTCCAGGAGCGGTCGCTCCAAGAAGCAGTCCTTCAAGGTAGGAAGAAATGTTCTCTGTGCATCCTGTCCTGAGGTGACGTGTACCTAGCCAAGATGGGGATAGTTGAAATCCTCCCGCCCCCCGCCCCCTCTCTTGTGGAGGCTTTTATTTTGATAGCCTCGCTGATCTCCTGGTCAGGTGGTGGATAATAGATCCCTCCGGCTAGCTGCTGCAGCACGGTGGTCTTGGAGCATGGGATTATTCCCCATAGAGCTTCTGTGGAACGTTTTGGTTCCTTGAAGATTTTTGACCTCATTTGATTCTGCATTTTCTTTCTGGTATCGTGCCGCTCCCCCACCGCCACGACCCGTTGTGTCCTTCCGACACGTACCCTGTGCGCCGTGGCATTCCACCAAGTTTCCGTGATGCCTATTGGCTCGCTCGCCGCCTCGACCAGGAGGCGCGCTCTCCCGTGGCCATCTTAGTCTTATGTAGCCTTGTAGCTTTGGCGTGCAAGCCCTTGAAAAATGTCACTGTCTGCCGCTTCCAGCTGCGTTGGCCCCTTCTTTCATTTGGTTATTTCTCCTCTGCTCTGAGCCGCGCTTGACCATCCTCTCTTCTTTCCTAGAACATAGACTCTGTATGACTAGAGCCTCCCATTGTAAGAGGTGTCTGTGTGCGAGCCACGTGCTCGTCCTCGGCTTTCCGCTGGCCCTTAGTTGAAAAACAGGCCGAGACTTGTTGAATGTGAAGTGCCAGCAGCCTGGTTGCCTTTTGGTTTAGGTGGAGCCCATCCTTCCTGTATCGGCTCCGCCTTTCCCCAAAGTTTCCCCCAGTTGCTAATAAATCCGAAGCCCTCCTCTCTACACCATGGTCTCCTCCCCGCCTTGAGTCTCTGAAACGGTGCCTGCCTGCCTGCCTGCTTGCCTGCGCTTGTGGAACCGGAAGCAATTGCGAGAGCTTGCCTGCCTGGAGAAGGTCCGAGAGGAGCTCGGGTAAGTGTGGCTTTTGGGAGGGTGGGGAGACGGGTGCGGGGTGTCTCTCCCTGTATGCGTGAGTGGGGAGGAGGCAGTTTGAAAAGTGTGAATTGGGAGTGCTTTGTTCCAGGTGGGTCTTGAGGGGCTCGGCGGCAAGGTCTTGAGCCAGCAGCCTTGGAACGCCGGCCGCCAGAGGGAACGGGGTGAGCAGCGAACAGGGCGGCAGCCAAGAATGGGAGTTGGCCTGGGAAAGGTGGGCGAGGAGCTCGGGTAGGCGTGGCTTTGGGCAGGGGCGCTTTGCTAAGAAGATCAGGAGGGCCATAGTGGGTCAGAGCCAAGGTCCCTCTAGCCCGGTATCCTGTCTCGCGTAACGATCTGGTTTTTCTGTAGCCATGTTGGAAGAAGGCCTGTGGTAGGCCTGAAGCAAAGCTTTCCTCCGCAGCCAGACTGAAGAGCTGCAGCCATTAGCTGTAAGGCCTAGAGTCCCATTCCATCTAAATGGTATTAAAATAGTGTCACAGCCGGTCGAGAAGGGGATTTTGTCCTAATAGCTGTCGCACTGTCACCGGATAAAGATACGGATGTCCAGATGGGTCAAGAGAACGGAAGTAACCCCATTCTGTCGGGCAAGAAACTGCTTCTCAGTAGCTGAGGCGGTGGAATCCGCACTCTCTGGTTAAGTAGCCTCACTTTTCTGTTTGTCTGTATGATCTCTGTGTGGCTTGTAACTGTTTCAGTCTGCTGTGTCTGGTTAAGTTTGTTGCTGGGTGTAAATCAATGAAATGGGGGTGGGGTATGAGTGGTTAGTTAACTCTCCTAAACTAATTGGTGAGGGTATAGCTAAGCAGCAATCAGGTTTCATTCTAGAAAGGGGTCCCCCCAAAATAATAGAAGCAAAAGGCTGGAAGAAGAGCAGAGGGGAAACAAGGAAGAACTACTCGGCTCCGAGACCAGAGCTGCCGGGATTCTCCTGCACGACCGTGACGTGCGGCAGCTAAGATCCAGAGAGCCTGATCTTGCCTGGCCGACGGGGTAAGTCTGCCTGCCTTGATCAGGATTGGTGAGCATGATGCTGTGTGCTTAGTGTGAAAGTAGAAAGAATTATACTGTGAGAGAGATGAATTATGCTGTAATAATTGAATAAGTTGAGGGAATACTGTTTGTCTCTGAACAGGAAGAAGAAAAGTATGTGAATGTTGTTTGTAGGTGTGCGGATTCCAGAGTGCTAGCCAGAGTTAATAGGAAAAGGAACATTAGGAGTTGGGGAGAAAGCAATTGAGAGATGGACAGGAGATTGCTGTGTGCTTGATGTGGAAATGAAGATACTTGACTAGCCTCGCCCCTCTTTTAATCCTGTTAATTTTGACTTTCTTTTGACTGTATAAATCAAGGGGTTTGAACCTTGTAGGGCACTCGCATTGTCTGGGTTAATTTAGCAGAGCAGCTTTGCTAAGTAAACAGAGGGGTCTGACAAATCTGTGAGTCCTGTCTGACTTTGACAATTTGGAGGTTCTACCGAGATGGCCGCGGTCTTCGCTGAGGCTGAGCATCTTGCAGGATGGCGGTGGTAGCCGTCACCTGGGCATTTGGCCCGAGCGGTCCTCTGCCAGAATGGAAAGGTGCACACCACAGCGAAGTCTACGCCATCGAACCTGTTGGTTCCCGCTCTGTTCTGGTAGGGATCCCGGGATCTAACATCAGGACTCTGGTGAGGTAATTATTTCTGTTTTGTCCGGACTGAGGACTGTCTTGTGTCTGTGTCTATCCGTCTTCCCTGTGGTGTGAGTGAGTCTGGGAGCCGTCCCTGTCCGGGGACTGGCTGACCAAGGGGCTCCTGTCCCCGCGGTCTGTGGGACTGGAATCTGCACAATCGCAGCCGCACCGCACCTTGGATAAAATCCTTGGAGTGAACGCAAGGGCGATTGAGGCAGTAGCCTGTGGGCTGCTTTTGTGTTGCACTGGGCACCGCTCTGACGAACCCGAATTTCCTCCTTGCGTGATTGGTGTATGAAGCCCTCCTGTATGGGTAACTAGAGGTCCAAGCAGGGCAGTTCCCTAAAGGGACCCCGGCTCAGTTTGTCTATTTTAGAAAGGGTCCGGACCCCTGTAAACATCTGGGAAAATGATCTAGATTGACTGGGGGGGAATCCCAAAATTCAGTGGCCACTGTTAGGATCTTGGAACAAAGACCAAGTGGACGTCTTAAAAGACAAACTTGGCCTTCCCAAAATTCAATTGGCTAGAGGAGAGGTAGATTGCTTCATGCAGTGGTGGGACGAGACAAATCTTAGATGGACTGAATCGAAGCTGGCCTCCTCCCTTAAAAATTCTAATGATAAGTAAAAAGCTTTCTTGGAAAGCTTCTCTCCCACCACCAGATCGAGCGCTTCCCTTTACCCCATCCTCCAAGAAGACTGAGAGCAATAGAAGAAGCAAAAAGCTGGAAGAAGAGCAGAGGGAAACAAGGAAGAGCTGGTGGAAGAACTACTCGGCTCCGAGACCAGAGCTGCCAGGATTCTCCTGCACGACCGTGACGTGCGGCAGCTAAGATCCAGAGAGGCTGATCTTGCCTGGGCAACGGGGGAAGTCTGTCTGCCTTGATCAGGATTGGTGAGCCATGAGGCTGCGTGCTTAGCATGTGTATTCTGCTTGTTTGGGACTTGTCCATAAATGGGGGGCTCTTTGGGTGGCTAAAGATGCTGCAAAACCCGCAGGAAGTTAGGTCCTGAGCCCTAGGAATTGGGTAAGGCTGGGTGTGGAAGTGAACAGAGCTGCACCTTGAGCCCTAGGAAGTGGGTAAAGGGGTGTGTCCCTCCAGTGTGGAAGGGGCTAGAGAAATGTGTGCGGGTAACACTTGGGACGCCAGATGCCCCAGAGGGGAATCAAGGGATGGTTGTGTTGTCCTCCATCTGCAGGCTGAGACAGAGGGAGGCTAGGGACACCTGCTGGCTAATAGCCGTTGAGGGGCCTAACCTAACCATGACTGTATCCAGTTTGTTTTTGGCAGCCCGTGAAGGTCCCGGTCTGGCGAGGAGGAGCTGGGCAGGTGGACTGCGCGCCGCGTGAAGGAAAAACTTGCTTTTTGTGGTGATCCTGCTCCCTCTTAATTCCCTTTGGTGACCCCTAGATCTTATGTGATGGCAGCAAGCACCTACCTTTTCCTCCTTCACTTTTTCCACCCTGTCCTGACTGTCGAGACCTCTGTCCTATTCTCCCTTAGTGGTCTCATAGACTTTAAGGTCAGAAGGGACCATTATGATCATTTAGTCTGACCCCCTGCACAGTGCAGGCCACAGAATCTCACCCACCCCTCCTAGAATAATCCTCTCACCTATATCTCAGATATTGAAGTCTTCAAATACTTTCACGACCCCAAGATGCAGATAATCCTCCAGCTGTGATGTGTACTCCATGCTACAGAGGAAGGCAAAAAACCTCCAGGGCCTCTGCCAATCTACCCTGGAGGAAAATTCCTTCCCAACCCCAAATATGGCGAGCAGCTAAACCCTGAGCATGTGGGCAAGACTCATCAGCCAGAGACCCAGAAAGTTCTCTCTAGTAACTCCTATCATCCCTCCATTGACCTATTTCCCACTGATAACGTGATCTTGGTAACTAATTGACCATTCATTATCTCCTCAAACCATCCCCTTCATAAACCCATCTAGTTTAATCTTGAAACCCGATCGATCTTTTGCCCCCACTACTTCCCTTGGAGGGCTGTTCCAGAACCTCACTCCTCTAATGGTTAGAAACCTTTGTCTAATCTCAAGTCTAAACTTCCTACTAGCCAGCTTATATCCATTTATTCTTGTCTCCACATTGGTATTAAGCTTAAATCCTCTCCCTCCCTGGTATTTATCCCTCTAATATATTTAAAGAGTGCAATCACTGTCCCCCCTCAGCCTTCTTTTGGCTAAGGTAAAGAAGCCGAGCTCCTTGAGTCTCCTTTCATAAGACAGGTTTTCCATTCCTCGGATCATCCTAGTGGCCCTCCTTTGTACCTGTTCCAGTTTGAATTCATCCTTCTTAAACACGGGAGACCAGAACTGCACACAGTATTCCAAATGGGGTCTCACCAATGCCGTGTATAATGGCACTAACACCTCCTTCCACTTTTGGTGCCAAGGTCAGCGATAAAAAGATTAAATAAAATTGGTCCCAAAACTGATCCCTGAGGAACTCCGCTAGTAACCCTCCTCCAACCTGACAGTTCACCTTTCAATATGACCCGCTGTAGTCTCCCCTTTAATCAGTTGCTTATCCACCTGTATCAAATGCCTTACTAAAATCTAGGTAGACTAGATCCACTGCATTTCCTTTATCTTAAAAAATCTGTTACTTTCTCAAAGAAGGAGATCAGGTTGGTTTGGCACGATCTACCTTTTGTAATTACTTTCTCCTTCAAAATTTTTTCCAGGATCTTACATACTACAGATGTCAAACTAACAGGCCTATAGTTACCCGGGTTGCTTTTTTCCCTTTCTTAAAAATAGGAACTATATTAGCAATTGTCCAGTCAAATGGTACAACCCCTGAGTTTAGAGATTTATTCATTTTTGCTAATGGACTTGCAAGTTCATGTGCCAGTTCCTTTAATATTCTTGGATGAAGATTATCTGGGCCCCCCCGATTTACTCCCATTTAGCTGTTCAAGTTTGGCTTTTACCTTGGATATGGTAATATCTACCTCCATATCTTTAGTCCCATTTGTTATGTTACCATTATCCCTAAGCTCTTCATTAGCCTCACTAAAGACTGAAGCAAAGTATTTGTTTAAATATTGGGCCATTCCTAGATTATCCTTAGTAACTAGCGGTCCTACTTCTTCTTTTTTGTTTTTTCCTATTTATATGGCTATAAAGCCTTTTACTATTGGTTTTAATTCCCTTTGCAAGGTCCAACTCTACCTGACTTTTAGCCTTTCTCACTTTGTCCCTACAGGCTCTAACCTCAATAAGGTAGATTTCTTTACTGATCCCTCCCATTTTCCACTCCTTATATGCTTTCTGCTTTCTTAATCACCTCTCTGAGATGCTTGCTCATCCAGCTTGGTCTAACACACCTGCCTATAATTTTTTTTCCCTTTTCTTGGGATACAGGCTTCTGACAGTTAAAATAATTCCAGGCCTCCTCCACTTCAAAATCCATAATTTCTTTAGTCCAATCAACTTGCCTAACTAATTTCCTTAATGTATTAGTTAGCCCTTTTGAAATCAAAAACCCTAGTCTCAGATTTATTTTGGTTTATCCTTCCAGTTAATTTGAACTGAATTAGTTCATGATCACTCGAGCCGAGGTTGTCCCCTAGAACAATTTCATCTGAGGTCCTCGCTACTCACCAAAACCAAATCTAAAATAGCATCCCCCCCTTGTTGGTTCAGCAACTACTTGATGAAGGAATTCATCAGCTATCACATCTAGGAAAATCTGAGCCCTATTATTATTACTAGCACTTGTTCTCCAGTCTATATCTGGAAAGTTGAACTCTCCCATGATTACACAATTTCCAAGAGTATTTACTTCATTAAAGACGTCTCTAGCCATATCCAAATTGGATCCTGGTGGTCTATAACACATCCCAAGCACTATCCCAGGGGAGGATCTGATAATTTTCTTTCCCAATGTGATTTTTGCCCAAGCAGACTGTCTTCTCCATTCCATCACTTTTTATTTCTTTCCAATTTACCTCCTCTTTGATATACAATGCGACTCCGCCACCTTTACCCTTATTTCTGTCTTTCCTAAACAGCACATACCCTTCAATACCTGTACTCCAGTCATGGCTAGTATTCCACAATGTTTGTTTGTTCCTATAATATCTGGTCTCACTTCCTGGACCAATAGCTCTAGTTCTTCCTTTTTGTTACCTAGGCTCCTTGCATGGGTGTACAAACATCTTAATTTTTGCTGTTTGGCCTCATTCACATCCTTTACCCAATTTGGCACGGACGTTATACCTCCAATATGACCTATTAGACTCGTATTCACCCTATCCTGTCAGCTGACGGTCAGGGCAGTTTGTGTGTGTTTCTGAGAAAAGGTTTAATGTCTGTCTTTACTGCTAGGACTGGGGTTTCGTTGCAGAGGGTGGCCAGCAGGCCAACAGATGCCCCGTTATATAGGAAGAGCTTATTACACTTTAGATTTTAGCTGCTAGAACACAGGGGTTCCTTTGCAGTGGGCAGCCTAGGAAAGGCTGAAAAGGTGCCCTAACGGATCCCAACACCTAAGCTCTCTATGTCTGTCTGTCTTTTTATGACAGGCTGAAGTTCTTTTAAATTGTGCTTGGTTCTATTACAGCAACTGAAGGAGTCAGGTTAAAGCTTAAACAGTTACAGGTTTATTAAAAGACTTATAAAAGGATATGGTTACAATGGCTCTCTCTCTCTCAACAAATATATATATTTGTTGAGAGAGAGAGAGAGAGGTTTTAACAGTGATTACAGGAAAAAGGTAAAGATAGAAAATAGAAATAATGGTACTAAGTGACAGCTTAATCTTTAAAGAGCTCTAACACTGTGTACACACACGCGCGCGCACGCGCACACGCACCCCCCCCTACATCTAGGTACAATTTTTACTCCTTTCTGTGCCTCTTGACTCTAGGGTGTCAGGCCAGGGCCAGTCTCTCAATTCTTAGGAAAGACGAATACGAGGTGGGCATCCTCTCTAGAACTTCGGGGGATCAAACACTTAACTGGACCAGCAGATAGATGGTAGATTGACACTTAGAGAAAATGTGCTGCTGGACTTATCTATATACTCCTGGGGGCCTGTATCTTCTTTCTTATCGAAGAGGCTAAATTCTACTGGTCTGTTTTGTGGCGCAAGTTCTTACAAGCAAGTTTCAAGTTTATTTACACTTGCAAGAGAACTAAATTGTGAATACTAGACATTTTTTTACTAGGCGAGAGATTCCTCCCCCCGCGGATAGATGTGTGTTCGTATCAATATGGGTTTGAGTCAAGGGCACTCCTTGGCAGCCTCTTGGTCAGCAATTGGCCTGTCTCTGTTTACAGCCATTCACGGTCACAGCAGCCTGGGCTTTCTGCTCTGCTTGCCTGGAGCATACAGGGCACAAAAATGGATGTTACAAGGGGGGTTCCTGTCTGGCTACATTCCACTCTTTGATCCGACACACCATGTCTCAGGATACAAGATGGCGGTGATATCAGCACTTCTTGCCTACTTTGGGGGAATCTAGACGTGCCCAATGGCCGGAATAGAAGGTTCAGGATCTAGGAATTAGCTAGGGTCTTTTCTTAGTGCTGTATATCGAATGTGCACAAAAAAGGTAGCTGCATTAACTAGGCATTGCACAATACATAGTTATGCAGAAAATGATTACAACAATTACAATGGTTAGAACAGTGGTTAAAATAGTGTTGGAAAGGAGTTAGGGAAAATTCTAGCTCTTTGGCTAACTAACTTAGCCATGAGATGTTTACATTCTTAGTTACAGCATGTTTTACCTTATACAGTCTGTTGCCACTTCCTTTGCCTCTCCTCAAAGTTATTTTGAGGATTGCGGTGGTCGCTGTCATCGAACTATGCTGGTCTCCATTGGAAGATGTCGCTCTTGTTCTACTAGTTTTGGGCTGAGAGGGACAAACTCGATTCTTAGTCTAATAGAGGAGTTAAGTAAGGTGTTCTGGTACAGCAGTAGCAGTTGGGATGAGGAAGAAGACTATGGCGAGTTGGAGTACTATGTCTTGCTTCAGCTTAGGTTTTTTCTATAGTTCAGTCTATAACTAGCAACAGCGATTGCAAGTGCTGCAACAGCAAGTGGTGTGTATATATACAAAAAGTTCATGGTGGTTTTCCGGATCCACACTAGAGCTGGGAGGGATCCATCTCACAGGAGCACTGTTCAGGGCCATTGCCTCAGTTTCTTGTAATAAAACATAAGGTTTGCCGGTCTTGGATACAATCCAAGCTTCAGTAATGGTTATTGGTGTTAGCCCAGCGTCTGCAGTGGTGTAGACTCTTTTTTTCTTTTGTAGGAGTGCAGTATGTGGGTTTGTGTTCTTACACTGGGGTGTTTGATTACCACAGTGTCTCTAGGTGGATAATTAGAATCTTTGAGTGGTACAGTGGGTTGGAGAGGTTCTCCCTGTAGGGAAGAATCCTTTACTGATCGGACTGCCCGTAGGGGTCTGCTGATTGTTTAATCTTTGCACTACAGTATCTAATTTGTTTTCTTATTTGCCATCTGTGGGCCTTTGGGTCTTCATGGATTCTCTACTTCCCCACTCCCATGGGTAGGCACGGGGGAGATGGGGACTTGCCACCGCAAGGGCTGGGTGGTTAAAGCTATTTTATTCTTCAACACTGGCCTTCTAATTCTTTAATTTAGTTCTGTTAATTAACAATCTAATTAGTCTCTGGTCTAAATATCTGGTTCGGTCTAGTGAAGTGGACACAGAGCTGGACAGATTTTTCAAACTATTCAGGATCAGTTGGTTAGCTTGGCTGGTGTCTAGGCCTTTACAGGCACTGGATATTACTGCATCTACTAGCTTGGATTCTATACAATTTCTGGGCTATGACATAAGTGTTGCTAACAGAGTTTCTAGGCCCAAACCAATCTGCGATGGTATCTGCTAAGGCCTATCATTGCCTAATTAGGCACTTGCCAATTTGATTAGCTAGTCTAGCACACAGCTGGTCTATACCAGTGTGGAACATCACTAAGGTAAGGACCAGTGACAATTGTCCTGGTTCTGGGACAGGGGTCTATTCAGGGCATAATGCACAATTGGGAGGCTTTATTTTGTCTTCAAGGTCTTGGTTAATAATATCTAAATAAAAGCAAGTTAGCAATGGCAATTGTTTAACAAATGACAGCTATGCCTTAGGGGTTACTTTTGTCTGGGCTTTAAGTGGTAAGCCCCAGTGGGAGTCAGTACGTCTAACTTCAGTGGCTTAATGTTAGCGTTTTAGCTTTTTTTCACAATATTCTATACAAACTAACTCAGAGGACTGTGCATTCTTTGTCCTCGTAGTGTTCATGTTGTTACACTAAACAAAATGATTTTGTGTGACTGAGGGGCGGCTCAAGGCCGTGTATTCTTCATTGCTATTAGTGTGTATTTGTTCTATGTATGCGACTTGAAGGAGGTTACGTTGACTAACCGTCTTCAACCTCACTTCCACATCTCGTATCTTAGCACCTGACAGACAGCACACCCTTCTATTCTCTGGATCATCTCTGGTTACAGGCCTATCTCTTCTTCTCAATAAGGAGTCCCCAATCACATAGACCAGAGAATTGCACTGTCACTAGGAAAAGGCAGGTCTATCTCTAGCTTCCTCTGGCTGCAAGTCCTTGCCATTCCTATTTTCCCTTGTAATCCTCTTTAACCCATCCTGTATCCTCCTAATGCTCATTATTGGTGTTGTCTCCATTAAGTCTTCCCCTTTATCTATGGGACTAGCCACTCTTCTCTTATTCCTTACCCTTCCATCTTCATTATCTACCTGCTGTACCCCTTCTTTGTTCTCCAGCTCCACATACCTGTTCTTGAGCTCTACTTTTCCTTCACTGACCCATCTGTTCCTCTGCCTGGTTCTGAGTCGCATGCTTCCACGGTCCATTTTCTTTGCCCAGCAGCCCCCCTCTGAGGCCCTTGATCCTGCTTCCATCTGCATGTCTAAGCTTTCCCCTTCAGCCACGTCATGCCTTTGCCCAATCATCTGCTCAAACCCCCTTCTAAACTCGACCAGAGTTTCCACCTGCATCTCCAGTCCTCGGATCTTTTCTTCCATCAGCTCTATCAGGCGGCACTTCATGCAAACAAAACTCCTTTCAGGTACCCCCTCCAGAATCATGTACATACCGTAGCTACCCCATCCAATCCTCCTCCTCGTGTTGTCTACTACTTGGGCCATGGCCACTACTGCCTCTGTTTTATCTACTTTCTCACCAAAATCTTCTCCTCCAACAGAACTCGCACTCAAAATCCCCGTTTACAGCTCTGTTTGCTTGGCTCCTGTGCCGCTGCAGCTATCTATCAGTCTCCTCTCTCCTTGTAAGCTGAAATGTCCCCGTCGTCTTAACCTCTCTCGGTAGGGGACCCGTTCCAAGCCCCTCCTGGCTTTTGTTGCCCTTTCCTGAAGCTTTTTCCAATACCGCTGTGTCTTTTTGGCGAGGAGGCGACCACGTCTGGCCGCGTATGCGTGACAGAGAATATCTTCTGACCTCTACCTCTTGGTTAAAGGATTCCTGACGTTCTGCGTGCTTTTTGGGGTGCATGTTTTGAGAGAACTGTCCACGGTGACTCCCAAGAGCTCTCCCTTGAGTGGTCCCAGCTGCATTAGTCACCATGGTTTTGTAGCTCTAGTGGGGATTGTTTTTTCCAATGTGCAGGACTTGACATTTATCAAGAGCAACTTTCCTTTGGCGTTGTGAGATCTCTTTGCGGCTCTTCCCAGTCTGCTTTGTTCTTAAGTCTCTTGAGCAGCATGGTGGAATCGCCTGTGAATGTGGCCACCTCGCTGCTCCCCCCCCCCCTTCCTCCAGATTGATCCATAGGTGAAAGGGGACTGCCCCGTGGGCAGCGCTAGTTGCCCCTGTCCATGCTGACAGCTGCCCATTTATTCCTGTCTTTTAACCAGCTCTCAATCCAGGAGAGGACCTTGCCTCTTCTGCCGTGAGAACTTCCTTGACTTGAGAGCCTTTGGTGCGAGGGACCTTGTCAAAGGCTTTGTGGAAATGGGAGTCCACTCTATCCACTGGCTCCCCCTCAAAGAAGTCAAGTGAGGCGTGCCTTGCCTTTCCAGAAAGCCTGTTGACTCTTCTCCCCCCCCCACCCCTTTCCCGCCCCCAGCAAATGGTGTTCATCTCCGTGTCTGACGATTTTCTTCTGGAGTCGAGTTTCGAGTAATTTGCCCGGTACTGACGGCTGACTTAGCATCGGTCATTGGCAGGATAGCCTCTAGAGGCCTTCTGAAAATATTGGCGTCCCATTAGCTATCTTCCAGTCTCTAGGTCCAGCGGCTGATTGGATGGGGTAGGTTAGAAAGGCCAGTGAAGAGTTGTGCGGTTTCACGTGGGAGTCCTTTCAGAAGTCTTGGGGGAATGGCATGTGGTCCCGGTGACTTGTGACGGTTAAGCTTCTCAGATTGTTCCAAAGCCGCCTCTAGTGACAGCTCAGTGTGGGATAATTGCTGGGATTTGCCCCCTAAAAAGAATGGCTCGGGTTTGGGCATCCCCAGCATCTGATCAGCTGTTTGTCAGCTCAGCGCGGCAGCCATGTAAATTTAAATGAAGCGGCGATTATTCAGATTGCGGCTTCATTTCCCTTTGCCTATCTGTCTAATCTGCATGCCTCCGTCGATGGAGGCGTGTAGTCTAGTCACAGCCTTGGAGTGCTCCTTTAGCATTTGGATGGTCAAGTGGCCCCACTGGTGGGTTTAGCAGCCTTCCTGCTTCTGCTGGACTTCAAAGAAGCTTTGGCTCTTCCTTTTGGAGTGTTGGGCTAGCTGTTCTCCTTTTGGCTTTCCTCCTGCTGCTGCTGCTGCTTCTCTTTTTACACTGAATTGGACAGGTTGTGCTCCTTTCTGTTTTCCTCACGAGGACTTCACCTGCGCTTTGTAAAGGATGCCTTTTTCTCTCTCGCTGCTGCTTTTCCTTGGTGGTGAAGGCACGGTGGCCCTTTTTTTTGGTTCTCGTCCTGTGTTTTCAGTTGCGAGGTATCCCCCAGTTTGGGCCTCTCCTCTTCTAGTGTCTTTGAAAAGTTTCCCTGCAGCTTGCAGGGGTTTTACTTTGGTGACTAGCTTTTTCTATTTGTGTTTAAGCCGGCCTCCTCCTTGTCATTTTGGTGTAGTTCCCCCTTCCTGAACTGGAATGCCGCAGTGTTTGGGCTGCTGAGGTGGTGTGTTTCCCACCCCGGGGATGTAATAAAATTGACCATGCTGGTGGTCACCACTTGGCAGAGGTCCAGATGCTGTGCTCCGCTTGGGCAGTTCTTGACTTAGTGCTCTTTGCCTTGTGGGGTCCAGGAGCGGTCGCTCCAAGAAGCAGTCCTTGAAGGTAGGAAGAAATGTTCTCTGTGCATCCTGTCCTGAGGTGACGTGTACCTAGCCAAGATGGGGATAGTTGAAATCCCCCCGACCCCCGCCCCCTCTCTTATGGAGGCTTTTATTTTGATAGCCTCGCTGATCTCCTGGTCAGGTGGTGGATAATAGATCCCTACGGCGAGCTGCTGCAGCACGGTGGTCTTGGCGCATGGGATTACTCCCCATAGAGCTTCGGTGGAACGTTTTGGTTCCTTGAAGATTTTTGACCTCATTTGATTCTGCATTTTCTTTCTGGTATCGTGCCGCTCCCCCACCGCCAGGACCCGTTGTGTCCTTCCGACACGTACCCTGTGCGCCGTGGCATTCCACCAAGTTTCCGTGATGCCTATTGGCTCGCTCGCCGCCTCGACCAGGAGGCGCGCTCTCCCGCGGCCATCTTAGTCTTATGTAGACTTGTAGCGTTGGCGTGCAAGCCCTTGAAAAATGTCACTGTCTGCCGCTTCCAGCTGCGTTGGCCCCTTCTTTCATTTGGTTATTTCTCCTCTGGTCTGAGCCGTGCTTGACCCATCCTCTCTTCCTTCCTAGAACATAGACTCTGTATGACTAGAGCCTCCCATTGTAAGAGGTGTCTGTGTGCGAGCCACGTGCTCGTCCTCGGCTTTCCGCTGGCCCTTAGTTGAAAAACAGGCCGAGACCTGTTGAATGTGAAGTGCCAGCAGCCTGGTTGCCTTTTGGTTTAGGTGGAGCCCATCCTTCCTGTATCGGCTCCGCCTTTCCCCAAAGTTTCCCCGGTTGCTAATAAATCCGAAGCCCTCCTCTCTACACCACGGTCTCCTCCCCGCCTTGAGTCTCTGAAACGGTGCCTGCCTGCCTGCCTGCCTGCGCTTGTGGAACCGGAAGCAATTGCGAGAGCTTGCCTGCCTGGAGAAGGTCCGAGAGGAGCTCGGGTAAGTGTGGCTTTTGGGAGGGAGGGGAGACGGGTGCGGGGTGAGTCTCCCTGTGTGCGTGAGTGGGGAGGAGGCAGTTTGAAAAGTGTGAATTGGGAGTGCTTTGTTCCAGGTGAGTCTTGAGGGGCTCGGCGGCAAGGTCTTGAGCCAGCAGCCTTGGAACGCCGGCCGCCAGAGGGAACGGGGTGAGCAGCGAACAGGGCGGCAGCCAAGAATGGGAGTTGGCCTGGGAAAGGTGGGCGAGGAGCTCGGGTAGGCGTGGCTTTGGGCAGGGGCGCTTTGCTAAGAAGATCAGGAGGGCCATAGTGGGTCAGAGCCAAGGTCCCTCTAGCCCGGTATCCTGTCTCGCGGAACGATCTGGTTTTTCTGTAGCCATGTTGGAAGAAGGCCTGTGATAGGCCTGAAGCAAAGCTTTCCTCCGCAGCCAGACTGAAGAGCTGCAGCCATTAGCTGTAAGGCCTAGAGTCCCATTCCATCTAAATGGTATTAAAATAGTGTCACAGCCGGTGGAGAAGGGGATTTTGTCCTAATAGCTGTCGCACTGTCACCGGATAAAGATACGGATCTCCAGATGGGTCAAGAGAACGGAAGTAACCCCATTCTGTCGGGCAAGAAACTGCTTCTCAGTAGCTGAGGCGGTGGAATCCGCACTCTCTGGTTAAGTAGCCTCACTTGTCTGTATGATCTCTGTGTGGCTTGTAACTGTTTCAGTCTGCTGTGTCTGGTTAAGTTTGTTGCTGGGTGTAAATCAATGAAATGGGGGTGGGGTATGAGTGGTTAGTTAACTCTCCTAAACTAATTGGTGAGGGTATAGCTAAGCAGCAGTCAGGTTTCATTCTAGAAAGGGATCCCCCCAAAGTAATAGAAGCAAAAGGCTGGAAGAAGAGCAGAGGGGAAACAAGGAAGAACTACTCGGCTCCGAGACCAGAGCTGCCAGGATTCTCCTGCACGACCGTGATGTGCGGCAGCTAAGATCCAGAGAGCCTGATCTTGCCTGGGCAACGGGGCAAGTCTGCCTGCCTTGATCAGGATTGGTGAGCATGATGCTGTGTGCTTAGTGTGAAAGTAGAAAGTATTATACTGTAAGAGAGATGAATTATGCTGTAATTGAATAAGTTGAGGGAATACTGTTTGTCTCTGAACAGGAAGAAGAAAAGTATGTGAATGTTGTTTGTAGGTGTGCAGATTCCAGAGTGCTAGCCAGAGTTAATAGGAAAAGGAACATTAGGAGTTGGGGAGAAAGCAATTGAGAGATGGACAGGAGATTGCTGTGTGCTTGATGTGGAAATGAAGGTACTTGACTAGCCTCGCCCCTCTTTTAATCCTGTTAATTTTGACTTTCTTTTGACTGTATAAATCAAGGGGTTTGAACCTTGTAGGGCACTCGCATTGTCTGGGTTAATTTAGCAGAGCAGCTTTGCTAAGTAAACAGAGCGGTCTGACAAATCTGTGAGTCCTGTCTGACTTTGACAATTTGGAGGTTCTACCGAGATGGCCACGGTCTTTGCTGAGGCTGAGCATCTTGCAGGATGGCGGTGGTCGCCGTCACCTGGGCATTTGGCCCGAGCGGTCCTCTGCCAGAATGGAAAGGCGCACACCACAGCGAAGTCTACGCCATCGAACCTGTTGGTTCCCGCTCTGTTCTGGTAGGGATCCCGGGATCTAACATCAGGACTCTGGTCAGGTAATTATTTCTGTTTTGTCCGGACTGAGGACTGTCTTGTCTCTGTGTCTATCCGTCTTCCCTGTGGTGTGAGTGAGTCTGGGAGCCGTCCCTGTCCGGGGACTGGCTGACCAAGGGGCTCCTGTCCCCGCGGTCTGTGGGACTGGAATCTGCACAATCGCAGCCGCACCGCACCTTGGATAAAATCCTTGGAGGGAACGCAAGGGCGATTGAGGCAGTAGCCTGTGGGCTGCTTTTGTGTTGCACTGGGCACCGCTCTGACGAACCCGAATTTCCTCCTTGCGTGATTGGTGTATGAAGCCCTCCTGTATGGGTAACTAGAGGTCCAAGCAGGGCAGTTCCCTAAAGGGACCCCGGCTCAGTTTATCTATATTAGAAAGGGTCCGGACCCCTGTAAATATCTGGGGAAATGATCTAGATTGACTGTGGGGGAATCCCAAAATTCAGTGGCCACTGTTAGGATCTTGGAACAAAGACCAAGTGGACGTCTTAAAAGACAAACTTGGCCTTCCCAAAATTCAATTGGCTAGAGGAGAGGTAGATTGCTTCATGCAGTGGTGGGACGAGACAAATCTTAGATGGACTGAATCGAAGCTGGCCTCCTCCCTTAAAAATTCTAATGATAAGGAAAAAGCTTTCTTGGAAAGCTCCTCTCCCACCACCAGACCGAGCGCTTCCCTTTACCCCATCCTCCAAGAAGACTGAGAGCAATAGAAGCAAAAGGCTGGAAGAAGAGCAGAGGGAAACAAGGAAGAGCTGGTGGAAGAACTACTCGGCTCCGAGACCAGAGCTGCCAGGATTCTCCTGCAGGACCGTGACGTGCGGCAGCTAAGATCCAGAGAGGCTGATCTTGCCTGGGCAACGGGGGAAGTCTGCCTGCCTTGATCAGGATTGGTGAGCATGAGGCTGTGTGCTTAGCATGTGCATTCTGCTTGTTTGGGACTTGTCCATAAATGGGGGGCTCTTTGGGTGGCTAAAGATGCTGCAAAACCCGCAGGAAGTTAGGTCCTGAGCCCTAGGAATTGGGTAAGGCCGGGTGTGGAAATGAACAGGGCTGCACCTTGAGCCCTAGGAAGTGGGTAAGGGGGTGTGTCCCTCCAGTGTGGAAGGGGCTAGAGAAATGTGTGCGGGTAACACTTGGGATGCCAGATGACCCAGAGGGGAATCAAGGGATGGTTGTGCTGTCCTCCGTCTGCAGGCTGTGACAGGGAGGCTAGGGACACCTGCTGGCTAATAGCCGTTGAGGGGCCTAACCTAACCACGACTGTATCCAGTTTGTGTTTGGCAGCCTGTGAAGGTCACGGTCTGGCGAGGAGGAGCTGGGCAGGTGGACTGCGCGCCGCGTGAAGGAAAAACTTGCTTTTTGTGGTGATCCTGCTCCCTCTTAATTCCCTTTGGTGACCCCTGGTTCTTGTGTGGCGGGAGCAAGCGCCTTCCTTTTCCTCCTTCACTTTTTCCTCCCAGTCCTGATTGATGGAAGAAAATGGGCAGTATTTGACCTCTAGGTGAAGGAAGACAACTTGGGTATCCTCAGGACAGATAGATGTCAGTAACTGTTTCCAGGCTCTCTGCAGGTTCCACTGTGGGGAATGGTTTGACAGTTACTTCTGAGGGAAAGGGTCATGAGGAGACCCCATTGAGCAGAAGGTAAGGGATTAGTAGTGTGGAGATGAGGTTTCTGGGATCTCCACTCCCAAGAGGAGAAGACAGGTGGTGGTGGTCAGGATCTCTCTCCTAAGAGGCCCAAAGTCCTCAGCCTGCTGTCCTCACAGGTTATCTGGAAGTGTGATGCGTACCTGGAGCTAGAATTCAGGATATGACTGAGTCTTCTGAAACTGATGAAACCTGTGGATCGCTCCCCCTTCCTACTTCTCCATGTAGGAATGAACGGTGCAGCTAAGACTGACCTTTAGTGGTTCCTGGCAGATGATGTGGTGCTAGTAAGAAGAATCAAGGAGTTTGAGGTGCAAGTGGTGGTCTCTTTCCTCCTCCTGAGCAAAGAAAAGGTCCAGGCAGGGGTTGTTGAATTTTGGACATACCTGCGTGCTTGCACAGGTGGTGTTGGAGAGAGGGCTTTGGTGTTTTGACTGTGGGATGCTGTTCCAGGCGCAAGGGTTGGCTAGGAAGAGAATGGGATCTACCTAATGGAGAGAGGGAAGAGTATATTTGCAGGCAGGTTTGCAAACCTAATAAGGAGGTCTTTAAGCTAGGCTCGTTGGGAGACGATGACCTAAGCCCTGAGGTGAGTGGGACAGTGGGAAGAAACAAGGAGGAAAGTGCAGTGGAGGAGGACCCCTGCTGGAGACTGTAGGGCAATCTGTACACCAACGCAAGAAGCCTGGGGAACAATCAGGAAGAATGATGAGTCCTGTCAATGAAACAACTATGATTTGATTGGAACAACAGAGCCGTGCTGGGATGACTGGAGTACTGTCATGGAAGGGCATAAACTGTTTAGGAAGGACAGGTGTGGGAGGGAAGGTGAAGGAGTTGCAGTGTATGCAAGAGCTGTATGAGTGCTTGAGTTCCAGTCTCTAGAGGGAGAAGTGCCTGTTGAATCTTTGGGTTAAGCTTAGAGGCAGGAGCCCCAGAGATGGTGATGTGGTGGGTGTCTACTGCAAACCAGCAGATCAGGTGGATGAAGTAGACAAGTCTGTCTTCAGACAACTAAGAAGCTTGGGGATCACAGGCCCTGGTTGGTTCCGGCAAGGGACTCGAGTTGCTTAACATTCGTTGGCAGACCAATAGAGCAGTATACGCAGACAGTCCTGGAAGAAGGTTGGGGATAACTTCCTGGTACAGGTGCTGAAGGACCCAAGCAGGGGCCGTGCACAGCTTGATCTGCTGCTCAGAGGAGGGAGGCATTAGTAGGGGAAGTGGATGTGGGTGGCAACCTGGGAAGCAGTGATCACGAGGTGGTTGCTGTCAGGATTCTGACCAAAGGAGGAAAGAAGAGCAGCGAGAGACACTCCCTGGACTTGAGAGAAGCAGACTTTGACTCCCTCTGAGAAATGAAGCTTGCAAGACGTGGAAGCTTGGACAGAGGACCATAGGAGTGTAAATGTTCGGGTGTTGAATGTCGTGGTCCAGCCATGTGGGGTCTTTGTTCAGACCTTGACTCAAGGTGTCAGATTTGCAGATGAAGGCCATTTCTGCAGCTTCTTTCCAGCTGGCTTTCAAAATTCTAATAGTAGAGTGACTCTTAGATCCATTTGTGAGTGCCCGGGCTAATTAGGTGTTCCCCAAGGGGTTTCTGTGGGTTACGGTGTGGATGGTCTGATTTGTCTCCATTAATCCTGTGTCATAAAGATTGTCCAGCTTGGCCAATGTACATGGCAGAGGGCGTTGCTGGCCCATCTCCCATCAGTGGGTGTACAGTTGTATAAATCTCTGGGCTGGTGGCTTATGTCCTCTTGAGTGAAGGAGACAGACGGTTGGGCTGCTCTGTTAAGCCGGTATGAAATGTTGGTGATGTGGTTCCTGTAACTTGAAAGTATTTACATCCCGACTCTGCTCTTGATCCCACCGTGTGGTTCCAAAGCCCGCTACTGCCTTGAAATTGCATTTGAATTCAGAATCTAGCTTAAGCTGGTAGAACCGCTGTCCTGAGGGGACAGGGCCGACGTTACTATTTGAGCTTCCCGTAAAGGTACCTCTAAATTTGATTGACAGCGCTGATGAATGGGTCGTGGCGACAAGCACCTTGTCGTGCCGGTCAAGCTGCCGTGATTAAAATGTGCTCCCGCGCTGCTCCTACGTTGCTGAGCAGAGGTAGCTGGATACATTGAATTTTCTCTTGTTTTTGCCATTGCCTTTCAGCTTCTTTGTGACCTCTGGATACTTTCAAATCGCTTTGTTTTCAAACTACCTATAAACTAGGTTTGCAGTTGGATTTTTCTAAAGGGAAATCAGAGGCCGTAACGTTAACACGAGGGAATGGGGAGTAGCAAAACTGTGCCACTTCTCTCTGTATCCTCGTTGCTTGTAAGGCACCGGTCGCTCTTTTCCCTTGGCTGATTCCTAGCTGCTACTGAATGCTACAGCCCCGTCTTGAGTGTGAAGCGATGGCTTTCCTCGGAAGGTCCACCTTCAACCGGGCTGGCGGCGCGTCATCGTAGGAGAAACCCCATTCTTCCTTGCCGACTCAGCTGCTTCTCCAGTGCCGCTGAACACCCTATCTCGATTAGACAACCAAACCTCACAGCTGTGAAAGGTATTGATTTTAAAGTCCGTCTAGTTAGTTTGTTGCAAACCCCTAATGCAGCTGGATTGAAACATTGAAATCCTGTTGTAACTGAGTGGGACAGGCACTTCAGCTCCAACCTTTTTACTTCCAAGATCACTTTTTAAATGACAGAAGAAGCCAAGATCTACCGCCCTACCCCTTCCTTGAAGCCCCACCCTGCCCTCTCTATTCTCCTCCTCTCCATCACTTGCTATCCCCAACCCTTACACTGCTGCTTTTTTTCCCCCCAATTCTTCTGTAGGAAGAGGTTTTTCCAACGTTTGGCCTGTTGAAAGTAGACCAGTGTCAGAAAAACCCCTTCTGTTGGAAGCCCCCTTATTCCTCGTAGAAAGAGGACTATAGGGGTTACCGAAAAAGCATGTATGTTCTTCCACTTTCTTTAGCGGAAGAGCGAACGCATCCCTGGAGGCGGAGGAGTTTTTCTGGGATACCTCTGCAGTCCCGGAAACACTCCTGCAGTCTAGCTGTACCCTCACTGGGTTGAGACAGGATGTGTGGACTCAGGAGTGGGAAGGGGTGAGATGCAAGCTCTGCGGGAGGGGTGGGATTTGGATGCAGGAGGAGGGGATGCTGGCTCAGGGAGGGGACTCCAGGCTGGGAAGCATTGTGGTCAGGTTGGAGGATTGGGGTGCTGAGCAAGCCCCGTGCTTGTGGATGTGAGGGTGCAGGAGTTTGGGTTGGGGGATGGGAAGGGCTCAGGACACAGATTTGTGGGGTGTGGATGGGGTAGGAGTGTTGTGGCAAAAGACTGGGGATGCGGGGGTGCAGGAGTTTGGTGATGTGAGAGGCTCAGGACGGGGTTACAGCGTATGATAGGCTCAAATCTAGGGCTTGGGGGGGGGGGTGCGCAGGAGTGTTACAATGCTGTGGACAGATGGGGGATTTGTGGCCAGGCTTCATTTTTAAATAAAATATGTCAAAGACAAAAAGCGTCAACATTGGTTTTTATTTGAGAACCGGTTTTGATTCAGGGGTCACTGAAAAGTCAGTGGGGGTCACAAGTGAGATGCCAAAAAACCCTCTTCCTATAAAGCCTCACTAATGTGGCCCCAACTGTGCTGGTGGGAGCAGGGGCCATGGTACTGGAGCAGAGGACAGGGTCAGTGGGAATGGGGGGCAGGGTGTTTGACTGGGGTAGGGAAATCCTCAGAACATGCCTCGCCCCCCACTCCCTGGAGGAGGGAAGCTCCAGCAAGAGCCTTCTCCCCTGCAAAGGAGGAAACTCCCAGGCTGTGTCTATACTGGCAAGCTTTTCCGCAAAAGCAACTATCTATCTCATGTAAGAAATCAGTGCTTCTTGCGGAAGTACTACGCTGCTCCCGTTCGGGCAAAAGGGCCGGTATAGACAGCTCAGATTTGTTTTGCGCGAAAAAGCCCTGATGGTGAAAATGGCGATTGGGGCTTCTTTGCGCAAAAGCGCGTCTAGATTGGCACCGACGCTTTTCAGCAAAAAGTGCTTTTGTGGAAAAGCATTCGCGCCAATCTAGACGCTCTATTCCGAAAATGCTTTTAACGGAAACCTTCCATTAAAAGCATTAGCAGAAAATCATGCCAGTCTGGACGTAGCCTCGGTGTGTGCTCTCCCTCCCCTCTCCCCCCCCAGAGAGAAGGGGAGCTCTGGTGCACGCTTTCCTCTGGGACTCCTACCCCTCCCTGGTTTGTCCTTGCCCTTCCTCTCTTCCCCCACCCCCAGAAACCCCAGCATGTGCCTTCCTCCGGGACTCCCTCCTCCTCTAAAGAAACAATTACCCTGGAACTGGGTTATAAACCTTGGGCCTCTCAGCCTGTGCTCCAAATTGTAAACGGACTCTGTTTTTGGAGCTGCTTGCGAGAGTGTGTGTAATGGGGTAGGGAGAACCCAAACCCTCCTGGGCCCCAAATAGTTAACAGGAGAGAAGTCAGAAGTAAAAAGCCTTCAAATGATGTTTGACAAGTACAGGCAGTCCCCGAGTTACGCAGATCCGACTTATGTCGGATCCGCAGTTGCGAACGGGGCACTTCCTCTCCCTGGTCTCGAGCAGACCAGGGAGAGGAAGCAAAGCGGCGGCGGAACGCGCGGCCAGCTGACAGCCCAGACACGTCTGGGGTGTCAGCTGGCAGCGCGTTCTGCCGCCGCTTTGCTTCCTCTCCCTGGTTCCGCCGCTCTGCTCTACTCTGCTCCCCCTCCTCCTGGTCTGCAGACCAGGGGGACGGGCAGCAAAGCAGAGCAAAGCCACGGAGCCCGAGGGCAGCAGGATAGCCACGGCGTGTCTGGGCTGTCCCGCTGCCCCCGTGCTCCGCGGCTTTGCTCCGGACGCCTGTGGTACAGCAGCTGGGGCGCTGCGGGTTGGTCCCGTAGCGCTGCTCTGGGTGCCACTGGACCAACTCAGCAGCACCCCAGCTGCTCTGCCCCAGGTGTCCCCTAGTCAGCAGCTGCTGAAAATGACCAGTGGCTGACTACAGGAAGCCCCTGCCCCGGGCTTCCTGGAATCAGCCGCTGATCAGTTTCAGCAGTAGCTGACTTGGGGATGCCTGGGGTTCTTAAGTTGAATCTGTATGTAAGTCAGAACTGGCGTCCAGATTCAGCCACTGTTGAAACTGATCAGTTTCAGCAGCGGCTGAATCTGGACGCCAGTTCCGACTTACATACAGATTCAACTTAAGAACAGGGACTGTAGGTTTATCTTGTACGTAAGTCGGGGACTGCCTGTAATCCTAATCTGAGAAAACATTACAACCTAATTTACAACCACAGGGCATACAATGGGTTTGTAGAAATGAAAGCTGAAGTGATACTCTACATTTGCATCCTAGAAAAATGTGATTAAAATCCTGGTTTTCCATTCCACTGGCACAATGTAGTGCTGAAAATGGTGCTTTTTTGTGTTAGAACCCCTCAGGATGATTCAGCCAGAGCTCCAAGATTGAAAGACTTCCCAAGCTAGGGCTACATGTTCTCCCAAACATACATTAATTTTCTAACAGGTAAAAGAAACATAACGGTTTTATGCTTATTTTTCAGCAGTTGAGATGTTCAGGAATGCACTGAAACATGATTGTAACAAAGTATATCAGGCAATATTCTGGCTTGTTGTGTCCAGCACAGTAGCCGATACCAGGAATGAAGAATTTTTGTAAAATTCCCTAATGTTCACATGCTATTATGTAGAATCGAAACTTTAACGGAAGGCAAACTGTGTCAAAATGTTAACATCAGAAGGCCTAAGAAAACAGCGTGCCACACGTGTCCTTGGTGCTAGTTTACAGAGCTGCTATTGGAAGGCCTACTCCAGCAGTAGGTGGCACTGCTAATTCTAGTTCTTTATATTGCTGACTTTGGTCTGAGATCACAGCCAGGGCTACTGTATGGCATTAGGACGTTAACCCACAATCCCTGCAGGTTCAGTGACTAATTAGGATCCATCCCGTGCTGTCCTGAACCGATCAGGAACAGGACATTTTTTGTGGGAAAGGGTAAGCCCTACCAGGGTTTGACAACCAGCTGCTCTGGTACAAACACTGATGTCAATCATGCAGCATTAATAGTACGCCAATGGCTTTCTAAGTCAGACAGGCCTGGGTTACAAAGCGACCTTCTTCATTACCCACGGGACCCCCTTTCAGTGCCACAGAAAACAAGGGCTGAGAGCGGTAGCCATGTTAGTCTGGAACTAAATAAACTTCAACCACACTGGTCCTGTGGCACCCTAGAGACTCTCAAATATATAAACACTAGCACGAACTTGCCTGGGTACAACCCTCTTCTTTGGCTGACCACTATGTACCCAGAAACCAAGCTGCTGATTACCATAGTCCAGGGGTGGGCAAAAGCCTCGCAGAGGGGCCCCATCTAGCTAGCCCAAGCCCTTTGGCCAGCCCGTGAGGCAGTTGCAGGCCCCAGCCCCTCGCGCAGGGATGGGCGATCTAAGGCAGGTGAGCCAATTTTCAGCAGCCTGGGGGAAAGAAGCTCAGCCCTCTCCCCTGTGCAGCAGCTGGAGAGGGCTCCTTCCTCCCTGCAGCAGGTTAGGCTGCGGTGGGAGGAAGCAGGGCTGGGGGCTGATGCTCCTCAGCAGGCACCAGAGGTGTCAGTGCTGGACGGGACCTGCACCTGACTGTGTGGCTGCTGGGGCAACAGGCCCTCTCTCCACGTTGGCTGGTACAGCGTGGTTGCAGCTGTTGCTACAAGGAGGAACCAAGTCAGGTAAGGCCTCCCCCTTATGCACAGATCCCTCCCCCCCCCCAATCCTTTCTCTCCCCCCTGAGGCCCAGCACCCCCTTCTCCTGGCCAGGCACTGCACCCACCCTTGTTCCTCCTCCCAGCCTTTTGCACCCCACCTCCCTCCCAGATCCTGCACTCCAGCCCTGTCCTACTTGCTTGCAGCCCCGTCTTATGCACTGTGCCCCTCGCTGATGTCCCTACCGCAAAGCCTAAGGGGGGGGTCCATAAAAATCCACTAACTCTGGAACCCTAGAAAAGTCTGGTCTATGGGTAGCTCTGAACATCAGTTCTCCCTCCTCCCCTCTTAAGGCTGGGGCACCAGAGGGCTGAGGTGTCTCAGTCAGGGTCACATCAGTGAGCGCTGGGGTTTTTGGAGTAGTTTTGTGCTTCTCGCTTGTGTGGCCCCCGACTGATTTTTCTGTGGCTCAGTGACCGCTGGCCCAAAAAGAGTTCCCTATCCTTGCCCTAAATAAAGGAAACATTGAAATCTTTTGTGTTGGACACCATATTTTACTTATTTAAAATGAAGTTTGATTAAACTAAACAAGAGGAAGTTAAAATGCTTCATCTGTTTCATGATTTGAATTGAACCCTTCTGTCTAGCTGCAGTTCTGGTGCTCAGCACCCTGCCTGCTCAAAGCTTCGGAAGATGTCAGCCTGCTTTGTGCCGATGTTACTCGCCCTGATTCACACTTCAATGCAAGACCAGCCGTGCTAGACGGCACTGAAATCTTATACAACTGTCACGAAGCCTGAATCATCCAAGGCCCTTTGATTTTAGCAAAGAGATTTCCTGTGTATTTGCATGTTCATGAGATTTGGCGTTCCTATGGGTTAGGTATGGGCTCTTCAGCTTTGGTGAACAGCTCTAGCGCTGCCAATCAAAATCTCCTCTTTATTGGGGAAAAAGATTACCACCGTTTCCTCAATAAAGGTCCCCTTTTCTCTCCCCGGCTGCCTCTTTCCCACAAAAGGTAATGATGTGATACTACTGTTCAGAAGCAGACACAAACTAGTAGCGAGGGCGCTCGCTTGCTTAATGTTCACTCCCAAGTTGTTGGGTCTTTTCTTCTTCTTTTCTAATTGGACGTGTAGCTGAATCCCCAATATCCTCCGAACTGATGGCTTCCACAATTGTCAGGTGGTCGGGTGGGGCGCATGACACCTGTGTATTTGGAAACTCCAACATCTTCCAGAAGCTGGACGCTGGCACGTTCTTCCCCCGGTGTGACTTTGGGGTTGGGAATAGGCAGATGCCGCTGTGCATCATGGGGGATGGGGCCTGCCCTCTCCCCATACGCGGGCTAACTGGACCCCATTCAATGTCCAAATCCAGGTGGAGCGCACCTTCGGGTGCCTCCACGATGTTGTGGAGAGGAAGGGGGAGGGAGGCGGATACTGGCTGCAAAGGGAGGGTCTTGGAGTAGCTGTGGACATCGGCCGGAGCCATGAGTTGAGGGTGCCCATCCAGGATGCCCAGAGGGAGAGTTTCTCTTAAGGATCCCAGTAACTTTCCCCAGAGCCTCCCTGCTAGGGGCCTGGGCCTTGCTCCACTATCCCTTCCCCCCTTCCCTGCAGGCTCAATAAACACACCTGTTTTGAGTTGAAGGAACCAAACACTGTATTTTTCTTTGAATGAAATAAACTGAGGGAGGGAAGGAGGGAGGGCTGAGAACCTGTTACTGTTAAGTTGTTCTATTTGTTCCAACACCTCTAGTGACACTTCAATCCGGGACACTTCCTCAGATTCATCACTCACAAAGGACGGTGCAGGTTTGGGAATCTCCCAAACGTCCTCAGGCCTGAAGACTGAAGCAAAGAAATCATTTAGTCTCTCCGCAATGGCTTTATCGTTCTCGATAGCTCCTTTTGTATCTCGATGGGCTGGGAGCCCCACTGGTTTTTTTAGCAGGCGTCCTGCTTCTAATGTACTTTTACTTTTTTAATTTTTGGCTAGCTGTTCCTCTCTCTTTTTTGATTTTTCTTATTACATTTTTACAGTCAAGTTGGCAGTGTTCATGTTCCTTTCTATTTACCTCACTAGGATTAGACTTCCACTTTTTAAAAGATGCCTTTTTATCTCTCACTGCTTCTTTTACGTGGTTGTTAAGCCACCATGTCTCTTTTTTAGTTCTCTTACCCCAAATTTAAAAAAAATAGGATGCATTTATGTTGGGCCTCCATTCTGGTGTCTTTGAAAAGTTTCCATGCAGCTTGCAGGGATTTTACTCTAGTCACTGTACCTTTTAATTTCTGATGAACTAACCTCCTCCTTTTTGTGTAATTCCCTTTTTTTTAAATTAAATGCGAGTGTGTTGGACTGCTGAGGTGCTCTTCCCACCACAGGAACGTTAAATGTTATTCTATTATGGTCACTGTAAGGCTGTGTCTACGCTGCACCAATCTTCCGGAAAAGGGATGCAGAAGAGAAGTCAGAATTGCAAAGGCAGCGGGGATTTAAATTTTCCCCGCTCCATTTGCATGAACATGGCTGCTGCTTTTTTCCGGCTTGGCTCGGGGCTTTGCTGGTAAAAAAGCGCCAGTCTAGACGGGGATCTTTTGGAAAATAAAGCCTTTACCGAAAGGTCCCTTATTCCTGGTTTTAAGCAGAAAAAGTCAAAATTAAAAATTCAGGCAGGAAATCCGAACACGAAAGACAAATAGAGGCATTTTTCCCCCTCCACTCGTAGGATATGCAGAAGTTTGGCAATTTGGATGGGTTATCTATTCCTATTTGGTTATAGGTTCCATTACCCCTGGAATATAGCAACTTGGCTTTTTTCAGTCAGAGATGAGAAGGGCACACCCACACCCATAGGGTGGGAATATTTTCTATTCTTCAGCCCCGTGGTGAGGTGTTGGGGGTGAGGGGCTTTGGTACCAGCACGGGCTCCCCAATGCTGTGGGAGGGGGAAACCCTGAGCATTGGGGGCTGGATCTAGGCAAGTGAGGGGCTGCATCTGGACCCTGAGGTTACCCACCCTGCCTAAGTGCTTCCCCAAATGTCCAGATGAACTTTTCTGGGCCCAGGGGTATTAATAGATTTTGTGGTACTCTAGGCTCTGGGGTGTGGCAAAAAATAAGGGGTTCAGTGTGCTGTAGGTTGCCATTGGGGAGCAGGCTGGAGTGGGGTGTGGGGTCTAGGTAAGATGTAAGTGTAACTCACACACATAGGCTAAGTCTAGACTGGCATGATTTTGCGGAAATACTTTTAACGGAAAAGCTTTTCCGCAAAAGAGCATCTAGATTGGCAAGGATGCTTTTGCGCAAAAGCATCCGGGGCCAGTCTAGACGCGATTTTGCACAAGAAAGCCCCGATCGCCATTTTAGCCATCGGGCCTTTTTGCGCAAAACAATTCTTCCCTGTCTACACTGGCCCTCTTGAGCAAGCATTCTTGCACAAGAGGGCTTTTTCCCTAGCGGGAGCGTGAAAGTATTTGCGCAAGAAGCACTGATTTTGTATATTACAAAGTCAGTGCTATTGCGCAAATTCAAGCGGCCAGGGTAGACAGCTGGCAAGTTGTTACACCCAAGGAGTAACATAAGAACGGCCGTACTGGGTCAGACCAAAGGTCCGTCTAGCCCAGTATCCTGTCTACCGCCAGTGGCCAGCACCAGGTGCCCCAGAGAGGGTGGACCGAAGACAGCGATCAAGCGATTTGTCTCCGGCCATCCCTCTCCAGCCTCTGACAAACAGAGGCCAAGGACACCATTTTATCCCCTGGCTAATAGCCTTTTATGGACCTAACCTCCATGAATTTCTCCAGCTTCTCTTTAAACTCTATTCTAGTCCTAGCCTTCACAGCCTCCTCTGGCACAGTCCACTCAGTCATCATAGAGGCATACAATAAAGTCCTTAAAGCCTGACGCCAGCCCAGTGAAAGCAAGCCTCGTGCCCTCGGAGTAGTGATTCTCAGTCTAGATGCAGCTCTTTCTTTATTATGTGGCTGCATCCACGCTACCCTGAGGAAGTCGTACGGGTTGCAAGCAGCCCACGGCCGCTGGGTTAAGAAACACTGCCTTAGGGTGCATCTACCCGGCAGCGTTATTTCGGAATAAATTCAAAATAACGGACGGCTTCTTCTGACTTCTGTAAACCTCGTTCCACGAAGAAGAGCGCCTATTCCAAAATAGCTATTTCGGAATAGCAGTAGTGTAGATGCTCCACCGCTGCTATTTCGAAATAGCTGCACCCCAGGGCCATTCACAGTAATTACTCCCCAGTGCCACCTGGAGCTCTCAATCGAGGTAGCGCGTCCACGTTAGGGAAGCCGGCCTCGGACTCATTTTGAGGCTTCCCTGTAGCGTAGACGTGCTATTTCGAAATAAACTATTTTGGAGTATTTCTGCCCGAATAGCTATTTTGAAAGAAGCATTCGGTGCAGATGTAGCCCTAGTGCGGTTCACTGTCCCGTGTAGTGATACTTAGACCGCTTACAGGGAACGAGAAGAAGGGATGAGCTCTGTAGCCTAAGCTGAGCAGCAGCTGGCTCTATAGCTCAACTTGGAGCAGCTCCTGCCATAAGCTCTAATGGTGCCAGGTGCCAAACTCTCCGTGGGCAGTTCTGAGTGGTGGTTCCTCTGGACACTTAGGAAGCGTCTACGGTAACAGAAGGTGTTTTTCTGTCAGTGTAATGGAATCACTCTTTAAGAGGTGGTGCTTGGTCAACAGAAGAATTCTTCTACTGACCTAACTTTGACCACAGCAGGTGTTAGATTGACCAAATACGTGGCAGAGGACATCAAATGTTTCACAGCCCTTAGCAATGTAGCTATTTTGATCTAAGACTTAGGTGTAGACTAGCCTTAAAGCTCACCTACTGCAAAATAAATATCCACAGAGAGATTTGCATCCACATTTTAGAAATGTGCAAATCCAAACCATCTGGTATCGGTGTGTAGCCGGTCGGAGAGATGAGCCCACAACACATGCTCCCACAAACTGCCCGTCTTTCGTGGCTTTTTTTGACAGAACTTTTGAATCCACAAGAGTATTTAAAAACCAGTTACATTAATGAGGAGCTGAAACAAAAAACAGGACGGTGTAGCACGCTGAAGACTAACAAGATGGTTTAATAGGATGAGCTTTCGTGGGCCAGACCCACTTCCTCAGATTAAACCATCTTGTCAGTCTTTAAAGTGCTACACAGTCCTGTGTTTTGTTTCAGCTGCACCAGACTAACGCAGCTACGGCTACACTACAAAGTTAATTCTAACTAACAGCCGTTAGTTCGAATTAACTTTAATAGGCGCTACACATACAAACCGCTAGTTCGAACTTAATTCGAACTAGCGGAGCTCTTAATTCGAACTAGGTAAACCTCATTCTACGAGGACTAACGCCTAGTTTGAAATAAGTAGTTCGAATTAAGGGCTGTGTAGCCACTTAATTCGAACTGGTGGGAGGCTAGCCCTCCCCAGCTTTCCCTGGTGGCCACTCTGGGCACCAGCAGGGAAACTCTTCTGCCTTACTCCTGGCCCCGGAGCCCTTAAAGGGGCACGGTCTGGCTACGTTGCCAGTGCCAGGTACAAACCTGGCACGGCACGAGCCAGCCACCCGCTGCCACCCAGCCCTCCGCCTCTTCCCGGGACCAGGCTGGCGGCTCCCAGGAGCCTGCCCAGGGCCGCAAGAGGTGGGCGCCCGCCTGGTCTAGTGCGGAGATTGTGGACCTCATCCAGGTTTGGGGGGAGGCCTCCAATGTCCACAACCTCCACACTAGGCACAGGAAAGTGGCCGTCTAGGGCACGATAGCTGCCAGCCTGGACACCAAAGGCCACATGCAAAGCCAGGTACAGGTTTGCATGAAAATCAAGGTGGTCCAGTGAGACCCCTGACCTTGAGCTTAGAACATAAGAATGGCCGTACTGGGTCAGACCAAAGGTCCATCTAGCCCAGGAGCCTGTCTGCCGACAGTGTTCAACGCTAGATACCCTGGAGAGGATGGACCGAAGACAATGATCAAACCATTTGTCTCGTGCCATCCATCTCCAGCCTTCCACAAACAGAGGCCAGGGACACCATTTCTACCCCCTGGCTAATACCACTCCATGGACCCAACCTCCATGACTTTATCTAACTTCTCTTTAAACTCTGTTCTAGTTCTAGCCTTCACAGCCTCCTGTGGCAAGGAGTTCCACAGGTTGACTATTTGCTTTGTGAAGAACTTTCTTTTATTAGTTTGAAGCCTGCTACCCATTAATTTCATTTGGTGTCCTCTAGTCCTTATATTATGGGAACTAATGAAGAACTTTGCTTTATGCACCGTCTCCACACCGCTTATGATTTTATAGACCTCTATCATATCCCCCCCCCCCCGTCTCCTCTTTTCTAAGCTGAAAAGTCCCAGGCTCTTTAGCCTCTCTTCATATGGGACCTGTTCCAAACCCCTGGCCATTTTAGTTGCCCTTTTTGGAACCATTTCCAAGGCCAAAACATATTTTCTGGGGTGAGATCACATCTGTACACAGTACTGAAGATACGATGTACCATAGTTTGATACTTCCCCTCCTGCTTCTTCCCCTGGCTTCCCCCTTCCAGCTCCCTCCTCCCAGGTTTCCCCCTCCCCTCTCCCACCTCGTTTTCCCATCTCCCCAGAGGCTAATCCCCCCCCCTCCAGTTTTGTTAAAGAGAGTTTCTATTTTTGAACACACGTGTCCTTTATTTTGTACATCAGGAAGGGGTAAGTGGAAGGAGGTGAGGGAGGACTGGGGTACGAGCCCCCGATGGGGAGGACTGGGGTGGCTCTGCAGGCTCCTCAGGGTGGAACCTCTCCTGCAGCCCCCTGATTGACCCTCCCGGATGGCAGCCTGCGGCAAGTGCAGCCGGGCTGATGGCCGAGTGCTGTGATGTGCCAAGTGTGGGCACTCAGGGCACTCCAAGTCAGGACTGCTTTGCTGTCCCTCATCAAGGAAGACAAGCAAGCGGGGAACCCTGAGAATTGTCTGTCCGGGGTGGGGGTCGGGTCCCTTTAAGCACAGCCCTCGGCTAGCCTGAGACAGCAGCTCCACACTCTAAGTCCTAACCTGATGCCCTGCCGGCACTGCTTCCGGCCAGCCTTAACTTCGGTTCAGGGTCCACTCAATGTGGACATGCTAGTTTGAATTAGTTTTTAGGTCTAGATGCTCTAGTTCGAATTAAGTTAGTTCGAGTTAGTGGCGTAGTGTAGACATACCCTTAACGAGGAGGGAGCTCTTCCCTATTCATTCGGCAGTCAGAGGCTTCCCGTCATTTGCTGGAGACTGTAAAAGATTCTGCCCTTCACGTGGGTGGCTGAGGGGAGTCTTTCTGCCCTTACTTGCCTGTCTGTGGGCCAGGCAGCATCCAGTAAGTGGTCTGAGCTCAGGCATCTTGTTTTACCTCCCCCCGGCCCAGAGACCCTATACGTAGCAGTTACCTGCTGAGTTTCAAAGTCATTAATTGCCGTCACAGCCGGCGGTGGGAAATGCTGCGTGGAACCCGGGGTCAGCTGCGGACTCCCCAGCCGATCCCGGGTTCCGGGGAAAGGCCGTTGGGAGCCCGGGATCAGCTGGGCAACAAGAGCAAGGGGAGCAAACGTGGGTTATGCTCCCCTTCTGGCTCAGATTTTTTTTTTTCCATCTCCATCCGTAGTGGAAAGTAAAAGGGAGGTCCCGCCGACGACAGGGTCGAGGGGAGTATTCTGAATCATTCCTCCCGGCCAGAGAAATAGTCTGTGTCCGTATCACGTTTGTTCTCTTGTCGTTGTGTTTTTAGCGGCGATTTTATGACAGAAAGTGGAAAAAGCAAAATGCCCATTTGTAAGCCACACTGGGTGCATTTGAATCTAGGCCCTGAGAAGCTTAGGACAGGAGCATCTACAACTTGAGCTACAGAGCCAACCACGGCTCAGGCTAGGCCAGGGACGGGCAAAAGCCTCTCCGGCCCGCAAGGCCTTGCAGGCCCCGCTAAGGCAGGGGTGCTGGTTTTCAGGAGCACGGGGGAGGAAGCTCAGCCCTGCCCCGCCCCGCCTCTCCTGCGCAGCAGCTGGAGAGCGCTCTCCTCCTTGCTGCAGCTTAGACTGCGGTGGGAGGGAGCAGCGCTGGGGCTGGAGCTCCTCAGCAGTCTGGGGCTGCGTACCTGTGGCAGCCCCGAACCGTGTGGCCGCAGCAGGGGACCTCTGGCCTCTAGGGCGGGCCCCGGATCACGTGGCCGCGGCACTGGCGCCTCTGGGGCCGGTCCCAAACTGGGTGGCCATGGCAGCTCCAGCCTCCAGGGCCGGTCCCTGGACTGCCAGGGCAGCAGGACTTCCCTCTGGGGCGACTGGGACAGAGGGCACCAAGTCATTTTAGGTCCCCCACCCGTGCACTGACCCCCTCCAGGATCCAGCACCCCCGGTTTGCTCAGATACCCTTCCTTGTTCCTGCACCCTCTCTCCTGGCCAGACACCGCAACCTCCCTTGTTCCTGCTCCCTCCATCTGGCCAGACTCCCTACTCCCAGCCTGCTTCTGCACCCCACTTCCCTCCCAGATACTGCGCCCCTTCCCTATCCTACCTGCTTGGAGCCCTGTCTCGTGCACTGACCCCCTCAGTTTTGTTCCTACCCCAGAGCCTACGGGGGTCCATAAAATCCACTAACTGCAGGACCCCAGAGAAGTAAATCTCATCTATGGGAAGCCTTGAACCTCAGACCTCCTCTTCCCTTCCCGCCACTCCTTGAGGGTGCAGCACCAGAGGAGTGAAGTGTCTGTCGGGGCCACATCAGTGAGCAGGGGGGGTTCTGGAGGAGGTTTGCTCTTCTCACCTGTGTGGTCCCCAACTCATTTTTCTGTGGGTCAGTGACCTCCGACCCAAAAAGGGTTCACCGCCCTTGCCCTAAATAAAGAAAACACTGAAACCTTTTGTGTGGGACATATTATTTTACTTTGCTGAAAAGGAAGTTTGATAAACTAACAGGAGAATGTTAAAATGCTTCATCTGTTTCATGATTTCCATCAAACCATTCTGACTAGCTGCAGCTGGTTTAGAAAATAAAGTCACCGGCCCCAGCCTGCCCTGCCCTCCCCTCCCCTCCCCGCTTCTTCCCCCGGCACACGGCTCCGTGAATAAGCGAAATCTAAGAACCCCTCTTCTGAGAGGTTGCCGGCCCCTGCACTGAAAGGGAAGAGCTGCACCTTTCATTTATGTATTAGTGAAGCTGCTGGAAGAAGGACTGTTATTGACTTTAAAAAGTATCACCGGCCCCCTCCTCTGCTCCTGGTTCTTTCCATCGGCCAGAAGTCAGGGGGCAGGGATTCCAGGCCAAGCAAAGTTCCCAGCAGGATAGGTCTGAACCCCGCCCCTTCCGTGCTGGCCCGCAGCCTCTTCTGAAATTTGTAACGTGGCCCCCTCCCAAAATTCGTGCCCACCCCTGGCTCAGACCACTGACCGGGGGAGAGAAGAATGACCGAGCTCTACCCCTAAGTGCCACTGCAAGCGGCAGTGAACCGCACCCACTAAGGACACTTCCCCTAGCTGAGCAAGGGCATCCTGAGTATGAGACCCCAGAGGAGCCCCCACTTGAAACTGGACAGATTTGAAGCAGGGACCCCGGCGCTTAGAGCAGGCGCCTCTAGCACTCGGGCTAAAGCCAGCTGGGCTCACGTTAGCCTGTAGAGCTCACCTGTTCTCATCTCGGGCCCTAAGGGTCTGAGTCACCCCGTGGGCCAGGGAACCACGCGAGGCGTGTGGGATACACGAGGACCCAGGAGCGGGCTCGGGGGGGCGGAGATTCAGGGTCCGGGTGGGACAGAGGGGACTGGAGCACGGTGAAGGGGGCAGTCTGGGCAGGAAGGGGGGCGCCAGAGGGGGCTGGAGGTGCAGGTGCAGGGCCTGGGAGGGGACGAGTCTGGGGGTCTGGCCAGGACGGGGCGGGGGCGAATGACCCGCGACGCCTCTCGGAGGTGCGGAAATGGCGCAATATTAGGGCTGGAAACGCCGGCTCCATTGTAAGCGAGTAACTGGGCAAAACCCTCCCGGCTACACAATGACACGCTCCGCAGATCGCTCCGCTTCGTCCCGCAGAGCCCGCGGCGCGTCCGGCTCCCCTGGAGCAGGGTCGGGAGCTGGGAGGCTGGTGCGCGCTGCGAGCCCCTGAAAAGCGCAACCGGCTCCAAGCGCGGGACCCGCCCGCACCCCGGGCGCTCTGCGGGCTCTGCGGTCCGAGCTTTACGCTGCACAACCCGCAGCCCGGGACCCGGCCACTGAGCCCAAAGCCCCGCCCCGCCCCGCACCGCAAGACGCACCGGGGCTCCGGCCAGGCGGGGCCGAGGGGCGACAAGGCTCGGAGCCCCCCCCGCACGGCGGAGCAGCAAGGCCGAGTCCCCTCGTTGCGGGGCGAGGGGGATGTGGGCGGGGCAGGCGAGGGGCCGGTGGCAGCTGGAGCGGGGGCTTCCCGCCAGGCAGCGCTGCCCGGCTCTCTGGTCCCAGCTCTCAGCGCAGCTCTTGGCTTGGACTTTCTCTCCGCTCCGTTCTGTGCAGGGATGGAGCGATGCGCAGGAAGCCGGGGAGCTGGGGGGGGGGCTCGGTGCGTCTCCCCCCGGCCGCCCGCAGGCTCTGGCTGCAGCAGGCGCTGGGAGCGGAGCAGCGGGAAGGGGGCTCACTAGCCCGCGCGGCTGGGTATTACTGGGTGCTCCGCCCGCGAGAACGCGGCGCTGGGAGCGGCCAGGAGAAGGGAGCCAGCGCCAGGGGGGCAGAGAGACTCGCCAGCAGCCGCCCTGCTCCTGCCCTCGGCGCTTCGGCGCGGTAGCCACGAAACAGCAGCAGCAGGGCAGGGGCGGGCGCGGCCCGGACTCGTGCGAGGACCAGAGGGCGCAGCGGGGAGGGGGCGCAAGGTCCGAGCCCAGCGCGGGCCGGGGGCGGGAGGGCGAATCAGCGACTCAGCGGCAGCGGAGAAGCCAAAGCCGGGCCCTGCCGTGAAGCCCCGTGTCCGCCCCTTCGCCCCCGTTTGCACCTGTAGCCCGGCCCGGGGAAGGGGGCGGCAGCAACGCCCCGTGGCGCGGGCAGAGGCTGCAGCGGGGCTGCCGAGCGCGCTCGGGGCGTCTCGCGGGGCGTGTCCCGGCCCCCGCTCTCCCCGGCCGGGGCTGCACCGGCCTCCTGCAGCCGCTTCGCTCCCCGGGCCACTGTCACCCCCCCGCGTGCAGCGCCCGGGACACGCGCTCGGCAGCAACTCGCCCTGAGCCGCGCGAGGAGACCCCCGGGCCCTCCCCAGTCCCCCGCCCGGCTTCGACCGCGGCTCCCTCACCGCGCAGGCGCGAGACACGCCCCACCCGCCGAAAAGGGCGGGGCGAGGTAATTGGAAGCACGTGTTTCCCTCCCCCCCCCGCACTTCGCGGCGAGATGGTATCGCCCAGCGCTGAGCGTATAAAAAGGCCCGCTCCGGGGCGTGTCCTTTCACTCATGGCCGCGCGGGCGGCCTGGCGAGGTGCGGGAGGGGCACGAGGCGTCTCGCTGGCCCGGGAGCAGGTTTGTCCCTCGGTCTCGCCCTGTCCGTGCGGCGCGGGCTCTGGCAGCGGCGGGGCCTTTCCAGAAACGGCTTCGTGCCTCCTGCTCGCGGGCGGGCTCAGCGCGTCTCTGCCGCCGGCCGGGTCTGGCCGCGAGCCCGGAGCTCCGGCCCCGGGAACCGAGGCGCTCGGGGCGGGGGAGCTGCCGGGAGCGGGCTGGGCTCCGGGGAGGACTTTGAGCTGGGTCGTCTTGTGAAGCCGGAAGCTTCCAATCAAAGGCTGCCAGAGAGGAGCTTGAGGGCCTCGCCCAGAGGAGAGCTCGCCTGGGAAATCTCCACCGGCTGGTGAGTGGGGCTTTTAAGGGGCCCTGCTACCAGCTGGCTGGCCTAAGGATCCACTTGCTTCGCTGCTGCCGGTGGTTGGGAATGTTTGCCGAGGGTAACCTGGGAGTGCTTTCTTGCAGGTGGTTCTCCAGGGCTCACTGGACTGGAGGCGAGGGTTTAGCCGGGCCTCCTTGGAGCTGGCAGCCCGAGGCAACCGAGTACGCAGCCAACTGTGGAACTTGGCTCGGGGCAGCGCCAATTGGAGCTCGGTAAGTGTGGCTTTTGGGGGGGTCTCTTCTGTGAGCTAGTTGGGCGAAGTGTCCAAATGTCTGTCCACATCTCTCACTGGTGCTGGTTGCTGGGAGCCTTTGCTAGGGTGCCTTGGGAGTGCTTCTTTGCAGGCGGTCCAACAGGAGTCATTGGATTGGAAGCAAAGTTCTGAGAGGAGCTTGGGTAAGTGCCTTTTTCAGTGGCCATGCTCCCAGCTGGTTGGGCTAATATCTAACTATCTGTCCACCTTGTTCACTGCTATTGATTGCAGGGAGTGTTGGAAGAAGGAAAAGTGAGGGTGTTCTGTTGCAGCTGAAGCTGCAGAGGTCATTGGACTGGAGTTGAGGCTTTGAGCCGGGTGTCGTTCTTGCGTCTGGCACCCTTACCCGAAAGGACAACAGAGCAAATAGCCAGCTTGCCTGCGAAAGGTCCAAGATGAGCTTGGTAAGTGTGGGTTTTCGGGGGCCACTACTGTGAGCTGGTCGGGCTCAGAAGGTGTTGGAGTGTCTGGTCACATCCTCCACTGGTGCTGGTTGCCGGGAACCTTTGATAGGGTGCCTTGGGAGTGTTTTCTTGCAGGTGGTCCTACAGGGCTCGTTGGATTGGAGCTGGCAGCCAGAGGGAAGGGTGTAAGAAGCCAAGAGAGGCATCCATCCGCCTGGGAAAGGTTCAGTAGGAGCTTGGTAAGTGGCTTTTGGGCAGCTGTGCTGTGGGCTGGTTGAGCTAAGTATCCAAGTTTCGGTCTATATGCTTCACTGGTGCTGGTGGTCGGGAGTGTTTCGTTGCAGGTTGTTGTTTAGGGGGATAGATTGGAGGCAGGCTTTGAGCCGGGCGTACTCCTTGCATCTGGCACCCTGACATGAAAGGCAGCTAAAGGACATTGGAGTGAAGAACCAACAGGGGAGTTTGCTGGAAATGTCTGAGAGGATCGGGGGTAAGCGTGCCTTTGGGGGGCCTGTACTGTGAGCTGGTTGGGCTAAGTACTGCATCTCCTTGTCTGTACATGTTTCTTACTGCTCTGTTCTAGGTTGTCACACTGGGTCCTTGGGCTGAACTTCGGTTTCAGCTGGGCATCCTTTTGGAAGCTAGCAGCTGCAGGCCACAGGGGGAGCTGGTCTGGGAAAGGCCCAAGAGGAGCTTGGTACGTATTAGTTGGGCTGTGAGATGGTTGGGCTACCTATCCAGGTGTGTTGGCACATGCTTCACTGGTGCTGGTTGCACTTGAATAGGGTGATCTGGGAGTGCTTTGTTGCAGGTCATCCTGCAGGGATTCCGGCAGTCCCACAGGGGTTCATTGGATTCGTGGCAAGGCTTATAGCCCGGCCACCCTTAGACGAAAGGCAGCTTAAGGACAACTGCCTGAATAGTCAACAACAGCCTTGGTGTCGGCAAGGTCCAATAGGAGCTCGGTAAGTGTGGCTTTTGGGGGCGTACATATAAAATGTTTGTGCACATCCATGACTGGCGCTGGTGGCTGGGAGCGTTTGCAGAGGGTGAATTGGACGTGCTTTGTTGCAGGTGCTCCTACAAGGGCTCGTTGGATTGGCCGCAAGCCTTTGAGCGGTACGAGTCGAGCCGGGTTTCGTTCTTCAGTCTGGCACCTTACACCAACGGCTGCCAGAGGGCGGTTTCCTGACAAATGTCCAAGAGGAGCTTGGTAAGTGTTGGGGGTAGGGAGGAGTGGAAAGGGCTGGGCTACATACCTAAGGGTCTGTTCACATGCTTTGCTCTGCTGGGACTGTTTGAATAGGGTAAATTGTGAGGGCTCTGTTGCAGGTGGTCTTACAGTGGTTCTTTGCATTGGGGGCAAGCCTTGGAGATGAGCCTCAGTTCAGGAGCTGGGAGCCACGGGCAACAGCAAGCAGATGGAGGCAAGCTTGCCTGGGAAATGTCCTCTAGCTCGGTAAGTGTGGTTTTGTGGGATGGTGTTGTGAGCTGGTTGGGCTGAGTGTTGGAGTGTCGGTACACGTGCTTCACTGGTGCTGGTTTGTGGGAGTCTTTGGAAGGGTGAGTTGCAAGTGCTTTGTTCCAGGTCATCTTGCCTGGGTCATTGGATTGGTGGCAGGCTTTTGAGCCGGGTGTCCTTTTTGGAGCTGGCACAGAAAAGGTCCAGTAGGATGTCAGGTAAGTGTGGCTCTTGCGGGGAGGGGAGCTGTGCTGAGAGTTGGACTAAATAGCCGAGTGTCCCCATCTGTCACTGGTTCTGGTTGCTGAGTGTTTGACTAGGGTGCAGCGAGTGCTTTTTTCACAGGTCGTCCAACAGGGGACTTTGGATTTGGAGGCAAGGATTTGAACCAGACATTCTTCCACGAAGGGCAGCTAAAGGACATTGGCGTGAATAGCCAACAGAGGAGCTTGGTAAGTGTGGCTTTCGGGGGACCTCTATTGTGAGCTGGTTGAGCTAAGAAGGTATTCGAGTGTCGGTTCACATCCTTCACTGGTGCTGGTTGCTGGTAGTCTTTGAATAGGGTGTATTGGGAGTGCTTTTTTGCAGGATGTCCAACAGGAGTCTTTAAATTAGCGGCAAGTCTTGGAGCCGGGCATTCTTCTCGTGTCTCTTGGCCAGAGGTAAGTAGCCAACAGGTGAGGTTGCCTAGAAAAGGACCAAGAGGAGGTGGTGTAAGCGTGTTGGACTACATATCCAAGTGCCCGTTGTCCGCCTTGTTCACTGGTATTGGTTGCACGGGTAGTTGGAAGAGGGTAAATGTGGAGTGCTTTGTTGCAGGTGAGGTCATTGGATCGGAGGCAAGCATTGAGCTGAGCCTTCTTGGAGCTGGCAGCCAGATGGAACGGAATAAGAAGCCAACAGGCATCTGCCTGGGAAAGGTCCAATAGGAGCTCGGTAAGCGTGGCTTTTGGGGGTGTGCACGTGCATCGCTGGTGCTGGTGGCTGGGAGTGTGTGGAGAGGGTGAATCGGGCGTGCTTTGTTGCAGGTGGCCCTACGAGGGCCTGTTGGATTGGCCGCAAAACTTTGAGGGGCACGACTTGAGCCAGGTCTCGTTCTTCAATCTGGCACCTTCCCGACAAATGTCCAAGAGGAGCTTGGTAAGTGTTGGTTTTGAAGGGCACGGGGGGGGGGGGGGGGATGTTGAAAGTGTTGGGCTACATATCTAAGTGTCTGTTCCCGTGCTTTGCTGTGCTGGTTTCTGGGACGGTTTGAACAGGGTCAATTGGGAGTGCTTGGTTGCAGGTGCCCTTACAGGGGTTCATTGGATTGGATTGGTGGCAAGACTTCAAGTTGGGTCTGTTTGTTGGAGCCAAAAGCCTCACCTGAAAGGCTGCCAGAAATGGACGTAATTGAATAGCCATCAGGCGAGCTTGCCTGGAAAATATCCAATAGCGAGGTAAGTGTGGCTTTGTGGGGCTCTCCCTGTGAGCTGGTTGGGTTACGTATTGATGTGTCTGTACACATGCTTCACTGGTGCTGGTTTCTGGGCATCTGTGGGGAGGGTGAATTGCGAGTGCTTTGTTCCAGGTCATTCTGCAGGGATTCTTAGGTTGGCGGCATGGCTCTGAGCCGGGCATCCTTCTTGAATCGGTTGGCGAAAAATAACTGAGCAAGCATCCAACCGGGGAGTTTTTCTGTCCAGTCCGAGAGGAGGTGGGGTAAGTGTGGCTTTTGGGGGGCTCTTTGTTGTTGCAGGTGGCCCTTCAGGGGCTCTCATTGGATTGGCGGGAGGACTTTGAGCTGGGTCGTCTTGTGAAGCCAGAAGCTTGCAATCAGAGGCTGCCAGAGAGGAACTTGAGTGCCTAGCCAAGAAGAGAGCTTGCCTGGGAAATCTCCACCAGCTAGGTGAGTGTGGCTTTTAAGGGGTTGTGCTACCAGCTGGTTGGCTTAAGTATCCGCTTGCTTCACTGCTGTCGGTTGTTGGGAATGTTTGACTAGGGTAACCTGGGAGTGCTTTCTTGCAGGTGGTCCTCCAGGGCTCATTGGACTGGAGGCGAGGTTTAGCCGGGCCTCCTTGGAGCTGGCAGCTAGAGGCAACCGAGTATGCAGCCAACTGTGGAACTTGCCTTGGGGAAGCACCAATTGGAGCTCGGTAAGTGTGGCTTTTGGGGGGGGTCTCTTCTGTGAGCTAGTTGGGCGAAATGTCCAAGTGTCTGTCCACATCTCTCACTGGTGCTGGTTGCTGAGTCTTTGGTAGGATGTATTGGCAATGCTTTGTTGCAGGTGGTCCAAGAGGAGCGATTGGATGGGAAAGGAGGCTTGGAGCTGGCAGGCAGAGGGAATGGAGTAAGATGCCAACCGCGGAGCTTGTCTGGAAAGGTGTGAGGATCTGGGGGGAATGTGGTGGTTGGTGGGCCTGTACTATGTCCTGGTTGGGCTAAGTATCTGTCTGTAAGCAAGCCTCTCCGCTTTGTTCTAGGTCGCCGTACGGGATCGTTGGATCGGAGGCAAGGTTTTAGCCGGGTGCCTGTTCTGGAGCAGAGCCAGGAGGGACAGTGAGCAGCCAGGAGGGCAGTAGGAGCGCGGTCAGTATGGCTTTTGGGGTGCTGTGGTGTAAGCTGCTTGGGCTAAGTATCCAAGTAAACGTTGGGTCCGGGACCCGTAGTCGAAAGTCAGCAGCAGAATTGCCTGCATAGCCAACAGAGGAGTTGGACTGGGAAAGGTCCAATAGGAGCGTGCACGGCACTGCAAGAGCCACGCTTCCCTATGTGCTGGCTGTGGTAAGTATCAGTTTCTGTCCACATCTCTCACTGGTGCTGGTTGCTGGGAGTCTTTCACAGGGTGCATTGGGAGTGCTCTTTTGCAGGTCTCCGATCTGGAGTCATTGGAACGGAGGCAGGTTTGGAGCCAGCAGCCTTGGAACGCAGGCCGCCGGCGGGAACGGGGTGAGCAGCGAACAGGGCAGCAGCCAAGAAAGGGAGTCTGCCTGGGAAAGGTGGGCGGGGAGCCTGAGTAGGCGTGGCTTTGGGCGGGGGGCACTTTGCTAAGAAGATCAGGAGGGCCATAGTGGGTGAGAGCCAAGGTTCCTCTAGCCCGGTATCCTGTCTCGCGTAACGATCTGGTTTTTCTGTAGCCATGTTGGAAGGCCTGAAGCAAAGCTTTCCTCCGCAGCCAGACTGAAGTGCAGCAGCCGTTAGCTGTAAGGCCTAGAGTCCCATTCCATCTAAATGGTATTAATGTAGTGTCACAGCCAGATGAGAAGGGGATTTTGTCCTAATAGCTGTCCTGCTGTCACCAGATAAAGATCCGGATCTCCAGATTGGTCAAGAGAACCGAAGTAACCCCATTCTGTCCAGCAAGAAACTGCTTCTCAGTAACTGAGGTGGTGGAATCCGCAGTCTCTGGTTAAGTAGCCTCACTTTTCTGTTTGTCTGGCTTGTAACTGTTTGTCTGCTGTCTGGTTCAGTTTGTTGCTGGGTGTAAACCAATGAAGGGGGTGGGGTATGAGTGGTTAGGTAATTTTTTTGTTAGGATTGGTTAGTAAACTCTCCTAAACTAATGGGTGACGGTATAGCTAAGCAGGAGTCAAGCTTCATTCTAGGAAAGGGGGGTCCCCAAAGTAATAGAAGCAGAAGGCTGGAAGAAGAGCAGAGGGAAACAAGGAAGAGCTGGTGGACGAACTACTGGGCTCCAGGACCAGAGCTGCCAGGCTTCTCCTGCACGACCGTGAGGTGCAACAGCTAAGATCCAGAGAGCCTGACCTTGCCTGGCCAACAGGGCAAGTCTGCCTGCCTTGATCAGGATTGGTGAGCATGACGCTATGTGCTTAGCATGTGTATTCTGCTTGTTTGGGACTTGTCAGGAAATGGGTACTGAGACGTTTCTGTTCACACCAGAAGCGCTAGAAGTAAGTTTTACAGTACAAAGGCACATAATCTGAGTGAGGAGTCTACAAAGCAATCATGTGCCTTTGTACTATAAAACTTACTTCTAGCGCTTCTGGTGTGAACAAATGTCGGAGTACTTCTGCTGAGACTTTGTTTTCTTTAACATATCCGTCAACAATTAAACTGTCTGAACATACTGTACGAAGGATCCCTAAAACTCTCTCAGGGCGGCTGGTGTTCTCACTGTGGTAGCTGTCAGCCTGCCTGCATGCATAATCAAGTTTTCCTTCTAGATTTCTCTCCTGCCTCACTGCTTTGACCTCCAGCCTCGGACCCTTCTGGGCACTCTGTACCCCAGGGGAGCGAGATTTCCCTAACAATTTGGTGCCAGGAGTGGGATGGCTAGGAACTCCAGTTGGGAAGGCTGACGCCGGGGAACGGGAACGGACTACAGCGCGCATCTGAAGGGTAAGGGATCCATTTAAAATCCCCCCGTCCGCCTCCCTGTTCTCGTCGCCAGCTGGACCGGCTGGAGGTAAGAGTCCTCTTTTGCTCCAAAACATTTTCAGAGGCTTGAGGGAGATTTAAAACGAAAATGCTGGGTGTAGCCAAAGAGGGGTTGGATTTTGTTGCTGACCGATTGGTGGCGAGTCCAAGCGCATGGTTTTGAGTGAGTGAAGTCCGGAACGGGACCGCAGCCGCACCGGTGCTGTCAGTGTCACTGAACAGCTGCCGAAAGCAAGGGCGGTTCCGCCGGCACAAGGAATGAGTGAAGCTGACTGTGTGTGTGGACTTGCACACTATCCTTGGAGAGGGTAGTACTGTTGGGCTCCTGTGCTGTCCTTAGACAGGACAGTGCTAGCCTGGGTGGGATTGCTCTCTCTCGTATGTCTCCGACTGAGGGGAAAAGTTTCTCATAGCCTGGGACTCCCTTGTCTCAGATGATCAGAATTTACAGTCAGCTAGGGAAATTGCTGGCAGCTTTGAAACGAAGACTTAAGAAATTAATAAGCATTTGGAATGGCAATACTCAGGGGAATTCCCAGAAAAAATGGCCACTAGAGGGTAGCTTTGACTTAGAAAAGCTTTTCTATCTTAGAGTTTTCCTCGAGGAAAAACATCCTAACCAGATGGACTATTGGTGCCTCTGGGAGGATGCCCCCCCCCAAAAAATAGAATGAGAGCATTATGGCTAGCCAAAAAGATTCTATTGAAAAGCTGCCTTCTTTTCTATTCCGGTGCATCAGAATTCCCAATTTCTCTTTGCTTTTTCCCTTCAGGGTCGTCAGTTAACCTGGACACATTTTCCCCAAGTTTATTGTGAAAGCTTACTCTGTTTTCTAAGTTTGTAAAAGCTGACGTTAATGCCATCCCTCTTCCCTGCAGCTCTGTGTTGGTTCAGTATGTTGATGATGTGTTAATTGCTAGAAAAACTGAGAGGGTGTAAAACTGGTACCTTGCCTGTATTAAAATGTCTTGCTGGAAAGGGTCACAAGCTTATCCCTTTAACTTTGCCTTTTAGCTTCCGGACAGTCTGCAACAAGAAGGTTTCCTTACTTCTTCTGGCTCCGCTTTCTCTCATGGTCCCCTTATCTCCCAACTTCTTGATGCCATTCAGCTCCCCACATCCCTCTATTACCCATTGCCTAGCCCACACAGGTGCTACCGATCCTGTTTCTCTGGGTAATGGGAGTGCTGATGAAATGGCCAGGCACGCAGCAGCACATGGACCTCCGACTCCCTTTCAGATTCTGGTCTCTCTTTCTCTCCCTGTTTCTTTGCAGGACCCGCTAGAACTACAGCAAGCTGCTCAACCTTCAGGGAGAAACGTTTGGGAGAAAGCAGGCTGCTCCTTATCCCCAGCTGGGATAATGGTTGGGCCTGATGGCTGCCCAGTTGCCCCAAGATCTCTCATGGCAGCTTGCTCAGGTGTCTCATCAGATGACACCTGAGCAAAAGGGGGGTGGCCTCACAGATCCTAAAACAATGGTACACCCCAAGCGTGCACCTAGAAGCTGCAAGGGTATCTAATTCATGTGTGATTTGTAAGCAGTTTAATGTTGCGGGAGTAGACCCACAGGCTAGCGGCCACACGGAAAGAAGAAACCTAGACATAAAACGCCTGAGGACGAGGTTCGGCGGACGGAGGTGGCACTCTCAAACCAGACTGTTACCAAACAGGCCACCACCAGGAGCTTCAAGGTACATCCTGAGAGGTAGGAATGCCAGCAAAGACCTACAGGTGAGCCTGGCGCCCTGTAGCTCTCACAAAGGGGAATCCCTTTCCAGTATTGAGTGAAATGAGACACTACAAAATCTTGAAGCGTGCCTGCAGAGGCAAGCCAAACAATACTAACTGATTAAGCTTAGTTAGCTAGCACCTAGTAAAGCAGTCTCTAACTACTATATTATCCTTTCTACTTTAGAGATTTAAGATACTATTATCGGATGAGGATTGTTTTCCTCCTTTTAGTAGTCAGTATTCTACAGGAGAGCGGGAGTGGGTAGATGCCCAGAATAACACTGTACCCAGGAGTACACAGTCATGGGGGGAGAACAGGCAGATTTGGTGTAAAAATCTGATTGCCTCAGGGATTCCCCAACTCAAGCATTACATCCATCGGGGACTATGTTTCCATTGTGTTGGGAAAGCAAAATTGAAGATACTTGACTAGCCTCGCCCCTCTTTTAATCCTGTTAATTTTGACTTTCTTTTGACTGTGTAAATCAAGGGCACTCGCATTGTCTGGGTTAATTTAGCAGAGCAGCTTTGCTAAGTAAACAGAGGGGTCTGACAAATCTGTGAGTCCTGTCTGACTTTGACAATGTGGAGGTTCTACCGAGATGGCCACGGTCTTCGCTGAGGCTGAGCATCTTGCAGGATGGCGGTGGTAGCCGTCACCTGGGCATTTGGCCCGAGCGGTCCTCTGCCAGAATGGAAAGGTGCACACCACAGCGAAGTCTACGCCATCGAACCTGTTGGTTCCCGCTCTGTTCTGGTAGGGATCCCGGGATCTAACATCAGGACTCTGGTGAGGTAATTATTTCTGTTTTGTCCAGACTGAGGACTGTCTTGTGACTGTGTCTATCCGTCTTCCCTGTGGTGTGAGTGAGTCTGGGAGCCGTCCCTGTCCGGGGACTGGCTGACCAAGGGGCTCCTGTCCCCGCGGTCTGTGTGACTGGAATCTGCACAATCGCAGCCGCACCGCACCTCGGATAAAATCCTTGGAGCGAACGCAAGGGCGATTGAGGCAGTAGCCTGTGGGCTGCTTTTGTGTTGCACTGGGCACCGCTCTGACGAACCCGAATTTCCTCCTTGCGTGATTGGTGTATGAAGCCCTCCTGTATGGGTAACTAGAGGTCCAAGCAGGGCAGTTCCCTAAAGGGACCCCGGCTCAGTTTGTCTATTTTAGAAAGGGTCCGGACCCCTGTAAATATCTGGGGAAATGATCTAGATTGACTGTGGGGGAATCCCAAAATTCAGTGGCCACTGTTAGGATCTTGGAACAAAGACCAAGTGGACGTCTTAAAAGACAAACTTGGCCTTGCCAAAATTCAATTGGCTAGAGGAGAGGTAGATTGCTTCATGCAGTGGTGGGACGAGACAAATCTTAGATGGACTGAATCGAAGCTGGCCTCCTCCCTTAAAAATTCTAATGATAAGGAAAAAGCTTTCTTGGAAAGCTCCTCTCCCACCACCAGACCGAGCGCTTCCCTTTACCCCATCCTCCAAGAAGACTGAGAGCAATAGAAGCAAAAGGCTGGAAGAAGAGCAGAGGGAAACAAGGAAGAGCTGGTGGAAGAACTACTCGGCTCCGAGACCAGAGCTGCCAGGATTCTCCTGCAGGACCGTGACGTGCGGCAGCTAAGATCCAGAGAGGCTGATCTTGCCTGGGCAACGGGGGAAGTCTGCCTGCCTTGATCAGGATTGGTGAGCCATGAGGCTGTGTGCTTAGCATGTGTATTCTGCTTGTTTGGGACTTGTCCATAAATGGGGGGCTCTTTGGGTGGCTAAAGATGCTGCAAAACCCGCAGTAAGTTAGGTCCTGAGCCCTAGGAATTGGGTAAGGCTGGATGTGGAAATGAACAGGGCTGCACCTTGAGCCCGAGGAAGTGGGTAAGGGGGTGTGTCCCTCCAGTGTGGAAGGGGCTAGAGAAATGTGTGCGGGTAACACTTGGGACGCCAGATGGCCCAGAGGGGAATCAAGGGATGGTTGTGCTGTCCTCCGTCTGCAGGCTGTGACAGAGGGAGGCTAGGGACACCTGCTGGCTAATAGCCGTTGAGGGGCCTAACCTAACCACGACTGTATCCAGTTTGTTTTTGGCAGCCCGTGAAGGTCCCGGTCTGGCGAGGAGGAGCTGGGCAGGTGGACTGCGCGCCGCGTGAAGGAAAAACTTGCTTTTTGTGGTGATCCTGCTCCCTCTTAATTCCCTTTGGTGACCCCTGGTTCTTGTAGGCGCTTGCTCCCGCCACACCTTTTCCTCCTTCACTTTTTCCTCCCAGTCCTGATTGTCGAGACCTCTGTCCTATTCTCCCTTAAGGGTCTCCTCTCTCCTTGTAAGCTGAAATGTCCCCGTCGTCTTAACCTCTCTCAGTAGGGGACCCGTTCCAAGCCCCTCCTGGCTTTTGTTGCCCTTTCCTGAAGCTTTTTCCAATACCGCTGTGTCTTTTTGGCGAGGAGGCGACCACGTCTGGCCGCGTATGCGTGACAGAGAATATCTTCTGACCTCTACCTCTTGGTTAAAGGATTCCTGACGTTCTGCGTGCTTTTTGGGGTGCATGTTTTGAGAGAACTGTCCACGGTGACTCCCAAGAGCTCTCCCTTGAGTGGTCCCAGCTGCATTAGTCACCATGGTTTTGTAGCTCTAGTGGGGATTGTTTTTTCCAATGTGCAGGACTTGACATTTATCAAGAGCAACTTTCCTTTGGCGTTGTGAGATCTCTTTGCGGCTCTTCCCAGTCTGCTTTGTTCTTAAGTCTCTTGAGCAGCATGGTGGAATCGCCTGTGAATGTGGCCACCTCGCTGCTCCCCCCCCTTCCTCCAGATTCATCCATAGGTGAAAGGGGACTGCCCCGTGGGCAGCGCTAGTTGCCCCTGTCCATGCTGACAGCTGCCCATTTATTCCTGTCTTTTAACCAGCTCTCAATCCAGGAGAGGACCTTGCCTCTTCTGCCGTGAGAACTTCCTTGACTTGAGAGCCTTTGGTGCGAGGGACCTTGTCAAAGGCTTTGTGGAAATGGGAGTCCACTATCCACTGGCTCCCCCTCAAAGAAGTCAAGTGAGGCGTGCCTTGCCTTTCCAGAAAGCCTGTTGACTCTTCTCTCCCCCCCCTACCCCCTTCCCGCCCCCAGCAAATGGTGTTCATCTCCGTGTCTGACGATTTTCTTCTGGAGTCGAGTACTGACGGCTGACTTAGCATCGGTCATTGGCAGGATGGCCTCTAGAGGCCTTCTGAAAATATTGGCGTCCCATTAGCTATCTTCCAGTCTCTAGGTCCAGCGGCTGATTGGATGGGGTAGGTTAGAAAGGCCAGTGAAGAGTTGTGCGGTTTCACGTGGGAGTCCTTTCAGAAGTCTTGGGGGAATGGCATGTGGTCCCGGTGACTTGTGACGGTTAAGCTTCTCAGATTGTTCCAAAGCCGCCTCTAGTGACAGCTCAGTGTGGGATAATTGCTGGGATTTGCCCCCTAAAAAGAATGGCTCGGGTTTGGGCATCCCCAGCATCTGATCAGCTGTTTGTCAGCTCAGCGCGGCAGCCATGTAAATGTAAATGAAGCGGCGATTATTCAAATCGCGGCTTCATTTCCCTTTGCCTATCTGTCTAATCTGCATGCCTCCGTCGATGGAGGCGTGTAGTCTAGACACAGCCTTGGAGTGCTCCTTTAGCATTTGGTTGGTCAAGTGGCCCCACTGGTGGGTTTAGCAGCCTTCCTGCTTCTGCTGGACTTCAAAGAAGCTTTGGCTCTTCCTTTTGGAGTGTTGGGCTAGCTGTTCTCCTTTTGGCTTTCCTCCTGCTGCTGCTGCTTCTCTTTTGACGCTGAATTGGACAGGTTGTGCTCCTTTCTGTTTTCCTCACGAGGACTTCACCTGCGCTTTGTAAAGGATGCCTTTTTCTCTCTCGCTGCTGCTTTTCTTTGGTGGTGAAGGCACGGTGGCCCTTTTTTTGGTTCTCGTCCTGTGTTTTCAGTTGCGAGGTATCCCCCAGTTTGGGCCTCTCCTCTTCTGGTGTCTTTGAAAAGTTTCCCTGCAGCTTGCAGGGATTTTACTTTGGTGACTAGCTTTTTCTATTTGTGTTTAAGCCGGCCTCCTCCTTGTCATTTTGGTGTAGTTCCCCCTTCCTGAACTGGAATGCCGCAGTGTTTGGGCTGCTGAGGTGGTGTTTTTCCCACCACGGGGATGTAATAAAATTGACCATGCTGGTGGTCACCACTTGGCAGAGGTCCAGATGCTGTGCTCCGCTTGGGCAGTTCTTGACTTAGTGCTCTTTGCCTTGTGGGGTCCAGGAGCGGTCGCTCCAAGAAGCAGTCCTTGAAGGTAGGAAGAAATGTTCTCTGTGCATCCTGTCCTGAGGTGACGTGTACCTAGCCAAGATGGGGATAGTTGAAATCCCCCCGACCCCCGCCCCCTCTCTTGTGGAGGCTTTTATTTTGATAGCCTCGCTAATCTCCTGGTCAGGTGGTGGATAATAGATCCCTCCGGCTAGCTGCTGCAGCACGGTGGTCTTGGAGCATGGGATTACTCCCCATAGAGCTTCTGTGGAACGTTTTGGTTCCTTGAAGATTTTTGACCTCATTTGATTCTGCATTTTCTTTCTGGTATCGTGCCGCTCCCCCACCGCCACGACCCGTTGTGTCCTTCCGAAACGTACCCTGTGCGCCGTGGCATTCCACCAAGTTTCCGCGGTGCCTATTGGCTCGCTCGCCGCCTCGACCAGGAGGCGCGCTCTACCGCGGCCATCTTAGTCTTCTGTAGACTTGTAGCGTTGGCGTGCAAGCCCTTGAAAAATGTCACTGTCTGCCGCTTCCAGCTGCGTTGGCCCCTTCTTTCATTTGGTTATTTCTCCTCTGCTCTGAGCCGTGCTTGACCATCCTCTCTTCCTTCCTAGAACATAGACTCTGTATGACTAGAGCCTCCCATTGTAAGAGGTGTCTGTGTGCGAGCCACGTGCTGGTCCTCGGCTTTCCGCTGGCCCTTAGTTGAAAAACAGGCCGAGACCTGTTGAATGTGAAGTGCCAGCAGCCTGGTTGCCTTTTGGTTTAGGTGGAGCCCATCCTTCCTGTATCGGCTCCGCCTTTCCCCAAAGTTTCCCCAGTTGCTAATAAATCGGAAGCCCTCCTCTCTACACCACGGTCTCCTCCCCGCCTTGAGTCTCTGAAACGGTGCCTGCCTGCTTGCCCGCGCTTGTGGAACCGGAAGCAATTGCGAGAGCTTGCCTGCCTGGAGAAGGTCCGAGAGGAGCTCGGGTAAGTGTGGCTTTTGGGAGGGTGGGGAGAGGGGTGCGGGGTGAGTCTCCCTGTGTGCGTGAGTGGGGAGGAGGCAGTTTGAAAAGTGTGAATTGGGAGTGCTTTGTTCCAGGTGGGTCTTGAGGGGCTCGGCGGCAAGGTCTTGAGCCAGCAGCCTTGGAACGCCGGCCGCCAGAGGGAACGGGGTGAGCAGCGAACAGGGCGGCAGCCACGAATGGGAGTTGGCCTGGGAAAGGTGGGCGAGGAGCTCGGGTCGGCGTGGCTTTGGGCAGGGGCGCTTTGCTAAGAAGATCAGGAGGGCCATAGTGGGTCAGAGCCAAGGTCCCTCTAGCCCGGCATCCTGTCTCGCGTAACGATCTGGTTTTTCTGTAGCCATGTTGGAAGAAGGCCTGTGGTAGGCCTGAAGCAAAGCTTTCCTCCGCAGCCAGACTGAAGAGCTGCAGCCATTAGCTGTAAGGCCTAGAGTCCCATTCCATCTAAATGGTATTAAAATAGTGTCACAGCCGGTGGAGAAGGGGATTTTGTCCTAATAGCTGTCGCACTGTCACCGGATAAAGATACGGATCTCCAGATGGGTCAAGAGAACGGAAGTAACCCCATTCTGTCGGGCAAGAAACTGCTTCTCAGTAGCTGAGGCGGTGGAATCCGCACTCTCTGGTTAAGTAGCCTCACTTTTCTGTTTGTCTGTATGATCTCTGTGTGGCTTGTAACTGTTTCAGTCTGCTGTGTCTGGTTAAGTTTGTTGCTGGGTGTAAATCAATGAAATGGGGGTGGGGTATGAGTGGTTAGTTAACTCTCCTAAACTAATTGGTGAGGGTATAGCTAAGCAGCAGTCAGGTTTCATTCTAGAAAAGGGTCCCCCCCAAAGTAATAGAAGCAAAAGGCTGGAAGAAGAGCAGAGGGGAAACAAGGAAGAACTACTCGGCTCCGAGACCAGAGCTGCCAGGATTCTCCTGCACGACCGTGACGTGCGGCAGCTAAGATCCAGAGAGCCTGATCTTGCCTGGGCAACGGGGGAAGTCTGCCTGCCTTGATCAGGATTGGTGAGCATGATGCTGTGTGCTTAGTGTGAAAGTAGAAAGAATTATACTGTAAGAGAGAGATGAATTATGCTGTAATAATTGAATAAGTTGAGGGAATACTGTTTGTCTCTGAACAGGAAGAAGAAAAGTATGTGAATGTTGTTTGTAGGTATGCAGAGTGCTAGCCAGAGTTAATAGGAAAAGGAACATTAGGTGTTGGGGAGAAAGCAATTGAGAGATGGACAGGAGATTGCTGTGTGCTTGATGTGGAAATGAAGATACTTGACTAGCCTCGCCCCTCTTTTAATCCTGTTAATTTTGACTTTCTTTTGACTGTATAAATCAAGGGGTTTGAACCTTGTAGGGCACTCGCATTGTCTGGGTTAATTTAGCAGAGCAGCTTTGCTAAGTAAACAGAGGGGTCTGACAAATCTGAGAGTCCTGTCTGACTTTGACAATTTGGAGGTTCTACCGAGATGGCCGCGGTCTTCGCTGAGGCTGAGCATCTTGCAGGATGGCGGTGGTAGCCGTCACCTGGGCATTTGGCCCGAGCGGTCCTCTGCCAGAATGGAAAGGTGCACACCACAGCGAAGTCTACGCCATCGAACCTGTTGGTTCCCGCTCTGTTCTGGTAGGGATCCCGGGATCTAACATCAGGACTCTGGTCAGGTAATTATTTCTGTTTTGTCCGGACTGAGGACTGTCTTGTCTCTGTGTCTATCCGTCTTCCCTGTGGTGTGAGTGAGTCTGGGAGCCGTCCCTGTCCGGGGACTGGCTGACCAAGGGGCTCCTGTCCCCGCGGTCTGTGTGACTGGAATCTGCACAATCGCAGCCGCACCGCACCTCGGATAAAATCCTTGGAGCGAACGCAAGGGCGATTGAGGCAGTAGCCTGTGGGCTGCTTTTGTGTTGCACTGGGCACCGCTCTGACGAACCCGAATTTCCTCCTTGCGTGATTGGTGTATGAAGCCCTCCTGTATGGGTAACTAGAGGTCCAAGCAGGGCAGTTCCCTAAAGGGACCCCGGCTCAGTTTGTCTATTTTAGAAAGGGTCCGGACCCCTGTAAATATCTGGGGAAATGATCTAGATTGACTGTGGGGGAATCCCAAAATTCAGTGGCCACTGTTAGGATCTTGGAACAAAGACCAAGTGGACGTCTTAAAAGACAAACTTGGCCTTGCCAAAATTCAATTGGCTAGAGGAGAGGTAGATTGCTTCATGCAGTGGTGGGACGAGACAAATCTTAGATGGACTGAATCGAAGCTGGCCTCCTCCCTTAAAAATTCTAATGATAAGTAAAAAGCTTTCTTGGAAAGCTCCTCTCCCACCACCAGACCGAGCGCTTCCCTTTACCCCATCCTCCAAGAAGACTGAGAGCAATAGAAGCAAAAGGCTGGAAGAAGAGCAGAGGGAAACAAGGAAGAGCTGGTGGAAGAACTACTCGGCTCCGAGACCAGAGCTGCCAGGATTCTCCTGCAGGACCGTGACGTGCGGCAGCTAAGATCCAGAGAGGCTGATCTTGCCTGGGCAACGGGGGAAGTCTGCCTGCCTTGATCAGGATTGGTGAGCCATGAGGCTGTGTGCTTAGCATGTGTATTCTGCTTGTTTGGGACTTGTCCATAAATGGGGGGCTCTTTGGGTGGCTAAAGATGCTGCAAAACCCGCAGTAAGTTAGGTCCTGAGCCCTAGGAATTGGGTAAGGCTGGGTGTGGAAATGAACAGGGCTGCACCTTGAGCCCTAGGAAGTGGGTAAGGGGGTGTGTCCCTCCAGTGTGGAAGGGGCTAGAGAAATGTGTGCGGGTAACACTTGGGACGCCAGATGGCCCAGAGGGGAATCAAGGGATGGTTGTGCTGTCCTCCGTCTGCAGGCTGTGACAGAGGGAGGCTAGGGACACCTGCTGGCTAATAGCCGTTGAGGGGCCTAACCTAACCACGACTGTATCCAGTTTGTTTTTGGCAGCCCGTGAAGGTCCCGGTCTGGCGAGGAGGAGCTGGGCAGGTGGACTGCGCGCCGCGTGAAGGAAAAACTTGCTTTTTGTGGTGATCCTGCTCCCTCTTAATTCCCTTTGGTGACCCCTGGTTCTTGTAGGCGCTTGCTCCCGCCACACCTTTTCCTCCTTCACTTTTTCCTCCCAGTCCTGATTGTCGAGACCTCTGTCCTATTCTCCCTTAAGGGTCTCCTCTCTCCTTGTAAGCTGAAATGTCCCCGTCGTCTTAACCTCTCTCAGTAGGGGACCCGTTCCAAGCCCCTCCTGGCTTTTGTTGCCCTTTCCTGAAGCTTTTTCCAATACCGCTGTGTCTTTTTGGCGAGGAGGCGACCACGTCTGGCCGCGTATGCGTGACAGAGAATATCTTCTGACCTCTACCTCTTGGTTAAAGGATTCCTGACGTTCTGCATGCTTTTTGGGGTGCATGTTTTGAGAGAACTGTCCACGGTGACTCCCAAGAGCTCTCCCTTGAGTGGTCCCAGCTGCATTAGTTACCATGGTTTTGTAGCTCTAGTGGGGATTGTTTTTTCCAATGTGCAGGACTTGACATTTATCAAGAGCAACTTTCCTTTGGCGTTGTGAGATCTCTTTGCGGCTCTTCCCAGTCTGCTTTGTTCTTAAGTCTCTTGAGCAGCATGGTGGAATCGCCTGTGAATGTGGCCACCTCGCTGCTCCCCCCCCTTCCTCCAGATTCATCCATAGGTGAAAGGGGACTGCCCCGTGGGCAGCGCTAGTTGCCCCTGTCCATGCTGACAGCTGCCCATTTATTCCTGTCTTTTAACCAGCTCTCAATCCAGGAGAGGACCTTGCCTCTTCTGCCGTGAGAACTTCCTTGACTTGAGAGCCTTTGGTGCGAGGGACCTTGTCAAAGGCTTTGTGGAAATGGGAGTCCACTATCCACTGGCTCCCCCTCAAAGAAGTCAAGTGAGGCGTGCCTTGCCTTTCCAGAAAGCCTGTAGACTCTTCTCCCCCCCCCCACCCCCTTCCCGCCCCCAGCAAATGGTGTTCATCTCCGTGTCTGACGATTTTCTTCTGGAGTCGAGTATTGACGGCTGACTTAGCATCGGTCATTGGCAGGATAGCCTCTAGAGGCCTTCTGAAAATATTGGCGTCCCATTAGCTATCTTCCAGTCTCTAGGTCCAGCGGCTGATTGGATGGGGTAGGTTAGAAAGGCCAGTGAAGAGTTGTGCGGTTTCACGTGGGAGTCCTTTCAGAAGTCTTGGGGGAATGGCATGTGGTCCCGGTGACTTGTGACGGTTAAGCTTCTCAGATTGTTCCAAAGCCGCCTCTAGTGACAGCTCAGTGTGGGATAATTGCTGGGATTTGCCCCCTAAAAAGAATGGCTCGGGTTTGGGCATCCCCAGCATCTGATCAGCTGTTTGTCAGCTCAGCACGGCAGCCATGTAAATGTAAATGAAGCGGCGATTATTCAAATCGCGGCTTCATTTCCCTTTGCCTATCTGTCTAATCTGCATGCCTCCGTCGCTGGAGGCGTGTAGTCTAGACACAGCCTTGGAGTGCTCCTTTAGCATTTGGTTGGTCAAGTGGCCCCACTGGTGGGTTTAGCAGCCTTCCTGCTTCTGCTGGACTTCAAAGAAGCTTTGGCTCTTCCTTTTGGAGTGTTGGGCTAGCTGTTCTCCTTTTGGCTTTCCTCCTGCTGCTGCTGCTTCTCTTTTGACGCTGAATTGGACAGGTTGTGCTCCTTTCTGTTTTCCTCACGAGGACTTCACCTGCGCTTTGTAAAGGATGCCTTTTTCTCTCTCGCTGCTGCTTTTCTTTGGTGGTGAAGGCACGGTGGCCCTTTTTTTGGTTCTCGTCCTGTGTTTTCAGTTGCGAGGTATACCCCAGTTTGGGCCTCTCCTCTTCTGGTGTCTTTGAAAAGTTTCCCTGCAGCTTGCAGGGATTTTACTTTGGTGACTAGCTTTTTCTATTTGTGTTTAAGCCGGCCTCCTCCTTGTCATTTTGGTGTAGTTCCCCCTTCCTGAACTGGAATGCCGCAGTGTTTGGGCTGCTGAGGTGGTGTTTTTCCCACCACGGGGATGTAATAAAATTGACCATGCTGGTGGTCACCACTTGGCAGAGGTCCAGATGCTGTGCTCCGCTTGGGCAGTTCTTGACTTAGTGCTCTTTGCCTTGTGGGGTCCAGGAGCGGTCGCTCCAAGAAGCAGTCCTTGACGGTAGGAAGAAATGTTCTCTGTGCATCCTGTCCTGAGGTGACGTGTACCTAGCCAAGATGGGGATAGTTGAAATCCCCCTGACCCCCGCCCCCTCTCTTGTGGAGGCTTTTATTTTGATAGCCTCGCTAATCTCCTGGTCAGGTGGTGGATAATAGATCCCTCCGGCTAGCTGCTGCAGCACGGTGGTCTTGGAGCATGGGATTACTCCCCATAGAGCTTCTGTGGAACGTTTTGGTTCCTTGAAGATTTTTGACCTCATTTGATTCTGCATTTTCTTTCTGGTATCGTGCCGCTCCCCCACCGCCACGACCCGTTGTGTCCTTCCGAAACGTACCCTGTGCGCCGTGGCATTCCACCAAGTTTCCGTGGTGCCTATTGGCTCGCTCGCCGCCTCGACCAGGAGGCGCGCTCTACCGCGGCCATCTTAGTCTTCTGTAGACTTGTAGCGTTGGCGTGCAAGCCCTTGAAAAATGTCACTGTCTGCCGCTTCCAGCTGCGTTGGCCCCTTCTTTCATTTGGTTATTTCTCCTCTGCTCTGAGCCGTGCTTGACCATCCTCTCTTCCTTCCTAGAACATAGACTCTGTATGACTAGAGCCTCCCATTGTAAGAGGTGTCTGTGTGCGAGCCACGTGCTGGTCCTCGGCTTTCCGCTGGCCCTTAGTTGAAAAACAGGCCGAGACCTGTTGAATGTGAAGTGCCAGCAGCCTGGTTGCCTTTTGGTTTAGGTGGAGCCCATCCTTCCTGTATCGGCTCCGCCTTTCCCCAAAGTTTCCCCAGTTGCTAATAAATCGGAAGCCCTCCTCTCTACACCACGGTCTCCTCCCCGCCTTGAGTCTCTGAAACGGTGCCTGCCTGCTTGCCCGCGCTTGTGGAACCGGAAGCAATTGCGAGAGCTTGCCTGCCTGGAGAAGGTCCGAGAGGAGCTCGGGTAAGTGTGGCTTTTGGGAGGGTGGGGAGAGGGGTGCGGGGTGAGTCTCCCTGTGTGCGTGAGTGGGGAGGAGGCAGTTTGAAAAGTGTGAATTGGGAGTGCTTTGTTCCAGGTGGGTCTTGAGGGGCTCGGCGGCAAGGTCTTGAGCCAGCAGCCTTGGAACGCCGGCCGCCAGAGGGAACGGGGTGAGCAGCGAACAGGGCGGCAGCCACGAATGGGAGTTGGCCTGGGAAAGGTGGGCGAGGAGCTCGGGTAGGCGTGGCTTTGGGCAGGGGCGCTTTGCTAAGAAGATCAGGAGGGCCATAGTGGGTCAGAGCCAAGGTCCCTCTAGCCCGGCATCCTGTCTCGCGTAACGATCTGGTTTTTCTGTAGCCATGTTGGAAGAAGGCCTGTGGTAGGCCTGAAGCAAAGCTTTCCTCCGCAGCCAGACTGAAGAGCTGCAGCCATTAGCTGTAAGGCCTAGAGTCCCATTCCATCTAAATGGTATTAAAATAGTGTCACAGCCGGTGGAGAAGGGGATTTTGTCCTAATAGCTGTCGCACTGTCACCGGATAAAGATACGGATCTCCAGATGGGTCAAGAGAACGGAAGTAACCCCATTCTGTCGGGCAAGAAACTGCTTCTCAGTAGCTGAGGCGGTGGAATCCACACTCTCTGGTTAAGTAGCCTCACTTTTCTGTTTGTCTGTATGATCTCTGTGTGGCTTGTAACTGTTTCAGTCTGCTGTGTCTGGTTAAGTTTGTTGCTGGGTGTAAATCAATGAAATGGGGGTGGGGTATGAGTGGTTAGTTAACTCTCCTAAACTAATTGGTGAGGGTATAGCTAAGCAGCAGTCAGGTTTCATTCTAGAAAGGGGTCCCCCCCAAAGTAATAGAAGCAAAAGGCTGGAAGAAGAGCCGAGGGGAAACAAGGAAGAACTACTCGGCTCCGAGACCAGAGCTGCCAGGATTCTCCTGCACGACCGTGACGTGCGGCAGCTAAGATCCAGAGAGCCTGATCTTGCCTGGGCAACGGGGGAAGTCTGCCTGCCTTGATCAGGATTGGTGAGCATGATGCTGTGTGCTTAGTGTGAAAGTAGAAAGAATTATACTGTAAGAGAGAGATGAATTATGCTGTAGTAATTGAATAAGTTGAGGGAATACTGTTTGTCTCTGAGAACAGGAAGAAGAAAAGTATGTGAATGTTGTTTGTAGGCATGCAGATTCCAGAGTGCTAGCCAGAGTTAATAGGAAAAGGAACATTAGGTGTTGGGGAGAAAGCAATTGAGAGATGGACAGGAGATTGCTGTGTGCTTGATGTGGAAATGAAGATACTTGACTAGCCTCGCCCCTCTTTTAATCCTGTTAATTTTGACTGTATAAATCAAGGGGTTTGAACCTTGTAGGGCACTCGCATTGTCTGGGTTAATTTAGCAGAGCAGCTTTGCTAAGTAAACAGAGCGGTCTGACAAATCTGTGAGTCCTGTCTGACTTTGACAATTTGGAGGTTCTACCGAGATGGCCGCGGTCTTCGCTGAGGCTGAGCGTCTTGCAGGATGGCGGTGGTAGCCGTCACCTGGGCATTTGGCCCGAGCGGTCCTCTGCCAGAATGGAAAGGTGCACACCACAGCGAAGTCTACGCCATCGAACCTGTTGGTTCCCGCTCTTTTCTGGTAGGGATCCCGGGATCTAACATCAGGACTCTGGTCAGGTAATTATTTCTGTTTTGTCCGGACTGAGGACTGTCTTGTCTCTGTGTCTATCCGTCTTCCCTGTGGTGTGAGTGAGTCTGGGAGCCGTCCCTGTCCGGGGACTGGCTGACCAAGGGGCTCCTGTCCCCGCGGTCTGTGTGACTGGAATCTGCACAATCGCAGCCGCACCGCACCTCGGATAAAATCCTTGGAGCGAACGCAAGGGCGATTGAGGCAGTAGCCTGTGGGCTGCTTTTGTGTTGCACTGGGCACCGCTCTGACGAACCCGAATTTCCTCCTTGCGTGATTGGTGTATGAAGCCCTCCTGTATGGGTAACTAGAGGTCCAAGCAGGGCAGTTCCCTAAAGGGACCCCGGCTCAGTTTGTCTATTTTAGAAAGGGTCCGGACCCCTGTAAATATCTGGGGAAATGATCTAGATTGACTGTGGGGGAATCCCAAAATTCAGTGGCCACTGTTAGGATCTTGGAACAAAGACCAAGTGGACGTCTTAAAAGACAAACTTGGCCTTGCCAAAATTCAATTGGCTAGAGGAGAGGTAGATTGCTTCATGCAGTGGTGGGACGAGACAAATCTTAGATGGACTGAATCGAAGCTGGCCTCCTCCCTTAAAAATTCTAATGATAAGTAAAAAGCTTTCTTGGAAAGCTCCTCTCCCACCACCAGACCGAGCGCTTCCCTTTACCCCATCCTCCAAGAAGACTGAGAGCAATAGAAGCAAAAGGCTGGAAGAAGAGCAGAGGGAAACAAGGAAGAGCTGGTGGAAGAACTACTCGGCTCCGAGACCAGAGCTGCCAGGATTCTCCTGCACGACCGTGACGTGCGGCAGCTAAGATCCAGAGAGGCTGATCTTGCCTGGGCAACGGGGGAAGTCTGCCTGCCTTGATCAGGATTGGTGAGCCATGAGGCTGTGTGCTTAGCATGTGTATTCTGCTTGTTTGGGACTTGTCCATAAATGGGGGGGCTCTTTGGGTGGCTAAAGATGCTGCAAAACCCGCAGGAAGTTAGGTCCTGAGCCCTAGGAATTGGGTCAGGCTGGGTGTGGAAATGAACAGGGCTGCACCTTGAGCCCTAGGAAGTGGGTTAAAGGGGTGTGTCCCTCCAGTGTGGAAGGGGCTAGAGAAATGTGTGCGGGTAACACTTGGGACGCCAGATGGCCCAGAGGGGAATCAAGGGATGGTTGTGCTGTCCTCCGTCTGCAGGCTGTGACAGAGGGAGGCTAGGGACACCTGCTGGCTAATAGCCGTTGAGGGGCCTAACCTAACCACAACTGTATCCAGTTTGTTTTTGGCAGCCCGTGAAGGTCCCGGTCTGGCGAGGAGGAGCTGGGCAGGTGGACTGCGCGCCGCGTGAAGGAAAAACTTGCTTTTTGTGGTGATCCTGCTCCCTCTTAATTCCCTTTGGTGACCCCTGGTTCTTGTGTGGTGGTGACCCCTAGACCTTAGGTGATGGGAGCAAGCACCTACCTTTTCCTCCTTCACTTTTTCCACCCCGTCCTGATTGATGGACGAAAATGGGCAGTATTTGACCTCCAGGTAAAGGAAGACAACTTGGGTATCCTCAGGACAGATAGATGTCAGTAACTGTTTCCAGGCTCTCTGCAGGTTCCACTGTGGGGAATGGTTTGACAGTTACCTTCTGCTCAATGGGGTCTCCCCATGACCCTTTCCCTCAGAAGTAAGGGATTAGTAGTGTGGAGATGAGGCTTCTGGGATCGCCGCTCCCAAGAGGAGAAGACAGGTGGTAGTGGTCAGGATCTCACTCCTAAGAGGCACGAAGTCCTCAGCCTGCTGTCCTCACAGGTTATCTAGAAGTGTGATGTGTACCTGGAGCTAGAATTCAGGATATGACTGAGTCTTCTGAAACTGATGAAACCTGTGGATCGCTCCCCCTTCCTACTTCTCCATGTAGGAATTAAGGGGGCAGCTAAGACTGACCTTTACTGGTTCCTGGCAGATGATGTGGTGCTAGTAAGAAGAATCAAGGAGTTTGAGGTGCAAGTGGTGGTCTCCTTCCTCCTCCTGAGCAAGGAAAAGGTCCAGGCAGGAGTTGCTGAATTTTGGACATACCTGTGTGCTTGCACAGGTGTTGTTGGAGAGAGGGCTTTGGTGTTTTGACTGTGGGATGCTGTTCCAGGCGCAAGGGTTGGCTAGGAAGAGAATGGGATCTACCTAATGAAGAGAGGGAAGAGTATATTTGCAGGCAGGTTTGCAAACCTAATAAGGAGGTCTTTAAGCTAGGCTCGTTGGGAGACGATGACCTAAGCCCTGAGGTGAGTGGGACAGTGGGAAGAAACAAGGAGGAAAGTGCAGTGGAGGAAGACCCCTGCTGGAGAATGTAGGGCAATCTGTACACCAACGCAAGAAGCCTGGGGAACAATCAGGAAGAATGATGAGTCCTGTCAATGAAACAACTATGATTTGATTGGAACAACAGAGCCTTGGTGGGATGACTGGAGTACTGTCATGGAAGGGCCTAAACTGTTTAGGAAGGACAGGTGTGGGAGGGAAGGTGAAGGAGTTGCAGTGTATGCAAGAGCTGTAGGAGTGCTTGAGTTCCAGTCTCTAGAGGGAGAAGTGCCTGTTGAATCTTTGGGTTAAGCTTAGAGGCAGGAGCCCCAGAGATGGTGATGTGGTGGGTGTCTACTGCAAACCAGCAGATCAGGTGGATGAAGTAGACAAGTCTGTCTTCAGACAACTAAGAAGCTTGGGGATCACAGGCCCTGGTTGGTTCCGGCAAGGGACTCGAGTTGCTTAACATTCGTTGGCAGACCAATAGAGCAGTATACGCAGACAGTCCTGGAAGAAGGTTGGGGATAACTTCCTGGTACAGGTGCTGAAGGACCCAAGCAGGGGCCGTGCACAGCTTGATCTGCTGCTCAGAGGAGGGAGGCATTAATAGGGGAAGTGGATGTGGGTGGCAACCTGGGAAGCAGTGATCACGAGGTGGTTGCTGTCAGGATTCTGACCAAAGGAAGAAAAGAGCAGCGAGAGACACTCCCTGGACTTGAGAGAAGCAGACTTTGACTCCCTCCGAGAAATGAAGCTTGCAAGACGTGGAAGCTTGGACAGAGGACCATAGGAGTGTAAATGTTCGGGTGTTGAATGTCGTGGTCCAGCCATGTGGGGTCTTTGTTCAGACCTTGACTCAAGGTGTCAGATTTGCAGATGAAGGCCATTTCTGCAGCTGCTTTCCAGCTGGCTTTCAAAATTCTAATAGTAGAGTGACTCTTAGATCCATTTGTGAGTGCCCGGGCCAATTAGGTGTTTCCCCAAGGGGTTTCTGTGGGTTACTGTGTGGATGGTCTGATTTGTCTCCATTAATCCTGTGTCATAAAAGATTGTCCAGCTTGGCCAATGTACATGGCAGAGGGGGTTGCTGGCCCATCTCCCATCAGTGGGTGGACAGTTGTATAAATCTCTGGGCTGGTGGCTTATGTCCTCTTGAGTGAATGAGACAGACGGTTGGGCTGCTCTGTTAAGCTGGTATGAAATGTTGGTGATGTGGTTCCTGTAACTTGAAAGTATTTACATCCCGACGCTGCTCTTCATCCCACCGTGTGGTTCCACTGCCATCAGTGGTGGCACGGGGACGTAAGAGCGAGTGAATCTTTTGTACAAAGCCCGCTACTGCCTTGAAATTGCATTTGAATTCAGAATCGAGCTTAAGCTGGTAGAACCGCTGTCCTGAGGGGACAGGGCCGACGTTACTATTTGAGCTTCCCGTAAACGTACCTCTAAATTTGAGTGACAGCGCTGATGAATTGGTCGTGGCGACAAGCACCTTGTCGTGCCGGTCAAGCTGCTGTGATTAAAATGTGCTCCCACGCTGCTCCTACGTTGCTGAGCAGAGGTAGCTGGATACATTTGAATTTTCTCTTTTTTGCCATTGCCTTTCAGCTTCTTTGTGACCTCTGGATACTTTCAAATTGCTTTGTTTTCAAACTACCTATAAACTAGGTTTGCAGTTGGATTTTTCTAAAGGGAAATCAGAGGCCGTAACGTTAACTAGAGGGAATGGGGAGTAGCAAAACTGTGCCACTTCTGTCTGTATCCTCGTTGCTTGTAAGGCACCGGTCGCTCTTATCCCTTGGCTGATTCCTAGCTGCTACTGAATGCTACAGCCCCGTCTTGAGTGTGAAGCGATGGCTTTCCTCGGAAGGTCCACCTTCAACCGGGCTGGCGGCGCGTCATCGTAGGAGAAACCCCATTCTTCATTGCCGACTCAGCTGCTTCTCCAGTGCCGCTGAACACCCTATCTCGATTAGACAACCAAACCAAACCAAACCTCACAGCGGTGAAAGGTATTGATTTTAAAGTCCGTCTAGTTAGTTTGTTGCAAACCCCTAATGCAGCTGGATTGAAACATTGAAATCCTGTTGTAACTGAGTGGGACAGGCACTTCAGCTCCAACCTTTTTACTTCCAAGATCACTTTTTAAATGACAGAAGAAGCCAAGATCTACCGCCCTACCCCTTCCTTGAAGCCCCACTCTGCGCTCTCTATTCTCCTCCTCTCCATCACTTGCTATCCCCAACCCTTACACTGCTGCTTTTTTTCCCCCAATTCTTCTGTAGGAAGAGGTTTTTCCAACGTTTGGCCTGTTGAAAGTAGACCAGTGTCAGGAAAAACCCCTTCTGTTGGAAGCCCCCTTATTCCTCGTAGAAAGAGGACTATAGGGGTTACCGAAAAAGCATGTATGTTCTTCCACTTTCTTTAGCGGAAGAGCGAACGCATCCCTGGAGGCGGAGGAGTTTTTCTGGGATACCTCTGCAGTCCCGGAAACACTCCTGCAGTCTAGCTGTACCCTCACTGGGTTGAGACAGGATGTGTGGACTCAGGTGTGGGAAGGGGTGAGATGCAAGCTCTGGGGGGGGGGGGGGGGATTTGGATGCAGGAGGAGGGGATGCTGGCTCAGGGAGGGGACTCCAGGCTGGGAAGCATTGTGGTCAGGTTGGAGGATTGGGGTGCTGAGGAAGCCACATGCTTGTGGTTGTGAGGGTGCAGGAGTTTGGGTTGGGGGATGGGAAGGGCTCAGGACACAGATTTGTGGGGTGTGGATGGGGTAGGAGTGTTGTGGCAAAAGACTGGGGATGCGGGGGTGCAGGAGTTTGGTGGTGTGAGAGGCTCAGGATGGGGTTACAGCGTATGATAGGCTCAAATCTAGGGCTTGGGGGGGGGGGTGTGCAGGAGTGTTACAATGCTGTGGACAGATGGGGGATTTGTGGCCAGGCTTCATTTTTAAATAAAATATGTCAAAGACAAAAAGCGTCAACATTGGTTTTTATTTGAGAACCGGTTTTGATTCAGGGGTCACTGAAAAGTCAGTGGGGGTCACAAGTGAGATGACAAAAAACCCTCTTCCTATAAAGCCTCACTAATGTGGCCCCAACTGTGCTGGTGGGAGCAGGGGCCATGGTACTGGAGCAGAGGACAGGGTCAGTGGAGGCAAGGGACAGGGTGCCAGTGGGAATGGGGGGCAGGGAAATCCTCAGAACATGCCTTGCCCCCCACTCCCCGGAGGAGGGAAGCTCCAGCAAGAGCCTTCTCCCCTGCAAAGGAGGAAACTCCCAGGCTGTGTCTATACTGGCAAGCTTTTCTGCAAAAGCAACTTTCTATCTCATGTAAGAAATCAGTGCTTCTTGCGGAAGTACTACGCTGCTCCCGTTCGGGCAAAAGGGCCGGTATAGACAGCTCAGATTTGTTTTGCGCGAAAAAGCCCTGATGGTGAAAATGGCAATTGGGGCTTCTTTGCACAAAAGCGCGTCTAGATTGGCACGGATGCTTTTCAGCAAAAAGTGCTTTTGTGGAAAAGCATCCGTGCCAATCTAGACGCTCTATTCCGAAAATGCTTTTAATGGAAACCTTCCATTAAAAGCACTAGCAGAAAATCATGCCAGTCTGGACGTAGCCTTGGTGTGTGCTCTCCCTCCCCTCTCCCCCCCAGAGAGAAGGGGAGCTCTGGTGCACGCTTTCCCCTGGGACTCCTACCCCTCCCTGGTTTGCCCTTGCCCTCCCTCTCTTCCCCCACCCGCAGAAACCCCAGCATGTGCCTTCCTCCAGGACTGCTACCTCCTCCTCTAAAGAAACAATTACCCTGGAACTGGGTTATAAACCTTGGGCCTCTCAGCTTGTGCTTCAAATTGTAAACGGACTCTGTTTTTGGAGCCGCTTGAGAGAGTGTGTAATGGGGTAGGGAGAACCTAAACCCTCCTGGGCCCCAAATAGTTAACAGGAGAGAAGTCAGAAGTAAAAAGCCTTCAAATGATGTTTGACAAGTAATCCTAATCTGAGAAAACATTACAACCTAATTTACAACCACAGGGCATACAGTGGGTTTGTAGAAATGAAAGCTGAAGTGATACTCTACATTTGAATACTAGAAAAATGTGTGATTAAAATCCTGGTTTTCCATTCCACTGGCACAATGTAGTGCTGAAAATGGTGCTTTTTTGTGTTAGAACCCCTCAGGATGATTCAGACAGAGCTCCAAGATTGAAAGACTTCCCAAGCTAGGGCTACCTGTTCTCGCAAACAAACATTAATTTTCTAACAAGTAAAACAAACATCTTAACGGTTTTATGCTTATTTTTCAGCAGTTGAGATGTTCAGGAATGCACTGAAACGTGATTGTAACAAAGTATATCAGGCAATATTCTGGCTTGTTGTGTCCAGCACAGTAGCCAATACCAGGAATGAAGAATTTTTGTAAAATTCCCTAATGTTCACATGCTATTATGTAGAATCGAAGCTTTAACGGAAGGCAAACTGTGTCAAAATGTTAACATCAGAAGGCCTAAGAAAACAGCGTGCCACACGTGTCCTTGGTGCTAGTTTACAGAGCTGCTATTGGAAGGCCTACTCCAGCAGTAGGTGGCACTGCTAATTCTAGTTCTTTATATTGCTGACTTTGGTCTGAGATCACAGCCAGGGCTACTGTATGGCATTAGGACGTTAACCCACAATCCCTGCAGGTTCAGTGACTAATTAGGATCCATCCCGTGCTGTCCTGAACCGATCAGGAACAGGACATTTTTTCTGGGAAAGGGTAAGCCCTACCAGGGTTTGACAACCAGCTGCTCTGGTACAAACACTGATGTCAATCATGCAGCATTAATAGTACACCAATGGCTTTCTAAGTCAGACAGGCCTGGGTTACAAAGCGACCTTCTTCATTACCCACGGGACCCCCTTTCAGTGCCACAGAAAACAAGGGCTGAGAGCGGTAGCCATGTTAGTCTGTAACTAAATAAACTTCAACCACACTGGTCCTGTGGCACCCTAGAGACTCTCAAATATATAAACACTAGCACGAGCTTGCCTGGGTACAACCCTCTTCTTTGGCTGACCACTATGTACCCAGAAACCAAGCTGCTGATTACCATAGTCCAGGGATGGGCAAAAGCCTCGCAGAGGGGCCCCATCTAGCTAGCCCAAGCCCTTTGGCCAGCCCGTGAGGCAGTTACAGGCCCCAGCCCCTAGCGCAGGGATGGGAGATCCAAGGCAGGTGAGCCAATTTTCAGCAGCCTGGGGGAAAGAAGCTCAGCCCTCTCCCCTGTGCAGCAGCTGGAGAGGGCTCCTTCCTCCCTGCAGCAGGTTAGGCTGCGGTGGGAGGAAGCAGGGCTGGGGGCTGATGCTCCTCAGCAGGCACCAGAGGTGTCAGTGCTGGACGGGACCTGCACCTGACTGTGTGGCTGCTGGGGCAACAGGCCCTCTCTCCAAGTTGGCTGGTACAGCGTGGTTGCAGCTGTTGCTACAAGGAGGAACCAAGTCAGGTAAGGCCTCCCCCTTATGCACAGATCCCTCCCCCCCCCCAATCCTTTCTCTCCCCCCTGAGGCCCAGCACCCCCTTCTCCTGGCCAGGCACTGCACCCACCCTTGTTCCTCCTCCCAGCCTTTTGCACCCCACCTCCCTCCCAGATCCTGCACTCCAGCCCTGTCCTACTTGCTTGCAGCCCCGTCTTATGCACTGTGCCCCTCGCTGATGTCCCTACCGCAAAGCCTAAGGGGGGGTCCATAAAAATCCACTAACTCTGGAACCCTAGAAAAGTCTGGTCTATGGGTAGCTCTGAACATCAGTTCTCCCTCCTCCCCTCTTAAGGCTGGGGCACCAGAGGGCTGAGGTGTCTCAGTCAGGATCACATCAGTGAGCGCTGGGGTTTTTGGAGTAGTTTTGTGCTTCTCGCTTGTGTGGCCCCCGACTGATTTTTCTGTGGCTCAGTGACCCCTGGCCCAAAAAGAGTTCCCTATCCTTGCCCTAAATAAAGGAAACATTGAAATCTTTTGTGTTGGACACCATATTTTACTTATTTAAAATGAAGTTTGATTAAACTAAACAAGAGGAAGTTAAAATGCTTCATCTGTTTCATGATTTGAATTGAACCCTTCTGTCTAGCTGCAGTTCTGGTGCTCAGCACCCTGCCTGCTCAAAGCTTCGGAAGACGTCAGCCTGCTTTGTGCCGATGTTACTCGCCCTGATTCCCACTTCAATGCAAGACCAGCCGTGCTAGACGGCACTGAAATCTTATACAACTGTCACGAAGCCTGAATCATCAAAGGCCCTTTGATTTTAGCAAAGAGATTTCCTGTGTATTTGCATGTTCATGAGATGTGGCGTTCCTATGGGTTAGGTATGGGCTCTTCAGCTTTGGTGAACAGCTCTAGCGCTACCAATCAAAATCTCCTCTTTATTGGGGAAAAAGATTACCACCGTTTCCTCAATAAAGGTCCCTTTTCTCTCCCCGGCTGCCTCTTTCCCACAAAAGGTAATGATGTGATACTACTGTTCAGAAGCAGACACAAATCTAGTAGGGAGGGCGCTCGCTTGCTTAATGTTCACTCCCAAGTTGTTGGGTCTTTTCTTCTTCTTTTCTAATTGGACGTGTAGCTGAATCCCTAATATCCTCCGAACTGATGGCTTCCACAATTGTCAGGTGGTCGGGTGGGGCGCATGACACCTGTGTATTTGGAAACTCCAACATCTTCCAGAAGCTGGACGCTGGCACGTTCTTCCCCCGGTGTGACTTTGGGGTTGGGAATAGGCAGATGCCGCTGTGCATCATGGGGGATGGGGCCTGCCCTCTCCCCATACGCGGGCTAACTGGACCCCATTCAATGTCCAAATCCAGGTGGAGCGCGCCTTCGGGTGCCTCCACGATGTTGTGGAGAGGAAGGGGGAGGGAGGCGGATACTGGCTGCAAAGGGAGGGTCTTGGAGTAGCTGTGGACATCGGCCGAACCCATGAGTTGAGGGTGCCCATCCAGGAGGCCCAGAGGGAGAGTTTCTCTTAAGGATCCCAGTAACTTTCCCCAGGGCCTCCCTGCTAGGGGCCTGCCCCTTGCTCCACTATCCCTTCCCCCCCTTCCCTGCAGGCTCAATAAACACACCTGTTTTGAGTTGAAGGAACCAAACACTGTATTTTTCTTTGAATGAAATACAGCCCTGAGGGAGGGAGGGCTGAGAACCTGTTACTGTTAAGTTGTTCTATTTGTTCCAAAACCACCTCTAGTGACACTTCAATCCGGGACACTTCCTCAGATTCATCACTCACAAAGGACGGTGCAGGTTTGGGAATCTCCCGAACGTCCTCAGGCCTGAAGACTGAAGCAAAGAAATCATTTAGTCTCTCCGCAATGGCTTTATCGTCCTCCATAGCTCCTTTTGTATCTCGATGGCCCCACTGGTTTTTTTAGCAGGCGTCCTGCTTCTAATGTACTTTTACTTTTTAAATTTTTGGCTAGCTGTTCCTCTCTCTTTTTTGCCTTTTCTTATTACATTTTTACAGTCAAGTTGGCAGTGTTCATGTTCCTTTCTATTTACCTCACTAGGATTGGACTTCCACTTTTTAAAAGATGCCTTTTTATCTCTCACTGCTTCTTTTACGTGGTTAAGCCACCATGTCTCTTTTTTAGGTCTCTTACCCCAAATTTTAAAAAAATAGGATGCATTTATGTTGGGCCTCCATTCTGGTGTCTTTGAAAAGTTTCCATGCAGCTTGCAGGGATTTTACTCTAGTCACGGTACCTTTTAATTTCTGATGAACTAACCTCCTCCTTTTTGTGTAATTCCCTTTTTTTTAAATTAAATGCGAGTGTGTTGGACTGCTGAGGTGCTCTTCCCACCACAGGAACGTTAAATGTTATTCTATTATGGTCACTGTAAGGCTGTGTCTACACTGCACCAATCTTCTGGAAAAGGGATGCAGAAGAGCCAAGTCAGAATTGCAAAGGCAGCGGGGATTTAAATTTTCCCCACTCCATTTGCATGAACATGGCTGCCGCTTTTTTCCGGCTCGGCTCTTGGCTTTGCTGGGAAAAAAGCGCCAGTCTAGACGGGGATCTTTTGGAAAATAAAGCCTTTACCGAAAGGTCCCTTATTCCTGGTTTTAAGCAGAAAAAGTCAAAATTAAAAATTCAGCCAGGAAATCCGAACACGAAAGACAAATAGAGGCATTTTTCCCCCTCCACTCGTAGGATATGCACAAGTTTGGCAATTTGGATGGGTTATCTATTCCAATTTGGTTATAGGTTCCATTACCCCTGGAATGTATCAACTTGGCTTTTTTCAGTCAGAGATGAGAAGGGCACACCCACACCCGTAGGGTGGAAATATTTTCTATGCTTCAGCCCCGTGGTGAGGTGTTGGGGGTTGTAGAAGCTGTAGAAACCATTTTCATATTTAGCTAGAAGCCATCTTGTATATCAGAAACCATTTCAGCTTTTCTCTCAAGTACGTAGACCAGAGTGAACTTTCTGTCACCCCGTGAGAAGAGGCCTACAGGATGGGCTATTGGTATGTGTTAATTGGGCTGGTTGGGACAGGAGATGTACTCCCTCGTACCTGTCCGCCATCTTGTTGATAAGGCTTTGTTTTTCCAAATTTAATTAAGGATTTCTGTAATTAGATGCCCTGACGTCAGACTGTTTGGCTAAGGGTATAAAGATACTAGGATTGATTGTATTAGCAGCCTTACTGGGCCCGGCTCTGCTGTGACCACGTTTGGCTCATGCTGTGCTTTATTAATTAATAAAGCTGTTTGTTAGCTGCCTAAACACAGAGGAGCGTGTTTTTGCTTCGACAGGGTAAGGGGCTTTGGTACCAGCATGGGCTCCCCAATGCTGTGGGAGGGGGAAACCCTGAGCATTGGGGGCTGGATCTAGGCAAGTGAGGGGCTGCAGCTGGACCCTGGCCCTGAGGTTACCCACCCTGCCTAAGTGCTTCCCCAAATGTCCAGATGAACTTTTCTGGGGCCCAGGGGTATTAATAGATTTTGTGGTACTCTAGGCTCTGGGGTGTGGCAAAAAATAAGGGGTTCAGTGTGCTGTAGGTTGCCATTGGGGAGCAGGCTGGAGTGGGGTCTAGGTAAGATGTAAGTGTAACTCACACACATAGGCTACGTCTAGACTGGCATGATGTTGCGGAAATACTTTTAACGGAAAAGCTTTTCCGCAAAAGAGCATCTAGATTGGCAAGGATGCTTTTGCGCAAAAGCATCCGGGGCCTGTCTAGACGCGATTTTGCACAAGAAAGCCCCTATCACCATTTTAGCCATCGGGGCTTTTTTGCGCAAAACAATTCTTCCCTGTCTACACTGGCCCTCTTGAGCAAGCATTCTTGCACAAGAGGGCTTTTTCCCTAGCGGGAGCGTGAAAGTATTTGCGCAAGAAGCACTGATTTTGAATATTACAAAGTCAGTGCTATTGCGCAAATTCAAGCGGCCAGGGTAGACAGCTGGCAAGTTGTTACACCCAAGGAGTAACATAAGAACGGCCGTACTGGGTCAGACCAAAGGTCCATCTAGCCCAGTATCCTGTCTACCGCCAGTGGCCAGCACCAGGTGCCCCGGAGAGGGTGGACCGAAGACAGCGATCAAGCGATTTGTCTCCTGCCATCCCTCTCCGGCCTCTGACAAACAGAGGCCAAGGACACCATTTTATCCCCTGGCTAATAGCCTTTTATGGACCTAACCTCCATGAATTTCTCCAGCTTCTCTTTAAACTCTATTCTAGTCCTAGCCTTCACAGCCTCCTCTGGCATAGTCCATTCAGTCATCATAGAGGCATACAATAAAGTCCTTAAAGCCTGACGCCAGCCCAGTGAAAGCAAGCCTCGTGCCCTCGGAGTAGTGATTCTCAGTCTAGATGCAGCTCTTTCTTTATTATGTGGCTGCATCCACGCTACCCTGAGGAAGTCGTACGGGTTGCAAGCAGCCCACGGCCGCTGGGATAAGAACCACTGTCTTAGGGTGCATCTACCCGGCAGCGTTATTTCGGAATACATTCAAAATAACGGTCGGCTTCTTCTGACTTCTGTAAACCTCGTTCCACAAAGAAGAGCGCCTATTCCAAAATAGCTATTTCGGAATAGCAGTAGTGTAGATGCTCCACCGCTGCTATTTCGAAATAGCTGCACCCCAGGGCCATTCACAGTAATTACTCCCCAGTGCCACCTGGAGCTCTCAATCGAGGTAGCGCGTCCACGTTAGGGAAGCCGGCCTCGGACTCATTTTGAGGCTTCCCTGTAGCGTAGACGTGCTATTTCGAAATAAACTATTTTGGAGTATTTCTGCCCGAATAGCTATTTTGAAAGAAGCATTCGGTGCAGATGTAGCCCTAGTGCGGTTCACTGTCCCGTGTAGTGATACTTAGACCGCTTACAGGGAACGATAAGAAGGGATGAGCGCTGCAGCCTAAGCTGAGCAGGAGCTGGCTCTATAGCTCAACCTGGAGCAGCTCCTGCCATAAGCTCTAATGGTCCCAGGTGCCAAACTCTCCGCGGGCAGTTCTGAGTGGTGGTTCCTCTGGACACTTAGGAAGCGTCTACGGTAACAGAAGGTGTTTTTCTGTCAGTGTAATGGAATCACTCTTTAAGAGGCGGTGCTTGGTCAACAGAAGAATTCTTCTATTGACCTAACTTTGACCACAGCAGGTGTTAGATTGACCAAATACGTGGCAGAGGACATCAAATGTTTCACAGCCCTTAGCAATGTAGCTATTTTGATCTAAGACTTAGGTGTAGACTAGCCTTAAAGCTCACCTACTGCAAAATAAATGTCCACAGAGATTTGCATCCACATTTTAGAAATGTGCAAATCCAAACCATCTGGTATCGGTGTGTAGCCGGTCGGAGAGATGAGCCCACAACACATGCTCCCACAAACTGCCCGTTTTTCGTGGCTTTTTTTGACAGAACTTTTGAATCCAGAAGAGTATTTCAAAACCAGTTACATTAACGAGGAGCTGAAACAAAAAACAGGACGGTGTAGCATGTTAAAGACTAATAAGATGGTTGAATAGGTGATGAGCTTTCGTGGGCCAGACCCACTTCCTCAGATTAAACCATCTTGTCAGTCTTTAAAGTGCTACGCAGACCCTGCACAGGGCACGGCACGAGCCCGCCACCCGCTGCCACCCAGCCCTCCGCCTCTTCCCGGGACCAGGCTGGCAGCTCCCAGGAGCCTGCCCGGGGCCGCAAGAGGTGGGTGCCCGCCTGGTCTAGTGCGGAGATCGTGGACCTCATCCAGGTTTGGGGGGAGGCCTCCAACGTCCACGATCTCCGCACTAGGCACAGGAAAGTGGCCGTCTAGGGCAGGATAGCTGCCAGCCTGGCCACCAAAGGCCACATGCAATGCCAGGAGCAGGTCTGCATGAAAATCAAGGGGGTCTAGTGAGACCCCCGACTCTGAGCCCTGAGCTTAGAATGGCTGTACTGGGTCAGACCAAAGGTCCATCTAGCCCAGGAGCCTGTCTGCCGACAGCGGCCAACACTAGATACCCTGGAGAGGATGGACCGAAGACAATGACCAAGCCATTTGTCACGTGCCATCCATCTCCAGCTTTCCACAAACAGAGGCCAGGGACACCTTTTCTACCCCCTGGCTAATGCCACTCCATGGACCCAAGCTCCATGACTTTATCTAACTTCTCTTTAAACTCTGTTCTAGTTCTAGCCTTCACAGCCTCCTGTGGCAAGGAGTTCCACAGGTTGACTATTTGCTTTGTGAAGAAGAACTTTCTTTTATTAGTTTGAAGCCTGCTACCCATTCATTTCATTTGGTGTCCTCTAGTCCTTATATTATGGGAACTAATGAAGAACTTTGCTTTATGCACCCTCTCCACACCGCTTATGATTTTATAGACCTCTATCATATCCCCTCCTCAGTCTCCTCTTTTCTAAGCTGAAAAGTCCCAGGCTCTTTAGCCTCTCTTCACATGGGACCTGTTCCAAACCCCTGATCATTTTAGTTGCCCTTTTTGGAACCCTTTCCAAGGCCAAAACATCTTTTCTGGGGTGAGATCACATCTGTACACAGTACTGAAGATATCGTGTACCATAGTTTGATACTTCCCCTCCTCCTCCTTCCCCGGCTTCCCCTTTCCAGCTCTCTCCTCCCAGGTTTCCCCCTCCCCTCTCCCACCTCATTTTCCCAGTCTCCCCAGAGGCTAATCCCCCCCTCCAGTTTTGTTAAATAAAGAGAGTTTCTATTTTTGAACACACGTGTCCTTTATTTTGTACATCAGGAAGGGGTAAGTGGAAGGAGGTGAGGGAGGACTGGGGTACGAGCCCCCGATAGTGAGGACGGGGGTGGCTCTGCAGGCTCCTCAGGGTGGAACCTCTCCTGCAGCCCCCCGATTGACCCTCCCGGATGGCAGCCTGCGGCAAGTGCAGCCGGGCTGATGGCCGAGTGCTGTGATGTGCCAAGTGTGGGCACTCAGGGTACTCCAAGTCAGGACTGCTTTGCTGTCCCTCATCAAGGTAGACAAGCAAGCGGGGAACCCTGAGAACTGTCTGTCCAGGGTGGGGGTCGGGTCCCTTTAAGCACAGCCCTCGGCTAGCCTGAGACAGCAGCTCCACACTCTAAGTCCTAACCTGATGCCCTGCCGGCACTGCTTCCGGCCAGCCTTAACTTCGGTTCAGGGTCCACTCAATGTGGACATGCTAGTTTGAATTAGTTTTTAGGTCTAGATGCTCTAGTTCGAATTAAGTTAGTTCGAGTTAGTGCTGTAGTGTAGACATACCCTTAACGAGGAGGGAGCTCTTCCCTATTCATTCGGCAGTCAGAGGCTTCCCGTCATTTGCTGGAGACTGTAAAAGATTCTGCCCTTCACGTGGGTGGCTGAGGGGAGTCTTTCTGCCCTTACTTGCCTGTCTGTGGGCCAGGCAGCATCCAGTAAGTGGTCTGAGCTCAGGCATCTTGTTTTACCTCCCCCCGGCCCAGAGACCCTATACGTAGCAGTTACCTGCTGAGTTTCAAAGTCATTAATTGCCGTCACAGCCGGCGGTGGGAAGTGCTGCGTGGAACCCGGGGTCAGCTGCGGACTCCCCAGCCGATCCCGGGTTCCGGGGAAAGGCCGTTGGGAGCCCGGGATCAGCTGGGCAACAAGAGCAAGGGGAGCGAACGTGGGTTATGCTCCCGTTCTGGCTCAGATTTTTCTTTTCCATCTCCCTCCCTAAAGTAAAAGGGAGGTCCCGCCGACGATAGGGTGGAGGGGAGTATTCTGAATCATTCCTCCTGGCCAGAGAAATAGTCTGTGTCCGTATCACGTTTATTCTCTTGTCGTTGTGTTTTTAGCGGCGATTTTATGACGGAAAGTGGAAAAAGCAAAATGCCCATTTGTAACCCCCACTGGGTGCATTTGAATCTAGGCCTTGAGAAGCTTAGGACAGGAGCATCTACAACTTGAGCTACAGAGCCAACCACGGCTCAGGCTAGGCCAGGGACGGGCAAAAGCCTCTCCGGCCCGCAAGGCCTTGCAGGCCCCGCTAAGGCAGGGGTGCTGGTTTTCAGGAGCACGGGGGAGGAAGCTCAGCCCCGCCCCGCCTCTCCTGTGCAGCAGCTGGAGAGCGCTCTCTCCTCCTTGCAGCAGCTTAGACTGCGGTGGGAGGGAGCAGCGCTGGGGCTGGAGCTCCTCAGCAGTCTGGGGCTGCGTACCTGTGGCAGCAGCGCCTCCGCAGCCAGCCCCGAACCGTGTGGCCGCAGCAGGGGACCTCTGGCCTCTAGGGCGGGCCCCGGATCACGTGGCCGCGGCACTGGCGCCTCTGGGGCCGGTCCCGAACTGGGTGGCCATGGCAGCTCCAGCCTCCAGGGCCAGTCCCTGGACTGCCAGGGCAGCAGGACTTCCCTCTGGGGCGACTGGGACAGAGGGCACCGAGTCAGGTTAGGTCCCCCACCCGTGCACTGACCCCCTCCAGGATCCAGCACCCCCGGTTTGCTCAGATACCCTTCCTTGTTCCTGCACCCTCTCTCCTGGCCAGACACCGCAACCTCCCTTGTTCCTGCTCCCTCCATCTGGCCAGACTCCCTACTCCCAGCCTGCTTCTGCACCCCACTTCCCTCCCAGATACTGCACCCCTTCCCTATCCTACCTGCTTGGAGCCCTGTCTCGTGCACTGTCCCCCTCAGTTTTGTTCCTACCCCAGAGCCTAAGGGGGTCCATAAAATCCACTAACTGCGGGACCCCAGAGAAGTAAATCTCATCTATGGGAAGCCTTGAACCTCAGACCTCCCCTTCCCTTCCCCCCAATCCTTGAGGCTGCAGCACCAGAGGAGTGAAGTGTCGCAGTCGGGGCCACCTCTGTGAGCAGTGGGGTCCCCAACTCATTTTTCTGTGGGTCAGTGACCTCTGACACAAGAAGGGTTCCCCACCCTTGCCCTAAATAAAGGAAACATTGAAATCTTTTGTGTTGGACGTAATATTTTACTTTGCTGAAAAGGAAGTTTGATAAACTAACAGGAGAAAGTTAAAATGCTTCATCTGTTTCATGATTTCCATTAAACCGTACCCAGCGTGCCCTGTCCCCGCTTCTTCCCCCGGCACACGGCTCCGTGAATAAGCGAAATCTAAGAACCCCTCTTCTGAGAGGTTGCCTGCCCCTGCACTGAAAGGGAAGAGCTGCACCTTTCATTTATGTATTAGTGAAGCTGCTGGAAGAAGGACTGTTATTGACTTTAAAAAGTATCACCGGCCCCCTCCTCTGCTCCTGGTTCTTTCCACTGGCCAGAAGTCAGGGGGCAGGGATTCCAGGCCAAGCAAAGTTCCCAGCAGGATAGGTCTGAACCCCGCCCCTTCCGTGCTGGCCCGCAGCCTCTTCTGAAATTTGTAACGTGGCCCCCTCCCAAAATTCGTGCCCAGCCCTGGCTCAGACCACTGACCGGGGGAGAGAAGAATGACCGAGCTCTACCCCTAAGTGCCACTGCAAGCGGCAGTGAACCGCACCCACTAAGGACACTTCCCCTAGCTGAGCAAGGGCATCCTGAGTATGAGACCCCAGAGGAGCCCCCACTTGAAACTGGACAGATTTGAAGCAGGGACCCCGGCGCTTAGAGCAGGCGCCTCTAGCACTCGGGCTAAAGCCAGCTGGGCTCACGTTAGCCTGTAGAGCTCACCTGTTCTCATCTCGGGCCCTAAGGGTCTGAGTCACCCCGTGGGCCAGGGAACCACGCGGGGCGTGTGGGATACACGAGGCCCCAGGAGCGGGCTCGGGGGGGCGGAGATTCAGGGTCCGGGTGGGACAGAGGGGACTGGAGCACGGTGAAGGGGGCAGTCTGGGCAGGAAGGGGGGCGCCAGAGGGGGCTGGAGGGGGGGTGCAGGGCCTGGGAGGGGACGAGTCTGGGGGTCTGGCCAGGACGGGGCGGGGGCGAATGACCCGCGACGCCTCTCGGAGGTGCGGAAATGGCGCAATATTAGGGCTGGAAACGCCGGCTCCATTGTAAGCGAGTAACTGGGCAAAACCCTCCCGGCTACACAATGACACGCTCCGCAGATCGCTCCGCTTCGTCCCGCAGAGCCCGCGGCGCGTCCGGCTCCCCTGGAGCAGGGTCGGGAGCTGGGAGGCTGGTGCGCGCTGCGAGCCCCTGAAAAGCGCAACCGGCTCCAAGCGCGGGACCCGCCCGCACCCCGGGCGCTCTGCGGGCTCTGCGGTCCGAGCTTTACGCTGCACAACCCGCAGCCCGGGACCCGGCCACTGAGCTCACAGCCCCGCCCCGCCCCGCACCGCAAGACGCACCGGGGCTCCGGCCAGGCGGGGCCGAGGGGCGACAAGGCTCGGAGCCCCCCCGCACGGCGGAGCAGCAAGGCCGAGTCCCCTCGTTGCGGGGCGAGGGGGATGTGCGCGGGGCAGGCGAGGGGCCGGTAGCAGCTGGAGCGGGGGCTTCCCGCCAGGCAGCGCTGCCCGGCTCTCTGGTCCCAGCTCTCAGCGCAGCTCTTGGCTTGGACTTTCTCTCCGCTCCGTTCTGTGCAGGGATGGAGCGATGCGCAGGAAGCCGGGGAGCGGGGGGGGGGGGGCTCGGTGCGTCTCCCCCCGGCCGCCCGCAGGCTCTGGCTGCAGCAGGCGCTGGGAGCGGAGCAGCGGGAAGGGGGCTCACTAGCCCGCGCGGCTGGGTATTACTGGGTGCTCCGCCCGCGAGAACGCGGCGCTGGGAGCGGCCAGGGGAAGGGAGCCAGCGCCAGGGGGGCAGAGAGACTCGCCAGCAGCCGCCCTGCTCCTGCCCTCGGCGCTTCGGCGCGGTAGCCACGAAACAGCAGCAGCAGGGCAGGGGCGGGCGCGGTCCGGACTCGTGCGAGGACCAGAGGGCGCAGCGGGGAGGGGGCGCAAGGTCCGAGCCCAGCGCGGGCCGGGGGCGGGAGGGCGAATCAGCGACTCAGCGGCAGCGGAGAAGCCAAAGCCGGGCCCTGCCGTGAAGCCCCGTGTCCGCCCCTTCGCCCCCGTTTGCACCTGTAGCCCGGCCCGGGGAAGGGGGCGGCAGCAACGCCCCGTGGCGCGGGCAGAGGCTGCAGCGGGGCTGCCGAGCGCGCTCGGGGCGTCTCGCGGGGCGTGTCCCGGCCCCCGCTCTCCCCAGCCGGGGCTGCACCGGCCTCCTGCAGCCGCTTCGCTCCCCGGGCCACTGTCACCCCCCCGCGTGCAGCGCCCGGGACACGCGCTCGGCAGCAACTCGCCCTGAGCCGCGCGAGGAGACCCCCGGGCCCTCCCCAGTCCCCCGCCCGGCTTCGACCGCGGCTCCCTCACCGCGCAGGCGCGAGACACGCCCCACCCGCCGAAAAGGGCGGGGCGAGGTAATTGGAAGCACGTGTTTCCCTCCCCCCCCCCGCACTTCGCGGCAAGATGGTATCGCCCAGCGCTGAGCGTATAAAAAGGCCCGCTCCGGGGTGTGTCCTTTCACTCATGGCCGCGCGGGCGGCCTGGCGAGGTGCGGGAGGGGGACGAGGCGTCTCGCTGGCCCGGGAGCAGGTTTGTCCCTCGGTCTCGCCCTGTCCGTGCGGCGCGGGCTCTGGCAGCGGCGGGGCCTTTCCAGAAACGGCTTCGTGCCTCCTGCTCGCGGGCGGGCTCAGCGCGTCTCTGCCGCCGGCCGGGTGTGGCCGCGTGAGCCCGGAGCTCCGGCCCCGGGAACCGAGGCGCTCGGGGCGGGGGGCGCTGCCGGGAGCGGGCTGGGCTCCGGGGAGGACTTTGAGCTGGGTCGTCTTGTGAAGCCGGAAGCTTCCAATCAAAGGCTGCCAGAGAGGAGCTTGAGGGCCTCGCCCAGAGGAGAGCTTGCCTGGGAAATCTCCACCGGCTGGTGAGTGGGGCTTTTAAGGGGCCCTGCTACCGGCTGGCAGGCCTAAGGATCCACTTGCTTCGCTGCTGCCGGTGGTTGGGAATGTTTGCCGAGGGTAACCTGGGAGTGCTTTCTTGCAGGTGGTTCTCCAGGGCTCACTGGACTGGAGGCGAGGGTTTAGCCGGGCCTCCTTGGAGCTGGCAGCCCGAGGCAACCGAGTACGCAGCCAACCGTGGAACTTGGCTCGGGGCAGCGCCAATTGGAGCTCGGTAAGTGTGGCTTTTGGGGGGGTCTCTTCTGTGAGCTAGTTGGGCGAAGTGTCCAGATGTCTGTCCACATCTCTCACTGGTGCTGGTTGCTGGGAGCCTTTGCTAGGGTGCCTTGGGAGTGCTTCTTTGCAGGCGGTCCAACAGGAGTCATTGGATTGGAAGCAAAGTTCTGAGAGGAGCTTGGGTAAGTGCCTTTTTCAGTGGCCATGCTCCCAGGTGGTTGGGCTAATATCTAACTATCTGTCCACCTTGTTCACTGGTATTGATTGCAGGGAGTGTTGGAAGAAGGAAAAGTGAGGGTGTTCTGTTGCAGTTGAAGCTGCAGAGGTCATTGGACTGGAGTTGAGGCTTTGAGCCGGGTGTCCGCCTTGCGTCTGGCACCCTTACCCGAAAGGACAACAGAGCAAATAGCCAGCTTGCCTGCGAAAGGTCCAAGATGAGCTTGGTAAGTGTGGGTTTTCGGGGGCCACTACTGTGAGCTGGTTGGGCTCAGAAGGTGTTGGAGTGTCTGGTCACATCCTCCACTGGTGCTGGTTGCCGGGAACCTTTGATAGGGCGCCTTGGGAGTGTTTTCTTGCAGGTGGTCCTACAGGGCTCGTTGGATTGGAGCTGGCAGCCAGAGGGAACGGTGTAAGAAGCCAAGAGAGGCATCCATCTGCCTGGGAAAGGTTCAGTAGGAGCTCGGTAAGTGGCTTTTGGGCAGCTGTGCTGTGGGCTGGTTGAGCTAAGTATCCAAGTTTCGGTCTATATGCTTCACTGGTGCTGGTGGTCGGGAGTGTTTCGTTGCAGGTTGTTGTCTAGGGGGATAGATTGGAGGCAGGCTTTGAGCCGGGCGTACTCCTTGCATCTGGCACCCTGACATGAAAGGCAGCTAAAGGACATTGGAGTGAAGAACCAACAGGGGAGTTTGCTGGAAATGTCTGAGAGGATCTGGGGTAAGCGTGCCTTTGGGGGGCCTGTACTGTGAGCTGGTTGGGCTAAGTACTGCATCTCCTTGTCTGTACATGTTTCTTACTGCTCTGTTCTAGGTTGTCACACTGGGTCCTTGGGCTGATCTTTGGTTTCGGCTGGGCATCCTTTTGGAAGCCAGCAGCTGCAGGCCACAGGGGGAGCTGGTCTGGGAAAGGCCCGAGAGGAGCTTGGTATGTATTAGTTGGGCTGTGAGATGGTTGGGCTACCTATCCAGGTGTGTTGGCACATGCTTCACTGGTGCTGGTTGCACTTGAATAGGGTGATCTGGGAGTGCTTTGTTGCAGGTCATCCTGCAGGGATTCCGGCAGTCCCACAGGGGTTCATTGGATTCGTGGCAAGGCTTATAGCCCGGCCACCCTTAGACGAAAGGCAGCTTAAGGACGACTGCCTGAATAGTCAACAGCAGCCTTGGTGTCGGCAAGGTCCAATAGGAGCTCGGTAAGTGTGGCTTTTGGGGGCGTACATATAAAATGTTTGTGCGCATCCATGACTGGCGCTGGTGGCTGGGAGCGTTTGGAGAGGGTGAATTGGACGTGCTTTGTTGCAGGTGCTCCTACAAGGGCTCGTTGGATTGGCCGCAAGACTTTGAGCGGTACGAGTCGAGCCGGGTTTCGCTCTTCAGTCTGGCACCTTACACCAACGGCTGCCAGAGAGCGGTTTCCTAACAAATGTCCAAGAGGAGCTTGGTAAGTGTTGGGGGTAGGGAGGAGTGGAAAGGGCTGGGCTACATACCTAAGGGTCTGTTCACATGCTTTGCTCTGCTGGGACTGTTTGAATAGGGTAAATTGTGAGTGCTCTGTTGCAGGTGGTCTTACAGGGGTTCCTTGCGTTGGCGGCAAGCCTTGGAGATGAGCCTCAGTTCAGGAGCTGGGAGCCACGGGCAACAGCAAGCAGACGGAGGCAAGCTTGCCTGGGAAATGTCCATTAGCTCGGTAAGTGTGGTTTTGTGGGATGATGTTGTGAGCTGGTTGGGCTGAGTGTTGGAGTGTCGGTACACGTGCTTCACTGGTGCTGGTTTGTGGGAGTCTTTGGAAGGGTGAGTTGCAAGTGCTTTGTTCCAGGTCATCTTGCCTGGGTCATTGGATTGGTGGCAGGCTTTTGAGCCGGGTGTCCTTTTTGGAGCTGGCACAGAAAAGGTCCAGTAGGATGTCAGGTAAGTGTGGCTTTTGCAGGGAGGGGAGCTGTGCTGTGAGTTGGGCTAAATAGCCGAGTGTCCCCATCTGTCACTGGTTCTGGTTGCTGAGTGTTTGACTAGGGTGTAGCGAGTGCTTTTTTCACAGGTCGTCCAACAGGGGACTTTGGATTTGGAGGCAAGGATTTGAACCAGACATTCTTCCACGAAGGGCAGCGAAAGGACCTTGGCGTGAATAGCCAACAGAGGAGCTTGGTAAGTGTGGCTTTCGGGCGGCCTCTATTGTGAGCTGGTTGAGCTAAGAAGGTATTCGAGTGTCGGTTCACATCCTTCACTGGTGCTGGTTGCTGGTAGTCTTTGAATAGGGTGTATTGGGAGTGCTTTTTTGCAGGATGTCCAACAGGAGTCATTAAATTAGCGGCGAGTCTTGGAGCCGGGCATCCTTCTCGTGTCTCTTGGCCAGAGGTAAGTAGCCAACAGGTGAGGTTGCCTAGAAAAGGACCAAGAGGAGGTGGATATGTAGTCCAACACGCTTACACCAAGTGCCCGTTGTCCGCCTTGTTCACTGGTATTGGTTGCACGGGTAGTTGGAAGAGGGTAAATGTGGAGTGCTTTGTTGCAGGTGAGGTCATTGGATCGGAGGCAAGCATTGAGCTGAGCCTTCTTGGAGCTGGCAGCCAGATGGAACGGAATAAGAAGCCAACAGGCATCTGCCTGGGAAAGGTCCAATAGGAGCTTGGTAAGCGTGGCTTTTGGGGGTGTGCACGTGCATCGCTGGTGCTGGTGGCTGGGTGTGTTTGGAGAGGGTGAATCGGGCGTGCTTTGTTGCAGGTGGCCCTACCAGGGCCTGTTGGATTGGCCGCAAAACTTTGAGGGGCACGACTTGAGCCAGGTCTCGTTCTTCAATCTGGCACCTTCCCGACAAATGTCCAAGAGGAGCTTGGTAAGTGTTGGTTTTGAAGGGCACGATGGGGGGGGGGGGGGGGCTGTTGAAAGTGTTGGGCTACATATCTAAGTGTCTGTTCCCATGCTTTGCTGTGCTGGTTTCTGGGAGGGTTTGAACAGGGTCAATTGGGAGTGCTTGGTTGCAGGTGCCCTTACAGGGGTTCATTGGATTGGATTGGTGGCAAGACTTCAAGCTGGGTCTGTTTGTTGGAGCCAAAAGCCTCACCTGAAAGGCTGCCAGAAATGGACGTAATTGAATAGCCATCAGGCGAGCTTGCCTGGAAAATATCCAATAGCGAGGTAAGTGTGGCTTTGTGGGGCTCTCCCTGTGAGCTGGTTGGGTTACATATTGGTGTGTCTGTACACATGCTTCACTGGTGCTGGTTTCTGGGCATCTGTGGGGAGGGTGAATTGCGAGTGCTTTGTTCCAGGTCATCCTGCAGGGATTCTTAGGTTGGCGGCATGGCTCTGAGCCGGGCATCCTTCTTGAATCGGTTGGCGAAAAATAACACAGCAAGCATCCAACCGGGGAGTTTTTCTGTCCAGTCCGAGAGGAGGTGGGGTAAGTGTGGCTTTTGGGGGGGCTCTTTGTTGTTGCAGGTGGCCCTTCAGGGGCTCTCATTGGATTGGCGGGAGGACTTTGAGCTGGGTCGTCTTGTGAAGCCAGAAGCTTGCAATCAGAGGCTGCCAGAGAGGAACTTGAGTGCCTAGCCAAGAAGAGAGCTTGCCTGGGAAATCTCCACCAGCTAGGTGAGTGTGGCTTTTAAGGGGTTGTGCTACCAGCTGGTTGGCTTAAGTATCCGCTTGCTTCACTGCTGTCGGTTGTTGGGAATGTTTGACTAGGGGAAACTGGGAGTGCTTTCTTGCAGGTGGTCCTCCAGGGCTCATTGGACTGGAGGCGAGGTTTAGCCGGGCCTCCTTGGAGCTGGCAGCTAGAGGCAACCGAGTATGCAGCCAACTGTGGAACTTGCCTTGGGGAAGCACCAATTGGAGCTCGGTAAGTGTGGCTTTTGGGGGGGTCTCTTCTGTGAGCTAGTTGGGCGAAGTGTCCAAGTGTCTGTCCACATCTCTCACTGGTGCTGGTTGCTGAGTCTTTGGTAGGATGTATTGGCAGTGCTTTGTTGCAGGTGGTCCAAGAGGAGCGATTGGATGGGAAAGGAGGCTTGGAGCTGGCAGGCAGAGGGAACGGAGTAAGATGCCAACCACGGAGCTTGTCTGGAAAGGTGTGAGGATCTGGGGGGAATGTGGTTGGTGGGCCTGTACTATGAGCTGGTTGGGCTAAGTATCTGTCTGTAAGCAAGCCTCTCCGCTTTGTTCTAGGTCGCCGTACGGGATCGTTGGAAGGTTTTAGCCGGGTGCCTGTTCTGGAGCAGAGCCAGGAGGGACAGTGAGCAGCCAAGAGGGCAGTAGGAGCGCGGTCAGTATGGCTTTTGGGGTGCTGTGGTGTAAGCTGCTTGGGCTAAGTATCCAAGTAAACGTTGGGTCCGGCACCCGTAGTCGAAAGTCAGCAGAAGAATTGCCTGCATAGCCAACAGAGGAGTTGGACTGGGAAAGGTCCAATAGGAGCGTGCACGGCACTGCAAAAGCCACGCTTCCCTATGTGCTGGCTGTGGTAAGTATCAGTTTGTGTCCACATCTCTCACTGGTGCTGGTTGCTGGGAGTCTTTCACAGGGTGCATTGGGAGTGCTCTTTTGCAGGTCTCCGATCTGGAGTCATTGGAACGGAGGCAGGTTTGGAGCCAGCAGCCTTGGAACGCAGGCCGCCGGCGGGAACGGGGTGAGCAGCGAACAGGGCAGCAGCCAAGAATGGGAGTCTGCCTGGGAAAGGTGGGCGGGGAGCCTGAGTAGGCGTGGCTTTGGGCGGGGGGCACTTTGCTAAGAAGATCAGGAGGGCCATAGTGGGTGAGAGCCAAGGTTCCTCTAGCCCGGTATCCTGTCTCGCGTAACGATCTGGTTTTTCTGTAGCCATGTTGGAAGGCCTGAAGCAAAGCTTTCCTCCGCAGCCAGACTGAAGTGCAGCAGCCGTTAGCTGTAAGGCCTAGAGTCCCCTTCCATCTAAATGGTATTAATGTAGTGTCACAGCCAGATGAGAAGGGGATTTTGTGCTAATAGCTGTCCTCCTGTCACCAGATAAAGATCCGGATCTCCAGATTGGTCAAGAGAACCGAAGTAACCCCATTCTGTCCAGCAAGAAACTGCTTCTCAGTAACTGAGGTGGTGGAATCCGCACTCTCTGGTTAAGTAGCCTCACTTTTCTGTTTGTCTGGCTTGTAACTGTTTGTCTGCTGTCTGGTCCAGTTTGTTGCTGGGTGTAAACCAATGAAGGGGGTGGGGTATGAGTGGTTAGGTAACTTTTTTGTTAGGATTGGTTAGTAAACTCTCCTAAACTAATGAGTGACGGTATAGCTAAGCAGGAGTCAGGCTTCATTCTATAAAGGGGGGGTCCCCAAAGTAACAGAAGCAAAAGGCTGGAAGAAGAGCAGAGGGAAACAAGGAAGAGCTGGTGGAAGAACTACTGGGCTCCAAGAGCAGAGCTGCCAGGCTTCTCCTGCACGACCGTGAGGTGCAACAGCTAAGATCCAGAGAGCCTGATCTTGCCTGGCCAACAGGGCAAGTCTGCCTGCCTTGATCAGGATTGGTGAGCATGACGCTATGTGCTTCGCGTGTGTATTCTGCTTGTTTGGGACTTGTCAGGATATGGGTACTGAGATGTTTCGGTTCACACCAGAAGCGCTAGAAGTAAGTTTTACAGTACAAAGGCACATAATCTGAGTGAGGAGTCTACAAAGCAATCATGTGCCTTTGTACTATAAAACTTACTTCTAGCGCTTCTGGTGTGAACAAATGTCGGAGTACTTCTGCTGAGACTTTGTTTTCTTCAATTGTTGACGGATATGTTAAACTGTCTGAACATGCTGTACGAAGGATCCCTGAAACTCTCTCAGGGCGGCTGGTGTTCTCACTGTGGTAGCTGTCAGCCTGCCTGCATGCATAATAAAGTTTTCCTCCTAGATTTCTCTCCTGCCTCACTGCTTTGACCTCCAGCCTCGGACCCTTCTGGGGACTCTGTACCCCAGGGGAGCGAGATTTCCCTAACAATTTGGTGCCAGGAGTGGGATGGCTAGGAACTCCAGTTGGGAAGGCTGACGCCGGGGAACGGGAACGGACTACAGCGCGCATCTGAAGGGTAAGGGATCCATTTAAAATCCCCCCGTCCGCCTCCCTGTTCTCGTCGCCAGCTGGACCGGCTGGCGGTAAGAGTCCTCTTTTGCTCCAAAACATTGTCAGAGGCTTGAGGGAGATTTAAAACGAAAACGCTGGGTATAGCCAAAGAGGGGTTGGATTTTGTTGCTGACCGATTGGTGGCGAGTCCAAGCGCATGGTTTTGAGTGAGTGAAGTCCGGAACGGGACCGCAGCCGCACCGGTGCTGTCAGTGTCACTGAACAGCTGCCGAAAGCAAGGGCGGTTCCGCCGGCACAAGGAATGAGTGAAGCTGACTGTGTGTGGACTTGCAAGCTATGCTTGGAGAGGGTAGTACTGTTGGGCTCCTGTGCTGTCCTTAGACAGGACAGTGCTAGCCTGGGTGGGATTGCGCGCTCTCTCTCTCTCGTATGTCTCCGACTGAGGGGAAAAGTTTCTCATAGCCTGGGACTCCCTTGTCTCAGATGATAAGAATTTACAGTCAGCCAGGGAAATTGCCGGCAGCTTTGAAACGAAGACTTAAGAAATTAATAAGCATTGGGAATGGCAATACTCAGGGGAATTCCCAGGAAAAAATGGCCACTAGAGGGTAGCTTTGACTTAGAAAAGCTTTTCGATCTTAGAGTTTTCCTCGAGGAAAAACATCCTAACCAGATGGACTATTGGTGCCTCTGGGAGGATGCCCCCCCCCCCCCCCCCAAAAATAGAATCAGAGCATTATGGCTGGCCAAAAAGATTCTATTGAAAAGCTGCAGCAACAATTGGCTACTCTAAAGAAACAGCTCGATTCCCCAGATGTGCCATCTGCACCCCCAACCTTCTTTGGACTCTTGTCAGCTGAACGTTCTTTCCTGTTATCTCCCTGTTCTCCTGTAAACCTTATGGGACGTGACTTGTTGTGTAAATTGGGTGCAAACCTTCTCTGTAGAGAGGAAGGGTTATTTGTTGACCTTTCATCCCCATCAGGCTCCAGATTTGATGGCATTACTACTCTGAGGAATCTGATGAGGCCTCGGGACATATACCCCTCCTGGACCTCTCAGATGTCCCAGAGACATTGTGGGCAGCCCACGCGAATGAAGTGGGGTTGCTAGCCTCTGCAACACCAGTGCAAACAACATAAACACAACAAGCTTTCCCGAGGGTACCCCAATATCCATTGTCTAGGGAGGCGCAAGAGGGCATTAAGCCTGTAATCCCTTCCTTTGTTGAACAAGGGATACTTGTTTATACAACTTCACCATGTAATACACCTATACTACCTGTGGAAAAAGGAGGAAAAATTTGACAGCCAGGATAAGCAAATCTATAGACTTGTGCAAGACCTAAGAGCCACGAGCAAGTTTGTAATGGCTAGATTTCCAGTAGTACCTAAGCCTGCTACTATTCTTTCCTCTATTCCACTCACTTCTAAATGGTTCTCTGCAATAAATGGACGTTCTGCCTTCTTTTCTTTTCCGGTGCATCAGAATTCGCAATTTCTCTTTGCCTTTTCCCTTCAGGGTCGTCAGTTAACCTGGACACGTTTTCCTCAAGGTTATTGTGAAAGCCTACTCTGTTTTCTAAGTTTTTAAAAGCTGACGTTAATGCCATCCTTCTTCCCTGCAGCTCTGTGTTGGTTCAGTATGTTGATAATGTGTTAATTGCTAGAAAACTGGAGAGGGTGTAAAACTGGTACCTTGCCTGTGTTAAAATGTCTTGCTGGAAAGGGTCACAAGCTTATCCCTTTAACTTTGCCTTTTAGCTTCCGGACAGTCTGTAACAACAAGATTTCCTTACTTCTTCTGGCTCCGCTTTCTCTCATGGTCCCCTTATCTCCCAACTTCTTGATGCCATTCAGCTCCCCACATCCCTCTATTACCCATTGCCTAGCCCACACAGGTGCTACCGATCCTGTTTCTCTGGATAATGGGAGTGCTGATGAAATGGCCAGGCACGCAGCAGCTCATAGACCTCCGGCTCCCTTTCAGATTCTGGTCTCTCTTTCTCTCCCTGTTTCTTTGCAGGACCCGCTAGAACTACAGCAAGCTGCTCAACCTTCAGGGAGAAACCTTTGGGAGAAAGCAGGCTGCTCCTTATCCCCAGCTGGGATAATGGTTGGGCCTGATGGCTGCCCGGTGGCCCCAAGATCTCTCATGGCAGCTTGCTCAGGTGTCTCATCAGATGACACCTGAGCAAAAGGGGGGTGGCCTCACAGATCCTAAAACAATGGTACACCCCAGGCGTGCACCTAGAAGCTGCAAGGGTATCTAATTCATGTGTGATTTGTAAGCAGTTTAATGTTGCAGGAGTAGACCCACAGGCTAGCGGCCACACGGAAAGAAGAAACCTAGACATAAAACGCCTGAGGACGAGGTTCGGCGGACCGAGGTGGCACACTCAAACCAGACTGTTACCAAACAGGCCACCACCAGGACCTTCAAGGTACATCCTGAGAGGTAGGAATGCCAGCAAAGACCTACAGGTGAGCCTGGCGCCCTGTAGCTCTCACAAAGGGGAATCCTTTCCAGTATTGAGTGAAATGAGACACTACAAAATCTTGAAGCGTGCCTGCAGAGGCAAGCCAAACAATACTAACTGATTAAGCTTAGTTAGAGACTGCTTTACTAGGTGCTAGCTAACTACTATATTATCCTTTCTACTTCAGAGATTGAAGATACTATTATCGGATGAGGATTGTTTTCCTTCTTTTAGTAGTCAGTATTCTACAGGAGAGCGGGAGTGGGTAGATGCCCAGAATAACACTGTACCCAGGAGTACACAGTCATGGGGGGAGAACAGGCAGATTTGGTGTAAAAATCTGATTGCCTCAGGGATTCCCCAACTCAAGCATTACATCCATCGGGGACTATGTTTCCATTGTGTTTGGAAAGCAAAATTGGCACTGGTAAAGATCTGGGGTGGATCCCGGAAACTACCTGCTATCGTAGATTATGGTTAAATCCAGGAAATGGGCAGTGGGTCGTTGACCTCCCTCTAAGATGAGAATTCATCCTAGCAAAAGAATACCTAAATGTCCAGAATAAACTTTGAGTAATACTCCAATAGGAGTATGGAAGGGGGGAAGATGTGGGAGGAAAAAATCAAATAACTCTAATTGTGTCTAAGGAGGGCGGGGGAGACTATGCAGGAAATCAAAACTCTCTAAAAGAAAAGTGCTTAAGGGTTAAATTTTGCAGGCCCCTCTCCCTGTAACAGAGAAATCATCTTGACTCTAATCAAGACCCTTACAATGCCTCCTATCTCAACTTCATGGAGACTCCTAGTCTGACACAATTTGTCATGTAAACTCTTCTCTTTGTCACAGTTTGCCTTGTAGACTCCTCACTCAGGTTCAGATGGGCCTTTGTACTGTAAAACTTACTTCTAGCACTAGTGGTGTGAACAGAAACATCTGAGTACTTCTGCTGAGACTTGGATATGTTAAAGACAATTAAACTGTCTGAACATAGTGTATCAAGGATCCCTGAAACGCTCTCAGGGCGCCTGCTGCTGCTGCTCTCCCTCTGGTAGCTGTCAGCCTGCCTGCATGCATGATAAAGCTTTCCTTCTAGATTTCGCTCCTGCCTCTCTGGTTTGACCTCCAGCCTCAGACCCTTTTGGGGCCGCTGTACCCCAGGGAGCGAGATTTCCCCAACACAATAAATGGGGGACTCTTTGGGTTACTAAAGATGCTGCAAAAACCCCCAGGAAGCTAGGTCCTGAGCCCTAGGGATTGGGTAAGGGTGGGTGACAGTTTTTCTGTAGCCATGTTGGAAGAAGGCCTGTGGTACTTGACTAGCCTCGCCCCTCTTTTAATCCTGTTAATTTTGACTTTCTTTTGACTGTATAAATCAAGGGCACTCGCATTGTCTGGGTTAATTTAGCAGAGCAGCTTTGCTAAGTAAACAGAGCGGTCTGAGAAATCTGTGAGTCCTGTCTGACTTTGACAATTTGGAGGTTCTACCGAGATGGCCACGGTCTTCGCTGAGGCTGAGCATCTTGCAGAATGGCGGTGGTAGCCGTCACCTGGGCATTTGGCCCGAGCGGTCCTCTGCCAGAATGGAAAGGTGCACACCACAGCGAAGTCTACGCCATCGAACCTGTTGGTTCCCGCTCTGTTCTGGTAGGGATCCCGGGATCTAACATCAGGACTCTGGTCAGGTAATTATTTCTGTTTTGTCCGGACTGAGGACTGTCTTGTCTCTGTGTCTATCCGTCTTCCCTGTGGTGTGAGTGAGTCTGGGAGCCGTCCCTGTCCGGGGACTGGCTGACCAAGGGGCTCCTGTCCCCGCGGTCTGTGTGACTGGAATCTGCACAATCGCAGCCGCACCGCACCTCGGATAAAATCCTTGGAGCGAACGCAAGGGCGATTGAGGCAGTAGCCTGTGGGCTGCTTTTGTGTTGCACTGGGCACCGCTCTGACGAACCCGAATTTCCTCCTTGCGTGATTGGTGTATGAAGCCCTCCTGTATGGGTAACTAGAGGTCCAAGCAGGGCAGTTCCCTAAAGGGACCCCGGCTCAGTTTGTCTATTTTAGAAAGGGTCCGGACCCCTGTAAATATCTGGGGAAATGATCTAGATTGACTGTGGGGGAATCCCAAAATTCAGTGGCCACTGTTAGGATCTTGGAACAAAGACCAAGTGGACGTCTTAAAAGACAAACTTGGCCTTGCCAAAATTCAATTGGCTAGAGGAGAGGTAGATTGCTTCATGCAGTGGTGGGACGAGACAAATCTTAGATGGACTGAATCGAAGCTGGCCTCCTCCCTTAAAAATTCTAATAAGTAAAAAGCTTTCTTGGAAAGCTCCTCTCCCACCACCAGACCGAGCGCTTCCCTTTACCCCATCCTCCAAGAAGACTGAGAGCAATAGAAGCAAAAGGCTGGAAGAAGAGCAGAGGGAAACAAGGAAGAGCTGGTGGAAGAACTACTCGGGTCCGAGACCAGAGCTGCCAGGATTCTCCTGCAGGACCGTGACGTGCGGCAGCTAAGATCCAGAGAGCCTGATCTTGCCTGGGCAACGGGGGAAGTCTGCCTGCCTTGATCAGGATTGGTGAGCCATGAGGCTGTGTGCTTAGCATGTGTATTCTGCTTGTTTGGGACTTGTCCATAAATGGGGGGCTCTTTGGGTGGCTAAAGATGCTGCAAAACCCGCAGGAAGTTAGGTCCTGAGCCCTAGGAATTGGGTAAGGCTGGGTGTGGAAATGAACAGGGCTGCACCTTGAGCCCTAGGAAGTGGGTAAGGGGGTGTGTCCCTCCAGTGTGGAAGGGGCTAGAGAAATGTGTGCGGGTAACACTTGGGACGCCAGATGGCCCAGAGGGGAATCAAGGGATGGTTGTGCTGTCCTCCGTCTGCAGGCTGTGACAGAGGGAGGCTAGGGACACCTGCTGGCTAATAGCCGTTGAGGGGCCTAACCTAACCACGACTGTATCCAGTTTGTTTTTGGCAGCCCGTGAAGGTCCCGGTCTGGCGAGGAGGAGCTGGGCAGGTGGACTGCGCGCCGCGTGAAGGAAAAACTTGCTTTTTGTGGTGATCCTGCTCCCTCTTAATTCCCTTTGGTGACCCCTGGTTCTTGTAGGCGCTTGCTCCCGCCACACCTTTTCCTCCTTCACTTTTTCCTCCCAGTCCTGATTGTCGAGACCTCTGTCCTATTCTCCCTTAAGGGTCTCCTCTCTCCTTGTAAGCTGAAATGTCCCCGTCGTCTTAACCTCTCTCAGTAGGGGACCCGTTCCAAGCCCCTCCTGGCTTTTGTTGCCCTTTCCTGAAGCTTTTTCCAATACCGCTGTGTCTTTTTGGCGAGGAGGCGACCACGTCTGGCCGCGTATGCGTGACAGAGAATATCTTCTGACCTCTACCTCTTGGTTAAAGGATTCCTGACGTTCTGCGTGCTTTTTGGGGTGCATGTTTTGAGAGAACTGTCCACGGTGACTCCCAAGAGCTCTCCCTTGAGTGGTCCCAGCTGCATTAGTCACCATGGTTTTGTAGCTCTAGTGGGGATTGTTTTTTCCAATGTGCAGGACTTGACATTTATCAAGAGCAACTTTCCTTTGGCGTTGTGAGATCTCTTTGCGGCTCTTCCCAGTCTGCTTTGTTCTTAAGTCTCTTGAGCAGCATGGTGGAATCGCCTGTGAATGTGGCCACCTCGCTGCTCCCCCCCCTTCCTCCAGATTCATCCATAGGTGAAAGGGGACTGCCCCGTGGGCAGCGCTAGTTGCCCCTGTCCATGCTGACAGCTGCCCATTTATTCCTGTCTTTTAACCAGCTCTCAATCCAGGAGAGGACCTTGCCTCTTCTGCCGTGAGAACTTCCTTGACTTGAGAGCCTTTGGTGCGAGGGACCTTGTCAAAGGCTTTGTGGAAATGGGAGTCCACTATCCACTGGCTCCCCCTCAAAGAAGTCAAGTGAGGCGTGCCTTGCCTTTCCAGAAAGCCTGTTGACTCTTCTCTCCCCCCCCTACCCCCTTCCCGCCCCCAGCAAATGGTGTTCATCTCCGTGTCTGACGATTTTCTTCTGGAGTCGAGTACTGACGGCTGACTTAGCATCGGTCATTGGCAGGATGGCCTCTAGAGGCCTTCTGAAAATATTGGCGTCCCATTAGCTAATGGGCTAGAGAAATGTGTGCGGGTAACACTGAGGGTGGGGTATGAGTGGTTAGTTAACCATTCCCAGAGGGGAATCAAGGGATGGTTGTGCTGTCCTCCATCTGCAGGCTGTGACTGAGAAAGGGAGGCTAGGGACACCTGCTGGCTAATAGCCGTTGAGGGGCCTAACCTAACCACGACTGTATCCAGTTTGTGTTTGGCAGCCCGTGAAGGTCCCGGTCTGGCGAGGAGGAGCTGTGCAGGTGGACTGCGCGCCGCGTGAAGGAAAAACTTGCTTTTTGTGGTGATCCTGCTCCCTCTTAATTCCCTTTGGTGACCCCTGGTTCTTGTGTGGCGGGAGCAAGCGCCTTCCTTTTCCTCCTTCACTTTTTCCTCCCAGTCCTGACTGTTGAGACCTCTGTCCTATTCTCCCTTAGTGGTCTCATAGACGTTAAGGTCAGAAGGGGCCATTATGATCATCTAGTCTGACCCCCTGTACAGTGCAGGTCACAGAATCTCACCCGCCCCTCCTAGAATAATCCTCTCACCTATATCTCAGATATTGAAGTCTTCAAATACTTTGAAGACCCCAAGATGCAGATAATCCTCCAGCTGTGATGTGTACCCCATGCTACAGAGGAAGGCAAAAAACCTCCAGGGCCTCTGCCAATCTACCCTGGAGGAAAATTCCTTCCCAACCCCAAATATGGCGAGCAGCTAAACCCTGAGCATGTGGGCAAGACTCATCAGCCAGACACCCAGAAAGTTCTCTCTAGTAACTCCTATCATCCCTCCAATTTCCCACTGATAACATGATCTTGGTAACTAATTTACCATTCATTATCTCATCAAACCATCCCCTTCATAAACCCATCTAGTTTAATCTTGAAACCCGATTGATCTTTTGCCCCCACTACTTCCCTTGAAAGGCCGTTCCAGAACCTCACTCCTCTAATGGTTAGAAACCTTTGTCTAATCTCAAGTCTAAACTTCCTGCTAGCCAGCTTATATCCATTTATTCCTGTCTCCACATTGGTATTAAGCTTAAATCCTCTCCCTCCCTGGTATTTATCCCTCTAATATATTTAAAGAGTGCAATCACCATCCCCCCTCAGCCTTCTTTTGGTTAAGGTAAAGAAGCCGAGCTCCTTGAGTCTCCTTTCATAAGACAGGTTTTCCATTCCTCGGATCATCCTAGTGGCCCTTCTTTGTACCTGTTCCAGTTTGAATTCATCCTTCTTAAACACGGGAGACCAGAACTGCACACAGTATTCCAAATGGGGTCTCACCAATGCCGTGTATAATGGCACTAACAGCTCCTTCCACTTTTGGTGCCAAGGTCAGCGATAAAAAGATTAAATAAAATTGGTCCCAAACCTGATCCCTGAGGAACTCCACTAGTAACCCTTTTCCAACCTTGACAGTTCACTTTTCAATATGACCCGCTGTAGTCTCCCTTTTAACCAGTTGCTTATCCACCTGTATCAAATGCCTTACTAAAATCTAGGTAGACTAGATCCACTGCATTTCCTTTATCTTAACAAATCTGTTACTTTCTCAAAGAAGATCAGGTTGGTTTGGCACGATCTACCTTTTGTAATTACTTTCTCCTTCAAAATTTTTTCCAGGATCTTACATACTACAGATGTCAAACTAACAGGCCTATAGTTACCCGGGTCACTTTTTTCCTTTTCTTAAAAATAGGAACTATATTAGCCATTGTCCAGTCAAATGGTACAACCCCCGAGTTTAGAGATTTATTCATTTTTGCTAATGGACTTGCAAGTTCATGTGCCAGTTCCTTTAATATTCTTGGATGAAGATTATCTGGGCCCCCCCGATTTACTCCCATTTAGCTGTTCAAGTTTGGCTTTTACCTTGGATATGGTAATATCTACCTCCATATCTTTAGTCCCATTTGTTATGTTACCATTATCCCTAAGCTCTTCATTAGCCTCATTAAAGACTGAAGCAAAGTATTTGTTTAAATATTGGGCCATTCCTAGATTATCCTTAGTAACTAGCGGTCCTACTTCTTCTTCTTTTTTGTTTTTTCCTATTTATATGGCTATAAAGCCTTTTACTATTGGTTTTAATTCCCTTTGCAAGGTCCAACTCTACCTGACTTTTAGCCTTTCTCACTTTGTCCGTACAGGCTCTAACCTCAATAAGGTAGATTTCTTTACTGATCCCTCCCATTTTCCACTCCTTATATGCTTTCTGCTTTCTTAATCACCTCTCTGAGATGCTTGGTCTAACACACCTGCCTATAATTTTTTTCCCTTTTCTTGGGATACAGGCTTCTGACAGCTTCTGCAACTTTAACTTAAAATAATTCCAGGCCTCCTCCACTTCAAAATCCATAGTTTCTTTAGTCCAATCAACTTGCCTAACTAATTTCCTTAATGTATTAGTTAGCCCTTTTGAAATCAAAAACCCTAGTCTCAGATTTATTTTGGTTTATCCTTCCAGTTAATTTGAACTGAATTAGTTCATGATCACTCGAGCCGAGGTTGTCCCCTACAACCATTTCATCTATGAGGTCCTCGCTACTCACCAAAACCAAATCTAAAATAGCACCCCCCCTTGTTGGTTCAGCAACTACTTGATGAAGGAATTCATCAGCTATCACATCTAGGAAAATCTGAGCCCTATTATTATTACTAGCACTTGTTCTCCAGTCTATATCTGGAAAGTTGAAATCTCCCAGAGTATTTACTTCATTAAAGACGTCTCTAGCCATATCCAAATTGGATCCTGGTGGTCTATAACACATCCCAAGCACTATCCCAGGGGAGGATCTGATAATTTTCTTTCCCAATGTGATTTTTGCCCAAGCAGACTGTCTTCTCCATTCCATCACTTTTTATTTCTTTACAATTTACCTCCTCTTTGATATACAATGCGACTCCGCCACCTTTACCCTTATTTCTGTCTTTCCTAAACAGCACATACCCTTCAATACCTGTACTCCAGTCATGGCTAGTATTCCACAATGTTTGTTTGTTCCTATAATATCTGGTCTCACTTCCTGGACCAATAGCTCTAGTTCCTCCTTTTTGTTACCTAGGCTCCTTGCATGGGTGTACAAACATCTTAATTTTTGCTGTTTGGCCTCATTCACATCCTTTACCCAATTTGGCACAGACATTATACCTCCAATATGACCTATTAGACTCGTATTCACCCTATCCTGTCAGCTGACGGTCAGGGCAGTTTGTGTGTGTGTATGTTTCTGAGAAAAGGTTTAACGTCTGTCTTTACTGCTAGGACTGGGGTTTCGTTGCAGAGGGTGGCCAGCAGGCCAACAGACGCCCCGTTATATAGGAAGAGCTTATTACACTTTAGATTTTAGCTGCTAGAACACAGGGGTTCCTTTGCAGCGGGCAGCCTAGGAAAGGCTGAAAAGGTGCCCTAACGGATCTTGTCACCTGGGAGTGACACAGATCCCAACACCTAAGCTCTCTTTATGTCTGTCTTTTTATGACCGGCTGAAGTTCTTTTAAATTGTGCTTGGTTCTATTACAGCAACTGAAGGAGTCAGGTTAAAGCTTAAACAGTTACAGGTTTATTAAAAGACTTATAAAAGAATATGGTTACAATGGCTATTGTTCTATTTCTTAACTGTTAACAAATAAATACATATATATATATAGGTTTTAACAATGATTACAGGAAAAAGGTAAAGATAGAAAATAGAAATAATGGTACTAAGTGACAGCTTAATCTTTAAAGAGCTCTAACACTATGTGTGTGTGTGTGTGTGTGTGTGTGTGTATATATATATATATACTTAAAGGACTACATCTAGGTACAATTTTTACTCCTTTCTGTGCCTCTTGACTCTAGCGTGCCAGGCCAGGGCCAGTCTCTCAATTCTTAGGAAAGACGAATACGAGGTGGGCATCCTCTCTAGAACTTCGGGGGATCAAACACTTAACTGGACCAGCAGATAGATGGTAGATTGACACTTAGAGAAAATGTGCTGCTGGACTTATCTATATACTCCTGGGGGCCTGTATCTTCTTTCTTATCGAAGAGGCTAAATTCTACTGGTCTGTTTTGTGGCGCTAGTTCTTACAAGCAAGTTTCAAGTTTATTTACACTTGCAAGAGAACTAAATTGTGAATACTAGACATTTTTTTACTAGGCGAGAGATTCCTCTCCCCCCCACGGACGGATGTGTGTTCGTATCAATATGGGTTTGAGTCAGGGGCACTCCTTGGCAGCCTCTTGGTCAGCAATTGGCCTATCTCTGTTTACAGCCATTCACGGTCACAGCAGCCTGGGCTTTCTGCTCTGTGTGCTCTGTATGCTCCAGGCAAGCAAAAATGGATGTTACAAGGGGGGTTCCTGTCTGGCTACATACCCTTCCTCATGTTCATTCTCCTACCCCCAGCTATATCCTTTCTTACTTCGTTTTCCTCCCTCTCAGTGTTAAAATCCAGCATAGAGATTACCTGGACATCTCCCAACTGTCTCCCCCAAATTCCTAGTTTAAAGCTCTCTTAATCAGTTGAGCCAGCCTCCATCCTAGAAGTCTATTTCCCTCCCTACTTAGGTGAAGTCCATCCCTAGAGAACAGTCCTCTGTCCATAAATGCCTCCCAGTGACCATACATCCCAAAGCCCTCCTTATAGCACCACTGCCTAAGCCATCTATTGATCATCATAATCCTGTCACATCTTAGTTGCCCTGCTCTAGGAACAGGCAGAATCCCACGAAAGGTCACCTGAGCCTCAATTTCCTTGAGTGTCCTCCTCAGCCTAGCATAGTCTCCCTTAATTCGTTCCGGCGAGAATCCAGCCGTCTCATTTGTTCCTACGTGAAGGATGATCAATGGATTCCTTCCTGCTCCCTTCATAATCCTCTTCAACCTCAGTTCCGCATCTCGTATCTTAGCACCTGACAGACAGCCCACCCTTCTATTCTCTGGATCATCTCTGGTTACAGGCCTAGCTATTCTTCTCAATAAGGAGTCCCCAATCACATAGACCAGAGAATTGCACTGTCACTAGGAAAAGGCAGGTCTATCTCTAGCTTCCTCTGGCTGCAAGTCCTTGCCATTCCTATTTTCCCTTGTAATCCTCTTTAACCCATCCTGTATCCTCCTAATGCTCATTATTGGTGTTGTCTCCATTAAGTCTTCCCCTTTATCTATGGGACTAGCCACTCTTCTCTTATTCCTTACCCTTCCATCTTCATTATCTACCTGCTGTCCCCCTTCTTTGTTCTCCAGCTCCACATACCTGTTCTTGAGCTCTACTTTTCCTTCACTGACCCATCTGTTCCTCTGCCTGGTTCTGAGTCGCATGCTTCCACGGTCCATTTTCTTTGCCCAGCAGCCCCCCTCTGAGGCCCTTGATCCTGCTTCCATCTGCATGTCTAAGCTTTCCCCTTCAGCCACGTCATGCCTTTGCCCAATCATCTGCTCAAACCCCCTTCTAAACTCGACCAGAGTTTCCACCTGCATCTCCAGTCCTCGGATCTTTTCTTCCATCAGCTCTATCAGGCGGCACTTCATGCAAACAAAACTCCTTTCAGGTACCCCCTCCAGAATCATGTACATATCGTAGCTACCCCATCCAATCCTCCTCCTCGTGTTGTCTACTACTTGGGCCATGGCCACTACTGCCTCTGTTTTATCTACTTTCTCACCAAAATCTTCTCCTCCAACAGAACTCCCACTGAAAATCCCCGTTTACAGCTCTGTTGGCTTGTCTCCTGTGCCGCTGCAGCTATCTATCAGTCTCCTCTCTCCTTGTAAGCTGAAATGTCCCCGTCGTCTTAACCTCTCTCAGTAGGGGACCCATTCCAAGCCCCTCCTGGCTTTTGTTGCCCTTTCCTGAAGCTTTTTCCAATGCCGCTGTGTCTCTTTGGCGAGGAGGCGACCACATCTGGCCGCGTATGCGTGACAGAGAATATCTTCTGGTCTCTACCCCTTGGTTAAAGGATTCCTGACGTTCTGCGTGCTTTTTGGGGTGCATGTTTTGAGAGAACTGTCCACGGTGGCTCCCAAGATCTCTCCCTTGAGTGGTCCCAGCTGCATTAGTCACCATGGTTTTGTAGCTCTAGTGGGGATTCTTTTTTCCGATGTGCAGGACTTGACATTTATCAAGAGCAACTTCCCTTTGGCGTTGTGAGTTCCGAGTAATTTGCCCGGTACTGACGGCTGACTTAGCGTCGGTCATTGGCAGGATGGCCTCTAGAGGCCTTCTGAAAATATTGGCGTCCCATTAGCTATCTTCCAGTCTCTAGGTCCAGCGGCTGATTGGATGGGGTAGGTTAGAAAGGCCAGTGAAGAGTTGCGCGGTTTCACGTGGGAGTCCTTTCAGAAGTCTTGGGGGAATGGCATGTGGTCCTGGTGACTTGTGACCGTTAAGCTTCTCAGATTGTTCCAAAGCCGCCTCTAGTGACAGCTCAGTCTGGGATAATTGCTGGGATTTGCCCCCTAAAAAGAATGGCTCGGGTTTGGGCATCCCCAGCATCTGATCAGCTGTTTGTCAGCTCAGCGCGGCAGCCATGTAAATTTAAATGAAGCGGCGATTATTCAAATCGCGGCTTCATTTCCCTTTGCCTATCTGTCTAATCTGCATGCCTCCGTCGATGGAGGCGTGTAGTCTAGACACAGCCTTGGAGTGCTCCTTTAGCATTTGGTTGGTCAAGTGGCCCCACTGGTGGGTTTAGCAGCCTTCCTGCTTCTGCTGGACTTCAAAGAAGCTTTGGCTCTTCCTTTTGGAGTGTTGGGCTAGCTGTTCTCCTTTTGGCTTTCCTGCTGCTGCTGCTGCTTCTCTTTTGACGCTGAATTGGACAGGTTGTGCTCCTTTCTGTTTTCCTCACGAGGACTTCACCTGCGCTTTGTAAAGGATGCCTTTTTCTCTCTCGCTGCTGCTTTTCTTTGGTGGTGAAGGCACGGTGGCCCTTTTTTTGGTTCTCGTCCTGTGTTTTCAGTTGCGAGGTATACCCCAGTTTGGGCCTCTCCTCTTCTGGTGTCTTTGAAAAGTTTCCCTGCAGCTTGCAGGGATTTTACTTTGGTGACTAGCTTTTTCTATTTGTGTTTAAGCCGGCCTCCTACTTGTCACTTTGGTGTAGTTCCCCCTTCCTGAACTGGAATGCCGCAGTGTTTGGGCTGCTGAAGTGGTGTTTTTCCCACCCCGGGGATGTAATAAAATTGACCATGCTGGTGGTCACCACTTGGCAGAGGTCCAGATGCTGTGCTCCGCTTGGGCAGTTCTTGACTTAGTGCTCTTTGCCTTGTGGGGTCCAGGAGCGGTCGCTCCAAGAAGCAGTCCTTGAAGGTAGGAAGAAATGTTCTCTGTGCATCCTGTCCTGAGGTGACGTGTACCTAGCCAAGATGGGGATAGTTGAAATCCTCCCGACCCCTGCCCCCTCTCTTGTGGAGGCTTTTATTTTGATAGCCTCGCTAATCTCCTGGTCAGGTGGTGGATAATAGATCCCTCCGGCTAGCTGCTGCAGCACGGTGGTCTTGGAGCATGGGATTACTCCCCATAGAGCTTCTGTGGAACGTTTTGGTTCCTTGAAGATTTTTGACCTCATTTGATTCTGCATTTTCTTTCTGGTATCGTGCCGCTCCCCCACCGCCACGACCCGTTGTGTCCTTCCGAAACGTACCCTGTGCGCCGTGGCATTCCACCAAGTTTCCGTGGTGCCTATTGGCTCGCTCGCCGCCTCGACCAGGAGGCGCGCTCTCCCGCGGCCATCTTAGTCTTCTGTAGACTTGTAGCGTTGGCGTGCAAGCCCTTGAAAAATGTCACTGTCTGCCGCTTCCAGCTGCGTTGGCCCCTTCTTTCATTTGGTTATTTCTCCTCTGGTCTGAGCCGTGCTTGACCATCCTCTCTTCCTTCCTAGAACATAGACTCTGTATGACTAGAGCCTCCCATTGTAAGAGGTGTCTGTGTGCGAGCCACGTGCTCGTCCTCGGCTTTCCGCTGGCCCTTAGTTGAAAAACAGGCCGAGACCTGTTGAATGTGAAGTGCCAGCAGCCTGGTTGCCTTTTGGTTTAGGTGGAGCCCATCCTTCCTGTATCGGCTCCGCCTTTCCCCAAAGTTTCCCCAGTTGCTAATAAATCCGAAGCCCTCCTCTCTACACCACGGTCTCCTCCCCGCCTTGAGTCTCTGAAACGGTGCCTGCCTGCCTGCCTGCCTGCTTGCCCGCGCTTGTGGAACCGGAAGCAATTGCGAGAGCTTGCCTGCCTGGAGAAGGTCCGAGAGGAGCTCGGGTAAGTGTGGCTTTTGGGAGGGTGGGGAGAGGGGTGCGGGGTGAGTCTCCCTGTGTGCGTGAGTGGGGAGGAGGCAGTTTGAAAAGTGTGAATTGGGAGTGCTTTGTTCCAGGTGGGTCTTGGGGGGCTCGGCGGCAAGGTCTTGAGCCAGCAGCCTTGGAACGCCGGCCGCCAGAGGGAACGGGGTGAGCAGCGAACAGGGCGGCAGCCACGAATGGGAGTTGGCCTGGGAAAGGTGGGCGAGGAGCTCTGGTCGGCGTGGCTTTGGGCAGGGGCGCTTTGCTAAGAAGATCAGGAGGGCCATAGTGGGTCAGAGCCAAGGTCCCTCTAGCCCGGTATCCTGTCTCGCATAACGATCTGGTTTTTCTGTAGCCATGTTGGAAGAAGGCCTGTGGTAGGCCTGAAGCAAAGCTTTCCTCCGCAGCCAGACTGAAGAGCTGCAGCCATTAGCTGTAAGGCCTAGAGTCCCATTCCATCTAAATGGTATTAAAATAGTGTCACAGCCGGTGGAGAAGGGGATTTTGTCCTAATAGCTGTCGCACTGTCACCGGATAAAGATACGGATCTCCAGATGGGTCAAGAGAACCGAAGTAACCCCATTCTGTCGGGCAAGAAACTGCTTCTCAGTAGCTGAGGCGGTGGAATCCGCACTCTCTGGTTAAGTAGCCTCACTTTTCTGTTTGTCTGTATGATCTCTGTGTGGCTTGTAACTGTTTCAGTCTGCTGTGTCTGGTTAAGTTTGTTGCTGGGTGTAAATCAATGAAATGGGGGGGTGGGGTATGAGTGGTTAGTTAACTCTCCTAAACTAATTGGTGAGGGTATAGCTAAGCAGCAGTCAGGTTTCATTCTAGAAAGGGGTCCCCCCAAAGTAATAGAAGCAAAAGGCTGGAAGAAGAGCAGAGGGGAAACAAGGAAGAACTAGTCGGCTCCGAGACCAGAGCTGCCAGGATTCTCCTGCAGGACCGTGACGTGCGGCAGCTAAGATCCAGAGAGGCTGATCTTGCCTGGGCAACGGGGGAAGTCTGTCTGCCTTGATCAGGATTGGTGAGCCATGAGGCTGTGTGCTTAGCATGTGTATTCTGCTTGTTTGGGACTTGTCCATAAATGGGGGGCTCTTTGGGTGGCTAAAGATGCTGCAAAACCCGCAGGAAGTTAGGTCCTGAGCCCTAGGAATTGGGTAAGGCTGGGTGTGGAAATGAACAGGGCTGCACCTTGAGCCCTAGGAAGTGGGTAAAGGGGTGTGTCCCTCCAGTGTGGAAGGGGCTAGAGAAATGTGTGCGGGTAACACTTGGGACGCCAGATGCCCCAGAGGGGAATCAAGGGATGGTTGTGCTGTCCTCCATCTGCAGGCTGTGACAGAGGGAGGCTAGGGACACCTGCTGGCTAATAGCCGTTGAGGGGCCTAACCTAACCGTGACTGTATCCAGTTTGTGTTTGGCAGCCCGTGAAGGTCCCGGTCTGGCGAGGAGGAGCTGGGCAGGTGGACTGCGCGCCGCGTGAAGGAAAAACTTGCTTTTTGTGGTGATCCTGCTCCCTCTTAATTCCCTTTGGTGACCCCTGGTTCTTGTGTGGCAGGAGCAAGCGCCTTCCTTTTCCTCCTTCACTTTTTCCTCCCAGTCCTGACTGTTGAGACCTCTGTCCTATTCTCCCTTAGTGGTCTCATAGACGTTAAGGTCAGAAGGGACCATTATGATCATCTAGTCTGACCCCCTGCACAGTGCAGGTCACAGAATCTCACCCGCCCCTCCTAGAATAATCCTCTCACCTATATCTCAGATATTGAAGTCTTCAAATACTTTGAAGACCCCAAGATGCAGATAATCCTCCAGCTGTGATGTGTACCCCATGCTACAGAGGAAGGCAAAAAACCTCCAGGGCCTCTGCCAATCTACCCTGGAGGAAAATTCCTTCCCAACCCCAAATATGGCGAGCAGCTAAACCCTGAGCATGTGGGCAAGACTCATCAGCCAGACACCCAGAAAGTTCTCTCTAGTATCATCCCTCCAATTTCCCACTGATAACATGATCTTGGTAACTAATTTACCATTCATTATCTCCTCAAACCATCCCCTTCATAAACCCATCTAGTTTAATCTTGAAACCCGATTGATCTTTTGCCCCCACTACTTCCCTTGAAAGGCCGTTCCAGAACCTCACTCCTCTAATGGTTAGAAACCTTTGTCTAATCTCAAGTCTAAACTTCCTGCTAGCCAGCTTATATCCATTTATTCCTGTCTCCACATTGGTATTAAGCTTAAATCCTCTCCCTCCCTGGTATTTATCCCTCTAATATATTTAAAGAGTGCAATCACCGTCCCCCCTCAGCCTTCTTTTGGTTAAGGTAAAGAAGCCGAGCTCCTTGAGTCTCCTTTCATAAGACAGGTTTTCCATTCCTCGGATCATCCTAGTGGCCCTTCTTTGTACCTGTTCCAGTTTGAATTCATCCTTCTTAAACACGGGAGACCAGAACTGCACACAGTATTCCAAATGGGGTCTCACCAATGCCGTGTATAATGGCACTAACAGCTCCTTCCACTTTTGGTGCCAAGGTCAGCGATAAAAAGATTAAATAAAATTGGTCCCAAAACTGATCTCTGAGGAACTCAGCTAGTAACCCTTTTCCAACCTGACAGTTCACCTTTCAATATGACCCGCTGTAGTCTCCCTTTTAACCAGTTGCTTATCCACCTGTATCAAATGCCTTACTAAAACCTAGGTAGACTAGATCCACTGCATTTCCTTTATCTTAAAAAATCTGTTACTTTCTCAAAGAAGGAGATCAGGTTGGTTTGGCACGATCTACCTTTTGTAATTACTTTCTCCTTCAAAATTTTTTCCAGGATCTTACATACTACAGATGTCAAACTAACAGGCCTATAGTTACCCGGGTCACTTTTTTCCTTTTCTTAAAAATAGGAACTATATTAGCCATTGTCCAGTCAAATGGTACAACCCCCGAGTTTAGAGATTTATTCATTTTTGCTAATGGACTTGCAAGTTCATGTGCCAGTTCCTTTAATATTCTTGGATGAAGATTATCTGGGCCCCCCCCCCCCCCCCGATTTACTCCCATTTAGCTGTTCAAGTTTGGCTTTTACCTTGGATATGGTAATATCTACCTCCATATCTTTAGTCCCATTTGTTATGTTACCATTATCCCTAAGCTCTTCATTAGCCTCATTAAAGACTGAAGCAAAGTATTTGTTTAAATATTGGGCCATTCCTAGATTATCCTTAGTAACTAGCGGTCCTACTTCTTCTTCTTTTTTGTTTTTTCCTATTTATATGGCTATAAAGCCTTTTACTATTGGTTTTAATTCCCTTTGCAAGGTCCAACTCTACCTGACTTTTAGCCTTTCTCACTTTGTCCGTACAGGCTCTAACCTCAATAAGGTAGATTTCTTTACTGATCCCTCCCATTTTCCACTCCTTATATGCTTTCTGCTTTCTTAATCACCTCTCTGAGATGCTTGCTCATCCAGCTTGGTCTAACACACCTGCCTATAATTTTTTTTTCCCTTTTCTTGGGATACAGGCTTCTGACAGCTTCTGCAACTTTAACTTAAAATAATTCCAGGCCTCCTCCACTTCAAAATCCATAGTTTCTTTAGTCCAATCAACTTGCCTAACTAATTTCCTTAATGTATTAGTTAGCCCTTTTGAAATCAAAAACCCTAGTCTCAGATTTATTTTGGTTTATCCTTCCAGTTAATTTGAACTGAATTAGTTCATGATCACTCGAGCCGAGGTTGTCCCCTACAACCATTTCATCTGAGGTCCTCGCTACTCACCAAAACCAAATCTAAAATAGCACCCCCCCTTGTTGGTTCAGCAACTACTTGATGAAGGAATTCATCAGCTATCACATCTAGGAAAATCTGAGCCCTATTATTATTACTAGCACTTGTTCTCCAGTCTATATCTGGAAAGTTGAAATCTCCCATGATTACACAATTTCCAAGAGTATTTACTTCATTAAAGACGTCTCTAGCCATATCCAAATTGGATCCTGGTGGTCTATAACACATCCCAAGCACTATCCCAGGGGAGGATCTGATAATTTTCTTTCCCAATGTGATTTTTGCCCAAGCAGACTGTCTTCTCCATTCCATCACTTTTTATTTCTTTACAATTTACCTCCTCTTTGATATACAATGCGACTCCGCCACCTTTACCCTTATTTCTGTCTTTCCTAAACAGCACATACCCTTCAATACCTGTACTCCAGTCATGGCTAGTATTCCACAATGTTTGTTTGTTCCTATAATATCTGGTCTCACTTCCTGGACCAATAGCTCTAGTTCCTCCTTTTTGTTACCTAGGCTCCTTGCATGGGTGTACAAACATCTTAATTTTTGCTGTTTGGCCTCATTCACATCCTTTACCCAATTTGGCACAGACATTATACCTCCAATATGACCTATTAGACTCGTATTCACCCTATCCTGTCAGCTGACGGTCAGGGCAGTTTGTGTGTGTGTATGTTTCTGAGAAAAGGTTTAACGTCTGTCTTTACTGCTAGGACTGGGGTTTCGTTGCAGAGGGTGGCCAGCAGGCCAACAGACGCCCCGTTATATAGGAAGAGCTTATTACACTTTAGATTTTAGCTGCTAGAACACAGGGGTTCCTTTGCAGCGGGCAGCCTAGGAAAGGCTGAAAAGGTGCCCTAACGGATCTTGTCACCTGGGAGTGACACAGATCCCAACACCTAAGCTCTCTTTATGTCTGTCTTTTTATGACCGGCTGAAGTTCTTTTAAATTGTGCTTGGTTCTATTACAGCAACTGAAGGAGTCAGGTTAAAGCTTAAACAGTTACAGGTTTATTAAAAGACTTATAAAAGAATATGGTTACAATGGCTATTGTTCTATTTCTTAACTGTTAACAAATAAATACATATATATATATAGGTTTTAACAATGATTACAGGAAAAAGGTAAAGATAGAAAATAGAAATAATGGTACTAAGTGACAGCTTAATCTTTAAAGAGCTCTAACACTATGTGTGTGTGTGTGTGTGTGTGTGTGTATATATATATATATATATATATATATACACACTTAAACAAAGGATTACATCTAGGTACAATTTTTACTCCTTTCTGTGCCTCTTGACTCTAGCGTGCCAGGCCAGGGCCAGTCTCTCAATTCTTAGGAAAGACGAATACGAGGTGGGCATCCTCTCTAGAACTTCGGGGGATCAAACACTTAACTGGACCAGCAGATAGATGGTAGATTGACACTTAGAGAAAATGTGCTGCTGGACTTATCTATATACTCCTGGGGGCCTGTATCTTCTTTCTTATCGAAGAGGCTAAATTCTACTGGTCTGTTTTGTGGCGCTAGTTCTTACAAGCAAGTTTCAAGTTTATTTACACTTGCAAGGGAACTAAATTGTGAATACTAGACATTTTTTACTAGGCGAGAGATTCCTCTCCCCCCCGCGGACGGATGTGTGTTGGTATCAATATGGGTTTGAGTCAGGGGCACTCCTTGGCAGCCTCTTGGTCAGCAATTGGCCTATCTCTGTTTACAGCCATTCACGGTCACAGCAGCCTGGGCTTTCTGCTCTGTGTGCTCTGTATGCTCCAGGCAAGCAAAAATGGATGTTACAAGGGGGGTTCCTGTCTGGCTACATACCCTTCCTCATGTTCATTCTCCTACCCCCAGCTATATCCTTTCTTACTTCGTTTTCCTCCCTCTCAGTGTTAAAATCCAGCATAGAGATTACCTGGACATCTCCCAACTGTCTCCCCCAAATTCCTAGTTTAAAGCTCTCTTAATCAGTTGAGCCAGCCTCCATCCTAGAAGTCTATTTCCCTCCCTACTTAGGTGAAGTCCATCCCTAGAGAACAGTCCTCTGTCCATAAATGCCTCCCAGTGACCATACATCCCAAAGCCCTCCTTATAGCACCACTGCCTAAGCCATCTATTGATCATCATAATCCTGTCACATCTTAGTTGCCCTGCTCTAGGAACAGGCAGAATCCCACGAAAGGTCACCTGAGCCTCAATTTCCTTGAGTGTCCTCCTCAGCCTAGCATAGTCTCCCTTAATTCGTTCCGGCGAGAATCCAGCCGTCTCATTTGTTCCTACGTGAAGGATGATCAATGGATTCCTTCCTGCTCCCTTCATAATCCTCTTCAACCTCAGTTCCGCATCTCGTATCTTAGCACCTGACAGACAGCCCACCCTTCTATTCTCTGGATCATCTCTGGTTACAGGCCTAGCTATTCTTCTCAATAAGGAGTCCCCAATCACATAGACCAGAGAATTGCACTGTCACTAGGAAAAGGCAGGTCTATCTCTAGCTTCCTCTGGCTGCAAGTCCTTGCCATTCCTATTTTCCCTTGTAATCCTCTTTAACCCATCCTGTATCCTCCTAATGCTCATTATTGGTGTTGTCTCCATTAAGTCTTCCCCTTTATCTATGGGACTAGCCACTCTTCTCTTATTCCTTACCCTTCCATCTTCATTATCTACCTGCTGTCCCCCTTCTTTGTTCTCCAGCTCCACATACCTGTTCTTGAGCTCTACTTTTCCTTCACTGACCCATCTGTTCCTCTGCCTGGTTCTGAGTCGCATGCTTCCACGGTCCATTTTCTTTGCCCAGCAGCCCCCCTCTGAGGCCCTTGATCCTGCTTCCATCTGCATGTCTAAGCTTTCCCCTTCAGCCACGTCATGCCTTTGCCCAATCATCTGCTCAAACCCCCTTCTAAACTCGACCAGAGTTTCCACCTGCATCTCCAGTCCTCGGATCTTTTCTTCCATCAGCTCTATCAGGCGGCACTTCATGCAAACAAAACTCCTTTCAGGTACCCCCTCCAGAATCATGTACATATCGTAGCTACCCCATCCAATCCTCCTCCTCGTGTTGTCTACTACTTGGGCCATGGCCACTACTGCCTCTGTTTTATCTACTTTCTCACCAAAATCTTCTCCTCCAACAGAACTCCCACTGAAAATCCCCGTTTACAGCTCTGTTGGCTTGTCTCCTGTGCCGCTGCAGCTATCTATCAGTCTCCTCTCTCCTTGTAAGCTGAAATGTCCCCGTCGTCTTAACCTCTCTCGGTAGGGGACCCGTTCCAAGCCTCTCCTGGCTTTTGTTGCCCTTTCCTGAAGCTTTTTCCAATGCCGCTGTGTCTCTTTGGCGAGGAGGCGACCACATCTGGCCGCGTATGCGTGACAGAGAATATCTTCTGGTCTCTACCCCTTGGTTAAAGGATTCCTGACGTTCTGCGTGCTTTTTGGGGTGCATGTTTTGAGAGAACTGTCCACGGTGGCTCCCAAGATCTCTCCCTTGAGTGGTCCCAGCTGCATTAGTCACCATGGTTTTGTAGCTCTAGTGGGGATTCTTTTTTCCGATGTGCAGGACTTGACATTTATCAAGAGCAACTTTCCTTTGGCGTTGTGAGTTCCGAGTAATTTGCCCGGTACTGACGGCTGACTTAGCGTCGGTCATTGGCAGGATGGCCTCTAGAGGCCTTCTGAAAATATTGGCGTCCCATTAGCTATCTTCCAGTCTCTAGGTCCAGCGGCTGATTGGATGGGGTAGGTTAGAAAGGCCAGTGAAGAGTTGCGCGGTTTCACGTGGGAGTCCTTTCAGAAGTCTTGGGGGAATGGCATGTGGTCCCGGTGACTTGTGACCGTTAAGCTTCTCAGATTGTTCCAAAGCCGCCTCTAGTGACAGCTCAGTCTGGGATAATTGCTGGGATTTGCCCCCTAAAAAGAATGGCTCGGGTTTGGGCATCCCCAGCTGCGAAGAAGACGGGAGCAAAGAACTGGTGTCGTTTCTCCGCAAGGACCTTAGCGTCTTGGGGTACGTCTAATCTGCATGCCTCCGTTGACGGAGGCATGTAGATTTGTGTATTCGAAAAAGGGAAATGAAGCCGCGATTATTTTAAATTTACGTGGCTGCCGCGCTGAGCTGACAAACAGCTGATCAGCTGTTTGTCAGCTCAGCGCGCCAGCCATGTAAATTTAAATGAAGCGGCGATTATTCAGATTGCGGCTTCATTTCCCTTTGCCTATCAGTCTAATCTGCATGCCTCCGTCGATGGAGGCGTGTAGTCTAGTCACAGCCTTGGAGTGCTCCTTTAGCATTTGGATGGTCAAGTGGCCCCACTGGTGGGTTTAGCAGCCTTCCTGCTTCTGCTGGACTTCAAAAAAGCTTTGGCTCTTCCTTTTGGAGTGTTGGGCTAGCTGTTCTCCATTTGGCTTTCCTGCTGCTGCTGCTTCTCTTTTTACACTGAATTGGACAGGTTGTGCTCCTTTCTGTTTTCCTCACGAGGACTTCACCTGCGCTTTGTAAAGGATGCCTTTTTCTCTCTCGCTGCTGCTTTTCCTTGGTGGTGAAGGCACGGTGGCCCTTTTTTTGGTTCTCGTCCTGTGTTTTCAGTTGCGAGGTATCCCCCAGTTTGGGCCTCTCCTCTTCTAGTGTCTTTGAAAAGTGTCCCTGCAGCTTGCAGGGATTTTACTTTGGTGACTAGCTTTTTCTATTTGTGTTTAAGCCGGCCTCCTCCTTGTCATTTTGGTGTAGTTCTCCCTTCCTGAACTGGAATGCCGCAGTGTTTGGGCTGCTGAGGTGGTGTTTTTCCCACCCCGGGGATGTAATAAAATTGACCATGCTGGTGGTCACCACTTGGCAGAGGTCCAGATGCTGTGCTCCGCTTGGGCAGTTCTTGACTTAGTGCTCTTTGCCTTGTGGGGTCCAGGAGCGGTCGCTCCAAGAAGCAGCCCTTGAAGGTAGGAAGAAATGTTCTCTGTGCATCCTGTCCTGAGGTGACGTGTACCTAGCCAAGATGGGGATAGTTGAAATCCCCCTGACCCCCGCCCCCTCTCTTATGGAGGCTTTTATTTTGATAGCCTCGCTAATCTCCTGGTCAGGTGGTGGATAATAGATCCCTCCGGCTAGCTGCTGCAGCCCGGTGGTCTTGGCGCATGGGATTACTCCCCATAGAGCTTCTGTGGAACGTTTTGGTTCCTTGAAGATTTTTGACCTCATTTGATTCTGCATTTTCTTTCTGGTATCGTGCCGCTCCCCCACCGCCACGACCCGTTGTGTCCTTCCGACACGTACCCTGTGCGCCGTGGCATTCCACCAAGTTTCTGTGATGCCTATTGGCTCGCTCGCCGCCTCGACCAGGAGGCGCGCTCTCCCGCGGCCATCTTAGTCTTATGTAGACTTGTAGCGTTGGCGTGCAAGCCCTTGAAAAATGTCACTCTCTGCCGCTTCCACCTGCGTTGGCCCCTTCTTTCATTTGGTTATTTCTCCTCTGCTCTGAGCCGTGCTTGACCATCCTCTCTTCCTTCCTAGAACATAGACTCTGTATGACTAGAGCCTCCCATTGTAAGAGGTGTCTGTGTGCGAGCCACGTGCTCGTCCTCGGCTTTCCGCTGGCCCTTAGTTGAAAAACAGGCCGAGACCTGTTGAATGTGAAGTGCCAGCAGCCTGGTTGCCTTTTGGTTTAGGTGGAGCCCATCCTTCCTGTATCGGCTCCGCCTTTCCCCAAAGTTTCCCCCAGTTGCTAATAAATCGGAAGCCCTCCTCTCTACACCATGGTCTCCTCCCCGCCTTGAGTCTCTGAAACGGTGCCTGCCTGCTTGCCCGCGATTGTGGAACCGGAAGCAATTGCGAGAGCTTGCCTGCCTGGAGAAGGTCCGAGAGGAGCTCGGGTAAGTGTGGCTTTTGGGAGGGTGGGGAGAGGGGTGCGGGGTGAGTCTCCCTGTGTGCGTGAGTGGGGAGGAGGCAGTTTGAAAAGTGTGAATTGGGAGTGCTTTGTTCCAGGTGGGTCTTGAGGGGCTCGGCGGCAAGGTCTTGAGCCAGCAGCCTTGGAACGCCGGCCGCCAGAGGGAACGGGGTGAGCAGCGAACAGGGCGGCAGCCACGAATGGGAGTTGGCCTGGGAAAGGTGGGCGAGGAGCTCGGGTCGGCGTGGCTTTGGGCAGGGGCGCTTTGCTAAGAAGATCAGGAGGGCCATAGTGGGTCAGAGCCAAGGTCCCTCTAGCCCGGCATCCTGTCTCGCGTAACGATCTGGTTTTTCTGTAGCCATGTTGGAAGAAGGCCTGTGGTAGGCCTGAAGCAAAGCTTTCCTCCGCAGCCAGACTGAAGAGCTGCAGCCATTAGCTGTAAGGCCTAGAGTCCCATTCCATCTAAATGGTATTAAAATAGTGTCACAGCCGGTGGAGAAGGGGATTTTGTCCTAATAGCTGTCGCACTGTCACCGGATAAAGATACGGATCTCCAGATGGGTCAAGAGAACGGAAGTAACCCCATTCTGTCGGGCAAGAAACTGCTTCTCAGTAGCTGAGGCGGTGGAATCCGCACTCTCTGGTTAAGTAGCCTCACTTTTCTGTTTGTCTGTATGATCTCTGTGTGGCTTGTAACTGTTTCAGTCTGCTGTGTCTGGTTAAGTTTGTTGCTGGGTGTAAATCAATGAAATGGGGGTGGGGTATGAGTGGTTAGTTAACTCTCCTAAACTAATTGGTGAGGGTATAGCTAAGCAGCAGTCAGGTTTCATTCTAGAAAAGGGTCCCCCCCAAAGTAATAGAAGCAAAAGGCTGGAAGAAGAGCAGAGGGGAAACAAGGAAGAACTACTCGGCTCCGAGACCAGAGCTGCCAGGATTCTCCTGCACGACCGTGACGTGCGGCAGCTAAGATCCAGAGAGCCTGATCTTGCCTGGGCAACGGGGGAAGTCTGCCTGCCTTGATCAGCATTGGTGAGCATGATGCTGTGTGCTTAGTGTGAAAGTAGAAAGAATTATACTGTGAGAGAGAGATGAATTATGCTGTAATAATTGAATAAGTTGAGGGAATACTGTTTGTCTCTGAACAGGAAGAAGAAAAGTATGTGAATGTTGTTTGTAGGTATGCAGATTCCAGAGTGCTAGCCAGAGTTAATAGGAAAAGGAACATTAGGTGTTGGGGAGAAAGCAATTGAGAGATGGACAGGAGATTGCTGTGTGCTTGATGTGGAAATGAAGATACTTGACTAGCCTCGCCCCTCTTTTAATCCTGTTAATTTTGACTTTCTTTTGACTGTATAAATCAAGGGGTTTGAAGCTTGTAGGGCACTCGCATTGTCTGGGTTAATTTAGCAGAGCAGCTTTGCTAAGTAAACTGAGGGGTCTGACAAATCTGTGAGTCCTGTCTGACTTTGACAAATTTGGAGGTTCTACCGAGATGGCCGCGGTCTTCGCTGAGGCTGAGCATCTTGCAGGATGGCGGTGGTAGCCGTCACCTGGGCATTTGGCCCGAGCGGTCCTCTGCCAGAATGGAAAGGTGCACACCACAGCGAAGTCTACGCCATCGAACCTGTTGGTTCCCGCTCTGTTCTGGTAGGGATCCCGGGATCTAACATCAGGACTCTGGTGAGGTAATTATTTCTGTTTTGTCCGGACTGAGGACTGTCTTGTGTCTGTGTCTATCCGTCTTCCCTGTGGTGTGAGTGAGTCTGGGAGCCGTCCCTCTCCGGGGACTGGCTGACCAAGGGGCTCCTGTCCCCGCGGTCTGTGTGACTGGAATCTGCACAATCGCAGCCGCACCGCACCTCGGATAAAATCCTTGGAGCGAACGCAAGGGCGATTGAGGCAGTAGCCTGTGGGCTGCTTTTGTGTTGCACTGGGCACCGCTCTGACGAACCCGAATTTCCTCCTTGCGTGATTGGTGTATGAAGCCCTCCTGTATGGGTAACTAGAGGTCCAAGCAGGGCAGTTCCCTAAAGGGACCCCGGCTCAGTTTGTCTATTTTAGAAAGGGTCCGGACCCCTGTAAATATCTGGGGAAATGATCTAGATTGACGGTGGGGGAATCCCAAAATTCAGTGGCCACTGTTAGGATCTTGGAACAAAGACCAAGTGGACGTCTTAAAAGACAAACTTGGCCTTGCCAAAATTCAATTGGCTAGAGGAGAGGTAGATTGCTTCATGCAGTGGTGGGACGAGACAAATCTTAGATGGACTGAATCGAAGCTGGCCTCCCTTAAAAATTCTAATGATAAGTAAAAAGCTTTCTTGGAAAGCTCCTCTCCCACCACCAGACCGAGCGCTTCCCTTTACCCCATCCTCCAAGAAGACTGAGAGCAATAGAAGCAAAAGGCTGGAAGAAGAGCAGAGGGAAACAAGGAAGAGCTGGTGGAAGAACTACTCGGCTCCGAGACCAGAGCTGCCAGGATTCTCCTGCAGGACCGTGACGTGCGGCAGCTAAGATCCAGAGAGGCTGATCTTGCCTGGGCAACGGGGGAAGTCTGCCTGCCTTGATCAGGATTGGTGAGCCATGAGGCTGTG